>NC_089174.1:44353338-45020517 GCF_009819655.1 Sylvia atricapilla
GACTTCAGAAGAAATTTTGAAAATGCTATTTGAGGAACCTCCAATATACAGATTGGACTTGCTGTCATGAAAGCATCTGTTTTCTGTCAAATATTCCTTGACACACCTTCTGGCCATGATTAATCTCATGAATAAAGCAAACACTGAAAAAGTGTTCTGCCTACAAGACAAAAGTCAGAAGTCCTGCACTGGTATAAACAGCCTTCAAATGCAATTCAAACAACCATTTTCATTAATCATGTTTTAAATTTATAATGCAATAGTAGAGGAAAATGCAAAATATTAAATATCATTATTCTATTCAGTTAATTGAAACGGAAAATTGCAAGGGAAAATGAAAGATCATTATGATATTTTTTTATACTGTCACATCTAAAAGATTTTGTCCATAATCACAGCGGGAAATATATTTGGAGAATACTATTCTGATGTCCTAAGCATCTTCACCTATGTGTAAGGTTGATTCCTTTGCCAGAGTTTCAGTCAGTTTTGCTTCCCCCCTATAAAGTCTTCCTTGGTGGTAGTCCTCATTTTCCCTGCCTGTCTGGAATGTTCTTACTACTGCCCTATGGGTTTTCTCCAAAAGTGGTCAATTCATTTAAGAAGGACAAATACAGCTGTCTTGGTTTGGGAAGACAGGTATCTGCCAGGGAAAGCTGGAGCTTCCCTTGGAATGGAGAATGTAAACCACCACCATTTTTCCAACTATAATTTTTTCAGTTAAAAGCTTTTAGGCAAAAGATTTTGGAAATAGAAATAGCAGTTTTTTACTGGTATGTATAAAACAAACAAACAAACAACAACGACAAAACCAATTACAGCATTGATAACAAAAACAGTACCAAGAACTTTGAGGACTTTGCTTCACAAAAACCCAGGGCAGTTTGGTCTTGGTGCCCCCGCAGGATCCTCAGAGCATCAAGCTGGAAACAGTGGAGAAGTCTCGGGCTGGTAGCTGGGATGGCAGAATGTCCCGGCAGGCAGGGGCAGGGTGTCCCAGCAGGCAGAGGGGTGCAGGGTCACTCTGTAGCAGACAAGCAGCACTGATGGAACCACGACGGCGGGGCAGGGCTGGCCCAGCTCTCACAGGGTGGCAGAGAAGCTCAGAATTCCAGGACTAGCAGATGATGGCAGATTTCCTTGGACTGGACTCCTCCAAAAACAATGAACTCCTCCAGCAGGAGCACCAACCCAGCCCTGCTTTCTCCCCAAACGCTGAAAAACAGGGAGTCAGGCTTTCTGAAGCTCTGCCCTTTACTTGCCCCAAACCTCCACCCCTCTCGGAGCCTCGACCACTCCTTTGTTTTGTTAAATAGTCTTAATTACGACATTCAGTCTCCTTGGTAACTTATGGGGAAAGAATTCCTTAGAGTAAAAAGGAACAAAACCTAACCCCCAACAACAGCTCAAAGCAAATACAGTGTTCTCTCAGTATTTCTGCTAAGGCTTGCTGAAACAAAAGATTACTTTTTTCTCCCAGCAAGTCTATCCCTGTACAGTGTTGGTTTTTCCACAGCAGTCCAACAGCACTTATGAAGCTTCATAGTTTGCAGGCTGCTCCAGACTTTGCAGAATCTGGAATGGCACTGTGGTATTGTCCACACTGTTATTTCCACCAGATGATTGTTTTGGACCCTAGTTCATGTTCAAAGTCTTCCTTTGCTCATCCTCATCTGGTGGAATAAGTGGCATGCTACCATGGATATCTTGCAAATAAGAGGACCAATAAACTTTGGTACTTAATTGCAGCTGCTAATGTGGGCCTTAATAGTAATTTTTGTGCCCCTGAAGACCCTTCTTATTCCCAGTCAAGCCAGCTAAAAGCTTTGGGGATGCTCAGAGAGTCATGGTCTAATGCAATGAAAATGCATTTCTCGTCCCTGACTTCTGCTCTTTGTGTTTATTGAAGCTGAGCCCATAGCAACTGCAGTGGTGAATTTGAATAGTTTAACAGATCATTCTGGAGATGTGTGTGACTATTTCAAAGTAGATGGTTGTCTGGACATGCTTGGCATTGCTAATTGCTGTTTTATGTGCCTAGAATGGATGTTATGCCTCAGAGCATCAGCCTGTAGAAATGGAAATAATTAATCCACCTGCAGTATCCCAAAAATTGCCTGCAGGGTGTCCAGAGAGCCCCAGGGCTTCGTGCTGCTCCCATCAATATCTGGCTGTGTGGATAACGTTCTTATAAATTGCAACCAATTTGCGGCACCCACGTTGAAATGTAGTGCTTAAGTGAAGAGGGAAGAGGGCATAAAGGGCAGTGAGAAAAGGCAATTTAAAAGGATGAAGTTGCTCTTGAACTGCTTTATTTGCTTCTTTCTTTAGGGGTGAATTAGATTGAAGAACAGACCCTACAAGCCTACTGCTAGCATATGTCAGCAGAAACTCTAACCCTGAATCTCTACAGTTCAATAGATTTTAAGCTGCTTAATTCCTCTGCCTTTCCTTTGATGTGGTGCAGCTCTGTCATATATGCATAGGACCAACTGCTGGATTGCTCATCTGTCAGGGTGTATGTATCCTGTGGCACAGGCAGGTCTCCTCATGGGTTGGGGTTGTCAGCGTGTTATCTGGCACTGTTCCGTTTGCCTCCACCTGCCACTGCAGTACAGCAGCAAAGCCTTTGCTCCTGCAAGGTCACTCCTTTGTTTCTCTCAATCAAATGAAGGTTCTCGCCATAGTCACAGTCAGAGAGGGAGCAGTATCAGGCTCTTCTACACTTGCAGGATCAGCCTTAATTTACCTTTTCCATGGAGTCATATCCATTTTTGTCTCATTCATATAGGTTTAGTTATAATCTTCATATATGGACCATGGAGGACAGGTTTCACTAACTATGGAGGACAAATTATGAGATGGTCTGTGCTAAGATTGAAGCCTGTGCCTTACCAATAGCATTGAAACCATTGTTTTATTACTCTTCCTTGAATGTTCTGATTTCATACAGCTCTTCAGCTAATATGAAAGCAGCAGTTTTCTAAAAGCATATAAGAAGAGGATGCAGGGGTCTCTCTTCTGAGCTGACATGGGAATACCAACTGAAATAATGGTTTTTATGGATACATAACAGACATAGTGCTAGACAGAGCAACACACTGATTATATCATTATATGTTGTTGTTTGGGGCTTTTTGCAAATATGAGAAGTAAACCTCACATTCCACCCACTAATATATTAGTCCCAAAAAGCCCTGGAAAAAAAAGGAAACAATGCTGGTTTAATTTTTTGCTTGTTGAACATTGCCTTTATTTATATAGGCTAGAGAAGCTATAGGTTGGATAAATAAATGGGAATTACTATTTGTATAAAGCTGGTGAGCTGGAATTCCCACTGACTCTATTTCAGCTACATTTCTTTCCTCCTCTTTTATTGCCTATTGTTTCCAGATTCAAAGAAGAGGCAATGTAGAATGAAATGCTACTAGTTTTGTAAGAAATACATCATGCAGACCACAATTGATTAGAGGGGCCATTAAGCATTGTATGCTGGAAAAAGCAATTAATCTGCTGAGGAGCAATTTTCCAAGTACATTTTTCACTGACTACATATTTTAAGAGGTATCTCATTATTTAGGTCTCATATGGTTAGCATCCTTCTCTCTTTCTTGCAAATGTCTTTAGAGAAGAGGTAGCCTAGATTCAGATTGTACATATTCCTCTTCCTGGAACTTAAGCAAAACTTAAATGTCTTGGAAGCACTTTTGTTAACTGATGTTTTCTCGGAGTTTCTGCTGCTGTCTCTGTGTTCCTCTTTCCAGAGAAATTCAAGTTAGGGGTCCAGTTTGTCATGCATATGACATCCAGTTTAGGATCATTTTAAACCAGCCTCTGTGTCCTGACCTGCATGACATCTCACTGCTTCCTTCAGTCATCTAGGAGAGTCAGTCACAAAGCTGTTCTTTTATTTTCCTTCTGTGTGCTGATTTGCCACTAATGAAGGTGTGTGGTGGTGTGCCAAATTCCAAGCCAAGTGTTTTCCCATGATTACTGTCCTGCCAGCCCAGCTGTCTGCTGCACCTGCTCTGTGTTCAGGCTGCTTGTGCTCCTCCGGCTGAGGCTTCCATTAACTGTACTTTGTGAGAAGCTTTTCGCAGCCATGGTTTGGACCAAAATCGTTAAAATGTGTTTTGGGGGTGGAGAACGAAAAGAAGGTGAAGGGTACCTCATCAGTCTTAATCAACCTGCTTTGGCCTGAGCGAGCTCAAATCAGCCAGAAATGGTAGTTTTTCCTCTCTTTCGCTCAGTACAACTCACTGCAGGCATGCTGGACAGTCAGTGTACAACTTATTAACAGTAACTAGGCCAGGCTGTGACCATTCACTGCCTGCATAAACGATACAACCAGGTCTCCAGATGCAACAAAAAAGGGAAGTTGTTTCAAGCTTCCACATTTTTTAGAAACAACCTTTTAGAACACAAATTAATTGTGTTAGAATTGGCCTAGACAATCAGTTCAGGGAGATCACAGTAACAAAGCTTAAAGGCCCTGCTGAGAGAATGGGCAGTAATTTTGCTGTCTCTACAGTGTTATTCTTGTGAAAACAGCAGCACTGCCAGTTTCCAATAGAGTCAGGTGTGTAACACAAGAGTGTTCTGCTAGACAAATACGCATACCTAGACTTTTCTCTCCCTGTACATGAATTTTTCTCAGTGCTTTTCTCCATCTTCTTTAGAGACAGAACAAGGCAACTGCCTTATTCCTGCTGTTACTTTGTATATTTGATTATGTCCCTCCTAAAACAAATCTTATATCAAGATATGGAAGGTGGAAGCAGGAGGGGCAGGCTTTAAACCCAGCTCATAGCTACATCAAAAGCACTGGGCTATCTCAACGTTGTACATAGCAGATTTTACATAGCAGAATTTTTTTAACAAGAAACTTCTCTAGGTGGAAAGGAATCACAGTGAAGAATCTCAGGCAGAGTTTTCCGTGCTACCTCACCGTGTACTGTGTGAGTTTCTTTCTGTAGAATCATACGGAGTCACCAGTTTGGGGAAAGACACCCTTGTCCTAACCTTCCGCAGCACAGCAGCCCTCTGGAAAAATCAAGCCATGACACCTGTACCTATTGTTCTTGGTCTGTTAGCTTTAAAATTATGAAAAATGTAAAATATTCTGAAGTAACTGTTCAAGTCATTATAGCCCTCCAGGTGGGCTCCTTCCCTGTCTGGTGAGGCCAGTACAGTTACTGTTTTTAATGGACATAAATAACTAGGAACCAACACAATGGATGAAAATAAAATCAGGCCCAACAAAGAAGGAGTTGAGCAAAAAGCCATTACAAATGGTGTATTAATGCAGTGCATATGTAAAACTGTTTATTTATGGAAAATCAACCATTGACCTCTATGTTTCTGTACCTAGTGAGAGATAACTACACAGAAATGAAGGATTTTCTTGAATTGTAGCATTACTTGGATCCAGAGTCTTTTCTATTCACCAGGCACCTGGCTAAAATCCTCCTTCATTACTAACAGTGAAACAAAAAACCATGGTATAAAAAGCTCAAAGGTAGTATCATATTATTTCAATTGCTCTAAATTGGGGTGGGTTTTTTCAGTATTCTTAATTTGCTGGGTGAGAGAGAACCATTTGTATCAGTGTTGCTGCCCGAATCAGTGACAATGAGTCTCTTGCTCTTTTCTCTGCTTTCTCTCTGTTCACACCACTCTCCAGCAACACTAAAAGAAGGATTGAGAGAGCACTGAATACGAATTGATAGAGAGAAAGTGGGAATGTCACTACCCCTCAAAGCTAGAAGCAGCAAAAACATCTCAGGTACAAAGAGGTGATGGAACATATATAGAATTCCATGAAGAATTCTATTATTTGGTAAGTGTAAAATGAAATCCCAGTCATTGGTCCTGCTTCGTCCATGCAAAGTTGCATTAAGGCTGACTTTGAAGCTGGTCTCCAGTATGTTTATGGAAATGAAACATAATAGTTACTTGTTTAAACAGTCAAACTATTGTATAAAGAATTCTATATAGGTAAAAATTAATTGAAGCTGTTGTATTACATCTATCCCTGGTTTTGTTTTATTTTATTTTAAACATCTAGGTTGTGTATATAGAGAGTTTTATCAAGCAAGCTTTTTCTCCTGTAGAACAACTCTTTAGAGTCTGGAGTACTGGCAAGAGTGAAGAGATCAAAATTCAGAGTGACAAATACAAAAATTGTTGATGAGGGTCTTCACATGGCTTTTAGGTATGCAAGATGTAGCCAATGAAGTTTTCTGCCATTTTCTGCTTGAAGACAAGAACCATTTCCTTTTTTGTGCTACTGTACAGAGTGAATCTGCTGTATAGGAAAGAAGTCCTGATTTCATGTCACCTTCCCAGCTTCAGAGATTTTAGGCCCAGAAACCACAAATATCCTCAGAGATTTCTTGAGATGTATACCAACTTCCCCTGCCAGGGCTGTGCACAAGATCACAGTGTCTGTTTCTCTCCATTTCTTTTTGGTAACTTCACATGCCAATCAACCTGGGCAGGGAGGCGGGGGGGGGCGGGGGGGGGCGGGGGGGGCGGGGGGGGGGCGGGGCGGGGGGGGAGGGAGGAAGGGGGGGGTGGCGGGGGCGGGAGGAAGATGCATTTGTTGATTTTTCTGTGCTGTGGTAATTCATGCTGCATGCTCCTTCAGTGTCTGTTTGGCACAGCGATGGCAAACTGAATTTGGTGATGCTGATATTTCCAAAGTCGAAAAAGAAAGCTTTCTTTGCTTCAGTAAGTGTTGCAGTGTACTTCACAGAAGAGCAATTTAAAGAGAACACAACACTGAAATCAAACCAGCTCTTCCACTGAGCACTACCACAAAGAATAGAGTACACTTCAGCACTTTCTGCTATACACTGCCACCTCTCAGTGCCTCAACTAGACAAACAGGAATCTTCTGCCTCTCTCAGAGAATCAGTTTTGCCCTGTTAGGCAAACTCCAGGACACCATCTTTAGCAACAACAACACACCTGTGCTTGGGACACAAATCATGTCAACCAGTTGTTGTCTGTGTTTCATGCTATGCTGGGTTTGATTTATAATATCTGCATGGCACATTTCATCCAAGTGATGAAAAAGATACAATGAGTGCACACCATACAATTGAACATGCCATCACTCATACTTCTGAAAACGACTACACAAAACCTTCTGAAGGATCTGCCTGATGTTATGTGGAAAGTGATTAAAAGTGGAATAGTGCATTCATTGATGCGTGTGGAGAGAGTGAAAAGGAAACTCAGGTGTGTCTATGTACTTTCCCCAGATTTTCTGAGATTTATTTAAGGCAATACTTAACTTTAAAAAAGAAAGTATAAAAGTCAATATTATTTCTGGTAAACATTTTAGAGCAAATAAAACTTTGTAGAAACACAGAGAAATGTTCCTGTCTTAAACATTATTAATGGTAGCAAACAGTCCCATGCTTATCATCATGTCTCATCCATGTAATAGGCATGTGGTACAATACATTTTTCTCAGAGTGATGCAGTTGCTGTTTGCATCTTCCTTGAAGACTCTTTAGACTACATAGAAAGTGGAGAGGAATTTACAAGGCCTTTTTGTACTTTATCAAATCCACTTAAATCTGCAGTCTCCTTTAGCTGGAGGCATTCTCCTTGATGACTGCAAGAGAAGGAGCCCTCAGATTACTTGCTCATAAGATGAAACTGTGTTTCAGTGCTGCAGAGGTGAATTGGGTGAATTGGAAAGCCACAACACTGAAATGCATTGACTGCAGTTCCATAGCCTAAGAGTGACTGCAGAAGGGTGCAGAAAAAGCCCCAGAGCCTTACTATGCTCCCTGCCTGTATTAAAGGACAACTTGTAACCAAAAAAGTCTTACAAATCAGAAAAATTCTGAACAAAAATCAAACCCTAAAACCCTCAAAGTGTTACAATTGCAGCAATCATACCTACTGGCTCTGGTCCTGTTGCTGAGCACCATTGAAAGTGTCTGGGTCTTTCTTGTTTCTTGCTTCCCTTCAGTTTTTTGCATATTGATGACCCTTCTGAGTCTTCTCTTTTGCAAGCTAAACAGCCTAGCTCTCTCTTTCCTCCCAGGACAGGTGCCCCAGTTAATCCTCTTTGTGGCATTTTGCTGGACTCTCTCCAGTATGCCTGTATCTCTCTTATGCTGGGGAGCCCACAGCAGGACTCAGACCTCCAGGAGTGGCTTCAACAGTGCTGAGGAGAGGGGAAGGATCCTCTCCACTGACCTGCTTGCAACATTCTTCACAGTGAAACCCAGAACAACCCTATCCTTTGCACAAGAAGTGCAACGGTGCAGAGCTGGCGCATGTTCAGCTTGGTGTCCACCAGGACCTCCAGGTCTTTTTGCCCTCAGATGCTTCCCAAATTGCTTAGCTCTCATCCTCTTCTGTGCCTTGGTTGTTCATCCCCGGATGCAGGACTTTGCATTTGCCATTGCTGAAGTATATAAAGTTTCTGTCAGTCCACTTCTCCAGCCTGTTACCATCTCTCGGGATGCCAGTACAATCCTCTGGCATATCATTACCCCTCCCTTATTTATTACTTGCAAACTTACTGGGGATAAGCTCTGAGCTATCATTCAGATCACTAATGAAGATGTTGACTAGGACTGAACTTTATATTGACACCTGGGGCATAATGCTATTTACTGACCCCCAAATACACCTTGCTCCATGGATCTCCTTGTTTGTGACTTGGCCCTTCATTTGTTTTTCAATCCATCTCATTGCCTTTTCATCCAGCCTATACATTAACACCTTGTCGAAGAGGATCCTTGTGGGAGATAGTATGGAAACCTTCATTGAAGTCCAGATAGACAATATCCATTGCCCTTCTTTCTTTTGCAGAGGAGGTAATCATCCCATACTGTTCCTCAGTCCTGAACTAAATTTTCCCCCTTGCTTCACTGATACCACATGCTGACAGCTGACTTCACATAAAAAGTGGTACTTCATTCATAGCAGGTGAGTGTAAATTGATGTTTCACTGTAGGAGAATGGCTAGCTGCGAGAGGTCACGTAAACAATCTGCAGCTGGATAGCAACAGGATGCTGGTCAGCCCTTATCTTTATAGTCAGAGACACAGTGTCTGTGGGGTGTAACTTCTGGACAATATCAAATGTGCATCAGAAGCCATAGGAATGCAGAGGTGGGAGTTAGTTTCGCGCTTTTACATATAACCAATAGTAAGCTTACTTTTAGTACTAAGCATGAGCTTATTAGGTGTGCTATAAATTGTGTAAACTTTTCTAAATAAACTGAGTCTTGCTGATCAGCCGTATCGATTGTGGCATTTCTCCCACCAACCGCGACATTTCACCGCTGGGACAGAAGGGCAGCTCTGTTTAAATGAGAAGGAATTTCTATCTGAAGTCATTCAACTGGATGCTGAATAACAGGCTAGTGTTGACCTGAATTCTTACTTGGATTTGCTATCCCTGCTAATTACTGGAAGGACTGTCTTCTGGGGAAGACACCAGCAGCAGGAAGTAGCCTATCAATCCCCGTTTAATTCTAATGACCAAAGCATCCTCTAGAAGAAAATGCAATACTTCCATGTACTTCTGGACCTCACAGCAATAGAGAAGCTGAAGGGAGGAGGAAAGCCAAGCAGATCTCAAAGGAAGCTATGATGAGTAAAATGCAGATCAGAACAGGAGGGTCACAGGTTTCAGAAAGAATCCTGGGTGCAGCCCAGCCACACTTTACCCTGTACTGCTCCTTCTAAGCTAAGGGATTTGGCTGATACAAAATTCTTTATTGTCCCTTTAGTATGATGACGAATAAAGAATGCAAATATTCCCTCCTCAAAATGATATTCCAGGGAAGAAATGAAGCTGGATGCCCTGTAGTTGCCTTGCCTGCATCTTTCATGCAGTCTTCATCTTCCAGGAAATTTTTCCATTGAAGGGGAAAAATTTTCCAGCTGAAGAAACATATGGAAGTACATTTTACTTTATTTTATTTTATTTTATTTTATTTTATTTTATTTTATTTTATTTTATTTTATTTTATTTTATTTTATTTTATTTTATTTTTATTTAGTACTGCCACTGTGTTCGAACACACTCTACCCTCAATATTATTTCTTGAGATAATATCACAGCTTTTCATGAGACTTATTTTTGATGGTTTCATTATAACAAGACCCTATCAAGTACAGTCACAGAGATAACTGGATGCCCTAGGGGATAGCCTCAGCTCAGTTCAGTAAGTATTCTGTTAATATGCAGTGTGCAGCTGCCTATAGTCATAACATTCATATTCTGATCAAATAATCTTTTAATATATTGTAATATATTCACAGGAGGATATTTAAATATAAATTTCCTGGAAAGTCTTTGGGTTAATGTTATAAATAAAAAAGATTCTTTGTAACAATATTGTTCATTGTGCCTTCATTACTTGCATAAATCTTTTTCTTCCCCAAGTGCTTTCAGAGAACATTTTGTCTACATAAAACATTGATTTTATTTGGTGGTTTTACATACTTTATTAAGGTTGAAATTTTCAAAATATTAATTTTATTATGATATTATAAAGTTGTGGGTTGATATTATTGTGTATTGCTTGGCCATTTACATCTGGTGCTTGAGCTCAGGCACCCCTCAGAAGGAGGAGATGTTGATCTTGTAATCAAAACAGCTCTTGGGAGCATGGGTAAGAAACTATCAGACAAGTGTCATAGGATTTTCAGTGTCTTCCCACACTGTAATTTTCTCTCATCTTCATCTATTTCAGTGAATTGCCCAATGAGCCACCAATATGTGTAGTGACAGCACCTATGGGTGTGATCCAGTTATTGTAAATGCATATATGTCTGTTGAGAGAGGAAAAAAATGATCACACACCCAAGTTCCTTGTTAGACTGCAAGAGAACCAGCCTGGGTATTCTTTCTCCCCTCAGTGAGTTTCTTGGTGACTTGAATTACATATTTTTCTAATGTCAGATTTTCAGAAAATTTTGAATCTTTCTGTATTACCGTGGCTGAGGGAATAATATAATAGATGAGGTATATATTGAGATCAGAAAGCTTATAGCACTTGAGAACACAGTCCATAATGAGCAAGTAAAAAGATCCCAAATCTCTGTTACTCTGATAGCATTATGAGAGGATGTTTAACCTTCTCTCCTTCCCTTCCTGGTCCTAATCTGTACTGAACACTTCAGAGTCACTGAAAATCTTTCCCATTTACTCTCTTCAAAGAGCACTGAAAAAAATTGCTATGTCCTTTGACAGAGTTATAAATATAATAAAATTGGCTGTAGAAATGTCATGTTTGTCTATAAAGTCTACATTACTTCTGAGAATATTTATTCTTGGAAAAAAAACCCAAGCAGAACAAAGAGGAAGAGAAAAGAAAGCAAATTATATTTAAAAAATAATGCAGTTTCATATGAGGTACAAGCTCAATCTTCTTTTATATGAGATTTGCATGTTAATTCATTAATTCTTCCTAAGGCCTGGTTCAGCCAAAATAATTTCTTCTAATTCTACATACTTCAGTAGCTGTGCTAAAGTCTAAAGGAACCAGTTATTTCATTGTTGATAAACTCTGCTTAATGATTTGTTAAGCTGGGATAGAAAGTGAAGAATCAGACAGAAGAGGACTGTAAAAGGGACATGTAGCCTATTTTCATGTCTCACTGAAGGGCTACCTCTACCTAAGATGTCCTGGCACATCACTGCCTAGGCCTAGCTCTCTTTAAAAGCTCCCAAAGATGAAGATCACAATTTTCTCTATAGCCCATTTTACCTGTTTTCCCTTAGTTTTTAGCACAGAGCTTCCTTACGTTTATTTAATTCCACTGCTTCCTATCCTATCTACCTTGTACATAAGAAATGTTATTCTCTGCCTCTTTACAGCAGACGTTTTTGTATCTGAAGCTGTTGGTGGAGCTCCTTTCAAGTCTTTTTTGGGAATTCCAGCTATGTAAACATATGCTTATTCTTTCTGCTTGCCTGATGTGCCACATATATTTCTCAAAATGTCAGGTTCCTATACTGTAAATAATATTCTTGCTGAAGCTTTATCTGGGATTACATCTTGCATTCTCTCATCATGCATCTCAGAAGAGATTTTGCTTTTTTATGTTTAGTTTCCTGTCAGTATTTAGTCTGTGGATGAGATGAACCATTTATCATGATGGTACATGATAAATGGAATCAACCAGCAATTTGTACATTACCACTGACACAACAGTAAAATGTTGAGTTCCTTATATGCTGATTATGGCAGGAAGAATGGGAGCTTCAGACAAATTTTATCAGAGAAACTCTCCCATTGAGTCATGAGGTGCAGAAAGGACCTTACTGCTTTCTAAAGGCCCTCTCACTTAGGATCCACACTTAGCCTCAGAAAAACAGAATTTCCACTGCAATCAATTCTTCATGAGCATGTTTGAATCTAGACAGCAATTTTACCTTTTGAACATATCTTTGCTATGGGTCCAAGAATTATAAAAAAAAGAAAGCAGCAAGTGTAGGGAGTTTCCTTGCTCGAAATTGACAGCCAGAACAATAGAAAGGCCATTCTCTGGAAATTCTCTCTGGATGCATGAAAAACCTTTACTGAGAGAGAGGCCAAACAGTGTCATAGGATGCCCAGAGAGGTTGTATAGTTTTTGGGTGTCTCTATCTATGGAGATACCCAAAACCCAATTTGCTCCATTCCTGGGTAACCTGCTCTAGCTCACCCTGCTTCAGCAGGCAGGCTGGACGAGAGGGTTGCAAGGCAACCCTTTCCAACTTAACTGTTCTGTGGTTCTGTGAAGTGAAGGAGCCCTGTTCTGTGGCTTAACTGCCTGTTGCCTTTGGTACTGCCAGTTTTAACAGGTTTCTAGCCCTTCTAAGTGGTAGACTTGGATTTGACTTCCATTTTGCTTAGGAAAAATGGCATTCTTCTGTTTAAAACCATGAACTTATATTGTTCATTGCTCCTCACAAATTGTTGCTATTCATTGCCCTGCAACAAGGAAGATGTTACATTGAAAACCTTGTTTATGGACAAGAAGGAAGCACATTTCATTTATTAGTAAAGCAAAGAATGTTTATTTAAATGAAATACCAAGGCATTCTTCAGTTTTAATCCATGTGCTGCAAAAATGAAAGAATAACAATGCAGTGGGATAACTGCTCTGAAATTGTCATCGCACATACATTCTCTCATTCATTTTACCCCTCTCTATGTTGTGCTTACCCTTCCACTGCTCCCCTGCCTGGTGGTTCCTCACTGGTGGAAGTCATGGGAGGATGTTACTGGAAGCTGTCAGCACGCGGAGTCCTTTGCCAGAAAGAATGTTCATGTTATGAATTCTTCTTTGTCCCTCCAGGATCACTTGGGATAATTTTTATATGTTGCTGAGATAATGCTTTCTTCCACAGTGGTCTGCAGCTCCATATTACACCCAAATTTAATACACCCTGGGCCACCTCAGTATATTCTCTCTCAGTTCTGTCACCACCCCGGAACCCAGTGTGTCCAGCTCTAGGTTAACACTTCAGCTGACCATGGGCAATCTGTTTGCAGCTGTGCTCCTCTGTGCCACATCCTGTGTCCTTCTCAGGGCTTCTGCTCTCCTCCATGCCTGGCTTTGTCAGCATTTTGTCATCAAGCTGCTGCTGTGTAAATCTCATTGCACATGAGGTAGCAGCTTGTCATTGTTGTCTATGCAAAAACTATGGTTGTACCACAGGAAGGGAAGCAAAAGTAAAACAGACGAGGCACAGGAACCTGATCAGCTGGAGGAATTGCTGCCAAGCCAGGAGAAGCAAGATAAAGCTACAGGCAGGTCAAGGAAAGTTCAGAGAGGGCAAATCTGAGAGGTTTCAGTTCACAGGTCTTGCACATTGCTTGCAAAGCTTACAGTTTAATTTACTGAGAATGGCAGGGCTGTGTCAGAGGGCTGCATGATTACCACACCACTGGGTCTGTTCATAGTTCCTGGCATACTGTTATCAGTAGCAGTTGTCTCCTCATGCTGCAGTCCTGGTTCATCTTCAATTAACACCTGTTTCCCAGGTGTTTCACCTTTTCTTTAACAACCATGTCCTTGTGAGGGTTACTGTCTCTGGAAACCCTTTCTTCAGCAGTCTCTTCGAAAAAAACCCCTCATCAGCTTAATGGGATAAAGGACACTTCTGCCTGATAGTACCTGATAGGTACTTTTCCAACACTCTTTTTCAAATTGCTATTTATTCATCCAGTTAATTCACGTACTTAGCTGGAGCAAAATTATTACCATAAGCCCTAGGGTCTCACCTTCTTATCTGCCATAGAATTCTCCTTTTTTTTTTCTCCATCATTACCTTTGGCAGACTTATGCCTATTGGCTGATGTGCTTGTTTTCAACATAAAATGAACAAATACCCCATTTGCTTCCAGACTGATAGTCCATTTGTCATTTGATGCAGCACTGCATAGTGGTCCAGCAAATAATCTCTCTGTTGTTGTTTTCAGGCTCTTTGTGCTACTCTGTTTTTGGATGTCCAAAGAGACTTGTAGGGAGATGAGACTCCTGCATCTTGTGCCAGCATAATCTCAGTCTGCAGTGTCTATTGCAGCAAAAACAAAAGCCCACATTGTTTCCTCTCCTACGATCCGCCTGGATACCTTTCTGTCTTAGATATTTCCATTATGTGGGCTTGTGTTCAAAATGACAAAGCTTTGTGGTCCTGATCACAGACTTATGGTATGCAAGGTGTCCCCAGAATGTTAAATTATCATTGCTTTATCAAAATTAATTTGGGATCTTACAAGATGTCGTCTTCTGCTTCCAACACCCTCCATCTCCCTAGAGTTTTATATTTCTGCTGTTCTATAACATCTACATGGTTCTAGCCCTACAAATTGAAAGAAATGTTCTTCAGACTTCTGTCAATTGCTAAGTTTTTTCCTACCTGGCTTTTTCTTGTATTACACTAACAAAGCAATTGTTTTTTGGACGTCCAATGCTACTCCAGCAGAATTCTCTCACCCTATTATTTTGGAAAGGCTCTTAATTCATTTCACTTTCGACAGCTTACACTGTCCGAGAATCAGTCAGTACTAACTAGTCCAGCAGAGACCTGGCCCTGCTGCCTTCTTTACATTTTCCTGAGTGGAGAGGTGCAACTAGAGCCTCTTCACAACACAGTAGCTGGTTCAAAGCCACTTCTGGGAGGGTGACATAGAAATACATTTTCTCACCCTTTCTAGATTAGTAGCAAAGGAAAATAGGCACATTTAATCTGACTTCTGATATGATATTATTCCACTTTATAAAGAGTTAGATTTTATCTTACTTCTCAAAAAAAGAAGTCTTATTTGTATATTTACCCATAGTTTTTTAACACCTCTTCTCTTTTCCTTCTCACACCTGATTTTGAATTTTAAACAAACAAAGTTGAAACTGATTGAGGTACAGAGATCTCCAAGGGGAAAGAAATCCACATCCTCTGTGCCTGGCTCAGGGAAAGACTGGTGAAACTCAGTCCTTTTTGGAGGCAGCAGCCAGCTGGCCAATACTTATGTTTGCACCAGACAGTGCCCTAGGAGCTCCAGGTCAGCTGTGGCACACACTGCCTCTAGCCCACTCAAAAGGGAGAAAGGAGCAAGGGTGCAGAGCTGAGGGACAGAGGAGGGTGGGAAAGGTGCTATTTTATGAGGAGATATTAGGGCAGATGACACAGAAATCTACACTGTTTGGCCTCATCTGCTTTGTGGCACTTGAAACTGCCCCTCCAAATCATGGTGCAGCCAGTGCACCATGCTACAGGGCTGCAATTATGGTCATGAACAAGGGGGACAAGTTCTGGAAGTGCTCTTGAAACCTTATTTTACCCATCCATCAAATGGTATTGATAATGACTGCTTTGGGCATGGGCTTGATTAGAAACTGTAGTGTTAGCTCGCAAACTCTGTCAAGGGTTACCCTTTTGTTTGGTATTGCTTTTCCTGAAGCATTTTGGTGATTGAGAGGTAACTGTTGTCTTGAGCCTGATTCTTGAACATCTCTGAAGAGCAGCGACCAGTGTTTGCAGGAAGAGATCAATCACGTTGGGAATAATATTTCGACCGAAACAGTCTTGCAGGCTCTCAATGTACAGATCTGAGCCAAGAGATGTTTCTGACTCAAAGGGGTCCTTGGACAGCATTCAGAATTCATTAAATATGCAGGTGCAGGTACCTTTACTTTATCCATGTTTGAAAAGAAATTGTGAAACTGTACTGCTATTCAGGAGCCCTCTTATTGCTATCATCATGGGTTCCAAGCACAGAAGAATATAAAGTTACAAACACATTGAGCAACAGTGTAAAGTATTTTGTCCGATCCCTTTTTGTTCCCCTTGCCAGATTTCCTGGGTAAGTAATAAAATGACTTGGACACCACTCTGCTAAATGAGGTGTAGATGACACAAAGTTTGGTTAACTCATGCATTGTAAATATAGGTCTCATCAGATTTTTCAGCAGCTAGCACTCTAACTATTTATTTCGCAATTAAAGGCCATCTGCGGCAAGTTTTCTTCATGTTATTTCATGAATTAGCTGTAAAAATGCCAGCACACTCCGCAAAACACCATTTGTCATGTTTCTTGCTAAATTGGACATTGCTAAATTGGACTAATCGGTGCAAGTGTTTTCCGTTTTTACCTAGTAGAGTCTGTTTCACTGTGTTTCCACCTTGGCATTACTAGAGTGAAAAAAACCCAAGGAAAACCTCTTAACTGTCCTCTGTGCTGGGGATGTCCAGAACCTGGATTCATGCTCATCCTATGCCTTGTTGAAGACTAAACTTGCTCCACAGGGAAATCAAGAAAGACTGTAAATTGGTTCACTCTCAGAGCAACCCATTTTCTCTGACATGGAGTATGAATTTTCACATCAGGGTTGCACTGAGCACCTGGGTTCTGCCCTGGGTTGAGAGCAGTGAGGTGACAGGATAGCATCTTCCATCTGTGTCCATCCCTTGTGAAGCCCAGATGAAGACAGGTTAATGGATCCCCCTCCATTTGCCTGGGACTTGGGATCATGTGTGTAAAAAAATTCCAGACAATTCCCTATCTGAAGGACTGTGTCTTGTGAGATATGTCTGAGACAGCTGCCTTTGCAGGTTAAAGGCACTTGGTTCCCTCCCTACATTCTCAGTAGCTCATGAGAAGTATCGGATCTAATATGACTTATGCAAAATATATTTCTTATTGCTTGGCTAAAAAGGTTAGGTTTGTCTCTGAGGAATGATTTTTAAAGGTTACTTTAATGTCAAATTAGTGGTTTTGATTTCATAGTAATACAATTTTCAGTGTTTGGTGGATTCTTTTAGTTAAAGTAGCTATTGGGTGACATTTTGAAAGCAATCTGCTGGTTTGCCTGCTGAGACTTTAAAACACAGTGATTAAAAATGGAAGGTCACAGAAGCATTACTAAAACAGTTGCCCTTAATTTTAAATGCTGAAGTACAATTTCTCTCCCTGGACACTCTCTGCTCACGTGCTTATCCATATCTTAAGCATTATGCAGCTTCAGCTGCAGACCCTGACTCAGAAATTGGTGCCCTCCTTGTGTTGGATATAGGCACATACTTTGTGCCCTTTCCCTGCTCCTGAAAATTTTCACATATAATTCAGAAGGACTAGAAAGAAATATGTTGAGAAATGGAGAGTAAACAGCTTGCATAAGGGAATGCTTCAGCTCAGTAGCTGAATTTGGACTACAGCCCAGACCTTGTACACCTCTATCTAGTGTGCTGGCTACTCAGCTCCTGGCTAAACTATGCAAGAATATATTTCAGTCACCACTGAATTAGAAAATTTATTTGTTGTATCAAAAACTCCTGTGATGGCATAGTCATTAACAGTATCACTTCCATGATATTTTTCAAAAGAAAGGGTTGATCTCTGAATTTTTTGAATTAGTACCTGGTTTTGAGGACCAGAAGAGCTATGTATGAGCATAATAGTCATGTAGTCTAAAGTGTAATTGTTTGGACTTTGTTTATCACAGAAGTTCCAAGGGCTCTAGAGAGTTGTCCTCTCTGAGAGTTTCTATTCACACAGTAAGAGCCAGTCCCCAGGTTGCAGAATTTCAACCAGAGCAAAAACTTTCTCTTTTCCATAATGAGTTATTGGTCTGCTTAATAGGATTCTTGAAGCAGTGAACAACTGCTACTGGTTCATCATCTTACATTGTTTAAATGGACAACTTCCATATTTTATTTCCTGCTTAGGGAAACTGAAAGTCATCTTTGCTTACTTTTTATTCTCATTTGGTCTATTGTCTGCGGCAGGTACTCCAAAGTGCCAGTGATTACATCGGGAGAAAAATGAAACCGTACCAGTACTTGTCTTTCCATATATGTAGAGGCACAGGTAGATTTACCAACTGGCTCCTGTGGATGGGCTTTGCACATCCTTGATCCACATGTTCAGTCTCTCAGTTTATACCCACTAATGCCAGAATGAGGTGATGTAAGAGTGGGGCTTACTGGCTTTACCTTGAGTGCCAACTTAGGTATTGAAAGCTGGCCCAGGATGCAGTGATCTTGTATGAGATTTTCTGTTGAGTAAATACTTGTGTGATAATAATATAAAAGTCTAGAGTGTTTCTCTTTTAAAGCTTCCATTTATTTTCCTCTTTGATTTGTCCATTGCAGAGACAGGGAAGTAAGGCAGAAACTACAGCAATTTTCCCTTTGAACCTTGCTTTCCCTCAATTGTCTGTAATCCTAATTTGCAGACTTGACATTACACAGTCCTTCCTAAGAATCAAAGGATTCAATCTTTGTCATTTCTCCACATCCAAATGAATGTGTTATTAGAAAAGCCCCATTTTGACATCTCTTGCAGTGCCAAGGCTTATTGGAAGATGCTGGCAGTATTTCCAGTTCGGACAGCCTGTTCTTTTATCTTCAGGAGGGCGTTTGGCAACAGTGTCATTTCCGATCACTCTGTGAACACACTGAATGATACATGTTGTGTATCCAAGCCTACTAGTCTTGTTGCCTTCTGTTCTTCTGTTGTAAGAAGATGTCTTTAGAGTTCCTGTCAGACAGCAGCCCAGAACTATCTGTAATTTGTAGAATGTAGGTCTTTGTCCATGCTGTCTATTGTGCTTTAGCTGTGACTCTTTAGCTTTTAGCTCCTCAAGCCCAGCTAAATATTCCCAGTAAGTGTGTTTTCAGGTTATTCACAGTCACAACAACCCTAGGAAAACTACTGATACATCTGCTTCAGATGCTTTAGAAAGCTCGCCCCTGGGCTAAAATTGAGCAGCATTTTGCCTTTTAGCTGAGCAGAAAAGAAAAAGGAAAGCTAGAAATCTCTGTGTCCCTTCTGCCAGACACCACAAGGGCATGAACTTTACTAGGCAATCTTTCCCATGTTACTCTACAAGCATGGAATGAGGGCTGTGCATGAAACTGGAATCAGCTGCGAGAATGAGAATTCTGGAACCTATGCTGCAGGGGTAAAACTTGGAAATTAAAGACCTCTTCTGCGCAGCTCTGCACTTATCTCTAGTAGGCAAGACTATTACTGTAGTCTACAAGAATACCTGTATCTGTACCTAATTGTAATGTACAAGAAGAATCAGCACCTCTGTTTAGAGTGCCATAATTCAGCTCATATTAACAAAGACACAACAGAGTAATCATGACTTGAATGCCTCTGACATATGGGAAAAATCCCCATCTAGGTCTGATGTAGCTGTGGATCCAGAAGAAGTTGGAAGTTCAGCCTGAGTCGCTGCTCATGGGTGATGTACAAAAGGCAATACTTCACAGGGGGACAGGTAGGTTCTGACATCCTAAGGTAAATGACAGCTTTCCTTCAGTCATCCCACTGCCCAGCAGGTCCAGCTTCAGCAAGCATTGGGCTTTGCATGATGTTTGTATTAGATATGCCTGTCTGTGTCCTCGTGGGTGTATACAGAGGAGGCAGCTCTGATGTGCCTCTCAGATGACATGCATTTATGTTAAGTGCCAACATCTGGAAAGAGCATATCAGAGACCTGAGGTAGCTCTCACACTTCATCTGGGCGATTGTCTGTGAGCAGTGCCAGTAAACAAGATGGGTGCTGTCACAGGAAAGGAATGGTAACCTCAGAGGAAGTGTGGTCTGACACTCGGGCTGCTATCAGGGACGTCAGCAAATGCAGTACTCTTCTGCCATAAGATGATACTAATTTTTCTCCTTTACTGCCAGCCTGTACTTGTGGGACATGTTTCCACTTCATTCTCTGATATTGCATGTATTACTCATGATATTTTCACCCACCTGGGCTGCAATCCAAAACTTGGGGTATTTCTACATACGTAATGAACCAGTACCTGGTGCTCCTATCATCATGTGATTGCTTTCCAGTGTGGCAGAAGAGTAGCCACAAAGGTGCTTCCTAATGTGGCAAGGGCACACAACAAGACTTGGACAATCTAACATGTAGTTGTGCTTTACCAGGTTCTGCATTTAGTTTTGCTGGTTTTTTTCCTCTGCCATTTTCACAGCTCTTCTTAATAATGAAAATGTTTGCAGAATTTTATTCTGTATATTCCATCTGATTTTTTTCTGGTCCCAAATAAGACTTTTCTTAGTGCTTTCTTGCTGAAATTGCTTGCATCTCTTGGAAACAATCTTGTAGCATCACTGCTGTCCTTGCTAAACCTCAAGAAGCAACATAACCTCTTTCTTCAATGCACCAGCAGTACATTTATACCCATGTTTTTCTCCCATCACTCTGGGGTGATATATGCCCCAGAGATCAAGAATGGATTGTCACAACTGGTTGTTTATATGCATCCTTTTAGTGACTTGCTCTACTAGACAAGGAATCTTATCTCATTGCCATTGGTAGCTGTGTTGAATAGAGAGATATAATTGCTTTTGGAGGGCAAGACAGCACTGATGGGCATGGATGGACATGGCATCACAAGAAGCAGTGGGTAGATTTTTATTAGCATAATAGAGAGTTGTGATTCATGCTCTTCTGTAGGCTGTGGCAAGTTTTAGAAGGATTTGTGGGAGAGCAAATGGACATTGAGGTGGGTCCAACTTACTATTTTGGCTGTGAGAGGCTGAGGTTCCCTATGGAAAACTCTTTTTCCAGAATGGGGTGCTGGTGCCTTGGCAGAACTCCTAACATGGCATGGAAGCGGTTTTGAGCAGATGCAGGTACCTTGTTTCCAAACATAAGAGAAAGCCATGGAGTGACCTTGTCAGCTTCTGTAAGAGTCATAATCATTCTGTTCTATGTCAGAAAAGGATCTGGATCTGTGCATGACACTGCAAATTGTCCTTTTGGAGATGTTCCTTTCCTTCCAGTGCTGTATTCAGAAGACATAAGCACAAAACCAAACCAATTTTTTTTAATAATTGTTTGGACTGATATGACTTTGGGAGTCGATTCTCCTACCTGTGCTGAATCTGGTGTTTCTGCAGATCTGCCAATAGAAGGTATAAATTCTGATGTATCAGGTTATCTTGTCAGATCAGAAAAGCACAGTTTGAGTCATGAAAGGCAGAACAGATTCCAAAAGAAGATAATTAAGATAGTCTGCATTAAAAAGTAAGCATGAAAGCCTGTGGAGCAAAATGCTCATGCAAGAAAATGAGAAAGAAAGAAAAATGCATCTGGATTTCCTACGATGTGAAATTGAAGTAGAAAATTACTGACTAGGCTAAAATAAGTACTTATTGGGGCAAATAAAAAGAACATATATTTCAGCTTGCAGAAGTCTGTCTTGTGGTTTAAAGAAATCCATTGACTTTCTGTCCAGAGTCATGTCTGCAGGTGACATTGAGAACATTTTGTTTCCCCTAGTTTGCAAGCATTTGGTTTGCCAGGTTCTTCTGTTCTGAGCATACTAAAGCGGCATTATTGAATATTTCCAGAAATAGTGCTAGCTTGAGCTATTGAAATGCCAAGAGCTATTATAAGGGAAATCAATCTGTTGGGCGGTATTTCCTGAAGGTGCCTGACTACTCTCTCGCATCTTGTTACCAGACTCAACTCAGCACTGAGAGCCAAGAAGGAATGCCAAAAAGGAGTATTTTACTCAAAACCCTTAACTGTAGTAGTGCTCGGAACCTTAACCTTCCCAAAAGAAATGTCTCTGTCCTTTGTTATAGAAGAGAATGCTTCTCTTCACAGTAAGCAGAGGGTGCTTTGAGTGTTCTTTTATTCTGCACTTTTTGATTCCCTTTGTAATAACATTAGAGGCAAACCACATGAATTAATAAATGGTAATCCTACAGACCTTAATGGAAGATGAAGGTTCAGTGAGTCTATTTTTCTTGTAATGGAGTAGAGATGGTTTAGGTAAGTTCATGTGATCGGATGTTCCAGTATTTCTTTCAGGTCTATTCATGCTTGTGGCCATGTACTCAGGTTTTTTCAATCAAGAACAGGTAAGTATTTCAATAATGTTTGTGTTTCCTTCAGAATCTCTTATGCCTTGGGATATTTATTGAATTTTTCTTCTGTTTTGTCCATTGTCTGCTCTATGTGAAACGTTTATGCTCTGTCAGTGAAACTCACCTTTTGAGAGAGCTGGGAAGGAACAACTTCAGTCTTCAGGTTTCAGTCCTGGGCTTGCTTCTGCAGTCTGAACTATATATCACCAGATTGGTCTTCCAGAGCCCAACTCTGCTAGTTGACATAGAAATGCTGCAATGTGAAAGTGAGTCAAAACAGGGTCGAAATGGCAAATTGTTCATATGTGTTACTCTTTTGATGCCCTAGTTCAGCTAGATGTATGACATGGGTCCTGAAACTCCTCATGCTATTTGTTGTGCAAAGCTGTTCAGAGCTGAAAAGGCTTGTCAGGAACTTCTGTCCATCAGAAAAAATGTGGGGATAAATATGGCACTAAGCTTCCAAAGTTCCCACTGTCATCTTAGGGTTAATCCTTAAACAGACTTCAATTTTTTGCAACTGAAATCAAAGCAGAGTCACTCTACTGTTTGAGTTTTGCATTAAAAACTTTCAGCTCTGGCTCAACAAAGCAATGCCCTTGAAGTTGACTGGGATGCTGAGCTCTGCCAGAAGCTCTTGTTTTGCTGTCCTTTGCTCAGCCTGTACAGACTGCAGCACCGTGGTAGGAGTGCGTCACACTGCAGTGCGCGGTCATCAGCTCTCAATGCAGACTTTCGAGCTGCAGTGTAAGACTGCAAGGCTACACTGCAGAAATGCTGAGCTTCTAAAAAGCTGCAGTTCAATCTAGGAGAACAAGCAAAGTGTTCACTGGCAGGATTAAGCCTGTTTTGCTGTTTGTCAGCAGATCGTGCTCTTTGCAAATATTTCTGTAAGAGCCACAGGGCTAGAAGGAAAATCAACCCTCTGTTTCCCTGCCAGGTGGGGGAAAAAGGGACTGGCTCTGGCAGGCTTCTTATGTACACTGGGGTGCTGCCTAGAGCAGTTTGCATGCTGCATTGTTTGAAAAAACTATGCAGAAAGTCCTAAAATTTACCTTTTTTGGTACCCTATGGTATTGATGAAAGGGAGGAGAGACCAGAAGCAGCACAAAATAGGCAGCTGACACAGAGAAAGAAATTCTGCTCAGTAGGACTGCTGAGGGTGTTTTATTTGAACAACCTGGCTTTCATCAGGAAAATATAACAGGAGCTTGTAAATTTTTCCTGCATTTTTCTCAGGGCCAGGTAGGGCTAGTGTTATGGGACCATGGTGATGAATAGCTAGTCTGGCAGCATGAGGAGCAGAGTAGTGGTATTTTTGAGGTCAGAAAACTCTCTCCTTTTCTTCCACACCCCGTTAACTATCACTGTTGGTCCTGATGGATAAAAAATGGCATGTTGAAAATAGCACCTTCAATCTAGTCGTTGATCAGAACTACTTGAAGACAATAATTCTCTGTGAGAATATTTGGACTGGAAGCAGATGAGGAGGGCATTTTGGGCCAGACCATCATTGTACCACATTCTTAGGACAATTGCTAATTGCTCTTGTCAGGAGGTCAAGGTCTCCTGTAGCACCTTTGTAGGGTCATGCGCTCTTAAAGCCAACTGTGCACCAGAAGAAATCACTGGAAGGTAGCTTTTTATAAGTTGAGGTAACCTGCTTTAGGATTAGCTTCAGATATTTATAATCTGTCCCTGTGCTCCTAATGAAGGCAGCACAAAATGTTTTGATACATTTTAACAGCTATATTGAAAAATAGATGAATCTCTATGTCTACAAAAGCAGCAGAGACAGTTCTGTTCTACTCTTTAGTGAGCAAATTTACCATTCAGCCTTTTCCTATTGCAGTCCCCACACGGAATGTGGGGTGTCTAGACTTTTGTGACAGACATGTATATTCAGATGTAAATAAGTCCAATTGTACATGACTGTGCCCCTTTATACATGAGTATGGATAATTATGTAAAGCAGAACTCTACTTCAAATGATCATACAAAGAGTACTGCTATGTGAATAAAAGGAATAAAACCCAGGATGGTGCCTGTATTTCTCACCAGAAGTAAGTTTCTCCTAAGAAAAAAGTCCATAGCAGCCCCTGAAACCCACTTCTAAGGACCAGAGGTTTTGGATTGCTGAAGATAGAAGCCATATATCTGAGAGGAGAGGATAATGTTATACATACCTTGTTTTTGTAAACTCTCTGATCTGACCAGTTTGTAGGGGAGATGCTGTGGCAGATGGGTGCTTGGTTAGACACAAGAAAGGTTATTCTCAAGTTCTGCTGGGTTTTTTGTTTTGACTTTTTTCAGGAACCATAGTAGCAGAAACCTTATCCTTCTATGATCAGTACAACCCAAGAAATAGAGTGGCCCCTTTTGCCTGCACTATAATCAAATAACCACCTGCATCTTGGCAGCTTTCACCTCGAATGGAATGAGAAGAGCCTGCCAAAAGGGTAGGGACAAGATCTGGATGCAGAGTGATGATTTCTCCTGTGAATTCTGCAGAAAGACACATTCTTCAGAAACTTATTTTTAATACACAGTCTGCTTTTCAAGCTAGTAAGAGCCAGTCTTGCACTTCTAACACAACGGACAGATCAAAATAAGATGTATGCGCAGCTTCAGTCCTGCACATTTCTTGTTCAATTATTGTTTACATAACACATTCAGAAGGGATTGTTTCTGTATTTGGCTGTTAAATCTTTAAAATATATTTAATCTGTGATCCATCAGTTGCCAAGGAGAGGAAATAGACTGTTATCTTTTTAGTGTGCTTGCTTTAGTGTTACCTGTGTAAGCTTAATGGTGGTCTTTAGGAGACATGATAAAAAAGAGCGAAGACTGTAAAATATAAACCAGAAATTGTAATATTTTTCCCATTTTAAAAAATAGCAAAAAGCTGGATAAATAAAAGAAATCAGAAGATTGGATTATGATCAAATAATGAAATTAATTTCATTTATGAGACATCTAAGTCATTGTATTAAATTAGAATCCCACCAAACCTGTTTAAACTGAACTGATCATTATTTAAGCACTTGTGCAGATGCAGTATTGAAATTGCTATTGTGAGTCTCTGAGAACCTAGTTACAAGTCCAAGAATATAAGGAATTTTTTTTTCTTCCTTGTGTTGGTTTTCAGTCTTGGGGAATATTCAAAACAGCTGCAAAGACCTTTCGTTTGAGCATGCAGGTTTAGGGTGAAGTTGTAGTTGGAAAGTTCTGATGCATGTTTCAGTGTTGGCCCTTTTGCAAAGAGATTTGTTTTCTTAAAGCAACAGGACATGAATAATTCACATAAGACTAAATATCCTAAACAAGAAAAGAGGCTACCATTGTTAGCAAGCATATTTGGATGCCTGTTGATTTTTTTTTGTTGCTAGAAAAATCACAAAGTACTTTTAGTACATTCAAAAGAACCAGTCTGTGCTAGAAATATTGGTTTTATACTCTGGTGAAAAGAAAGGCAGAGCAAAGGAAATTAAATATGTGACTGAAAGTACATTAGTTTAATGGTAAATTTAAAAAGGGGAATATTTTAATGAAATAGCTTTTATGAGGTATTCTTTTCATTATACACTTTTAGGGAGTTCATTATTGTACCTTTTGCTAGATAGAACTTTCTTCCATTTATTTGTATTTGTTTTCATTTATTTAATTCCTTTTTGTCCCATAAAAAACCACCCTTGCTTGTAAGTTCTATTTCTGGTAAAAAAGTCACTTGGAAATATACCTTCTGTTCAGAATGAAACTTCTATGGTAACAAATATTGAAGTTGTGTTTGCACAGAATATTCTAATCATAGAATAACTTGGAAGGGACTTTTAAAGTTCATCTAACGCAACTCCTCTGCAGTGAACAAACATTTTCAATTAAATCAGGTTGCTCAGGGCCCCATCTTGAATATTTCCAGAGATGGGATATCCAGCACCTCTCTGTTCCCATGCCTCACGAGTAAAATAATTACCTCACTGTAAAATAATTATTCCTTGTATTTAGTAGGAATTTATCCTTTTTTAGTTTAAAACCATTACCTCTTGTCCTTTGCTACAGACTTTGTTAAAGTGTCTTCCTCGATCTTTCATATAAGATCCCTCTAAATATTTCATCATGATTCCTCTGATAATTTTTAGCCCTCCTCTGAACCCACCCCAACACTTACATTCTTTCAACCTGTGTACAGGTTGAAAGATTTTTTGCTTTCTTATTAGATCAACATTTTTACTAAGCAAAAGAAAAAGCCAAATGCTTTGCAGAAAGTATCACTTGTTCATGTACGTTACTTTCATGTGAGATAGAGCTGTTTCTTAGATAGATAGAGATAGACTTTTCTTACACTGTTTAAGAAAAGTGTGTTCTAGTTTGTGTCAGAATGAGTTTTTTCCTTTGGGACAAAAGAGTGGGACAGGCAGTGCCTGTCAAAGGATGCATGCAGCTCCCTTCACTGTGGCTCTCTGTTGTATCCAAACTGGCGTGCCTAACTTTATACATCTGTACCTGAACACAGCTGTATACTGAAAAACACCTGAAAAGCACTAACTGGAATACTTTTCCTCAGACAATCAAAACTTCTTCCAGTTTAATTCTTTCAGACCTGTGATATGCTCCTTATTGAATTAAAATATTTTTCTATTCCTGTGAGTGCAGAGATGAGATTAAGCCTAATCTTTTTGGTTGGTGTTTGGGGAGGGGAGGGGGGAGTGTGTTGGGGTTTGTTGTTGTTGTTGTTCTTGTTGGGGTTTGTTGTTGTTGTTATTTTTGTTGGGGGTTTTTTTGTGCATGTGGATTTTTTTGTTTTGGTTTTGGTGGGGGTTTTTTTTGTTGTTGTTTTTGTTTTGTGGGCTTTTTTTGTTTTGTTTGTTTTTGGTTTTTTGGTTGGTTTTGGTTTTGGTTTTTTTTGTGTGTGTGTGTGTGTTGTTTTTGTTGTTGTTTCCGTGCCTAATATGAGCATAAAATAAGAGGGAAATCAAAGGAACCTTGCTCTGCTTTTTTGATATGCGGACAATTTGGGAAGCCACCTTTTTGGGGCAGGAAGCCTGATGCTCCGTGGAAATAAGGACATGTTTTGTCACAACACCCTTCAGGTCTGGGAGCTTTGGAAGAGAAGGCCACTCATGAAAGCATCTAAAGAAGGACATCAAAAGCCTGGCTATCACCAAACACCATTTTTGCCTCAAATGAGACCATAGCTAGGAAGGCTTCCAGAATGACCACTGAATACAGAGGATTTTGGCTATATAGGGCACAGCTTTCACATTTGTGGCACTTTTATGGGAGTGTAGCCCTTCCTCACAATGCTGCATTCCCTCCATCACATGCCTTCTGTTTCAAAGCTCCTCCACCAGCAAGGAACAGCAACATCTGACTAGAACCCACAGGGAAGGAGCTAATTGCAAGTGTCAGTTTGTGTTATAGAAAGAACAAGCCAGGTACAGCTACAGAACCCTCCAATTACAACTTCCCTAGTCTTTCCAAATGTCTCTATTAAGAATTATTCCATTATTTAAAAATAAAAAATGTTTCCATAATTCAGGCGAGGAGTGCCTGGTTGAAAACCACTTGTTCTTGCACTTTTCCTCCCCCATCACTGTAAGAACAAATACATAAAGTTATGCATTATAATCTGATAATATTGAAAGCCTTTTCCCACAACTGTAGCTTTTAGCAAAATGCGGTATGAAATGGGGGTCAAAAGGCTGTATTTTAAAAATGTCTAACTCAATGGGAGATATTTCTGTATTGTACAGAAGAGAAATCACTTTAGATTCCAGGAGAGAGTGGACTCACTTTCTCCATTCCTTCCAAAATAAAAATCAATCAGAGAAAATCAAATAAACCAAAATATTTCAGTGAATTAATCTTTCACCCTCTGCAGAGACACAATAAGAGATAAAGAAGTAGATACTAACATAGGACATTGGTTCTGTTCAATCTCAACTTTTATTGTCTACCTCAAAAAAATTAAGCATATATTGCTAGCCAAATTACTATAAATCTGCAGGGATAGTTTACTCCATCTAATAATTTTAATACTTATTTTTCCCTGCTGATAGAAATGGAGGTTCCGATGATATTTCATTTTAATCAGTTTTTAAGAAATTATGGAGGCCATATAGAAGAGCATGTAAGTCTTGTTGTGACTTGAAGGAAGTATATTAAAAAATCCTCAAACTTCTCTTTATTAACTTTCAGAGCTAATGCTCAGAATAGTACCGCTCACAGTGTCCTACTGCACACAGTGTGGCTTTGCTTACTCAGAGTAAAGTAGAATTTGTGGGCTTAAAAGAGCATTGCTTTTCACCCATTTGCCAAATCAACCTGTGAAAGGGATTTGTAATGGTACAGTTCAGATGCAGTGCAGGTAAATCTGAAGGCAGGCTTCACATCACCCTTTATTCTCATCATTTCCACAAGTTTGTGACTATGTGGTGTGCTATGATGAACTTCCCTAATGAAGCCCTGGTCTTTTCTCTAATTTGATTCTGTCTGTTTCCCATCTGTATTATTTTTTCTTTTTTTTTTTTTTTTTTTTTTTTTTCCTTTAATTTCGTTAGAACATAGAATGGTTTTTATAGCTCCTTAAGTAATGAAACATGGGAACACTTGGTTTTTAATTTCCCCTGAAAAATTAGATCCCATTTCGAGTTGTACACAGCTCATTACAGTATCATTAGCAGATTTAACATAAATAATGGAGGCAACTGAGGATTAAGTGTAGCCATAAATATGGTAAGTGGTTGACTTAAAGAAAAAAATTATGAGTATCAAATGTTTCCTGATTTTGTGAGTTTTTTCAGTTCTAAGATATAAAATTCATTGTTTCAGATGGGGATGAGTTTGACTTTCACTGATTGAATTAAGGCCTTTGTATTCAGGGCACAATATAAACTTCTAATTACATGTGGTTACAGAAGAAGGTGCAGAGATTCTCTCTGTGACTGAATTTTCAAATGTCAATAATGACACATAAGGAGTAAGATGGCAAAGCGCTGTTCTTCATTTCTAATTTTGCTCCCTGCCTTCTACCCCATCAACCCTAAATGTTTTGTACGCTTGACATGTTTCTGGCTTCAGTTTCTTCACAGGACACTTCAGTCCAACTGCAGCACAGTGTCTATGACTACAGAGATCAAATATCACTCATTGCGTCATTCACAAAACCTTATAATCCTACTGCAGCAATAAACTTTCTTGGCCTGTATAAACTCTGATTATTACTAACTCTTTGCATTGTGGTGAAACACAAGGTTTCACTCTAGATAGAAGACCTTCTTTGAATTAAATCCAAGGTGTTTGATTCAAGTTCTTGGTGTTCTGATCAACTGTTAAATACTTCTGGTCTCCCTCTATTTGTGTTGTCATACAAGTTCCATTGCAAAATGGCAGTTGAAACACAATAATAAATCAAAATTAATTTTAATATTTCAATATTGTTTCCTTACAAAAACCTTCTTGAGGAAGATACTTACAAATATCATATGTTGATGCAAAGAGAAGAGAACCTCTGCTTTTCTGCACATAAAGGATGAGGCATGTGGCTTACAACTGAGTCAGATGACCTGTGGAATTTGCAATCATCATTTGCTACTGTATGTGGGCAATAAACTTTGGTAGACTTGGCAGCCTGGATGTGCTGTAGGAGGATATGGCAGGTCCCTTTAGAGAACATGCTTTGCAAGTGGCCTTTGGGCATGTTACCTCTTTATGCAAAACTGCTGTGACTTTTCACTGCACAACTTCCACTCAGATGGTTTCTCCGGAGAGGGAGGATCAGTCCTGACCCTTGTCAGAATGACAAAGCTTGTGTAAGGCTGGACAGGCTGGTGAGGCTCCTCAGAGTCTGGGAAATCAGGAAGCCAGATAATAGATATTGTTTATTTCTCATTCCTTGCAAGATTCATAGAATCCTGTGTTTGATTCATAGGTTTGTAATCCAATTTCATCCTTAAAGCAGAACTAATACTGAATTCAGACCAGGTTGCTAGGGGTTTATCCAAAAAGTATTTTAAACCTGCAAAAATAAAGATTGGACATTTTCTCTAGGAAAACTCTTTCATTTCTTTTCCTCCTTATATCCATCTGAACCTCCACTGACTTATTTTTTGACAGCTGTCTCTGATTCTTCTTCCATACAGTACTATGAAGAGTTTTGCTGTGTTGTCTCTATAGTCTTGTAGGTAGCATAAGGCAATTATGAGTTACCTCCAAAGCTGTCTTTTTCTCCAGGTTGAGCAAGCTTTTCTCCCAGGTGCAGGACTCCTCATTTCTCTTCACTGAATTTCATGATGTTTCTGCAAGCCCATATTTCTGGCTTATTTATGTCTCTATGAATGAGAGGTCTGCCCTCAAATATACAAGCTCCAACTCCAATTTGGGGTCATCCTCAGATGTGATGAGATGCATTGTCTACTCATGTAGGTCATAGATAACAATACTAAATATCAGACAGGGCCCAGGGAAAATCCCAGAGAAAAGCTACCTGTCATTCCACCCATGTGGAGTACACATCAGCCACTTTGTTTTGAACCCAGTGATCCTCTCAATATTTCATCCAGGCAATTATCTGCATGACTAAACCTTTAAGTTCTCTCCTAGATAAAAGGATATTGTAAGAAATCATGTTGAAAATCTCACTGAGTTCAAGGTCAGTGTCATTCAATGATTTTCCTACATCTGTACCCTTAGCTCAGTTATCTTTTTTTATCATGATCCCAAATATCATGATCTTTTCGTCAACATACCTGGAAAACATCTAGTTTTCCATAAAAGTCGTTCTCTAAGTCTGGACCATTAGTCAAACATTAATGTCAACAATAGATCTCACATGTAACACATAGCCATCTTTTAGTCACCCTTTCTGGATGCTGCTCCCTTTTGTTAATTCTCTTGACAACACCTGTCTCTGAAAGGTTTCTGATTTGTGACAACAAAGCCTCCTGTTCAAATGGGAACAACAGAGATAGAGAAACAGAGGGATGGGAAACAGATTAGTTCCTGGCAAGTTTGACATTAGTCAGGCTTATGTCTCATAAGGCTCTGAGCCCATTCTGAAGTAGAGAATGCCCAGGGATGGGACTTAATGCCTTATGAAAATGGCACTTTATTTTTACTTTGGAGTAAGTACTCTGGGCATGGTTTTTCTTAAAAAGAGGTAAGATACTAAGTGGTTTTGTTTTGCCACAAGGCTAACTTCCTGAGGGTCATGGAAAAACTGAGGTGAGTCGATTAATCTTGTAACAGAACTGTCACTCCTTGTGTTAATTTCTGTTTGTGCACCAGGGCAGCTGTGAGTCTCTGGTTATGCTGTGATAGTGAGCACTGCTTTCTGTCTTCCGCTTAACCAAAGAACAAAAACCAAGGAACTGACTTACTTTAAGGCAGTTGGAGAGAAAACTATTGCATTCAGTGTTTTCCTGGAGTATAATGTCACTGTCTTTCATATATGTGCTCACTCCTTAATTAACTTTTTTTGCATAAAACCCACTTCTGCTGCTTCTGACCTCTGCCAATTTACTGTATGTTGCTAAACTTGTATTACTGACAGAAGCAAGCCACAGTGCATGAATAGGTTCTGCTTCATATTTCCATGAAAAGATGACAGTTGGCAGAGGATGCCAGTTGTCACATTATACGTGAAAATACTACAAACTGCTTTCATAGCAAAATGTCACAAAGCACATGTTGTTTGGGAAAAGAGAAAAGGGAAAGCAAATACTGGAAAGGTACTGAGTAATCAAACTTCATTTGCTTTACACTAGATACTGAGTGGTTCAAAGAAGAGATGCCAACACTGACTTTAACAGTGTTTCAGCCCTTTCCTGAAACTCACAATGGGGTTGTCTCTATTTTTTATTTCTTAGCTTTAGTCTCAATGTCTCAATAATGTTCCTGCATTCTTGTGGCACCTGGTCTGTAAAGCAGGATTTCCACAGAAATTACAGAAAATTAAAGCTGGGGTTCTAGAGTTTGCTGTAATTTCTTTTTTCCATTCTCCCTTAGAAAGCTTTTTAAAATACATAAATATAAATATTTAGATTATGGGATTATGCCACTGTTTTTCTCTGCTGAGCTTTATTTGTCTCGTGACTTCTCATTTCCCTGTAAAACAGAGCAATATTTATGAAATTAAATACATGCATAAAAATCTAAAAATACAGAGCAGATGCTTCTGGAACAAACCACAGTCTGTAGTTCTGCGAGAAAGAGTATTCAAATGCAAAAAAGAAACAGAATTTCAAAAATACAACTTCTTCAATTTGGAAACGCTGGACTGCCCATGTGATAAAGGAATGTTAACATGAAAATGGTGCAAGAAGGTCAGTGCACTGACAGCTGTTCCATTGCTGCCTGCTCTGCTCAGCTTATACAGCAGCCCTGACAGCCACCCCAGCTAGCTGGTGGCTGTTCACGCCTACACAGAAATTTGAGGTCTACAGCAAACTTTAATTAGAAGGAGAGAGTCTTTCAAAACACTTTCAGAAGAGTTCTTTTAAAAGTGCATGTCATTTGCTTTTTTTGTTTGTTTGTTTGTTTTTCATGTAATCTGTAACAAGACTACCCATGGAGAGAAGATGATGCCAACTTCCTGCAACTGCAAGCTGAGGCTGAAGCCCAAGCAGAAACATTACACCTGTGTTAATGTCTCCACTCAAAGAGATCTGCCAAAAACTAAAGTACCTGCCCAGAACAGCTGTTGTTGCTCCAATACCTGAAAATCCCTCTAGTATGCAACCCTACCAGTGGATGTTACAGCTGCAAGTGGACCCAGATGGAAGAAATCTTCAGACAGCTTGCTGTGTTAGAGGAGGAGTTCAACAGGCAGTGAAGGACTGACCTGGGAATGTGAGGAGGAGGTCAGTAAGTGGTATTGTGTGCTGTCCCAGACTGAAAAACAGCTCTGCCTTGAGGCTGTACAAGGGAGTCTAACTGCTTATCAACAGATTGTATCCACAATGTCACTGAGAGACTGCTGAGCCTACTGAACCCTACAAATTACCGTCTGATCCAATACTATGGGTATATGTAGGGTCTGTAGCAAGGCAACTTTGAACACTCAAAAAAAGACTCTTTATCCCTCATTGCAATACCAAATCCCCTGGGGCACAGGTCGCACTCTCCTCTGTCCTCCCAGGCAGATGTAAGAGTTCAGGAAAGAGTCAAATTGAAAGGTGAATACTGGCTGCCTGGCTGATGCCATACTCAAGGTTTTGGCTTCCAAGATCATGGACCTACCTTTGGAAGTTGGGTCTGTTGTGAGCTTGTGAGATTCTCCTGAGAAAGTGGGGCAGAAGGATGTTCACCAACAGGCTATCCAGACTTACATGGAGAGCATTAAATTAGATTTAGTGGGGTAGGAGATTTTGAGCAATAGAGAAAAAGTAGGGGCTGCTAATGTATTAGAAACCATCACAGAAATACCTGTGGAATGCCTCAAAGACACTGGAGAGTATTCATCTAAGGAGGTGAGACGATCTGTAACCCAGGTGAAGTGCCCATGCAGCAATGCCAACAGCATGGGTAACAGCAACAGCTGGAAACCACTGTGCAGCTGGAACACTGTGGTCTAATCACTGTCACTGAGATATGGAGGAACAAAATGTGTGGCTGAAGCACTGCATCATTGGCTATAAATATTCAGAGGGGACAGGCAAGGATGAACTTGCCTGATGATGAACTACATGAAAATGGATGAACTACAAGAGCTGCCATGGAAAATCAGCAGTGAACAGGTTAAACAGGTAAAATTTATAGATGAAAATTTGGGTCAAGCCAACAAGGGAAACCTCATGGTTGAGGTTTACTACAGGCCACCAGATCTAAGGAAGGATGTTAATGAAGTGTTTTTACTTCAGCTACAGGAATATTCACATTCCAGGCTCTGATCTGGGTGGGGGGCTTCAATCTGAAGCATAAAAAACCCTCTGACATCTGCTGAAGAAGCAGCACAGCAAGATGTAAGCAGGCCAGGAGACTCCTGGAATGTGTTGAGGATGATTTATTAATCCAGGTGATAGACAGCCCAACTGGAGAAGAAGCATTACCAGACCAATGTAGATGAAGTAATTAGAGATGCCAAAATTGGTTTCAGCCTGGCCTGAAGTGATCATTCTTTGAATTTACAGTCTTGAGAAATATGGGCCAGATAAAGAATTCTCATGTTTAGTAAAGTAAAAGCTCTTTGAAGAACTAGTGAGCTGACAGCCTGGGAAATTGCCTTAAGAGGTTAAACGAGGTAAACATTCCTGTCAGCACCTTAAGGACGTTCTTCTCAGAGTGCAAAAGGTCTTATTTCCCTATAGGTTGCCAGGAAAGGAAGGCATGAGGCCAGCATGGCTCAGTTTGGCTTCCCTACTAAAGACAGAAATGCAAAGGACAGATACCCATCCTGGGAAGAATATAGACACTGTCTAGATGAATGGAGAAGGGAACAGGAAAGCTGATGCACAGTTGGACTCACAGTTTTAGAGATATTCAAAGGATACTAAGGGCTTCTCCAACTATGTTGGATAGAAAAGGAAGATTAAGGGAAATATGTCCCCTCAATAAATAAGACAGGAGAACTAGTGGCAGTCAATGTGGAGAAGCTGAGTTGCTCAGCAACTATTTTACTTTGAGTTTTAAATGTTAAACTGTCTTCTAACGTTTCTAAGGCCCCTGAACCTCAAGGCAGGAACTGGGGGAATGAAGTTCAGTTTTGCAACCAGCAGAGGACCCTGAACATAAATAAATCCATGGCACTCAATGAGAAGTAACCCTCAGGACATAAAACCTACTTTACTCTAGCTTTCAATGCTGTAGCATTTTCAGTCTCAAGAGAGACTCGAGATTAATTTTCATAAGAACATCGAAGCAGATTTTTTTTGTTGAATATTTTGTGCAAAGGAATGGCAGTATTCACCACGAAATGTTCCTCTTGGGAAATTATAACAATAAAGATTGTTTTTGTTTCATTAAGGTTCCTTTAGGTCCTACAGCAGAGTTCTGTCAATATATAGCTGGATTATTCAATCAACCTCATTTCCATTTGCCTGCAATTAGTTTTGAATTTAATATTCATACATTTCTGGAGTTGGCTAAAAGAGAATGAAGATGGGAGCTGGGATTGGGAATTAATTCTAGTCCTCAAGGAGTATTTAACTGTGAAGCAGCAAAATTATTTCATTGTTACTTTTGTCAGGAGTAAAAGAACATTAAAGGACTGGAAACTAGCTTCATTTTTTTCTCTTTTGGCACAGACATTGCCACTGTCTTAGCAGTCACCAAATAGAAACCAAAGAAATGTGCTGAAGGTACTGCCTATGCTGTAGGTTCATGGTGAATGAGTTTTGAAATATGCAAATGTGGTATCACCTCTCTACTGTTCACTTTGGGGGGCCAGCAGCTTTGCAAAGAAAGAAGGAAGCATTTTACCTAGGCATGACCAGGATCCTGTGTTAGGGTGATGCTGAAATCCAGAGCACACATTGCTTCCAAGATGACTTATAAGTTAGCATCCATCTAGGAAACAAGTGCCACAGCAGGGAAACTGAGGCAGCAGAAACTGCAGCACTGGCTGTGCCATCAGCAGGCCTTAGGGAGGTTATCAGATGGATTTAATGTGTGAAATTCAGGCTGCTTTTCTGTATTACACACATTATGCAGTTACCTCTCTGACTTCGAAATAAACATGGCAGGCAGGTCATTTCTCACTACTTGATTATTGAATTCATGAAAATTTTTGTGCCCATGGAAGAACCTCCTGTTTAGCTTGGAGTCTAGTATTTCTTTGAATGATACTGTAAAAAGTTACCACATTTTCAATATGATCCCTCTCTATTGCTGAAAAGCAATAACTTTTCAGGTATTGTTCAGGGAGCCAAATTTTTCCTGTTTGTATATAGCACCAAGGATAACCAGAACATATGGCAAGGGAAGAAATCCTGCAGGCTCATGCTCTGTTGCCTTTCTTCCCATATGCTTCAGGAACTGGATGTCCTGCCTTTGCTGCTTATAACTGTTAAATCCAAGTGCACAATTTATGAGTGAGATGGAAGGGGATGGCAAGATTTTAAAGGGCACAGCCAACAGCTGACCTATGAACATGGAGATCAGGACACTGGGATTTTGTTTCTTTTTGGAAAACCTTTAATGTAACTTCCATGGCTGATGAGAATATTTGAAAGCAAATGCCTTAGTAAACCAGACAAAGGAGCAAGCATGAACTGGATGGCAAAAGGAAGAACTACCCAAATTCCACATTTTAAAGGCACTTGAATTTGCAGATGTGAGTTTCAAGGACATGCTGCTTTTACGTGAAAATCCTGACAAATGTTTCCATTAACATGGCCTAAATCTATTGTCCTCCCTCTCTTCATAAGTATTTGGGTATCACCTTTGTGTCACTTTTCCTCATCTTTGTCTACAATGACCTCCTGTAGGGACATGGTCTCTAAAGTGAAGAAACACTGGGTGTGAGATACTCTGCAAGGGTTGCACAAAAAAAATCCATTGGTTTGAATGAAGAAAATATTTTCTGTATCCTTTTCAAATAAAATAAAATCAAACCAAAACCAAAATATTGTGATATTTTTCAATATGTATTTTGGTCCATGTTTTATCATGTACCTAGCATTTTATTACAGTAATACATTTATATATTTACATTTATACATATATTCCAATATTGAGGTCGTGTGCTCAAAAATTGATGCTTAATAGGGTTGGGCAACCAAAAAATTTGGAGAACAATTGGCCTATCTTTTCTTTGCATGAGGGGCTAAGAAAGGAAAATAAAAATTCATATAGACTTTATTTATTCCAGGAAGAATAATTGTCTAGCTCAAGATACTCATACTTTTCATTATTTAACCAAATATAAAGGCTCAAGAGTACTCAGTAACATTATTTCCCCAGTGATGCTTGAGACAAGATTGTCTCCTGTTTGTACTTCTTGTTACACCCAAAATTAATCGCTTTGCAAATATCAGATTAAGTTCATACTTTGTGCTTTATCGCCTTAGTGCCCTTAGATCAGACTCCTCTGACTCCTCTGTCCTATATTTTCCTGGAAAACGCTGAATTTTTTCAGAATGGCCTTTGACCCACATTTTAAACTTTAGTTGACAACCTCATGACAACACATGACAACCTCAAGTGTTTTATGAGTGACAGTTTTAAAGTTTACATCTTTTGCTTGTAAGATTGTATGAGGCACAGAGAAAACACAGTTCTCAGTATTTGGTGACACAAGTTGTTTTTTTTTTTTTTAATGGAATTCTGGGAATGTCCTGATCCCAGGCTTGTCATAATATGAATAAAACACTTGTATCCAGTTTTAGATGCATAGATTAAAAAGAAATTTTAATTTGTTTTTTTGTCTCTTTCTGAAATTTTGCAGGCATTTCTCATGGTCTCACCTCCATCTTCCCATACTATTAGTCAATAGTTCACAAAATAGTTCCTTCATAAAGCTATCCACCTATCCACCTATCCATACATCCATCCATCCATCCTTCCTTCCATCCTCCATCCTTCCTTCCATCCTCTAGAGGCTTCTTGGACCTGGACCTGTATGGAAGTTAATATCTTTCCATGTCTTGATATATTGTCAAAAAGCACAAGTAAGCATTTCTAAAGTACTATGATGAAAATTCCAGAATATATTTCATCATTTGTATATTCTGAGATTGTCTTTTGATTCAAAGTTTTGGCAATACTGTTGGTTCTGGGTTTACAAAAGAGAGATTATTTTCTGTGGTAATGAAGTTTGAGATAATATTGAGACCACTAAATACAGTGCACTGTTCTGTGTCATCAAGACATGACACACACATCAAGATTTTACCTCTTTTTGAGTGGGAGAACTCAGTTTTAAAAAGTATTTCTCATAAAGAAACTTCCACCAAAATTTTATATAATTAGAGAAAAACAAACACATTTTTTTGTGGATGTGAAAAAATCCAAACAAAACCAAAAGAATTAGATGGGGGTTATCATGCTGAGTTCATCTTCTCCTCAGTCATAGGGAACATGACTATTTTTTGGAGGAAGACTCTCTTTCTGCCAGGAGTAGTATCGAGCACTGTCTTCCAGGCTATAGTTAAAATTGCAGTCCCACTACTCTAACAGTTGCTGGAAATAATAAAACTTAAGAGGAAAAGGGAGTACAGAAAAGTTCAATTAAGTGTGAAGAAACCTATTTCTTCCTCCCAGCTAAATTGGTGAAAAGGTCAGGAACCAGGAACTTCAGCTCATGGTACCCACAGGTTTGCATGACTAAGGCTTCTGCCAGGAGAAACCAGTGCCTGGAAAACACAGCTAGACAGCATACAGATTAGAAATGAGGTTCCTGTTATTAAGGCACAGGGCACTTGAACATTTCAGCAACTTGTTAAAAGATGTGGCAGCATCTATATCTCATGCATATAATTTATACTTAAATGAAGTCTGGTTATCCAAATATGGGAAAATTGCCCACAATACAGTGAACTTTATCTGTGTCAAGGGCATGGCAGCTTGTTAGATCCCCTGTGCAGATTCACATCGAAAAGGATGGCTATTTGACACTTTGTGCAGAGCAATGAAATTAGGAACAGGTTATAACAGACGATAAAACATACATAGATATAGGTATACTATATATTATATTATATTATCCATTTATTACATACTTGCATCTATTATGCAAGTCTAATTAAAACACATATAACGTTTTTGTTTTGTGCTTGTCCTTTTGCACTGATTTAGAGCTGACTTTAAACATCATGCTTGGATAATGAATAAATCATGCCATGCTGAGGTGGTCACTGTCCTGACATATGTGGTCATCTAGTCCTGGTAATCTGTAGGAGAGGAATCAAAGGCTGAAGACAAAAACAGACTCTCTGAAAGGATTAGGGTCCTTTGAAGTCTGTTGCATTTACAAAACAGAGAAGGAAATTCTACTGCAGCTTGAAAAGAAATCACAGAGGTACTTATTAAACATATGCTACTTCAGTATTTTAAGTCACAAGTGTTCTTTCTTTAGTTTATCCCAGGGCTTGGAATCAATCTGCACATTCAATTATGCAGTGAATCTTGAGGAACTGACTTACAGCACAAGCTGTTGAGTGATAGGTTCCTGCTAACTGAGCTGCATCAGAAAGAGCCACCTGTAAGAAAGTTGGGACAGAGTCCCTGGCTGCCTGAAAAATATCAAAGGGATTCATTCACTTCACTGCTGCTAGTGCTGTCCTATTTGATGGCTCTGCAATTATATTTTTAAATCACAGAGGACTAAAAATTACCTGATATACACTACAGCCAGTTATCACTAATTGAAGGGAAGGAGAGGCCACTCAGAGCAGCAAGATCCCTTAAGCAGCTCGAGATCCAGATTTTATTACTAGGGACACATGAGGCCAAAATACAATATTTAATGACTCACAAACACTGAAGGAATTCCCAGGAGCCAAGGAAGTTCAGGCATCTGACTTCTTTGTAAAAAGGGAAAATGAGACCATAGGGACAACTTGAACCTGGGGAAAGATTCTTAGGCACATTATTAATAATTACATCTAGAAGCACTCAAGAGCATACTGTAAGGATAGAAAGCAACTGGTATGGCTTTGTCAAGAACAAATTACAACAAAGTGATACACTTTTCTCCTTTGACAGGACATCTGGCCTTACAGGTAAGAGGGAAGTTGCCAGTGTGATAGTTCCTGATATCAACAAGGCCTCTGAAACTGGTTTCCTTGGACTTCTTTGACAGAAAAAGTGGAGAACAAAAAGCCCTCCAGGCAGTGAGAGGAATCACTGTGATTCATCCCGTGGTGCAATTTGAATTGCCTTCGCAAACAGGAATCTCTGTTTCTGCTGACTGGCAACTTCTTTGTTTGAAGGTCTCTCAGCTACTCTTCTTCTAAACTGTTTCTAACCAGCTGCACATCCCAAGTAAGGCAGAAAAGCCTATGCCACTGCAATAGACCTCTCTTGCCCTTCATAACTATCCACAGTGGGCTGAGTTATCAGGCCTGGAGGATCCATGCGCAGCCAAAGAACAATTCTACAGCAGCAATGAAGACAAAACTGACTCTCTGTCACTGGCCACTGAATCAGAACATGGTTTTCAAGGGAGCGAGAAAGACATTGTGAGAGAGGATATGGTTGGGAGAGCTTTCATGAGAATGTGGCTGAGCTAGGGATAACCGTGCTTCCCTATTAAACTCAGTTTTGCATTCTTAGAATCATTTTTTATTGTTGTCAAGCAGGAAAGCCTTGATGACTCACTTTACAGCTCATATCTGAAAACTGACTGGCAGTGTAAGTGAAGCTAACTGGTCACTGTCGTATGATGTGTATGTTAAGATGACAGCAGCAGCAAGCTGGAGTGTACCCAGAAATAGGCTTAGCAGCAGAAGACTGTATTCTCTCAATATCCATCTCTTGTGTGTTCCTACATATCTAGCCCTTATCCAGGCTGTACTTAGCCCTTCTGTGCAGGTGAGGAGCTGCAAAAGAGCTATTCACTACTCTTCATGCTCTGAAGAGGTTTCAAAACAGGTCAGTAAGCAACACAGCACCAAAGCACCTAAGACCAGAGTATGCTGCAGGCTCCAGTGGAGAAGATATTGCCATTAAATGGCAGATTAAGTCCCACTGAAGATAGTATGCTTCTGTGTCCACCAGGAGATGAAGTGAATTGCATATAACTTTAACCCTCTGTGTGGCTTACATTGCATTTATAATGAAATTATTTCTTTTCACTTCTATGTATTTCAAGTATTAGTGAAGCAGTGCTCCAATTGCTGTAGTAAACTCAGTAGTTTAGAGGTCTAATGCCTGGTTTAAATTTATTGGTTTGTTTTTCTTTCATCTATTGCTAATAGCATAGGAAAGTTTACTAGCCTGCAAGCAGTCTGCTCTCCTTGGTTTTCCTCCTTTTCCAAGACTTACTGGTATCTAGTGTTTGTTCCACTGGCAGCGGGAGGAGGCTAGAATGTCAAGTAAGTTTTCTTTCTGCTCTATCAAAATTGAGGTGTATTTGAGTCATCTATGTACAAAGCTCAGGAGACAGAGACTCTGTAGTTCTTGACTTTAAAGTCTGAAATTTTTACTTTATTTTCTTGTGTGAGATTTTTTTGGTTCAGTTGGCTTTACCACGAAATAAGAACAAAATCCTTCAGGCTACAGCATATCATAATATTTCGGACACTGTTACATTATTAAAGGCAACAAAAATCCTGAAGTGTCCTCTTCTGCTAAACTCATGCCTGTTATCAGTAAAACGTATCCTGTGTCACCTGCTTGAGGTGCAGATAATTCAGGGAAGGGGTTCTTTCTGACTGTATATCTCCTTGGAGTCTTACCAGAGACACTTCCCTTCTTCATGCTGTCATAATATCAACAGAATAATAGACTGAAGTTTAATGAGTACTGATATGGCAATTCAGATTTTATGGCTTAGTTCTGTCTGCAGCTGGTATCTCATACACACCATAATGGCTTGGAAAGAACGCTATATTTCTTGTAGGTTACAGATTATTACAGATTGTTTTCACTATGTATTATTTGTGGTAGAGATGCTGATGCCTGCTTTTACTTGGGGACCAGGGAGGAGGGCCTGTACCCTGCTGATGAAACTGAAGCTGTTGTCTGGTCTTTTGACAGTGAAATGGGATATGCTGAGGCAGTGTGCCCAGAATTGTAAAGCATACACTGTCATTGCTTCAAACCTTCTCTTTATTTCCTGTTGCTGAGATGTGGTCATCCACTGACATTAAGCTACATGCCAGAAACCAGAAAACCCCAGAAATACACTTAGAAAATCAATTTGCACTAGAGAGTAGGGCCTTTACAGTAACCACAAAACTCTTTATTACATATGATGTTTTTGATCGAAAACAAAGAAGACCAGATGATGTAGCACTAGATTATAGTAATGCCTTTCATCACCTGGGTGGAGTTAGTCACTAGGAAGGAAAAAAACTTTTTAGCTTACCTCCTCATATTAATTCAATCATGTCTGAGGGTGTGAAGCTGTCAAACAAATCCGATCCTCTGCAATAAAGCATGAGTTGAGCCTTAAACGTTATTACTTGGATATAGGGGGTAGTTGCAATCTCCTTAGCATTGTCTCAGCAGGAATAAGACAGATTTTGTGCTGTGAATTTTGAAGCGCATCTTCTGAGATATGTTGGTTATACGTTATGCAAATTCTGTATGACCTGCTCCCCATGATTCTCCCGAAGATTATTAACTCTCCAATACAGGTGAGTGAGTCTTGAAAGAATGGTGTAAGGGGTAGAGATCTGTTCCTGAAGAGATGTGAAATAATACAGAATGACTTACACTTCCTATTTAATCAGATTTCCTGTCATAAAACACCAGTTTCTGAAGTTGCAAAATTATTTCTTTTTCTTATTTAAATAATAGGCTTTTAGAGGTCCTCAGCACACAGGAAGCATGAATACCTAATATTTTCAACTTTTTAAGTCTTTAGCCAGAAAAAAAATCAGAGTCAAAAATCAAAATGATGCATCTTTTCAAAATGTTTCTTTTTAAGTAAACTTTATGCATACAAACTATTTTAGTTGCCAAAATTAATTAACTATAAATGTTAGAACACAGAGCTTTAGGTCTTTACTTCTATAACTGTAGCAATGCAGTTAGTTAGCTCTTTGTTAGCGGAAGCTGATTATTCATCTCATGATGCTACGTCAGGGACTAGAGTCCAAAAACAAGCTCAAACTTTGGGATCAAAGCATGAAAACCAACTGGTTTGGCTGACAAAGTAAAACTTTGAAATCAGAGAAAAAACTACTTGTATTTTAACAAATTAGATTATTTTCCATTCCAAAGAAACATGATAGGAAATGCTAGCTAGACAATACCCAGCAGTAATTCACACTGAAGACCAGCAAGTGTAAAACAGTAGGCTGAAATTAAGTGCTGTCTTGATCACCTCCTACTAACATGAGCAGTTCTTATATCGACTTCCAGGAGCCTCCCATTGTGGTCCATTTCAGCTGGTTTTGTATTGCCTCTTTAGCCCTCAAGGAGAAAGCTTTTCCCACCAAAACAGAATCGCTAATTCTTTATTCTATCTTTGCAAGCTTTCTCCAGTCACCTCTATCATTCTAGCCTAATTTTGGATTTCCATGAAATGTTTTATATAGAACTTTGAATTCACTTTGAAAATTTCAGTTTGCAAAAAACCCCTTCAGCTCAGTCTTGCAGATATATTTCTGGGCAACAAAACACAAGATACTTGTTCTTGCTCCTTTGTTGTGGTTCTGTGAGAATCTCTTTTGCCAAATATGTAAGGAAGTGAGCACTTGCATTTCCTTTCAACAGCTGGTCCTGTAACAGCTTAGTGATGGATGGAGCCTGCTTGTCTCCTTCTATGACTAAGACATTTTTTTCTCTGCAGCTGTAGTTTTGAAGACCTGCAGAGCTGGGTGTGACATCCTGGTTTGACAGCTGGGCAGACTGCAATACTTAGAGAGGAAAACAAATGGTAACATTCCACACAGGTGCTCAGGGATACATCAGAACCTCTATGTTTCTCTAAGATAATGCCTCAAAGTACCTGTCCTTTCCTCTTTGTCCATGCTGGGCCAGTCAGAGTAAACACTGTGGTTCACTGTGGTTTGCAGTTAATTAATTAATTTATAAGGACCAGAATCCTACTGTGGATGCTGCTGCAACTCCTGTGCAGATACAGCTGTTGTCCATCTGATAAGAGAAATAGTTGTTTTATAATTACTCAGCTGACCTGGAGTACAGCAGATACTTTGCAATTTTGGGACTTTATTTCACTTAAGTCAAGCTTGTTCCACTGTGTGTCCACATATAATCACACAAATCAAGTGGTAGGAAAGGAGTGAGATTCCTTGCAGATGCTTAGCAGGTGCTTGGACTATTTTACTGGAAGAAGTACAGGTAGGAGGAACAGTGAATTCTGAAGTAAAAATCTGAATTACATGAAGCGCAAATATTTTGGATCTCTCTCTTGCTTTATGCATCTATAACTCAATAAAGAAAATAAGCTCTGCTGGTAGTGTGCAATTTAGTTGTTATTCAGGCCCCAGGTGCAGGAAGAATGCATTAAAGTGCATGCTGACTGGTAGAAACATAATCATGGAAGCTGCACAAAATTTGAATATATTTGCACAATGCATTAATTTCATCCTTAAGTGTACTCTACAACGTTTCTCTACAGATCCTTGCAAAATCCTTTGGAGGAAATGTGAAGAATCCCCCCGATCCTGGAGAATTACAGATTGCTGTCTCTATGTGTACCTATCAGTTGATAATTTCACTCAATAAACTTAGGAAGCTTCATTAATCTGTCAGAAAAAGAAACTAAAAGAGCTTCTGTCAATAAGGTCCATAAAAGAGGTATCAGTTTATGAAGAGACAATAGATAAAGCAGGTGTGGGGATTATTAGACCATTTCAAATCTTCTTCCAGGGGGATACACTATTGTGTGTCCCTCATATGCAATAATTAGACAGAGAATTTCCAGTGGCTTTCACAATAGTTACTGTGGTTCTGACTTCAGCTGCAGAGGTGACATATTTTTGTCCAATTCATTCATTTTTACCTGTGAGTGGACCCTGACAGTCAGTGTGGTAATGTCAGTCTTTGAAATTGGAAGCAGTGCTCCATCCCTCCTCTGATCACAACCACAAAGCATTGCTGCCTCCACAGTATGTCTTCCAGTTTTGTTTTGTTTTTTTTTTTTTTTTTTTTTTTTTGGTTTTTTTTTGCACGTGAAGAAAGTTGCTTGTTATGACTCCTACTTCTTGCCCAAACCTTGCAAACAGCAGGTGGTCATCTCCATAGCAGAATCAGTTCTTCGCTCCACGACTGAGGTTGCACTCATATCAGTGGATTTGTGAAGATTTGCAGATTTCACTTACACTGGATAAATTCTTATTTTGAGAAGTTTTATTACTGGAATGAACCAATGAAACATAATCTGGCATTGTGGGAAAAAAACCCTGAGAGACGCATCTTTTTCTTTAGAAACAGAAACATGTTTCTATTTAGTGTAAGGTGAAAATTTCTTGAAGGAAAAGATGCAAAATTGTGATTTCTTTTGATACAGTGGATTAAGCAATATTCTTCTAGCATTCCAGCACTTTTTAACATGGACTCTACTATTTCCCTGAAGATGCAGGGCAATGTAATTACATATCCTACAGCATCATATCCTGTGTCTCTGAGGAGTCCTAGTAATGATAGGTCATTTCAGGATCTGAAGTGGAAAAGATATAAGAATGACAGGATTTAGCACCAGGAGGATGTGGCTTTGTATGAACCCTGTATGGAATTTGCTCAGACTCTGTACAGTACTGCTTAAAATTGTATTTTTTTAGAGATAAAACTATTAGGAAAGAAATCAAAGTATAGACAAACTTATTTTAGGTACTGTTAATCTCAAGTTGGGCAGTGTAGAATGGGTGTGGCATGCTGTGCAGGTCGACCTATGGGAAGTTTATTAATTTTTTGTTGCTCTTGAAATATTTTCTTGCAAGGAAAATAATCCTATTCAACACTTTCATTGTTCAAGCAGAGGCAGCTCCTACATGAATTTGTTTGTTAGATAGAGACAGGGGCATGCAAGTGGCTCAATCACCAGTATAAAGTGGGACATACCTGTAGGTTTCTTGTTGCCAGGCAGCCAGGTATGTTTATCCTATAGTTAATACACACACACACAGCTCGAGACAGTCTGAAGGCCAAGCTGTTTATGTAATGCAGCAAAGCAGAGCAGACCATAGCCCTGGCTTTTTTCCACTCACACTGCCTATTACATGGATCACTAGTTCTTCTGTGTACAATGGCCTTCCAGTTAGGATCATTATATGGATGATTGCTGATCCAGCAACATAGGGTGTTCCTTTGTTTGTGCTTTTGTTTTAAATACTCAGAGTATCTGAGTATCTCACATTGATTCTGCTCAGTTTATTCACACTTTACTTTTGGGAGTAATGTAGCAGGGCGGGAGTCCACATGCAGGAGGAAAGGAAGGGATGGATATTTCTGAACAAGGAGAAAAAAATCTCATATCTTGGGTGAAATGCTGCCTTTAAACTTATCATTACAAGGAACTGATAAGTGTGTGTGTCCTTTAAGCAAGAACCCAGTTTCTATCTGTGCAGATTCTCATCCCAGAATCCTCTAGCCTAGAATAAGGACCTATGTCTTTTTGAAGGATATATAAAGTCCCACTAATTTCGATCTTGGAGGTGCCAACCATCTTTTCCATACTACATTTGACTGCAAATGGCATTTTCTAATGAGCTGGGAGAAGCAAGTTTAGTCAACCTCAACTGGAGCCCTAGGAAGACATTAGCAAATTACTCACAATCAATACCTCTCTTTTTTTAAGTGAAATTAACTCAGCTTTTTCCAGCTTTCTCTGAGATGTCACATTTTCTGAACCTCTCTGGATTTTGCAGTTTTTCTTTATCTTTCTCTGCTCTGGAATCTCTCTGGGCAAGTACTGACTTCTCCAGGTGACACAACCCAGAAATGGTCCAAAATGAGAGTAATCGCCTCTCAGATAAAGCAATGTACTTTTAATATACACTAATGCCAAGCTGCATTTCCCTGACATACATAAACTTATTTTTTATCCAATATAACTCAGAATCCTTTTCTACCTTTCTGTTGACTAACTGATAAGCCTTCATGTTTTTTTGTATATTTAGGTCTTCCTTCATTATTTTTGGGATCCATTATTGTATCTGCTGCCATCACCAGCTCTTCTGTTAGCATCCTGGCTCATGAGGTCAGATGACTATATATACGTTCCCCTTACTCTTGGATTGGGTACAACTTTTGCAGGTTGTACTATTCAAGCCGATAATTAAAAATACTGAGAAAAATGGGATCAGAGGGAAACCCACTGGGGTTTTCTCCTACCTTTTGAACTCAAGAGGTTATCAATGGGAACTTTTGTTTCATGGGAACTTTTGTTTCAAGCCCCATTTTTGAACAAATTATATTCTCATCACAAACTGTTCGTAGGTATCCGAATCATGCACACTCTGGGAGGAAAGCTTAACATCAAGCTTATAAGCTCAACTCTTTTCCCACCACTGCAGACTTAGATGACATTATTGGAAAGATACACTTTAGGAACAGGGATTATCTCTTTCGTTAAGGAATCTTTGCATTTCATCACACAGCCCCTTGCGTGCATCTCTGAAGGGGTCAAGATATAAAGTAGGTAAATGGGCCAGCTTAGTGCAGTCTTGTATATTTTTGTGTTCCCTTGTCATGTATAGTTTTGCTGGAAAATATTTAGCAGAATTCAGTAGAAAATAGGTCTTTATAGCAGTGATTGAAAGAATTTCACTGAAAGACAGTTGAATTTCACTGAATTGACAGTTGACAGTTGACAGATCCTTAAACCAGAAAGAACATATATGGGACTGATTTTGTTCTTCTTCTGCAGTGGGTCTTGTGCAACTGTGGGTCTTGAAAAAATGCCATCAATAAACTAGTTCACAGTTTCATGCATCTTAGTTTCACATGTAAATTTGGTCCTCTGACTTTCTACAGTAACTTTCATATTTAAACATTTTCAATGATCCTACAATGCAAAAATCTTCATCCTTCCCCTCAAATTTATGTCAGATTTTATCATGCTTCCACTCTGTTAGAAGAAAGCAATGAGGACTTACCAGAACAAAGGGAATGGAAAGGGAACTGTTTAGAATATGAATATATAAGAAACATTAGCTGCAGCTTCTGCTAGTACTATAAGGTGGAAATCACAGTATGTTTCAAAGAGGCATGTTTCCCCAATTTTAGTTTGCATAAAGCTTGTTTTTGTAGGCTCTTAAAAAAAAAAAAAAAAAAAAAAAAAAGGCAGTTAGACGCAATTTGAAAAGAATGCAGTATTTTTGTATTGTATGTTTCTTCCCTATCAGAATTACAGGGTTTTATAAGCTTGTTGAAGAGAACAATTTACACGATACTATCCTTCAAATAAAGCGAGCAAGAATACTTGTGATGGGGAGAGGTTTGGGCAAACTTTTAGTATGAGTAGAGATAGGCAAAAGAAGCTTATGGATAATTATTGTTATGTTCTTGTTGTGTTCCAAGTGTTTTTGTCTTTCTTTTTAGCTCTCTTCTTTGGTTTAAAGTGGACTCTTTTACAGTTTTCTCAAATTTATTTGCATTCCGGGAGCTCAAAATATTTTATCCATAGCAGATTAAAATTCCACCTTCTAAGGAGACTGACAAAAATAGCTGTGGAGCAGGAGTGGGTTTCAAGAGTTAAACTAGAGGACTGAGAAACAATTACAGGCTTGGTTTAACTTGATTACCATAATTATTAGGAGAAAGTTTTAAAAGATGGGATATTTGGATAAGGGACCAAACTGCAGAGGGAACATCAAATTAGACAAGGAGTTTAAATCAGATAGAGAAAATTAGTTACATTAGTGGAGATACCTGCATAGGACCCAAATTAAATCTCATTATTTTAGGGTTTTTTTCAGCCCTTCTGCTAGATATTGTTTTAAGATAATACAAAATGGGATATGCGAACAATGGGAACTAAAACTGCTGTTTTGAAAGTACTAAAAAGCAGAGTTAAAAAAGATGTCAGCAAGAGACTAGTAGGGTGTGAAAGGTGGGGCGTCATACGGCACAGCATGGTGTGAAATTGAGAGAGATAGGAGAAAGATTCCTTTCAAGAAATGCTGAAGGTCATGAATTATTTTTTCTGAATAATCTTGTATGTAATTGACCAAATATAAACCAATCACATTTGCAAGTAATTATTAAGTACCTCTTAGTAATTATGCAGGTGACCTCATTCCACACTAGCATGAAGCTCTTTATTTCTTGGCAGCCTTTTCCCCCTGGCAACTTTTTCCTAGTAAAGTAAACACTAAGTTATTTGGAGACAATGGCATTTGCTATAATTCTGGTCCATATTTTAGAACAGTTTGGTCTATATTTATGAACATCTTTTGGGGTTTTGGTTTCATTTGGGGATTTTTAAAAATAAATCTATACACTGACAGAAGGATTTTGAATGCTAGAGGTCAAAGGCATAATTGTTTTACACATATAACATGAACAGGGTAAATATTTGGAGAAGGCTGCCATGGGCCACATTCTGTAATGTTTAGCTCTGTAGACACAGCTACTGAATAGTTGGAGGAATGTTTTGTTTCTAAATACTGTGATCTGATAAATATCTTCCAGTGGTGAAGTGTGAAAGGTGGTGCTTTGTACATTCATTCCTATTAACATATTGTAGGTCAACAAATTACTTAAATGAGGCCAGTAACCTCTTCACACAAGGCTTCTCTATGGTAATATAAAATTAACTTAAACTCTTAACTTGAACCGGCATAAAAATCATACTATGCAACACCTTTCTTTAATTGATGTTCTTGCATTTCTAGGTCAGAAATAGGAAAAAAGTGTGATCCATTGTGACCCACCTCACAGAATCACAAACTCACAAAGCTGCATCACAGCTACAAAAGCTGACACTGGCAGGAACAACTAGAGACTCTCTAGTTCACTCCCTCACATATGTTAAAGGTTGCCTTGTTTCTCTGTGGCAGTGTGCAAGTTTGGAGACTCTGGAGCCACTCTGGGCAGCCTGTTTGAGTGCTCAATCACAACCAGAGCAAAAATGTGTGCTTTTACATATGTGCGTGCTCATTACCTCTTATCCTACCACTGAGCACCACCAAGAGGAGTCAATCTCCCTCTTCTTTATTCCCTCTGTTAAGCTGTTTAAATATATTGGTAATATCCCCCTGAGCCTTCTCCTTTCTCGGGTAAACAGTCACAGCTCTCTACTACTCCTCTTGTACAAAAGATGCTCTGGTCCCATTAGGCACTTTCTGGCTCTTCATGGCTCTTGGACAGCTTGTTGTCCACCAGGACCTCACACCCTTCTCCACAGAGCTGCTTTCTAATAAGTGAACTTAAGCCTGTGGTGGTGCCTGGGGTTATTTTTCCCCAGGAGCAGGACCCTGCCTTTTTTGAATTTCAGATGTTTCTTCTCTGCCCAGCTCTCTAACCTACTGAGGTCCTTCAGAAGAGCCACACAGCCCTCTGGGGTGTTGGTCATCAGACAAACTTGGTGAGGAGACATTCTGTCTTCAGCCTGCTGGCAATTCTTTTCCTTGAGCCATCCTCAGAGCCCACTGCATGTCAGTGGTCAGTGTGGTCAGTGTGCTGTCCACCAGAAGCCCCAGGTCCTTCTGCGCAGAGCTGCTGTCCAGCTGATTGCCACCCAGTGTGTGTGAATTATTTCCTCTCTGTGGGCAGGACTTTGCATTTTCCCTTCTTGCTCCGCATCAGACTGCTGTTGGTCCAGTTTTCCAGCTCTTTATGAATTGTAGTATAATCATCTGATTTATCAGTAGTCCTTGGTACCCTACAATAATGGCATTTCTCACAGATTCAATACTAACTACAGCATGCATAAAGAGTTTTTGTTTATTTGTCTTCTTTCTTGCTCTTTTGGGGAAGGGGGACTTTTATTTTCTGTTTAACACTTACTAAAATTGTCCTTTTACTGGGAAAACCCACATCTTTTTATTACTTGGAAAAATTAAATATAATTTTATTCATAAAGCTGTAAAGGTTTGACACTGGCTAGAAGCCAGGCACTCATGAAAAACCATTCAGTCATTCTCTTTTGCTATAGTTGAGCAGAGGAGGGGGAAAGAAAAACCAGAAGGTTCATAGAATGAGATCAGGATTAGGAGAAAACACCCTAAGGGCAAAACAGGCTCAAAACTTAAAAAGTATATACAGAAATTTATAAGCTTAATTAAAAGAGGATAATGAGAACTAAAAAAAACATTTGGAACACCTTCCAACCTCCCCCAGTCCTTCTTTCCTTCCCACTGAACACCACAGAGAGACAAAACATGGGGCTTTTAGTCACTCTGTCACTTTTAAAAAATCTTTCTTCAGTTTACTTAGAGAGGAGTCTCCTCTGTTATGTCATGGGGTCCTTCCCGTGGGAGGCAGTTTTCGGTGAACTTCTCCAACATGACACTAATTTTCAAGAGCAGCAGTCCCGTTGCTGAGTCTACAGGCAAAATAGTGAGAGCACATGGTGGGGGTAATTTCAATTCATGGGGTGTAGTCTTTTAAGGATAAACTGATTTCATTTGGAAGTGAGGGTCATCTTTATCTCCTCTCCCTCTGCTTGAGTTTCCCACAAGATTACAGCTTTTCAGCTTGCACACACTCCAGTGCAAGCACCTTTTTCTCAGGGGTTGAGGGTCCATCCCCAATGCACTTTATGAATTACAGCATAACTGTTATACTATAGTCCTCACCACGGCTTGCAGAAGAATCCCGGCTCTGATGCCCGGACCAGCTCCCTGCTCCTTCCCCTCCCTCCTTTTCACTGCCCTTAGTTGTCCCCATGTTGTTCTCCTCACGTGTCTTCACCTTTCCCTTTTCTCCCACTCAGGAGAGAACTGGTGTTGGTAGGTTTGTTTCTTCTCAGGTTCTGTCAGTTGAAAAGTCTTTATAGAGTTCTGCAGCATTGAAAGGTTGATCTCATCCAGGCTCCACGTCAGGGAATTGCTCATCGTGCCCCTCGCTGTCGGCCGTGTGGTCCCCCCGCAGCTGCACAGGCAGTGCCAGCCACCACGACATCGGTACCTCTCTTTGTGCAGGATGCTGAAAAGGAGAAGCTGCTGCTGCTGCTGCTTCTGCCCTTCTGTTTGCAGCACGCCTGGCTAAAAGCAGCAAAGCGGGCACGGTTCACTGCAAGCCGTGCCAAGACAGGAGTAGCCACTCCTGACCCACCCACGTGCCCTTCGGCCACACAGTCCCAGCTGCTGCACCAGGATGGCCCCTGGAAGCCATCTTCCCACCCCTCCAAAGAAGAAAGAGAAATTGTGTAAGGTTTTTTTCCATCTTAAATATGTCACCATAGAGGTGTTATAAACTTCTCTAGCTGGGATTGTAATTATTACAGTCCCACACCTTTGTGAGAGAAAAGAATCAGAACACTTGAGGGAAATGGATTTGTGGTAGGATTGGAGAAAGACATCTTTGCTGGTGATTCACACTATAATGATGTCTGACTCTTATTCTGAGCAGGAGCTACAAAGACATGATTTTTCTACCTATTCAGAAGGTTCAATGAGGAGATATCAGCACAAGTAGGACTTATTTTCTCTTTGTCTTTGTTCACTCAGACACAATTTTCTAGGTTTCACTCTTTATGAACAAACTTTTCTCATCAGTCAAGACAATGCTTACTCAAGAAGTGAGCTACTAAGGACAATACAGGGTAGTGTTACAGGATCATGTATTGGACAGGTCTGTAAAAGAATGGGACTTCCATGTTGGGAGGGGTTTCCTCACCCGAGCTTTAGGTGGTTTAAAGTCCTTGGCCCTCTAAAAAGCCCCGAGTCACATCCGTGTAAAAAAGCAGAGTCCTCAAGGTTTGTTTTCAGGTTTCTCATGCTGTTTATTATTTGGTATCTCAAAATTTTCTCTGCTCCCAGCCGAGGTCTGGACAGCAGCTGGGACACGAGGCGACTGCCCCACAGATGGGATGTCCCCTAACATTTATACAGATAATTACGTACTAGTTATTTATGATTTTGTGCCAATGCCCAGTGCCCACACCAGAAGTGACATTCTACTTCGGTCCAATCCACTCTAACTACTTTGTGCCATCACCGCCCCAAAAAATGGAGGATGAGGAAGAAGGAGAAGTACATAAGGTACCACCCAAATTCCACCATCTTGTCCCCATTTACTTCTATTCTAAAAATTCTAAAACTATTGAATTCTACATCATCTACTATGCTAAACTACAATTTTCACATCCTGGAAGTTTGTAATTACTTCTGCAATGTTGAAAGCTTTTCCCATGGACCAAAATCAAACCCGGTGTCTTCCTGGGCTCTGTGCCAAGGTCTCCGAGCCCCCTCGACCGTCTCCACACCCCCCTGTCCAGGGCTCAAACTCCTTTCCTCAGGTCCCAGGCCATCCAAGGGGATGTCCTGGACTCCAACATTCCAGACTCCTTAAAAGGCATCAAACAGAATATAACTTTATTTGTATGGGATGAAAACTGGCTCACGTCTGGCATTATTTATACTATAAAGTAATTGTAAACCTATGGTCTGCTGTGCAGAAGGACAACTCCCAGACAGGCCATGATGCTGGAGATGCTATAAGTTCCCTCTCTTTTTCAGGCTGTAGCATGCAGTGAGAAGAGAGTTCAAAGTGGGTGATGCTCTTGGAAATGAGAATTAGAAGACCTGCTATTCTCTAAACCAAAAACTTTCCAAGCCTGATTACTACAGACAGCCTACAAGGTCTTCTTTGTGAAATGTCTTACTGACAGAGAAAACTAGCATTTTCTATAGGAAATCTTCTGGTTATTAATCGTATTTACTATTTCCCCCATTAATTCTAGTGTAATCTGACCACACACACTACAACCTTCCAAGAACTACTAACTGCAACTCTTCCACCATCATTCACTGAATATCAGACAGGTGAGATTTTTGTACTGGCTAAGAAAAATATTCACGACTTGCATTGGATTTACAGCCTGAATGGAGTAAACCCGGGATGACAACCTGCCTGATGTTATCCTAGAGATATTATCTACAGCTAGGTATTTATTATTTTGATTGTTGTGTTCACATGTTTCTAGGTAAACAAAAATGTTAAAATGAACAGTTAATTAGAGAAACCACTAGCCATAACAACAAGAATTGAATATCATGATACCAACGACAGTTTTGTGATGGAGCAGTAATGTCTCCTGTCTCCTGTCTCTCTGTTTATGTAGACTGTTCAAAAAATGGTGTATCCCTCACATTTACCAAGCTGCTCTAGGTGGGGACTCTGAAGGAATGGAGGGAAAGAAGTAGCAAGGAAATTGTTCAAAATTTGTTCATGAAGAAAACAAGCTTGAGAGGGGCAAGGGACATTCAAGCTACATTCCACTTTCCTTCCCAGCAGCTCTTTCATAATTCAATTGTCATAGGCTGCATCAGTATATCTACAATGAGCTCTTCAGTGTCTTCTTTCAAGGATCTTGCCTCTCTCAAAAGGGAGATATGTTTCAAGTGGAATGGTTCTTCAGGTGATTTTCTTTAAAAAGTCAAAGTAAATCCAGCAAAACCAGAACATAATAAACCCCTGTCTTGGTTTGGAAAGACAGGTGTCTGCCAGGGAAAAGCTGGAGCTTCCCTTGGAATGGAGAACAGATCTCCTTTCTTCCAAATTATTATAATTTTGCAATTGAGGGGTTTTCAGGCAAAAATACGGGAATAGGAATAACAGTTCTTTACTGGCAGCATTAAAAACCACAAATGAAGTAGTACAAAAAACCAAGCAAACAAACAAAAAATAATCCTAGAAGCACTGAGAGAGTCAGAATACGATTTGACACGGTGTTGGTAGCAGTCCAAATAAGGCCCTCTAGAGTGACAGATGTGATTCTGTTGGAGCAGAGATGATCCTGTAGAAGGGTCCAGTGGTGGTGAGATGGGTTCAGTCTTCTTCTGGGAAGTCCAGTGATAAAACAGGCTGCTCTGCTGTGTAGATTTCAGCTTTTATCTAGGTAGGCTTGGCTCCTCACAATGGGTGGAGCATCTCACAAGTGGATGATGTAATTTTATCAGTCATGCAGTGAGACTCAATGGCCCATTAACAGAAGATATTCCCCTGGAGGGAGGATGGGTTTTGAAAGAGATAAAGAGCACTGCCTCACCTGGTTTTAACAGCTGATCCATTAACAGAAGACACCTGCCTCCTTCCACCTGGACTTACAAGGAATGGGTTATACAAGAGATAAACAAAAACACCTCCCCAACTGGTTTCAACAGACGGCAAATAGAATACACATTTTTGGTTATATATTGCAACCCGAGACAACCCCACATACCCAATGAAGAGAATAAACGTGTCTTTGGCTTTTTTTTTTTTTTATTATTTTCTGAAAAGACAAAAACCACCTGGGCTATCTCATCAGATATCCTGGCAGTTGCTATAGACTGTACAATTTGACTGCATCAGGAAGAAAAGTCTATTTTTACACATGTGTGAATGTTTTGTTCTTCAAGTGTTTGAGGCTAGAAGGTGAAAGCAAACCAGAAAATCAAATTGTGAAACAGATCTCCTTGAAGCATCACAATGTTTGTTCCTAGTCATTAGAGCAGTGAAAGCCTCCACAAATCTTTTACAAACTGAAGTCAGAGTATAATGAAATGTCACAGAACTCTGCAGGACTAAGAGAGGCTTTTCCAGAACAGTAGAATCCCAGAAAAGAAATCTATATTTGAGAAAAAGAAAAAAAAAAGTCAAAAAAACAACAAAACCAAACAGAGATAAATGGCTTCTACTCTTTCTTTCACTCTCTATAAAATTTCCTCCGAATATCTGGTTTTCAGTCCAGCATCTAAATTGCACATCAAGAAAAAAAAATTAACCATTCCAAATTGACTAGGGGTTTTCCTGATTGAAGAGAAACAAGTGTTTCGTTCTCATGCATATTAGCTGTAAAAAGTTTCACTTCTAAAAACATGCTAGTGCAATAGAAGTGAAGCACAGATCTCCTGATGGGATTCATTTTTTTCCAGGTATTACTGATCAGAAGTCTCTATAAGAAGTAGAAGGAGTCATGTGCCTTCCTTAGAGGAAGACGAACTGTTTTGCACAGTGTAGTCAACATCCTAGGTTCCAGTTAAAAAGGAGGCAACACCATTGCTGTAGAGCTAAGATTTGGAGCTCCAGTTTACTACAGTTCCTTGGTTTTTTGGTATTCTGGCAAGGGAGCAGAATAGTACACCTTTGGTCTGAGGATGGCTTTGTGTTATGGGGTAAAAGCAAAGAATCCTGGGCCTGTTGGTACACAGATGGACTTTGTCACGACTTTGGCAAGGAGCTGTTGAGCCTGTTACTAATGTGTTTGAATTACATGAGTTTGCATCATGGAACTAAAAACAGCATTAGGTATTCTCTCATTCTGTTTTATAACACAATAGACAGTCTTTCCACTTGTGGTGGTTTAGCATGAATGTGAAAGGTTTTTTTCTTTAAGGAGGTTCTAGCATAGATTGAATAGATTGACAGCTTGGCTGACGAATGGGAGTGCTTTCTACACCTCTGGAAACAGTCTTGAATCATAAGTCCCAAGTGACTTGGCCCTTTCCTTTTCCGGTTGGCAAGAAGCTAACATCACCTCGTAAGTCAGGAGTTCGGGCTGGGCCCCCGGGGCCAGGCCCAACCAGGCCTCAGAGGGGGCTCTGCCTGTGGGACAGTGGGTGAGGCTGGCCGTGTCCCCTCTGTCCCCTCCCGGTCCCTCCGATGGGAGAGGAGGAGGAGGACTGCAGACCAGCACTCTGGCCCTGCGCCAGGACCACGGTGGCCGTGCTCTGGGCCTTGGTTGCCAGAGCTGCTGGTCTGAAGGAGGAGAGGCTTTTTAAAAACTTTTCTCCAGAGCTCTGGGGAGCTGATCCAAGTTTGAGTTGCTTTGGAACAGCTTGGGAAACTGTTACATGGGTGAGACTGCACAAAATCTGCAGAAATTCCAGGCTGTTGCAGATCTGTGGCCTTGGAAGCCACCAGATCTTTTCTTGTGGCATGTTCTCTATAACTCTAGAGAGGCTCCTCTCCCAAGGTGATGTAGGATCGTGTTTAAATGGTAGCAACTGACTGAAAAATCATAGTTTTCTCTCTGTGTTGAGTGGGAAAGTGAACAGTTTGAGGGGAGGAGGGTGCTTGAATGTCTTATTCTTTCTCTGTCTCTCTTTTTGTTTCTTTAGTGTATGTTAATAAAATCTATCTGTTTTTACTTTAAGTTGTGCCTGTTTTGCCTTTTTCTCCCAAAATCCTATCTCCCAGTTGGTAAACGAAACTTGGCAAATGTGAAACCACGACAAAATGGTGCGTTGGCTGGGAAACAAATTGAAACCACAACACCACTCATAGCAGAGTCTGAAAGGACCGGGATATCCCAAACCATTTTCTGTTGCCTGTGATTGTCTGCAAAGTTGGAGACTTCACAAACTTTCTGGGCAGCCCATCCTATTCTTTGACCACACTTGCAATAAATTAATTTTTTTCTTATGCTTTAATAAAATTTCTCACATTTCAGCTTGAGTCCATTACCTCTGATCCTGTCACTGGGTAACACCAAGAATTTTCAGGCTCTCTCTTCTTCATTCCTTTCATTCAACTATTTACACACATTGGTGCTACTTTCCTGAGCCTTCACTTCTCTGAGCTGAACAGTCATGGTTCTCTCACCCTCTTGTTGTACAAAAGATGTTCCAGTGTCTTCACTGAACTTTCTTCAGAAAGTCTGTGTCTCTATTGTACTGGAGCTGAACCCCTACATTCCAGCCATGGCTTCAGTGCTGCTGAGAGAAAGAAGGGACCGATCACATCTCTTGCCCTGCTGACAGTTCTGTTCCTTGTGCAGTCCAGGCTATTGGTGGCCTGAGGGTCCATGGCTGGCTCATGTCAGCTTGGTGTCCACCAGGACCCCCAGGTCCTTCTCTGCAGTGGTGTCGTTCAGCAGCTCCCACCATCCACATCATTGATTCCTTCTTTTTCTTCTCAAATGTCAGACACAGTGAAGTGACCACCCTTGTTCATTCCTCATGAAAGTTAAGGAGTTATTACCAATAATCCTCAAAATACTCCTGGACTCCTGCTCATAGTTAGAATAGGTCACCATACTTTACATGGATATTCCCCATTAACTCTTTTGAAGGAAGAAAATTAGATAATATTTGGGTTGGATACTGCTATTTGCATTTGTGTCACTGTGAAAAAATTAGCAACTTCTGTGGATCAAAAAGAGAAAATATATTATCCCAGAAACAGACAAAGCCCATACTGATAAGTCCTCTTTCTTGAATTTATATTATTTCCTGTATTTCTTATTTTAGACGGAAACTGATTAAACAAATATTGTCTAAGTGATTAACCATCTCTCACATTACTTAGAATGACTGTTCTACATTTAGTCACAATTATTTTGCATTTCAAAGATCTTTTTTGATGAAATTTAGAAAACAAATTCTCCAAATCTCTGATTCTTTCTTTTCAAAGTGATTTTCTGCATGACAAGGTCACACCCTCAGTGCTGTATCAAGATCCTAATTATGGCCCTGATTTAACTCATCTACGAAGGAACAAGGCAATCTGTTGAATAATTCCAGAGCCTTGGAGCTAGAAAAACTCCAACAATTCTGTTATAGATGCTCAATTCCTTGTGCATCACACCAAGTGTCAGACAATATCCACTATAGTATGTGATGCATTTATTAGTTGTGTGATTGTGAACCAAAAAAATGGTCTCTCTGCTCCCGTCAAAACTGTAAGGATACACCAGTATGTACTCATCCACCTTTGTACATTTGAAGGAGTAACTTAGCTAATACCAGGACCATGCTGGTTTGTCACTGAAACTCTGTGGTTTCTGGCAGAGATGGCAAACTGTAATAAAATTACTTTGTTTTGTTTTCCACCTTGAATGCAATTGTGTGTGAAACATGTTCTTACATAGTTTTCCTGCTTATATTTACCCATCTGAGCCTGCATATAAAGTTTAGTCTGCAGGATCCCTTGTTACTGTAATAACCACTTTTTTCAACTCAGAATATGCACTGAGAGGATTTCCTACACTGATCCAAGATGGATTGCAGGAGGAGAACTAGTGTGAAGATGCAGGCATTTCCTTCCTTGACTGTCTTCAAGATCTTCTTTGGTTTTCCTCCTGTCTAGGTGAAATTTCTACCCTCTTTATATGTAGCCTAATCTTATCCTCCTCCACTTCTTTACATACAGCCTGATCTAGACAGAGACTTAAGAAATATAGTCATATATGTGGTAGCATGTATGGCATCAAGATTACTAGCATATGATACATTTTAATATTTAAATAACACTGAATGAGGCAAAAGTTCATTTTTATCTGTAGCATCCTTCAATGCTCTGGTCATAAATTTCTTTTAGTTCTGCTCAGCTCTTCCAAGACAAGAAGAGGACCATTGTATCTCCACCACATCATGGCCTCCAGCCATCTCATCTTTTCTCCATGTCAATAATGCATTTCTCCACCTGCAAAGATAACACAGTGGGTACACAAAGCAGGCTGTAGATAGTAACACTTAGCTCTTGGCTGTGCCCTTGGTCTTCACCACACATAGGAGTGTTTCAGCCCTAGGAGTGATTACACCTCATAACCAATCTGAAATGTTACACTTTGGCCTCCTTCCAGCTCCTATGTAAGAGAAAAATTCACAATATAAGAGGCATTTTAAATTCATTGTTCTTCCCCCTGGCAGAAAAGCTGTTCATAATTACTGTCATTTCTTAAGTTAACTGCAACAATATTCTGATGGGAGGCATTCTTTCATCTGGCATTAACCAGAGGAAATGACTTTACATCTACATTAATTTACATATACATTAAACTTATGACAAAGCAAATTGTAAAGATAAAGCACTATCATCATGTCTCTGCGTCCATCATCATGGACTTCTTCCACTGCCTGTGCATTTCTTTCTTGTCCTTCAGTTTGACCAGCAGGTCTTGACTCATGGTGGTCTCTTCCCTTCTCCTCTTGGTTTCTTATATATGGAGACCAAGGATGTAATCACTTCCAGTCTTAGCAAGATGCAAGCAGCCCTAAAATTTGAAAGAAAAGGATATTCATTAAAGTTGTAACCCAAGGCACCTTCTGAAATGTATATTATTTTTGTAGCTTGTTGGAGCCACTCAGCACAGACATTAACTTAAAATTTCCTAATCTACTTTCCTCCTTTGTTAAGCACCTTCTGAGAAACAGCCTTGCTGTTGATGCTCTCCTGTTAAGACTCAGACTGATAAGCAGTGGTCAATCAGCTACTGTTCAGAATGTACATATAACCAGCATTGTGAAAGACAAATTATGTGCAAGGATGCGCCATGTAAGTATGTCATGATGTCCAGAATGCAAAGTAAATAAAAGGGCACCAGAATACAACTCATCTGTCCATCTATCTGTCTACATCTAAATTTCTGAGGCAATCAAAGAGCAACTGCTGATTGGAAATCAGATTTGTAGGTCAAGAAAGAAACCTGCTTTAAGACCTGGCTAAATCATTTTCTGTCAGTTGAATTAGATGAAACTCTTAAACCAAATCAAGGGATGCTGAAGAGAGACAGCAACATTTGAAGAGGCCGGAGGCCATAGTGAATGTTTTGTAAGTTGTGAGAGTGTCTCAGACAATAATGAAAATAATCAAAGGCTTCTCAGCTAGAATAACTTTCTCCTCCGGGAAAAACACTACTGACAGAACTAATGGACTTTAGAAAAGCAAATACAAGCCGGGACAGTGTATTTAAGCAACTGTTGGTGAAAAACAATGTAATTAGAACTCTGTGTTTGCTTTACAGTCATAAATTGTTGCAATTTGCTTTGCTCTCTGGTTTCCTAGGAGGTAAAAGGAAGAGGAACAGGAATAAATTTCCTTCTGGGCCTTGGTATTTCAGCCAAGCCAGTCTTGATCAGACTTGTTCATTATAAAGAAGTTATCTCACCCATGGACATTAGGAGGATGTGTGACATCTGCTCTTCATTTAGAAAGAAGATAGTTGGATTTCTTATAATTTCATTTTAAGTTCTTCCTTCCTTACTTCCTTACTTACTTCCTGCTTTCCTGCCTGCCTGCCTTCCTCTCTCCCTTCTCCATATTTTGTCCTTTATTTCCTCTACATTTTCTTATACCTAATCCCCAACCAGCACAAATGCTCATACGGATATAAATGCAGGCAGCTATCAGTAACCCAATTCTCACTGAAAAAAAGTTAGCTCACACATTAGCATCTTTCCTAGTCTAAAGAATTGCCAGTGGGTCCCTGTGCACTATTTCTCCTCTCCTCAGAAAGATACCACCTCTTTGTGTCAGAGTGTGTTGATCCTGTCTGAGGTGGAGTTTAATTTCCCACAGCTGCCCTCCCAGTGCTGTGCTTTGCATCAGTGGCTGGAAAGGTGTTGACAGCACAGCAGTGCCTTGGCTGCTGCTGAGCAGTCAGAGCTTCTCACAGAGGCTGGCACAGCACCAGCCTCTCTCTCCAGCATTCCACCCCACACAGGAGACTGGGCTGGGCAGCATCCTGGGAGGGCACAGAGCTGGGACATCCAACCCAAACGGACCAAAGGGGCTTTCCACATCATAGGATGTCTGTCCACATACAAAACCTAAGGGAAAGAGGAGGAAGGTGTGGCCATCATTGCTTATGATGTTTGCCTTCTGGAGCATATGGTGTGTGTGTTGAAGCCTTGCTTCCTATGAAATGGCCAGACATTGCTTGCTGGTGGGAAGTAGAACATAAAATCCTTTGTGGGTTTTTTTTGTTATGCTCTGGTTTTGTTTTTATTTTTTTTAATTTTCTTTTCTGTGCTTGCATGGCCATAACAATTGCTTTAGCTTTATTTCTGCTTTTACAGTGCTGTGTTCTGTATTGTTATGTAGCATGTACATCACACAGAATGAATGCTCCCACAGCCTGGGAGGAGGTTGCCTATGAAAGCCTATTCCTGATGCTTTTTTGTTACCATCAGCATTATCACAGAGGGGTTTTTTTTTTTCCCTTGGGCTCTGGAAAATGTCCCTGAAAATGGAAGTATTTGTTCCTCATGGCAAGAATCAGCCCCAGACAAAATGCAAGGGAAGCCCCTTCCTGATGCAAAGCCTATAGTACTTTGTTTGTAAACTTCCAGCTTTACATTCACCAAAAGATGTCCTTTTAAATAGGTATCCAGCCAGTGGCTCTGAAGCTGTTAAGACATAATCAGAACCAGTATATAGAGTCATAGGGAGACAAGAGTAGCCAATGGAAGACTTTTGTCTTTGAGAAAGGCAGTAAAAGGCTGTCATTTTTACAAAACATAGGAAAATAGAAAGAAGTTACTCTCCCAAAAATGATGGAAACACACTCATGTGTGGTAAATGATTAAGTATTTATAAAGGAATTAGTGAATCTACCACTAAAGTAAAAACAAACCTTGAAACAGGAAAGATTATTGTTTCAGCATGGTCTTGAGGATCCAAACTGATAAAAGTATTAAAATTGTAAATAAAATCAATGTTGCAAAGCCCCAGACTCCAAGTTACTCTTACCCTCAGAACAGTTTATCCACGGGGAATATATTTAACTTTACACAAGACAAAGGATTTCATTCACAAAAGAAGCCAAAACCAGAAAAAGATTAAACTGGAAGCTTGATCTCCCTAGGCAGAATGTTAACAAAAAAATGTCTAGAACATAATATGAACTGATTCAACTTCTCTGTGATTTTTGCCCCAAGGTGAAAGATTTTACTAACAAACACATAAGAAGCTTGAAGTATTGGGTTATCCTTTGTGTATTTCAGAAATTTCAGCTATGTTACAACTGTACAGCACACAGAAGTTTCCATTTTCTGCATGCTTAAAATCATGACATCATGGAATAGAATCATAGTGTGGTTTGGGCTGAAAGGCACCTTTCAGGATCACCAGGTTCCTACCTCTCTGTCATGAGGGGATTTGAAGTCTGTAGATCTACTTACCAGGGAAAAGGTAATTTAATAGCCACCCTATTGTTTGTGGTTCAGTTTTCTTTACTATGAGAGAGGGAAAAATTCTGACACATTTCACGTAACTCTCTTCTGAAAAGATTAGTGTTTTCCCCTTGCTATCTCAGCTTCTGAAAAGATTAAAATGTAAAGAATTATAAGAGTGGTTACATACATTTGCACCCTTGAGAGAGGTGCTGTGGCTGTCTTTGACATGCAATCAAGACAGTGGAGGTGAACAAGCAGAGTTAAAGGCAAGTACAGACAAATGCACGACAAGGTCCTTCTATCTATAGATTTGCCTGGTTCAGGAAGGCCAGAAATTTCACAGAAGTAGGGTTTTGTATAGTGTTTTGTAATTGATGTGGACATACAGTCCTAAGGAGGAACACATCAACAACCAAGTATGATAATCTGCAATCATTTCTTTCCTTACTCAACAGCTAAAACATCTGTGTCAGATAAATGAATTTTTCTGTCTGACTGTGAATGCTAGGAAGCAGTCAACATAAAAAAGTTTTTTACCTGAATACCTGCTTTCTTTTTCAGTGGGTAATCTGAGTAGATCAGTAAGCATAAATCTGCATCATTTCACTGACATAGAAGTGATTTCTGAGTGGTTTCATTGAGCTGAGAAACTGACCTATGCACCCACGTGAGGAACCCAAAGATGTGGGAGCCAGGAGAACCTAATCAACAGTCAGAAGATGCTGTGAGTAGTTAGAATTGCTGTGGAAATGGTGAAAATAGTGTCTGCAGTTATACAAGAAGTGAAAATTTTGTCTAACAGCTCAGGCATCTCCTAATTTTGGTGTTTACAGAGTTATTTCTCATTATTACATTTTCATATGATTTCATATTAGCTCAACTGTATGTCATTTCGTATTAGCCCAAATGAAGTGCTCCACACATCATTTTTTGTGTGTATTTTCTTGAGTTTTGTAGATTGGATAACATAAAGGCGATTTAAAGGCTTTTTACTGAAGCTCAGGTTAAAAGGTTTTCCCTCATGCTGGAGTGGATCAGCAGGATGAGTCATTGTGACACAGCTCACACAGGGATGCATGAGGCCACTATAACAAAGCTGTGTGTCTGGATCTGAGTTTCCCGTGGCTGTTTCCCACAAAGATAATGGTGTGTCACTGTCTTGGTTTGGGAAGACAGGTATCTGCCAGGGAAAACTGGAGTTCCCTTGGAATTGAGAATGCAAACCATCCCTCCTCCCCATTTTCCCCGATTATAAATTTGCAATTAGAGACTTTCAGACAAAGATTCGGCAATAGGAATAGCAATTCTTTACTAGTATGTATAACAAAGTAAACAAAAACAACAACTACAGGATTAATAACAAAACAGAACCAGGAACCTCAAGGGCTCAGCTTCACAAAAAAACCCAGGGCAGTTTGGTCTCGGTGCCTTTGTAGGATCCTCAGAGGACCAAGCTGGAAACAGTGGAGAAGTCCTGGGCTGGTAGCTGGGATGGCAGGATGTCCCAGCAGGGCAGGGGATGCAGGGTCACGCTGTAGTGAGAGGAGCAGTGCTGACGAACCCACGACGGCAGGGCAGGGCTGGCCCAGCTCCCACAGGGCAGGTGAAGGAGTTTAGAATTCCAGGGCACACATCTATCCAAATGATAGTAGATCTCCCAGAACTGGACCCCTCCCACAACAGCAAACTCCTCTCATAGCAAGTAACAACCCAGCTGTCCTCTCTTCCCAAACGCCAAAAAAACCCGAGACCAGCTGCCTCAAGCTCCGTCCTTTACCTGCCCCAAAAGTTGCTTATCTTTGCCTCCGAGCTATGGCCACTTCTTTGTTTTGGTCAAGCACCCTTAAGTAGTCAACACTTAATCTCTTTAGTAACTTATGGGGAAAAAATTCTTTAGAGTAAAAAAGGAACAAACCTAACCGCCAACAGTCACACCTGTGTTGCTCTCTGGAATGTTGGGAACCAGGAAAGAATGGAGTGGTGGAAACACCTACATAAGGCAGTGGTATGACACCTGAATCGGAGGGACCCCTGAGTTCAGTGTAGAATTCTGGCCTACTCTTAGAGACAGATCTGTGATGAGAAAAGGTAACATATTCATCTAAATTAATAAAACTGATGGGAAATTAGGAACTGAAGGTGTCCTGTGTCCTGCAGAAACCAGTTGACATTAGCTGACTGCTAAACCAGGTTCAGCCAGCTGTCATTTTACATTCAACTTACAGCTTTTAAAAACCCCTGTGCCTTAAAACAGAATGCTTGAGAGAAGAAGATTGGAGGAAACAATGCAATGTGTAACAGTAGAAGTCTGCATTTCCTTTCCACATTTTTCTTCAATAAAGAAGACTGTGTATCATTCACCTGGGGCCAGTTCTCAGACCCAAGACAAACACAAGGGTCTGATGGGAGGTACTTGTCTGCAGACTGAACAGAAATTACACTTTGGAAGTAATGGAGATGTTTTCTAGCTTGCCAGCATGTCAAACCACAATGGGGATGTGAAATCACTGAAATCTCTTCAGCTGCATTGTGCAGTTTGGAGATTTTGAGTAATCCAGATTTCTTAGCAGTTGCAAAGGTAGTGGGAGAGCACAGCTGTGGGAGCAAAGGAGAGACAGACCTTATAATGTTTCTATCAGGTGCTCTTTTAAAGTCTCCAGCCTGTGACATGTCACCATCTTCACAGCCTTTTTTCAGAACAAGGAACCTTTCTCTCAGTGCTCAGAGAAGAGCTTGTTCAGAAATTAGCACCTTTCTAATGCCAAGATGCTGGAATTTTATGGGGAGAAATCTGTTTGGGAAGCCAGTGGAAAGATTTTAATTGCAGTAAAGCCTGTACTTTGTGTGCCAGATATCAGGAAGGCTGATGTAATTCATGCAGCAAATGGTCTGCACCACATCATGACAGAACCTAATGTCTAAAGAACCAGGCAGCAATCCAGAGGACATAGATTTTCTAATTTTCATTTGATTAGAGATGTAGCCAAAGTCATGAGGTTACCTCTTCATCTTGCTAGTCAGTGGTGGTGTTTCTGCAACTCTTGAGAGTAAATAGATAGTAATTTTCACAGTAGTGTGACAGCTCATGCATTTAGACTGCTGAGCCCATGACTTTTAACATTGTGCTAGAGCTGTGGTAGTCACCTCTTGCTCCTCCCTGTGAACACTCTTGAGAGTTAAGGAAACTGTTTTTTCTCTTCTTACAAAAAGAAGTTTGTTACCAAGATGAGCGTTCATCTATTTTCCTGGGTAGCCAATGATCAGAGGAAAAAAAATCAAGTTGCACAAGGGGAGGTTTAGATAGGATATTAGGAAATATTTCATCACTGGAAGGGTTGTCAAGCATTGGAACAGGCTACCCAGGGGAGTACTTGAGTTGCCATCCCTGGAGGAATTTAAAAGCTGTATAGTTACAGCACTAAGGGACATGGCTTTGTCATGGACACAGCAGTGTTGGGTTAACAGTTTGACTGGATGATCCTGGAAATCTTTTCAACTTAAATGATTCTGTGATTCTGTAATGACTCATTTACCACTATCTCAGACTACTGGCGCTTTTTCAAGTGCATGTCTGCCTCCAAAAGGCTCCCCTTTATAGACAAGAGATTAAACTGAATCTCAGGGCATAACCTAAGGAAACAGCTTTTCTCATGCAGACATGAAGTACAGCTTTAAAAGTAGATATCTGAATTCAATTTAGTGTTTGAGCTGATGGCATTTTCAGCCTGACTATATTTCTTCTTGTTCTTGATGCATTGAATTCTAGGAAAATCTAGGAAGAAGAGGGTACTGAAAGCAGTTGAATGAACCCGACAATTAAGGTCAATTTATAAAAACTTCTTGAGCAGATGTGACAGAAGAGCTTTTCATACCAAGCCTTTGGAAATGTGTCATTTCCAATGACAAAGCTAAAGGGACGAAATAAGAAGCTGAGAAAGATTGGAAGGCACAGCAGTGACATCTGTGTATGCCCAGCTAGCCACTTTATACTACAATACTTTCAGACTGGAACTCATCATCTAACCCCTCTCCATGGTTGGACTTAATGGTCCAAAATGTCTCTTTCAGTCTAAAATAGTCTATGATTTATTTCTGGTCACTCACAAGCCACTATGTTCATTTATCTCTTGATGCAACTAAGTAAGCAATTGAAAGCTTATCCCACTCACTAGGAAAACAGAATAGGTTTTTTCCTCTCAGTTATCTGGAACTGACCATGAGAAATAAAATGAGATGAAGTACTGAATATAGAAAAGTGAGGTCACAAATGACTTCATGAATTCATAACCTCATCTACAGATAGTACTGGATGTAAACTTACATTTACAATAGAATTACTTCCTATCATCATTCCCCCATCTAACTCCCTGTTATTTCCTATTTGAACATTTTTTTCCAAGTGATTTTCAGCTTCTTTCAAAATAATCTTTGTCTCTGTTGTGATTGCCTGTCCTAGCTCTTACTCCTTTTTGCAGTTAAGGTCTTGAACAAGCCTTCACTTCAGCATGTCATGAAATTTACAGTATTATTCACACACACAATGTCTGTGGTGATGGGTAGACTTCTAAGGTAGTCTGGCAACTTGCTTGAAGGTAGGTAGTTGATCCTGACTTATCTTAGCCTCTAAACTGGTCTTTAAACCATATTTTTTTGGGTTCATTGAGGTAGCTTTCCTTGGCATGGAGAGAAAAACTTTTCATTCTGCGCAGTTTTCATTGCTCTTGCTTTGTTAAAAGGAATTGCTTTGCTACCCCAGACCCTGCACACAGTCTGGCACTATCATCCACAGCAGCTCCTCAGTGTTTCCTTCAAAATCTTTGGTAGCTGGCTGTCATGATTCTAAGCCTAGCTGGAGATGAAATAAGATGCAGCCACCTACTCTAACCCCATATCTTCTCCCACCTCCCCAGTGGAATGAGTGGAAGAATCTAAATAAAATTTATATCTTGAGATTGAAACAGTTTAATGATTGAGAATGAAGTAAGATACAGTAATAATGAGAAATTATAATAATTATCATAAGAAAATGGAAAAACAAGTGGTGCAGAACACAATTGCTCACCACTTGCTATGCTCCCACCCAGCTCCTTCTGCCTATTGCCTGACTGGCAGAGCATCAGACAAGGAAAAAAGTACTTCACTTAGAATAAACAAGACTTAGCTGAAACCCAAAACAGTTTGTTATCAACCCCAGTCTCATTCCAAACCAAAACATGGCACTCTAACAACTACTGAGAAAAACTGGCTCTACCCTAGCTGTAAGCAGGACACCAGCTCATGCAACATGGCTTGAACTCAGACTCAGCATTCATGGAACACCCATGCATGTCAGCAGAAGTTTTTCCAGAACAAGACAAGATGTGGCAGGATGTTCATAAGTTGTCTGAGACTGGTTGCCAGCAATTGCTACACTTCCATGTTTGCTTCATAATGATGTCACCATAGGATGCCATCCCGCTAGCATAAGCACAGGGCCCACCATACTTTTTCTGCTGACACTTGTCAGAGCATCCTTTCTCACTAGTTGAAAAGTCCAAGTCCCCAGAACTGGCTTTGAGAGATCCCTGGAAATTATGGTTATAATTCCTCATAAACCCACATTATGCGTCAGTGAAGCACAGAAGTATTGCACATGGTAAAATAAATCACACATCTTTGTTCTAAGTGTCAAGTTGAAATGTTCTACAACTACTATTACTTACTACTTGTAGGAAAATGGTGAGCATTGTACTTCTTTAACAGGTTGTTTAAAGCTTCATTTAAAAATTCTTGTTTCTTGTCAGTCTGAATTTCTGAGGTGCATGGCCACCAGCTAAAATGGTTTTAAAAGCCATGAGTGGTTCAGAGCTTGTTTTACCTTTTGAACTTATGTTCAGGCATGTTTGTCCAATATGTATGGCACTATGAAGATGTACTTAACACCGCTGTTATAGGTGAAAAAAATGTTGCATATTTTCAAGTCTGCCTGCTACTGCACATTCACCTCTGCCACAATCATCTGGTCCTCTATTCTTGCCAGCTTGAATAATATTTAAAGCCCTGGTTTGAAAGCTGGGTTGCCAGGTGTCACTTGCCTTCTGCTCAGAATAACAGCTTATATCTCCCAAGTTTTCTGTCTTCCCAGGAACACAATGAATGTATTTCAATAGAAGTAGTGATGCAGGTATGTCTACATGCAACCTACTGCTACTACCAGTGTGTTAGAAATGCAATGTTTGACAATAATATGAGCTCATGTACAGATAAAGTTTATTAATGGTGTGTAGCAGGAGTTTGTTGTTAACCTTCTTCAATATTTTCTGCCAGAATGTCTTTGTCCCATCTATATTCACTCCCTTCCTGTGACTCTCTCAGGCCCTAAACATGTATATCAGCAGATCATGACACACTTCTTACTTCTGCCTCCTCAGTCAGTGACCTAGAGCTTTCCGAAACCTTCTATAGGCTCACAGACTTTAGGGAAAAAAAAATTGGACAAGCCTACATAGTAGTCTGGCAGGTAGCCTTAAAAATGATCTGCAAATTTTCTCCCTTGGGAAAAGGGAGCTCATCAAGACCACCTGCCCCATCTGTGTGACACTTACCAAAAATTGCACATTCCAGTTCTTAGGCCCATTGGCCAGTTCTCACAGTTTGTGTGGTCTGTGTCAGAAAGTCTTTTAAGGGGGTTTTGTTGTGATGTGTCCCGCCCATCCCCTTCCCCTCCCATCCTCTGCTCTGCATCCTTTCTCCCTCCTCTGACACTGGCATTTTTAATGTTTTCTGTTTTCCTTCACAGTGTGGTCTGTGTGAACCCCACCCAAAGTGTGCCCAAGCAATGCTGTACAATCACCCATCTGGACTCTGGTTCAGCTGACAGGATTGATTTCTTCTATGCCATCCAGGGTTCCACAGGGAACCTAGGAGGCTTTTGGGCATGAGTTCACAGCCCAAGTCATGCTGTACTTCATTTGTACACCCCACTCCCATAATGCCCACTCTGTTCCAGCCCTCCCCCTGAATTTTGAAGGCTTGTCAAGCTGCCTTGTAAAGCAGGTTTTTATTCACATTCATACTTCAGTTATTAACATCCCTAGCTCTGATTAAAGAACATTTTGTATTGGATATAACTTATCCACATTCTTATGAATATATCCACATATAGTTAATTTATGTCTTTCTGTATCTATATCAATATATTTGTGCTATATATAGGTATGGTGGAATCAAGACGCGGGCAATTACAGTCCAGTGTGAAAATATCTGGACCAGAACAGTTAACCAAATGTTAACCAAATGGAGCTTATTTGGCATGAATGGTGGCTGAAAGAGGTGGATCCTTGCATATTTAATGTATAGGCTTTCTTGCTATGAAATTCTTATAGAATAGATAGGAAGAGAGAGCCATCTCATGCTGCTAACCAGGCACAGGGAAGCCTGTGAGCATCTGGGCTATTATGTGTTTTCAAATTGTGACACTCAGGGCAAAAAAGGTGGAGGACACAAACTTCATGACTGGGGAAGGACCTTTGGGGCATGTGACTGCCTGTGGGTAAGAATTGTAGTTACAGTACTTCTGTGCACCCTACATTGTCATTCAAACTGTTAACCTCTTGATTGTAACTGCTTTTTAAGCTGCCTCTTGAAATTTTTACATAATTTCTACCAGCAGAATTCTAAACAAGTGTGAGAGAGAAGTCAGCATTTATTTCTGGGACAGTTCATCTGACCTACTTTGCTACTTTAGGCTGATCATAAAGTAAGTCTAATTCACAGAGAGTCACCTACCTGTTAGATGTTCAGAGTTATATAAGGTGAAACACCCCAGCCTTGGGAAACTACCCAGGAAGGAGAGATTGTTAGCACCTCCACTGCAGGAAAAACTACAAATGAGTTGTAGCACGTTGTCAGACAATCAAGGATACCTCCACAATACAAAAAACAAAAACAAAAACAACAAACAAACAAACAAACAAAAAAGATGATATGATTTCAAGAACAGTTTTAAGCTGCCGGAGTTTGTATCTCAGAAAAAGTGTCTAGGACATTTCTGCCCATGAAAGTCTATATAACAAATCCTTGGTTCTTCTGTAGATTCATTGCACATGAAAAAAATAAAAAAGCAGCTACATTTAATCAGGGATTTTCAGGTTGCCTCCTGCACCTCCTTTCACTCAAAGTAATTTATGGAACATTCAGGCCAAACTAACTGTTAGACTACAAGGTAGGCTCCAGTACAGTCTATTGGGATGCCTTAATTGCTTGAATTTGGCATGAAAAAGGCACAGCAATGACTTGTCTTGTTTCGTGTCTCACCATCATTACCTTTCACTTAGAGCCTGAGGCAGAAAGTGAAGCATGCAGCTAAGGGATTTCACAGGATTCTTAAGAGTGAAATGAGGAAGAAAATTATTAATTTTTTTTAACATTTTCCAGTCTTATCACATGCTGTGTATTCTAAGGAAGTTAATGTCATGCTCTTTATCTTTTAACTAATACTTGTTATTATTTAAAATAGTGCAGCTGATGAATGCCTGCCAGGAGACAAACTTTTTTCTGCACAGTCGTAAGAAATATTCTTTTTTGAAATATAAGCCTTTAATGTCTGCCAGCAGACTGTGAACCAGCTATAAGCAAGGCATAGAGCAGAGCCTCTCCTTTTGGATCTAGATTGTGCTTGTAGGAAGAAATATAGACTCTATAAATGATAGGATGTTTCAAAATTATGATAGTGTTGGTGATGGGGTGTGTGGGTTTTTCTGGTTTGTATGTTTGGAGCTTTTGGGGAGAGGGGGCTGGGATTTTGAGATGTTTTGGGGTTTGGGAGTTTATTTGTTTGTCTTAGTGGGTTGGCTTGGTTTTGTTTTTTCTGCATGATATTGCAGAAACGTATTTATGAAATGAATGTATGTAGGGAAATGCACTTACAATCTCATGGTCGTATTAAATGTTTTTGACAGAATGTGGTCTCTTGCTGCTTCCTGCATAAACAGACCAAAGATCATTAGTCAGAAATGAGTTATATGAAGCAGTAACAAAATTATAATGCACAGTGGCATCTCTGGAAATAAACAACTATAAATTAATTTAAGTTTTATCTTATACTGAGGGTATGAATTATAGTTCAAGATAAGTACAGAAGTGAGACTTTTCAGTTAAGCCCAGAAGATCATAAATCATGGAGGCTCAAGCTGTCCCTCATATAAAGTGATTCTCATTCAGAGGTAAGAAATGAAGACTAAGCAGAGAAGAATGAGAGAAATCTTAGAAAAGAAGATTTCACAGAGCAATCATACGGCTTTGATGGGGAGGAAGATTGTCCCTTTACAATCCCTTACCTCTTGATTTGGTAATTCCCTTATTATCCAATGCCACTGTGTGGTATTTTAATGACAGTTTGCTTCTGCTGGAATAGATCATGGTCCTTCACAAAGGGAGGCATATTGTAGAGCTCACAGGGCTGCCTACCACCCTAGTGTAGCAAACTTCAGTGATGTATTCCTCTGTGCATGATATTTTGCTCTAATACTGCAGTGAAACTTTTTTTTCATGTAAAGAAGAAAAATCACTCTCACTCCATTGACAGTCAGACTCCTATCATGTCATGTCTGTTCACATCACCTGAGATTGTGAATAGATATACTTTCTGGACAAGAAAGATACTTTTTGGACAAATATCACTTACACAGAAACAGTTGCTTTTAGAACACAAAACTGTAATGTGTGCCAGGGTCCTGTTGATCTGCTTGAATCTCTTCCTTGGAACAGTTCAGTACTGAGATATGCACACAGGATTTTGGAAGACCACCACCTTGGTTTCTATAATACTTCATAGAGGTAAGGGATGAGCCTTTTTCAGTCTTTTTCTTGGCAATTAGATTTATCCTTGCCCCTTATGTGTGTTCCCTTGCTCTGTTCTTTCTTTTGCATCTTGATTTGCTTCACTTTGAAAAAAAAGCAAAACAGCTTTCAAGATCAGTAATAGTAATCCACAAAGAGCCTACTGGGTCGAGAACCTGCACATCTCCACAGTTTGCTACTGAGCTTTCCCTATTCTTCTCTGCCATCTGAGACCTGTGAGGCCTGAAAACCCTACTACCTTTGATTCTGTTTTTTGCTGCTGTGAACAGTAACTGTTTTCCATCTTCCTCTCCCATACGCAGGTTTGTCAAAAAGCTGTGACTCATGTATCCCATGACTACGGCCAAACCTTTAATGGTGGTTTTCTCCCACTGGGAAAGTTCAAATCTCTCTTCTATATGGATTTGTAGTAAGTGGTAGCTCTTTGATGTAAAGAGTTGCATCAGGGCAGATATACTGCAAAATCACACCCGCAACACTGCCTCCTGCCCACTCCCATTTTATTTCCCACTACTGTTCCCTGCACATATCTGGCTGGAGGTGTGCTCTATTCACCATACAGGCAGCAGTGTAGTGCTGAGAAGTTAGAGCAAACTGTCTTCTTGTCTCTCAGCGTCCTCACCACATGGGAATTACACACTTGTGCTCACATCAAAGAAAAAAAGCACTTCGCACTTAACTTGAAATTAAATTCTCAGCACCATGAGGCAGGGATTCTTGCACAATCTTCTGTCCAGTTGGACTGAGTGAGACCAGTGAATCCTAAACACTTTGTTGTTTTTGCATTGTCAGCACTGGAACTGTTAGACTTCCTTGATGTTGTTTCTGACTCATAACTAAGTAATACCCCTGTTAAACTGGAGAAGACCTCACAATGAGATAGTAATGCTGTCCCTTCTTCCTTTCTCCTCTTATTTAAAATGTCCATAAGACCCTCTAAGCTATGCCATTTGGTGGGTTGTTTTTTTTTCCCAATTAAATAATTCCATTCCAAGATGGCTGATCATCTTAATTAGAAGATTTGGTAAGCAGAGGTTGTTCTATATATTCATCAGCTGTGCCTCCGAAACAAAGGCACAAGATTCAGAAAACAAATGACACTGCTTGCATATAACTGTAATCACAGTAGGTCCTGTCCAAATGAATCCTGCAGTCTAGTGAGACTGCAGCTCTGCCATTACCCCTTTCTCTGACCAAGGAGAAGTGGAAAGGAATGCCAGAGCAGAAAGATGAGATGTGAAGGGTTGACCAGTGAGACTGGGACAGAGAATGAAATCAAAACTTTCAGCTTCTGTCTCCTCTTGTGATGAGCTAAGATATGGTAAACATGTGCAAGCAAAAGAGTTCCTACATCTGAAATGTCTGAGACAGGAACCTACTAGTGACTGCAGTGGGCCCTCCCGGGCTGACATCCACCCACAATTCCAGGCCATCCAATGATTGTTGTAAAGTAGATTTTGTTTGAACCTCAGTGGTGGAACTAATGCCTAATGAAGCATGGCATAATGTTTGTTATCCTTTTGTCCCCCCATGTGCCCATCATTCCACAAAGGGCTTTCCTTCCTCATTCCAGAAGCAACCAGCAGAGGGTACCCATGGATCTTTGCCAACCTCCCAGCTCTTTCATAGGCTACAGCCCTGCGCATTTTCAGCTGTGTGGTACTCTCTGTTTCTGTAGCTGCAATGATTAAATGCCTCCTTGCAAGATGTTTGCCCTGGAAAGTTCCACATCCTGCAGCATTCATCAGTGGGATACCATCCAGACCGTGTTCCATTTACAGTAATATTCTGTGAGATGACAGCTTCTTTTGTTCCAGACTTTCCTACCCATGCTAGACTAGATATGATGACATAAGTTTTTTCTATAGCAGCACATCTGCAGAGTTCAATGCTTCCTCCAGCTTCCTCTGGATGGTGGCCATTAAGCACAGTTCACAGCTCAACAGCTGCTGCAGGTTTTACTTGGTCTGTATCTTCCTCGATTCAGAGGCTTGCAGATTATATACAGGTTCTTAGGTTTTGATTTATCCAGTTGTGCTAAACTCAGCAAATGCTTTCATTAATTTCTTGTGAGTAGTATCTTGAGCTTAATACCTTTCCAATAATGCCCTTATACATATGGGAGTAGCATGTCATTGTGAGCAATGCAGATTAATCAGGGTGTGCTGCCTGCTTTGTTCTCTTCCTGTTTGGCAGAATATTGGCAGGGTCTAAATCTCAGTCTTAAAGAAGAAATTATCTGACTCTGAGGGAAAAGACAATATGAAGTAGTCAGCATGGAAAAGGCAGTGATAACAGGCTCTGGCAGACAGAGTAACTCTACTCAAGAATTCTTCACAGGTGGCATATACACAGACACAAGCAACAAGTATGGTTCCCTGGAGAAAGTCCAGTTGTAAGTGAGAAATTTAAACTGTTGATTGGGGTCCATGCCACAATAGGAAGAAAGAACTAGTGAGACTCAGAGGTCTGCTTATGCAGAGAGCATCCTGTCTCTGAAATGCCTTCAATGCTTTAGGGGAAGTACTTTGATAAAGACCTGCAGGACACAATTTCCTCCATCTAACTGAACAGAGAATACTTCAATGACAAAAGCTGTACACAACTGTATTTCTCAGGAAAAAATTTTAATGCTTTGTATGCCCCTTGCTTATTTCCTGAGATGGCTTCAATTTCCTTCAGAAATGTACAGGTGAATTTTTGTGGCAGTCAAATCTTAGAAGATCCATGACCAAACAGATCTATGGTGCCTAGAGTGAGAAAAGTGACCCCTAAACTAAAAAAATCAACATTGTAGGATGAGCCCTTGTAAATGACAGAAACAGGGTTGTGCAATTCAACAAAACAATCACAGTGTGCAGCAAACAGATTCTCTATGCTTGTGGTAAAGCTCAGTCAGTGAGGGACAATGCTGATCAGTCTGTGCTGACCTCTGTCATTTTTATTTCCTATTGTACTTCCTAATTATTTTCAAGTGCTTCATATTTTTCTGCTTTGCTGTATCAACTAGGTGCTCATTAGGCCTATTCTCTGTGATTTTTCTGCTGGTAAAGGAACGATAGTAATGAGAGAAACTGCCATTTAATTTCAGTCTCTCATTATTTCACAAGCCATATATTGATGGAGATTTTTTTTCTTCCATAGATTGAGATTGATTTCTCTAGAGCATTCCTGGCTTTTGAACTCCGGAATCTGCAGGAACTTTATGCCATGATGCTGCAGAAAAGGTGAAATTAGAGAGTTTCTATTATTGTGTACAATCTTTGCTTAGGAAGAATAGTTACTATTCATGAGCTGGGTCTATTCAGAACTGATTGTTAAAGTCTAGAGAAAGAAAGCTGTTTGTACAGGTTGTATACAGAATTTCATAGCCTTAAATTATCTTTTCATTGTTTTTTAGAGATAACTATGTAAGTTTACTTTTTATTCATCTCTTAACAGCCCCACATCTGATCTGACTGGGTACCTTTCCTTTGATTAAATCATGTTTCCTCTTTCTTTTATGTGGCTGGGAGTTTAGAAAACACACACATTTCTCAGTGCTGACTCACACTCATTTCTTTAACTGTCTTCCAAGGATGCAGTCAAAGATAAGGTCAAAATTACTTTTGTTGTTCTATTGAAAGCCTTAACTGCTAGGTTGGATTGAAAGATGTAGTCTTCAATTTTGTAAAAAAACTCTTTCTTCTTTAATTTTAAGCCTCTTCCTTGCCCTGAAAAACTTTCTAAAGAACTGAGTTTTACTGTTTTGTGTGATAATGTGCAACCTTCTCCTGAAGTCTGACAGTTGGGAACAATACCTAATGGGATGGTCTGTCAATTATGACACATTCCTGCTCAGCAAAGAAATAAAAAACAACTATTTATTTGAAACTGTATGAACAGATATGGAAATTTTTGTGATGAATTACTGTCAGTTATATTATCTTTTAATTACTGTCATATTCTTTTGGTGAGTCGTTTTATCACTACAGGTTTTTTCTGCAGGTTGGAAACTATGGCTGATTTAATGCATTCTTCTGTTTTGTGTTTCTGTCCTATATGATTTTACCTTGGACTGAATTTCTCTAAGAAAGTTCACTTGCATCAGAAGCAGAGGAATATTTATTACTAAAGCATTCAGAAATGTGCTGGCTCCCTTTCATCTTCACTTGACAACACACTCTAACTTTGTGGAATAATTTTCAAAACATTGCCATGCCCATTTTTGATTATAGCTTAGAAACATGTTTCTAAGCATACTGAATGCTAGAAGTGTTTGTTAATTGGTATTATTCATGGTTTTGTGTCGGGGTTTTTTGGTGGGTTTTTTTCTGTTAATAATAATTAAGTAATTTAGTTCTGCTTAGTTTCATATGTGACTGTAAATGAACCCAACTCATTACACAGTTTTCTAGTTCATGCCAGCAATCCCTAAAAAGATGAGTGGCATTTCTAGATGTTGAAGAAAATGAAATCTTGGAAAAAAAAATAGAAGGCTGTCACTTATTCCACTAAGATTATATTCTCCAGAATGAGTTCTGCCTCACCTAAAGCATTTCAATTAGAAATGTGGCTATTCTGACCCATAATAAGGAACTTCCCCTACTTTACCTGTCTTATTAATTATATATCAATAGTCACAGTATAGCTTGTGTCAGTAATAGCAGTCTTAGAAAAAAAATTCCTCCTGAAAGAGCTGTGGATGACTCATTGGCTTAAATATACTCTCTGACTCAAGCAGTAGCACTGTGGTGATGTGCACAGACTGAGAAGTAAAACCTTTTTCTGGGAGTCTGGGAGTCCGGGGGAAGGTGCGAGTGATCTACCTGTGGTAGACTAATGGAAGAAAGCTGGAAGAGAGAAGAAGAAAACAGAACAAAGAACAGGATACAACTGAATGTCTCAGAAGCTGCCCATCTGAATTTCAGATCTGTTCTTCACATGCTGAAGTGGGCATATGAGATTCCAGAATTCTGAAATCCCAATAGGATTAAGGTATTTTTCTGGAATACCCTCAGTTTTGGATGATTTGGACAAAGCAGAAGCAGTGTGCTTCAACTCTCAGCCTGGCTCTGAGAGGCTGTCCCAGCATGTATCTTGGTTTCTTTTGGTTTGTCTTCAGTGGTGGCCAATTGTTTAGATACTGCTATGCACATACCTAGGAGACTGTAGCCCTGAATGCGCAAAGCACCTCAAAAAACACCTTTCTAAAAAGAGCAATATGACCCTGCATACTCCTCATAATATTCGGTACTGTTTCATGTTGCTCCATTTTTTCTTCTCAAGAAACAGCTCATACCCAGGGAAGGAACCTAGATCATCTTTTGTTGCATGTGCTGGTCAGGCTTCATAGACAGGTTGAAAGAATGATCCAGCTCTGCTCATGGCTGCCATAATCTGGCACTTACTCTTTTAAAACAGACGTTACCGCAAAGCTTTAAATTTCCTCATCCGTTTAGAGCAGTGCTTCTCATCTGATTTTTCTTCTCTTGATCATTCCAACTGTGAGAGGATTTAATAAGCCATATACTTGAATTTGTCCTAGAAAAGATGGGTTTGGAGCTGGCCTTTCATTTTCACACTCTGACAGTTCTCATCTGGAAAATCTTTTTATATTTCTTGATATCTTCTTTTGTACTCATACAGTAGTCACTGCCAATTATGCTCTTCTCAGCTATTACTCTGGGAAGTGTTTATTCATGGCTTTGAAACTCAGCTGGATGTCTGGCTAAGCTGAAATATACAAACCTGTGTCCTTCTCCATGAGATCACAAGACTGACTTATGGTTTGCAACTTTTAAAGACATCGACCTAGTTTTATTTGCCTTATGGCTTTAGAGCTCTTGGATATTGTTGAGTCACGTTATCTGGCTCTGTGCTATGATCCTGAAGGAAGGATAATATTGTAATTTCTTTAAAATTGGATTTTTTTAATGTATTAATAGAAGTTCAGCAGCTTTAAGAAAAAAGATCAACTCTAACAGAGCTGTCAGCAACTGCAGACATCACTTTCAGGGTTCTCAGAGAGAATTTGACTAATAAAGCTGGTCTTAAAACCTCAAAAACTAAAAGCTTGGGTTGAAAAATAAAAGGGGGAGTGAAGTATTTTAGAAGTTGTCACCTCTATTTTGAGTGAGAGATAGCAGATGGGTACTTCTAGAAGTTTGTGTGTCATTTATGACTGTGTCTGCTCCAGTACTGAGTTTTCTTAACTAAACTGAGAAAATACTTGGTCCTGTATACACAGTTTCTCTAACAATAGGAAACCAACCTAAAAGCAGACCCACAGATCTGCTACAGATCTGAAAGGGACAATATTGACAGGGACAAGAGAGGGGCCTGTCTCTGCTGCCTGTGGATCACTTCTTGCTTCTTAACAATGTTTCCCTTGGTCCAGCTTCAGGCAACTGTTTGAGCTCCTAGAAATCTTGTCACTCGCTCCTGTCTACCCAAGCCCTGCAATTCACTGGCATTTGTAAGGCCAAGAAGAGCAGCAGCCAATCTGCAACTGTTTTGCATGGGACCTATTTAGTAAAGTACAGTACAGAGAAGGGGAATGATCAGAGATCTGTGAGGACTTTGGAAATGAGTAAACAGACCTTTACTACTATGAAAAATAGTAAATATACTGCACCATGGAAAAGAGAAAACTGAGAAGATATAATAGTGAATGGAGTTTGACAGTTCACTGTCCCTTCAAAGCAAAGGTACAGAGCAACACATGAATTAGAAGGAAGAAGTTTCAAAAAAGATGGATTTCATTTGTTCTTAATACAGTATATAATTTACCGTTATAACTTCTTGCTACAGGATACTATGACTGTTAAAAGTTTAAATCTTCACACAGATTCAGAGGGCAACTTGACAAAGTCATAAGAAAGAAATTAATTACAGCCTCTTAAGTACAAAAACAACTCCTTTGTATGGGGAAGTCCTTGAATTGCAAATTGTTCGTGATTAGAAGAGTACTGCTGCATGCTTACCCTCTCCAATACATCTGGTCTTGTCTAGTGTTACAGACAAGCTGGGCTAAATGGTCCTTTGAGTTAGACCAAAAATGGCCATTTTTAAAAGAAGAGATTGTGTGGACAGTGTTGGATAACCCAATCCTTAAGATTTTCACGATGTTGCAGCTCACCTCAGTTTCCGAAGCTGGGTATAATTTGTGGTAGAGAAATAAGGTGCAATGTTTTACACTCTCTTATCATGTTGCTGATTGCAACTATGTGGTCACTGTTTGCTAAACAAAAGCAAAACAATTGTTTCATCCCCTCTTCAAAATATACTCAGGTAGAGAGATATCCCCCTTATCCTGCTACCTGATCACCTTCCAGTTGTGCACTAAAAGACATAACTGATGACCAGGAGGCAGCTGAGAGAAGGGCTGCATCTGTTCTGGTCAGCCAGACTCTCAAGTGTTACTTTCTTTTGTCTTTCTTTTGGACAAATTCTTTAATAGAGACATTTAAAGCCTTTCTCATGCTTGTAGAACTGTTATAAAGAATAGGTTGATTTCGCTTGTTTTTTCTTGGTTAATATGGCTATAAGTCTCTGCTTTATGAAACTCAGCTTTTCTCCTATCATGTCTTTCGATGTTTCTGTTTTAAAATTCTAATTGTTCCACTGCTGTCTCCAGGGATCAAGACTTATATTTACCTTTTAATTTCTAAAAAATTCAGGACATCTTTTTCTTGCATTTTAAGTACAAAAAGAATTGTGAATACTTTGAGCCATAATTTAGGACTCTCCCCAACTTCTCACCTGTCTTACTAATTACGTTTCAATATTTACCATATGGCATCCTTGCTTATGTCAGTAGTTGCAAACTTAGAAAAAAGTTTTTCAGCCATCATCTTATTTTCCAATGTGAAAGGATTCTTTGCCCTTAAAACTTCATTTGTCAATCCTCTTAATGATAGTGGCTAGGATATGTAATGCATTTTTGGGTAACACGCAACTGAGGCACCTGACATAAGTCTTTCTGGCTTATGCTAGTCAGCCTTCTTGTCACAGGAGCTTTAAGGATGCATTATCACTTCATGAGCAAGAGGTTTGTCTTGTGCCCTTTACTTCTTTCCTTGGCTACTCCAGCTGAGAGCCTTGTGCTGCTTGTATGCACATAACAGACTGCAGTACATTGTCCTGGAGCTCTTACAGCCTGAGAAAGGATTGTTTTAGATGGGGGAATCAGAAGCAGTTCTTGTCTGGTTGTCTGTACATTAAAAACGATAACCGGCCCTAAACTCCATGAAGGCAGTCTAGCTTGGATATCAAGTTCTCCTGGAGTGCAAGAAGTCATTACTGAATAGTTAGTATTAATTACTAATTACATTACTGAATAGTGCACCCCTCAAGCTGCTCAAGTACAGTTGTACTGGGGAATGACATAGGCACAGGGAGATTGTATAATCAGAGCCAAGAAGTGGCTCTTGTTGTCTCATCCTGGGCCTTCACCCCTGTATGCCTACAGTGCCTCACTGCTGGGTTAGTTTGGTCTTTTGGTGAGAGGAGCTCATCTTTGATGAGATTTGGTGTTTGCAGCCCTTGCAGACAGACTTAAAACATGCTGAACCAATCTGTGTGGATCATAACACTGGTTTAGACTTCCACAGATTCCTCTGGCCAGATCCCATCAAGGGTGGACAGCATTGGTCTGTAGTAGTAGTGATGGACATTCAGACCAGATGTGTAGCTCTCTGGCCATCTCCTCACAGAAGCCTGTTATCTGTCAGGGTCAAGCATATCTGGGCTTCCAGTAAGCACTGCTCGGAGCCCGTGTTGTGGAAACCTTTCTCTGAAAGTGAGTTGGTGTGCCCTATAGACAATGTCATAAGATGAGAGACCAAAACAGAGGTTTCCAAACCCTCTTATGGTAGATTGCCTGTCTCTGTGTTAGAAACTCACTGATGCCTACTAAGCCTTTTTGTTGCTCCAAGAGCACTGGGAATGTCTGCTGACCTATGCCAACTCCTTCAAGAATGCACATTCATCACACTCCAGTCACTTCATTTTTGCATAAAGTACTTAGGGTGTGTCCATACCAGGAGCCAAACTTCTCATGTTACCACTGTGACACTAAGGAATGTTCATTAAGCAGAAGACATAGATCACAGTTTTTAATCAAGATATGTAAATGCCTCCAATCTTTTCTGCCTTTTCTTGTAGTTGGAAGAACTTGAAAGTGAGCTTATTACATAGTGAGGAAAGGAAAGGTCAGTACTCAGTAAAGATGAAGGCTGCTTTGGTTATGTTATTGCATCCTCCAGGGTGCTCATAACTTACAGCAGAAACAGGGAGTTCTCCATGGACTCTGGCTGCTCAGAAGAAGGAGGCAGTTTTATGTATCTCATTAGCAAGCTTAGGGAAAGATTTATATATAAAAGTCTGCCTTGTTGGACAGGAACAACGCCAGGTAGCGATGTTTTTTAATGATAAAAACATCCAGACACAATTTCCCTGGTGTATTTCCCTACAAATCTTCTTCATATTTAAAATCTGTTAGATCATCCAGGAGACAGAATGAGTCATGTCAAAGGTACCCTTGGTAATTTACTGACTCCAAGCAGAGTAGGTGAAGAGTGCTAAAAACAAACCCAGGGAAAAGACCATGTTGTCCAGTTAAGAGCTACTGACAAAAGAGAGTGATTAAGAGTTAACATGAAAACTCAAAACTTTAAATCAAGAAAGATGATGAATGTATGCCACACTTGTTCAGCATATGAGAACTCTGAAAGGCTACATTAATTATTCTAACTGTATAGGGCCTGAAAATTAATGTGAAGTCTGTATTAAAACTACCTTCAGTTTCTTGTGCCATGGAGAAGTGATGGATTTTCAGGGCCACTTTATTTTAAGCCTGTTGCATTTATGTCTATGGGAATGATAATTAGTTCAAATTTTTGTAAATGCTGTATGATGGCATACCCTGAATGTTCAAATTTCTCCTTCAAAACAAATCTGCAGTAGCTGGCCAGTGGGTTAGGATAGTTTTGTAGATGACAGTAAAAAATAAGTACTGATGATCTGTGAAACTCAAAGACACTACAAGTTAAAAAAAACATTCTTTTACCTCTCAGGACAAGTACAGAGGGTTTATTCCTTCTTGGGCTCTCTAGAAATATCTGAGATGAGCAGATTCAGGCTCAGCCAGTTCTACCAGAAGTTCACTGTTGCAGTATAAACAACCTGAGAACACTTAATGCAAAATTTTCAGATTTTTTTTTTTTTCTGGAAAAAAATTGCATACACTTTTTCAATCTGGGGCAAAAAAAAAAAAAAAAAAAAAAACCCACACTACTTTCTGAAGTCTAAATGTCTTTATTTTCCTTCCATTTCTTTTGTGATCACTTGGGGTTTTGTTTAGTTATTTGTTGGGTTTGTTGTCAGGATTTCTAAAATTATGCTTTTTACTTACAGCACATTTTCTGTGTAGTTTTCTGAATTTTTTTTCAAAATAGGTGGTACATGTGTCATACCATAAGCCAGTTTTGAACTCAGTTCTTGCAGAAATAGATGGCTCCTTCTTTTATGTTTTTTTTTAATCACATCAGAGATCATTTAAGCTTGAGAAGCAATTTGTAGAATTTTATAATTAAGAAATTTATAATTAAGCATGTGAGCAGCTGATACTGTAGACTTGTGAGGGATCATCTGTTTGACATTATTTTTCCAGGTCCCCTAATTTAGTGGGCTGGAGGGTTGTTTGTGAAAATCCAGGGAAAGAAAAAGATGAAGTTTAAACACAGTATACTTGAGCACAATTTTTGACATGTTGAATATTTTACTTACAATTTTTTTATTATGGCAGGTGAAATGAAGTGCAAAGATTGAGGCATCCATAGATTTTCCTAGTAATTTTCTGAGCAGAAGGTGTTTGCAGTCTGCATCTTCACATTGCTGGTAGGAGGGAGACGGAAGATGCTGATGCCTCAGTATACTGCTGCTTGCAGAGGTTTATCTTGCCCACACAGATGATTTTTCTTTCTCATCCTGTTGTCAAGGTAAAGAATTGCTACTAATCATACATTTGATGAGCTATTACAGCAGCTTCTAGCTTCCTATCTTTCAGCACAGATGATATTTTCCATAAAAAAGGGATAAATATCAGCTGACCCCAGATGATGATGTCAAAGAAGTTTGAACTGTGTGCTTGATGTGAAGCCATTACATTCCCAAAACCTCAAAATAATTGGTAGCTCTTGTTACAATAGATTTCCCCTTTTCTTTGTATCCTTCTTTCTTTTAAAATTTGTCCATTTTGGGGTAGGAAAGTTGTTACTCAGAAAATCACTAAAAGGAGAGTAAAAACACCAGGGGGTGAGGGCAGGAAAGTCTGGGACTGGGGCAGTAAAGTCTAGTCTAGATGTGTCGTCTAACCCCAAATTTCTTTAGAGTTAGTGGCTAGATTCTGCTCTGTGGTAAAGCCATGCTGGTAAAACCATGATGGTAAAACCATAGCCCATCAGCAAAGATTTCACTCTCCTCATTAAAAATTGAGAGGATGAAACCATCATGGCAATGATAACTGCCTTTTAATTAACAGACTCTTATCACCTCTAGCAAGGACAAATAGATAAAAGCTTAACTTTGGCTAGAGCCTGGCTGCTGAGTCCCAGGGACAGCAGGTGGGAAGAAGGTGAATTACTATCCTTCTGAGACTTGGTCTTGGATTATCAGTAAAGTGGAATTTGGGCAAAATAGCATATCTCAGTAAAAGAAAAAAAAAAAGAAAAAAAAAAAAAACAAAAAAAAAAAAACAACCACTTTTTTTTTTAAAAGTGTTTCAGAGGTCAGAATGAGACCAACACTTGAGACATGCTGTTCTCACCTACTTGTACACCTTTCAATTTCAGTTTGTGGAGGCTTTTCCAGGCTATTACTCTTGTTTTTCTAGAAATGATCAAGCAGTGTTGTGAGAATTACTACACAAGAAAACACAGGCAGCACAACAAACCAGGACATCTAGACTTGCTTCAGGTGAGCAGATGATGATGTCCTAACTTATTGAGCTCTTCAGATCTGCACAGAGCTTTAAATTTTACCTTAATTTGCCAACAATTCTGGAAAATCAACGACACAGTTCCCCTCTAATTCAGGACACAGAATTCACTACTCTGTATAGGGCATTGTCTCCTTTATCAGTCAGGATAAAGGAATATTCTGCTGACTCCTAGAACTGGTCTCAAAGGCTTGAGGTAAGGAAAGGTAGCAGAAATTATGAAGGAAAGGAGGAAGAACATACTACAAATCTCCAAGTCTTTCAAAGTATTAGGACTGCTAGGATTGCATTATGAATCTGACAGACAGCATCCATCTTATTTCTTCTTCACTCCCTAGTGCCACAGTTTGCAGAAGGTAGCTAGATTTTATCAGAAAACTAGGGGCAATATTTACTATGTCATTTATATCTCTATTGCCCCCAATGTGCCTGCTCCATCTGACTGAATCTTTCAGCAGCAGTGAAAATAAGCACAAACTTACTAATAACGAGGTTCTAAGGCCATAACTTCACCTGATTAGTCTAGCACTTCTCATCTGTACTGGCTTCCCAAGCGTATCGCCCTACAGACCCTTGTCTGAACATGTCAGGGAAACAAATGTATTCAAATAGACTGACTTGTCATTAGAAATGCCACTTGTTGATATATGCTTTTCAAGGAAGAAAAGCTACAGTGATCTTGGACGGAAAGAAAATCACAATGAACCATGACTGGTTCTGTCACTTTTGGGAAAGCAAATGACGTGCTATGTGACAGATGTTTTCCATGATGTCCCATCTGACACAATTATCAGCTTTCTATACGTTCAGCGTTTAGGATGATACTTTTCTGTGCCAGGTGTGTAGCTCTGGCTAAATACTTTAGAAAGTTTCAGGTGAACCTGGTCAGCTGTTTTGAATGAAGCTTAGAATATGTTCACTGGAATATTGCTGCCTAATATCCAGAAGAAATGGTCTAACTGAGAAGGAAGAAGAGCAAAGAGAAGAGAGTCTCTGGTGAGAAAGCACAATTGTATGAGATGTGTCTGATCCAGATGCACTGGATAATCTGGAAAGAAACTATGTGTATACCTGGGGCCCATATGGGCTAAAGAGCCAGGATTCCTTTCTTTCACCAGCCCTTCTGCTGTCAGTTAATAATTGTATCAGCAACCGCAATCATTCTCAGACATTTTTTTCTTGATAAGGCAGAAGATATTTCCAGGTCAGTAAATCAGAGATTGCTTTGATAGTTGAAACAGCTATAAAAAAATCACCTCTTTCAGAGCATAAAGGAAAATTCCTATGGAGCTAATTTTTCAATCTTGTAATGACTAGATTAAAAGAATCATTGCATTTATGAATCATCCAGAAATCCTCAGAATCTTGCTCTGTTTTTTAAACTAATTAAAGTAAGTAATTTTCCATCCTCTACCACTGCTCTGTGTCTTGGCACAAGGCATTAGCCTTTTAGCCTTTAGATATGAAATTCACATTGAAATTTTTATTGATTTGCTCCATGATGTTTAACTCCAAAGCTGAGTTCCCTATGGCCTTGTAATATTAAAAAAGTTACAAGGATAATCTGTATGTTCTGTGCATGTATGGTGTGATAGCTCCAAATACTGATGGATTTTATTTATTATGGGACAATGGCAGAGCTGCCTTTCCTACAGTACATTAATTTCTCCATAAGCAGAAAAGAAAGATAGATTTCTTTTTTTCCTTCTTTAAGAACAGCTGTCGGGGAGAAGGCTTGTCTTGTTTGTTAGCACTCCAGCAAGGTAAAATAAGCTACTTGTGAAAGCAAGTAGTTAGCAAAAAAGGATAGCACTGCTCCTGGTTTCCTCACTGTCTTTCCTTTCCTTATCATGGTCATGCCATGTCTTACACATTGCCTGCCCTCTCCACATGTTAGCTCTCATTTCTGTATGCAGAGCAGACATATCTAGCTCATCATCCTCTGGTTCTTCAGCCCCATGTGCCAGGCCTTTTCCTCTCAGAGTAAAGAGAAAAAGTGGAGTGGAAAGAAGGAATGTGTTCCACTTCACAAACTGACCATCAGCAATTTATTTATGATATGGCAGAGACAGCAAGGCCTCAGCTGTACGTCTTGGCTACTTAACTAAACACTTCTATTTTCTGAGTCTCTAGTGTGAAAGAAAGGTGAAGATATTCTTCATTTGCTTAAGGCCCAGATAAATGGCATGATCTCTCTGCTACTGTTGCAGGGAAAGGAGTTGGCAAAGCCTGGGAAGAAAGTTTAGCTTTTTCTTGCCAAGAACAGCTCATTCAAGATGCAAGGTGACACAGCAATCAGTGTGATGGATTGTGACAAGTCTGGCAGACTAAAAATTCTCAGGAGAGATGCTGTGACAGCTTCAGGTTGTAACACTTGCCCATTTTCCTTTTCTGCTTCTGTTTTCTGTTAAAGAGAAAAGTTCATTTTATAAAAGTTTTTTTAAATAAAAATAAAAGTTATTAATGATGATGATGGTGATGACAACAACATTTTTTTCTCTCTTCCAGAACTGTGAAGTATTAACAAGATGCATTCCTCATTATGTCTTTTGAAAGGATGGCTGTATTCAAAGATAAAGGAGAAGAAAGGCAAAGTCTGATTTCTGGACTTAAAAGAACCCTCATAAAAGGCAGATATTTAGTTCAGACTGAAATGGCCTGAAACCATTTTTATTATTCTGGCATTCAAGCAGTCAACTTGCCTGCTTGAAGTTCTACACGTCTTATAGATGAAACATATTCTTTGGGTGTGCTCAGGAGCTGCCTGGCTCCTCATCCAGTGGGTCGATCGGACCAAACTGGGCATAAGATTACTCTACACTGGTCATTTCTTTCAGGCCAGCTGTTGCCAGCTACAATCCTTATATAGCCCACATTATACAACAACAAACCAGCATCTCAGAAGCTGTTTAGATAAAAATTAGTCTCCACAGAGAATTGCCAGACTCTCATATCTGGGTGAATAACCAATAAATGACTGATAACACTTGATCACTTTCCTGAGAATTTTCACCCAGTTACACTGGATTTCACTTTCACTGTGGTCCCACCTGGAATGGACCACCCAGATAATGTGTAGAATAGGAATTAGATGAATCTGGGCTCACAAAGCTGAACAGAGGAGGGAATTCATGTACAGTGTTCTGAAGTAACTACGTAGGAAGAGAAGTTCCTAACAACCTCTAGAAATACAACTATACACAGAAAGCAATAGACACCAAATAATGGAATTTGGGTCAAATTAGACATATACTCAGAACTGGCAGTTAAGGAGATGGAATCCTTTGGAAATTTTCTGCCTCAAAGGTGAATACCAGAAAGGGTCTGATGAACTTCTGAATGACAGGCTGTTCTGTACCCACTACCCTGCTTGCAGCCAGTGTTGCCACTTTTTTGAAGTTATAAGCAGAGCCTGGGAGAACAGTGCTATGCTTTGAGATCCAAATCTCTTTAAATTATCATCCCACTTTTTTCCCAGCATTTGGGAAAGCATGGATCTGTTGCATATCTGAGTGCAGGATCCGAGCCTAGAAAGAAGATCATGTCCAAGCTATTACTTATTGCCACCTACCCCTCCACACTGCGTGCTTCAAAGCCTGCAGAGGCCCATTCACACCAGCTGGGCTGAGTATCTACTCCCCACTGGGGAAGGTTTCCTGCATGTAGCAGCTGCAAGGTCTGCCTTCTCTTTCCTGCTCCAGTACTGGCAGGCCTTAGCAAAATGGAAATAGTTTCGTCAGTATCTCTATTTCTGCACTGTTGAACCTGTGCAAAAGCAGCTTCCTGGAGCACAAGGAAAATACTGCTTTTTCTCTTTGGACTGGTATTTTTTTGAAAAACCCTAATGTCCCCCCTTTCCTTATTCAGATCTTGTTGATAAATAGCAAAGTTGATTTTCCTGGGCCAAAATCCTTCCAAAGACAGAAGATCTCAGTTTCTGAGACAAATGATTAAAAAAATTTTTTAAAATTAAGAAAGTTTTTTCTGCTGTTGGTCTGGCAGTTCTCTTGTTTTTTGAAGTAGACTGTTCTCTGAGCTTTCACCTGCCTGTGATGTTCCAGTGGTCCTTTTTAAATTTTTTTTCTCTGCTTAGTTCTTCTTTTATGTGGCCCCTACCAGTGAAGTCCATCCTGATGTCTTTTCCTGGTCTTAAAATTGAGAGCCAGACATAGTTCGGGCATAAGGGGTTTTTACTGTGGTATTTTAATAGGGATTCTTTTGGTGCATTGTTTTGCCTGAGTGGGATGTGCAGCAATGCACACATATGATAGATCATGTATACCATTAATAGACTTTAAAACTACCATATATAACAAGGATGTCCCTATGGGAGGCCTGGATGAATGGCATGATTACCCCATCCCAAGGAATTCCCCCTGGATAGGCCAAATCCCTAGCTTACAGGATGTGTTCTAGAGAGCAGCTTGCTTTCCCAAGATAGCACAGGGTTTTCCCACCTGCTACAAGGCCTTTAGAATGCATTTTGTTAGTTCTCATGACCCCCAAAAATACTAGGGCTCTGCTAAGTTACAAGATTTAATGAATTACAAGAACGTGTGCAAAGAATACTGAGGATACATAAAAGTTATAGAAAGGGTATATAAAAGAAGAAGCAAAAATCATTTTTGCACCAATCCAGTTCTTGTTTGCAGCTAGCTTTTACCTCTCAGCCTTCTCTCTTCAAGGATCAACCTTCTCTGCCTGGTCATATGATGGGTCAGGCCACCTGCACATTCCAAGGCTTTCATGAGAACTGGCACAAATAGGAATCATTCATCTTTACTCTTCACATCTAGAATGTCCATTATCTACCCTAGAGAGCCTCTTCACTCATGTCGGTGTTGTTCCCTGCTTGGTATCTCCTGTTGGAGCATGTCAGAGACAGCAGTTGTGAGACCTGGCAGAGGTGAACCCTGATGGAAGTCATGGAAAACTGCCTGTTTTCTGCAGCTTTCCTACTCAGCTTGTCGCCAGAATTGAGAAGGTAAACTTTAACTGCATAATTGAAGGCTTATTGTCCGTGACTTTTGACATGGTCTGCTTTTTTATCTTCCTATGACAGCAGATTCCACAAATTTATTCACCACTGGATTCTTTTATTTTTTCAAACTGATTTAATGCTAATTTTATGGAGTTCCCCTTTACTCTCAGGCTGCAGAACTGTCTTTCTCTGGAAATCCACCAGCTGATTGTCTTTACCTGTCCAATCCTCACTGGATTATAATCCACCCATGTAGAGTGGTACAGAACAGAATTGCACATAATGGTTATGAAATAGAAGTACCATGGGTTTAGGTACAAAAGAATGATTCCCCCCATCTTCTTCTCCATCCTTCCCTGGTGGTGCTTAACATTCTTCTGGTTTTTTTCAATTTAGTGCTATTGCACGGTGGAGCAGTATTTGCAGACACCTGCCTGCAGTGACTCGGAGAGCTCTGTCCTGAGTTGAATAGCCAGTTCTGCTCTCAGAGCCACAAATAACATGGCGTAGAATTATTTATCTGTAGACATGTTGTTTTGTGCTTATGCTGAAGGTCATCAGCCGTTCTTTTGCCCATGAAATCAGTTTTGAAAGGTCATTCTGGACTGTCATTCTCATCATTAACTGTGGCATTTTACTGAAAGACTATCAAACTATCCAGCAGCAGGATTGGAGGTTTCACTCTTCAGCTCCTTTACAAGCTTTCAGATGAGGATGATAAATAAAACCTGAGGGGCATAATTACTGAATATTTTCCACTCAGCAAAATGCAAAATTAAATTTCTTTTTATTCAGCTTGATTTCAGTCTGTGAAAGAACCTAGGTTTCTTAACAACCCTGTGTCCTGGGTTGTAGTTTAGGATATATTCTATCACCATCTTCAGCTAATGGCCCATCAATGCCTTGTGCATGACTCATAGATAACTCCCTCCGGGAGTTAACTCTCTTTAATGGGCCATCAAGGACCTCCTGTATGACTCATCATCCCATTGTGAGATGCTCCGCCCATGGGGAAGAGCCAAGCATTCTCACCTGGATATAACCTGGGATTTGGGACAGTAGAAGCAGTCCTCATCCACTGGATTCCCAGAGGACCAGAGCTACCAGACCTTTTCTGCAAGATGAGTACTTCAGGAAGATCACCTTACCTGGACTGCTTCCATCACTCTGCTCAGGTTGTATTCTGACCCTGTCAGTGGTGGTTTGTTTGTTTTTGTTTTTTTTTTTCTTTTTTGTATTGTTGCATTTATTTTATTTTACCTTTTTTCTCTTTCCTTCTCATTAAATTGTATTTCTGACTTGGAGCCTCTCACTCGGTTTGCTTTCAAACCACTACACATGGGAAGAAATAATGGTTCTTTTATGCACTTTTTTCTACATTTTCTGTAGACTAATTTACTGGTTTTTGCCCTAATAGTGGTTTCCAAGCAGATGAAGTGTGAATTTTCAGTTATTGTGATCTGTATGTACTGTGATTTCCTTTTAAGTAGTACTGCTTTTAATTTTGTATGTTCTTTAGTCTTCTTTGAAAGAAAAATTAATTTGCCATCTTCATTCAATGCATAATCTTTCTCTCCTGCACTGATGCTCTCAAAGCATTCTTCTGAAAGTACACTGTTTTCTTCCAGCAAATTCTCTGTATCTTCACTTGAATGCGGTACAAGTAAAATTTGTTTCAGAGGCATATAAGGAGGAAGTCTTTGTATAATCAGTGGCATTAGCATCTGAAAGTTTCTAATCAATGGGTATGTGACAAAAAACACCTGTGTCATTCTGCTTTTTTTACAGGGCTATGAGGGGATGAGTTGTCCAGAAAACAGCTTTTTGGATTTCATCCACAGAGGAAGGTAGCCAATTCGGGAGCCTGGCACTGCCAATACAAGGTCAGCAGGAGAGTACACAGTTTTTGGAAAGACCAAGAAACAAGATCCTTTTTCTCCAGGAGCTGATAGACTACAATAAAGAAGGCAGGAAATAGTGATTTTTTTTTTTTTTTTTTTTTTTTTTTTTTTTTTTTTTTTTAAATTCTGTGGAATGATGTGTTGCTACTAAAGAAGACACCAAAAATCCCCATGGAAAACAACAAAAAGCAAAACAAAAAACCCCACAAAAAAACCACCCCAAAACAATACAACAACAACAAAATCCCCACACCAACCCCAAAAACACTCCATCTGAAAAGAACAAAGTAAGGATGAGGTATTAAAACCCAGTTTTTAATGCTTACTTCCTATTTTCTTTCATTGAGGAGACCTAGAGTAGGAAAATATATCGTTGCACAGAAAAGCTTCAGGAAATAATTACCACAGAAATATTTTCCTGCAAAATCCTCACTCTTCATCTGGGCCCAGGCTCAGAACTCAAAAGTTCAAGGTGATTTGTGATACAGCTTAAGAACAGGATGGAAACAATGAGCTCCATATTGCAGTATTTCAGGTCACTTTGTACTTGTGCTCAAAAAAAATTCCCTTATCATATTTATTTCCCAAAGGACTTCAGTGCAGTGATAATGTGAAGGGATTCTTGGCCCAGGAAAAGAGTATGAAACATCTGTAGTTATATCTTTGCTGTAACTGAGAAGGCTACTGGTTTAGCTCTGCTGACACAAGGGCATGCATTCACAGAAATGATGTTAGGAACATTCATCACCTCACTTCAGCTGCCTTGTTGACAGGACAAGGCTGAATTCCCCTTAAATAGCAATGAAGTGTTTAAAAGCAGTGTAGACTCACAGGTGTAGTCTGCTATAAAAGAGGGCACCTTACTATCCTGGTGAATGGTGCATTGAATAGTTATATTACAATGCAGCTCTATGAAAGGAATATATATATTAATTCTTGTACCCATTCATAGAGATACTGCTTCAGTGATGCTCATGCTTTCTAACTATAGGATTCATTCCTCTATTTTTCAACTACAGTTGCATAAGGTACCCCTACTAATACCAAATTTTTCAGATGACTCAGTGGTCCCTGAGTCTTGAATAGAAGCAGAAATCAAGGCACCAGGGGACAGAAAGACAAGAGCCATAACTGAGTTCATCACATCCTTCTGCCTGCAAGGCACAGTTATTCCAGAATGAGACAGGGCTCAAATGTAAAGGACACTAGCAATCTCATGTGTCCTATAAATACAGTATTTCATTGCACTTACAGTCATTGTTTAGATTCCTTCTATACTGGTGGAGAAAGAGGCATTGTCAAGCATGATATAGCCCAGCTAGAGCCTGCATAACTTTTGGGAAGAAGAGCTCTCCACAGGTCACCGCTTCTGACAGAAAATATCTACCTCTTGTGGCGTAAGATCCTTCATTTACTGCAATGTGGTTTTGTGCTCCAGTGTGATCCTCTCTGTGGACTACAGGGGGAATCACTGCTCTGGAACTTGGACAACTTCTTCCCTCTCCTGCTTTTCTGATCTTGGTCTTTGCAGGGTCTTTCTTGCATTTTTCTCGATGTCGCTACTCACAGCACTGTGACTTTTCTAAACACCTTCTCTGAGAGTGACATGAGCTTGACTGAGGGGCTCAGCTGTGTCCTGTGTTGAGTGTGTTGGAACCAGCTGGAACTGCCTGGGATCATCTGTGTCCAGCACAACTTAACTCTTGGCCTCTTCACAGAGGCTAGTGCTGCAGACCCTCCACTGTCAAAGCCTGGATACCAACATCAAATATTTTCCACGTCTTGTCTCTCTGAAATTGAATTGTCATTAAATTACGTATTCATCATATACTCCTTAGAAACCTCACTTGTATCCACAAAAAAGTTGCACACCTGAAAATCAAAGTAACACCATCACAGACCTAGAAAAGATGGACAGTTTACATACACAGTGAAAGTCCAGCTCTTATCCTTTTTCCACATTGCAGCTGCAAAATTCTTTCATCATGTATAAACATCCAGCCTTTTCCAGGAAAGCAGGGCCTCAGCACATGTGCTGGCATCATGGGAAGATAAATGTTATCACCACAAACATGCCTCCTGCTTCCTCCTTTCCTCCAGCTTTTATTGCTAAGCAGAAGGTCATGTAGTACGGGGTAACCACTACATTCCCAGCTGTGTCCCTTCCCAGCTCCTCACCACCCAAATGCCTGCTCTCTGCAGGGGCAAGTGAGAAGCAGAGAAGGATTCCTGCTACAGTCCAAGAACTGTTAAGAAATAAGTAAAACAGCAGTATGTCATCAACATTATTTTAGTCACAAGTGCAAAGCATGGTATTATATTGGCTGTTAAGAAGAAAGTTAACTCAGTAACTTCCTCACAGTCAGAGCCTAGTGCAATGTAGGTTTTCTCTTAAATACGTTTTCTAAAGAAAGTTTTTCAAATGCCATTGGGGGAAACAATTTCTGCCTAAAAAAAGTTCCATAAACCCTCAAGCTGAACAGTGAATGGCTCAGTCATGTCAGCTGCAAAAGCAAACAAACAAAAAGAGAGCAGTTTCATAGCTGACCAACAAGTGAGAGAAACATGACTGGAATTTTTCAGGTTAATTCTGCAAGCTTCAGTTAGGGAGAGAAGAATTTGTTACTTTAAAAGACACTACTGTGGCCAGTTGCTTAGATACTAAAAATATCTTCATTGTGTTCCTGAAATGTGTTGCTTTACTGAGAGGTGAATTGTTGCCCCGTTTCTGTAGGCACGTTTCTTGCAGTCACATGTTCATGTGACTGCAAGAGTGAAAATCCAATGTTTTTAATGCTCTTTTCAAAGAATCACTGTAAATTTCTCTCCCTTCCCTGACTCTGAAAGGTGAAAAGACATCTGTTTGTAGACAAGGAGCCAGGGTCTCTCATTAATTGTAGTGTTCTGGTCGAGATTAATGGTTGTGTAAAATCTGGAGTCCTCTTCTCCTGAAGCATATCTCCTTAGACATCTGAGGCAGCACAGTGGGGAAAAAAATGACCAGACCATCAGTGTCTTCTTGGGGTTTATAAAGTTAAAACAACTGGATGCCTCTGAAAACCCATTCCACATGCTATGAGACTCTGAAGGGATTTGCTCACCATTTTGAGAAATGTAGTGCATTCCATGGGCTATTTGGTGGTCTAGCCATTTTCCTGGCCCATCCATGAGAAAAGAGGCAGTGGAAAGGAAAGAATTAAAGAATAATACGTTTAATATTTCTTAATTCAGTTTCGAAAGACTTGTGTGCAAAATTCCTTGAGGTGTCTTTCCTGTATGACATGTGGGATTCATTCGCAGTTTAGAGGGTAGTAAAAAATCAGGGCAGAAGTATGTAGTATTTTTGTTTTCACATGTAAGACTCTCTCCCCTTGACCAGGAATCTTGCCACACTTCTGCCCTGTAGCCTGTGTCTCTGGCCTATAGGAATGCTTTGACCCTTTATTTTTGTTTCCCCAAGCTGAATGCAGGCTGTCTTTTTCAGAGGGTCTTTCTGCTTTTGCAAAGAGCAAGTGTTTGACATATAGCATAAATAGTAAATGGGCAGTCACCAACAGAGTACAGAAAAAGCCCATGTACTCAGAACACCAATTAAATAATGAGTCCCTGTAATCTGTGTTCAGTATTTCATAAATATGAAATGCAATTCCATGGTGGATAGGCAGGTAAGGGAGCCGCTGGCAAGCTAAGGTTACAGCTAAAAGCAGTATAAGTGCTCTAAGTTTTATCTTTCAAATTCAACAAGATATATCTTCATTTATATCTGCAGTATGCCTTCAAAATATACCTCCCTTAATGTAATTGCTATAGCTGCAAATTTGTAACTTTTCAGTTTATGTAAATCCAGCATACCTCCATTTATTTTTCAGTAAAGCAATTTCAGTCTGAAAATACATGACTCCAGAAGGAGCATATACTGGTATAGCTGGTACACAAATTACCTAAAAAATGAATTGATCTTTCAAACAGATAATGATGCAGCAGGCTTCCATGAATGGGTTGGTTATGCAGTCATTTGCAATTGTCCTACCTGAATAATTTTCTTCCACAAAAGAAAATTATATTCATCAGAATAAAAGCTTTACCAAAATTTTCTGATAAAATTTCCTTGAAAAGAAAAGGATGGAGCACAGTGCTTTGATAAGGTCAGCCCTTTTGAGAGCAAGCTTTCTATTTTCTGTGATCTACTACTAGTCTTGTTTGAATTTTTGTTTTTTATAACAGTAGTTACAAGCAGTTCATATGTGAATGCAACATTGTGATGGTGCCACAGCATTTGACTTCTTCCAAGTTCCTTTTCACCAAAATTTAAGTTCTAAGGAAGAACTAGCAGGGTTGGTTTCTTTTTTCCATAGCTGCTTGTGATTTAAGTATCTGGCATTTCTAATGTCCTTCTTAAACATTAAAAATAGCCAAATTGTTAGTGGGTGGTCACAAGCAGTTTGAGTCTTATAATTTCTTATTATTAATGCCTGCAAAATGTTGTAATATTTCTAAGTAGTGAAGAAGAGAAAACCTCTATTGTGACCTTTAAACTCAGACTAAGGTTTACAATAAAAATAAAATAATAAAAAAATATAAGCCAATATAGCAACAACAATAATAATAATAACTGGACTTCTTAATTTCTATCCCATGCCTGAAAGGGGTGCCCAGTTGAGTTGAAGGAAAAAGTCTCATCCTGCTCTTACTTGTAGCCAGCTAGAACTGAACTCCAGAGAAGTCACTGGGTAAGGTTCTCTTTTTGAAGCCAGGAAATCAATTAGGAATCTACTGTGTGAGCTAATTTTCTTCAGGACATTGGTCTGTTTGCTTTGTACTACATTGAAGAAAGCTGATGGGCAGAGATGGGTGACCAGCAACCTAGAAATGTTTCAGTGAGATTTGTAAAGTGAAGTCATTCCTAAGGAGAAATGTCTAACTGAGCAAGTGTTTGCAGCTGTATTAGGAAAATTGGAGGGTGTGTGGTAGTTGTTTGATATGATGGGAGCAGGAAACTTATGATACTTATGATATGATGGGAGCAGGAAACTGGTCCTACTTCAGGCGTTTTCCAATTTTTGATGCTTGTTTTAGAAAACTCTCCTTAATTTTAACATTTTTGTCTACCTTTAGGTAGATATATGTGGGTGTATGTCTAGTTATGTTGATTCCTTTAAACTATGAAGCAAATGAGAAGCCTTCCTATTTTACTTAAAGAATCAGAGTTCAACATTTGTATCTGAGCTGGCTTCTCTTTTGTTAAGATGTTAAGCATGTCCAAACCTATCTTGACCAATTGTCTGACGAAGTAAATGTATACAATGGTCCTATCCGTTCCCTTTATGAATGAAGAAATATAATTTATGAAGAAAGTCTTGATTAACTCACTCTCACACCTCAAACTTCTAGGTCGCTCATTTAGGGCATATGAATCTCCTTTCATTGCTTCCACAGTCAAAACAAAATTGTGTGAATGCTAGTGAGAAATCTGTTTCATGTCACCTAGCCATATGTTAAATATTCTGACAGAAACATATGACAATTACTAGTTTAGGTACAAAACTCATGAAATGTCAGTTATTTCAGTCCTACATCAGCTTTTTCCTCAAACAACTATGAATTTCTGTAATTACTGTAACAGAAAATTCTCATGTTGATACCCTAATAGAAACACATATTGTCACAGATTAACAGGATGACTTCTCAAATCAGATTAACGCTTCTGATTCAATCCCATGATTTAGCTGTAAGGTCATGGTTAATGACTTAGAAATTAGTACCATGAGGCACGTGAAGGTCTTTTGGAACTATATGCAGCTAATAATTCAGCTGTGCATCTCCTATCCATTTGCAGACTCAACAGTCAAGTTTTGTGTGCCATAACTTAAAACCAAGGAGATTTTTCATGTTGTAAATCTGTGTAATTCCTGGCCAACAGCTCCTGCTATCTCCACCAATATGTATTTTCCCACCTTCCTGGCTGGTACGTCTGGTACATACTTTTTTCAGAGCTAGGTGTGCATTGAACTTTCACTGGCACTAACATAAACCCATTCTCAGAGATTTGCTTCTTTGATTGAAAGACAGACCTGCAGTTTCATAAGTGAATATTGTATTATTGTCTCTGTAATAGAGCCAGTGCCTTACTGGACCAGGTGCAATAAAATAGGTGGTAAAGCCAAAGACATTGTTCCAAGGACTGTTACCTCATGTAGCCTAAAGTTCTTGCCGTCAGCCTAAAGCTGACTATTTTCTTTCTTATAGTTTATATGATTTTTTGATTAACTCCCTAGAAATTATGCGCTTGAGTCTCAGAGTACCTTACATAAGATGTAGACAAATTGAAGCTGTATATGAGTCACCATCAGAATGATTAAGAAAAGCATTTCAACACGGATGTATGATCTAATGAAACAGCCTGTGCTGTAGTTCTGTGGGCTTACCTCGTCATATACAGGCTTTGGCAAATGTTGGGACAGGCCACCCTCCATGTCTTCCCCAACCTACCCAACACCCATGATCCCGTCCACCCAAAGCTCTATGTCTGAATGGTGTCAGGTGTTGAGAAGGAACCTGCAACACTGCCCAGCAGCAGAAGGGAAAGGTTTTACCTGCTCACAGAAGCTCAGAAACTCAAGCTCTTGAGAAGCAGAACTTACAACCGGTGTGGCACTGTCAGTCATCTCTCATTTCGATAGAATTCCCAGTTCAGGCTGAGCTTCTGTGAAGAAGAAGCAAGAAAAATGCAGTGCACTGGCACCTCAAACAATTTATATAATGCAAGGGATCACTGCAACTTTTAGGACTTCTCAGAACTGTCTGACTAAGACCAAGTTTCTACTCTGTTTCAAGATTCTTAGCACGCAAGCTGTGTTGTTTGGCTCTCTTAGGCTCTGTTTTGTGGGTGCTGGAGATACCTGTACTGCATCCAAAGTAAATAAAGGCCTCCCCCACTCCTTCTCTCTCCATGTGTGACTTTATTTTTTGATTTCTGCATGTATGGAACAAAATGCAATAACACTCACACTGTGGAGTCAGCCCTGCACATTTATGCATGCATATAAATAAGCACAGTGTAGGAGGCTCAGGCGTATCCAGGGTTTATGTAGCAAGTCTTCTGCAAAAAGTATTAACTTGTCTTCCACTTGCTTGTTTGGCTTCAGGTAGCAGTAGCAAGGGAGATCATCTGTTTGCAGTAATGAAATGCACTGTCTCACTGTAGTTGGAGACAGGTTGTGCCAAGGCTGATTCTTGGGCTTAGAAGGGAAAATTGAATTTTTGAAAATTATGAGAAGATAATCCCTTTCTATTAAAGTAATGGAATTTTAAAAGTAAATTTCTTAGAAGAGAACAACTCAAAAAAGGAGCACAGCTGTCAACCAGAGTTGCTTCTTTACTAATGTTCTGACTCTACACACCACTACAGATTAGCCTGCTATATGCATTTGCATATAAATTCTAATGAATTAGCCCTGAGATCTTTCAGAGGTGCTGTAGGTAAATGCATCCTTTCCAGAAGACACTTCCTGCCTCATTGCAGCAATGCTTATATTTTGGTTATACCTTCTTCAACTTAGTTTACTTATGTGCTATTAAAGTACTGGAGATAAATGTTTCTTATTCCTTTTTTCTAGTGTTCTAAACAATAAGGGTTTTATCTCAAGGCCCATACACAGTAAATACTGTATTCCCTATGTTTTGGTTTTGTGCATCTCCCTATTTCTTTAAATGTATGTCTTGGTCCTGGATTTATATATAAAAAAAAAGATGCTCATTAATCTTAGCTGAGAGCACCTCATGGTCCGAATTGTCATTATCTCTCCAGGGGAGATCTGCTTGTTTTTTCAAAAGACAAACAAAAAGGAGAAAAGTCTGAGTATGAGCTCTTGTGTTCTTCCCTCTTGCAAAGCTGTTAAATTCCTTTTACAACAGAATTTGTGATGGCATGTGGCCCCCCTGGCTGTACTAATGTTTCTGTTTCATTAGGTGCCTCTGATTTTGTAATGCCATTGCTACCTGACTGTTTTGAAAAAACAATCTCAGAACACATAGTCCTGCTATCTGTGCTGGCACTCAATTCAGCCAGTTCCAGCTCTGGGTCACAACCCTGATTTTCAGATCTCTGTCATGAAATGCACAGAGGATGGAGAAGGAATCCTCTGTGGTCTCCTAAGTGGACTTTTTGTGTAATGTGGGAGAACAACTCACCTGACAATCCTTACATCAGTCCTGGAAATGGTGGAAGAAATGGGACATGTTTTAGAAGGACCTTCAGCACAAATCCTAGCTCTGTCAGAGTAAACATCCCCCTCCTCAGCCAGCACACTCTTTGACAGCTGGCTTCCATGGATGTTTCTCACAGTAAGTGAAGCTAGACACGCAAATGGCAGAGATGATGGGTCAGAAGGGAAAGTGAGGACAATTCGTGAGAGCTAGTCTGACTGTTTAAATCTTCTGCTGGGAGACATAAAAATAGCTTTCTTTGCAAATCCATCTTTCCTCTTACACAAATGTTCTCCCTCTTTAGAACACACAAAAAAAAGGCTAATAAATTAATAAAATCCCATTGCTCCTCTTTTGTGAAAGAGGAGAACAGTCATTTATTATGAAAGGGAAGCATCTTAGACAACTACAGTTGCAGACATAATTTTGGGATTAACATTCAATTTACAAATTCTTTTATTTTATGACTAAAATGGCTTCTGCTTAGCGGTTCATTGAAATAGAAACACACAAAATTCATTTCATTCAGCAGTACTGTGGAAACTTCACACTGATTATTTGTGCTTTGTCTCTTCTTTTGATGATGCCATATCTTATAATGTCTACAAAATTTCCAGCTGTAGGTATCATCACAAAGTATACGAAGACAGGAAGTTCCAGTTCAAAGTGGCCGTGAACTTGTCTTGTGCTTGTAGTTTTGCATGAGAAGGATTTCCTTCATGTAGTCATGTAGTCAACATATTTTGACAAAGAGAATTTTTATGAGGGCCATCTTTTTTCTCTACATTTTACTTGACACCATCTCATTTACCAAAACAAAATCTGGAGCTCTTCCCTCTTTTAGCCTCATAACATCTTGTTTGCATTAGTGTTGGCTTTCCACTGAAGGTAAACTTGCATATAATACTGAACCATATAAAAAAATTGTCAAACTTTTCTTTTTGGAATAATCAAGTATCTGCCCTTACAGGCCCTTCTTTGTCCAGCTGTCACAGTTCAAGTCCTTCCTTTTTAAGTAGAGTTCTTCACAGATGATTATTGATTTGCTACACTGAAACTAAAATAGATTAAATTTCTTAGAGACCTTATCTATCTGTCTCATAACATTCACACTGCAGGTCCTAATTTCTACTCTAGAGGCCTACCTGAAAGTCACAGTTTATTTTAGTTTATTCAGGAATTAGTTCCTCTCTTATTCTGTCTCATGCAGTTGTTTGGAGTCACAGGGCTTTTATCTTACTGAGCATTTCAGCAGGGCCCTGTGTGACAGTACAGATCCTTGGCAACATAACTGTGGTGGCTGCTGCCAGTTAACACTGCACTCACCCTGGGACAGGGGCACTTGGCAAAATCAAGGCCTGTCTCCTCCTGTCCCTGAAGCCTATGCTGAGGAATCACAGGCTCTCTCTCTATCCTGCTGGGAGAAGGAGGGCTAGATAATCACAGTAGCACAGAACCATTCATGTTGTAATATACCCCCAAGATTCTCAAGTCCAATCTTAGACCAAACATCTTCATGTGAACAAGTGCCATCTCCAGTCATTCCTTGACATATCCAGGGATGGTGAATGTATCTCCTCCCTGGGAACAGGGAATGCTATGTTGCTACCCAACCATATTTGACAGTTTGGTTCTGGAACATTACTGTGGGAAATTACTGTTCCAGACCTTGGAGATCCAATTAGCATCAGCATATTGCTCCTGATATGTAGCTATGGGCAGCAACAACAAAACTGATCTCCAGCATTACATCCCAGAAAAAAGCTGCATGGTGTAGGAGAAGAGAACAAGGCCTAAATCTAGCCCAGCACTCTGCGTAGTGCCCCCTTGGAGGAAGAATCCTCATCTGGAGCTACTTCCTTAACCTCTGTTTGGTAATTGAAAAAATCTGGGCTAAAACTTTTCATGTCAATCAATCTAATGAAATACATGTGACCAAGTTCATCTTTGTTGGTCAGTGTTGGGTTTGGAAGCACCTCAAGTCAACAAAGAATCACAAAAACTCTGAATCAGAGAGTCAAGTTAGTCAATGTTTGGATTTAGAAAAGTTCAGACATGCTGGGTGCTAAGGGTCTGGATCATACAAGGCCACAAGAAGCTGAACTCGCTGTAGGAGTAGCCAGTAAAAGCTGACCAAGCCTCTCAAATTGCCCTAGTGTTTAGTAAGCTGACTGGAGACTGAAGAACTTCCAGACTTTTTCTCTTTTAAAGCCTGACTTGACAGTTATGCTGGTAGTAACCTTACAGGAATGAGATTTCTTAGAGTGAATGCTTTTCAAGTGGGAAGCAAGCTAAAATGGCTCGTTGCTGTTTAATAACTGGGAAAAAGTAAAATATTTGATAGGTTTTCTGAAAAGTAATTTGTAATCTTAATGAATAATCCTTCTTGTTGATGTATTGAGAGCACAGGAATGACTAAATTCCACAAGATAAATGCAAGAAGCCCTACAGGCTGACTTTAGTAGGAGCTACTGCTGGTTCTTCAGGAAACAGATAAGAGGCTTTTTACTGTTCATAAAGGGGCTGAATTCCTTTAGATGTTTTGTTAAGATTTCAATTTTTCAGACTGTTTGTTAGAATACTCAGTTTTGTTTGTACTGGATGTTTTATCCAGCTGATTGAGAAGTCAAAATTCCTTTGAAAAACTGCAATAAACTTTTTGTGGCAGATATATCACCCCATAGAAAAGCTGCACTGAAATGTGAAAATTCTACTTGTTTGAAGCCTTGTTTGAGGCTTACATATAGATATAAAAATTTATATATATTTATATGAAAGGAGAACACACGGGCAATAAACATAACAACCAAAAGGTGTTAAACAACGTCTCTTTCAGTGTGCTGCTTAATTCTTCATTGCTTCCAGAGTGCTTTTTTCTTATTGTTCTGTTATTTTTTTATGTATCCATGGCAACCATGAGGCTTCGTCAAGGAGCCATTCCCTGTGTGTATCCTTTTGAGAGGCTGAAATCCTAAAAATCACATTATTTCCACCTGAATGTTTCTGACATTGAACACATCTTAATTTGTAAGTGTTTTCAAGTGATGAAGAAACATCTTTGCTTTTATATTACTAGTGTCTAAAAAACACAACAGAGGAATTTGGCTACAAAAAGATACAGGAATTTTTTTTGTGGATTGAATGCTTCTGGAAATTGCACCAAGAGCACAGATTTTGGTTATTTATGTGCATGTCAAAAACCTTAATGTATTAAAAATCTGCAGTATTTCAGACAGGTTAATGTACTTCTCCCTTTCTAATATTCACACCACAATTGTGGGCTGGCAAATGAGAAAAAGACCCATCCAGTAAAACCAAACAATCTTACAGACCAACTCTTTCCTACAGCATTGAAATAGGTACCAATCCACATATCCCCTAGGACAATGTCCAATAGAGGTTAAAACTTAGTTCAGTGGGAAAAAAAAATTGAACTGGGTTATTTTGTTTTGATTTCGATTTCATTTCTACCTTCATGAAGTTTCCTGAAATTTAGTAAACAAAAGCAGTTTATACAAATATGCTTATCTGCCATTAAAATCTTTGTGATTCTACAAATTGCATTAAGAGGAAGGCAAAAACACTGTTAGGACGTCTTTGTCTCTTTTGACCTCATCAGGTCAGCACAGCTTACACTGTATGGGTTCTGCATAGTATGATATTCTGCTGTAGGACTCTCTTAACCATTCTTTAAACAGTCACAGATCTTTCTTGCTAGTTATAATATATAAGTAACAGATTGCACTTCTTTTTTACCTAGCCCACTTTAACAGGAATCTTTGATAAGTGGCTTCTTGAGATTTCGAACCAAAGACAACTTCCCATACAAAGAGGAAAGAACCAGCCAAAATCTTAGCATTATATCCCAATGCATCTGCCTTTCTTCTTCCCTATTTCATCATAAATTGCCTTTCCTGTTATTATATGGCTCTCAAAATATTGTTACTTAGAAGAAATGTTCTAGTTTCATCACAGAAGATAGTGTTTTTCCATATTAATTATATATAATTCTATATTTAGAATTATTCTATAGTAATTATTATTATTTCTATATCTAGAAATAATACAAAATTCTATATTTATAATATATATTATAAACAATTGAAGCTTAAAATGGACACTCAAAATGTTGTATACTTATAGAATTTCTGGGGAACAATAAGCATACTTATTAAATAATACATGACATGGGATATATTTCCTTCATAAATACACCACAAAAACTTCTTCGTCTGGACAGTAAATTGCCCAGGAGAATACATGTCTACCACTCTTCTTAGATTGTCTGGTCAACACTTGGAAGTATCAGGACAATAATCTGCACTATGCCCAGCAAATTCTGTGGAGAATATTTCCTGCCTGTGGGGTGTAGGTATAAAGGAAAGCCTTTAGTGGGTCCCAGGTGGTACTAATTGGCATTAGGTGTTTGGTGGGATGTGATGTAAGATATCCCTCATTCTGTAGGGAGTCAAGGACTATAGGAGCAGGATTTGTGGAGTCACTTTCAGAAAGTCTAGAGATCAAAGAGAATGTAGGATCTTGCAGCCAGCTCACAGCTGTTCAAGGTACAAGATAGTCTAAATACTGTTTCCTGCTTCTCAGCATGCCCAGAGAGCGGAGATGGAGCCTGGTAAGTGGCTGTGCTCTGAAGTGCCTGGTTTTGCCTGCAGTCCCAAGCAGTCTTAACTGGGATTTTGCACCCAGGAAAACGTCAAGTTGACTTGCCCTCCAGATCCAAAGTCCAAATGACAATTCTTGGCTATTTTTCACAGAATCACAGAGCCACAGGGCTGAGTTGGAAGGGACCCATAAGGATCAGCTAGTCTAACACTTATCCCTCCTATATCACACCATGTGCCCAAGAGCATTGTCCAAATGCTTCTTGAGCTCTCTCAGGTTTAGGGCTGGGACCACTTCCCTGAGGAGTCTGTTCTAGTGCTCAACCACTCTCTGGGTGAAGAACATTTTCCTAATATCTAACCTAAGGACATAAAAGTTTCTTTCAGCTCTACTGTGATCCTTGGAGCACTAGTATTTCTGTTTTGATGGCAGTGCACTCCATCTGAGTTAGCTACAGGAAGGAACAACCACTGCCAAGTGTTTTAATGTTGCTTCATGTGCTTGTGTGGAGGGATCCAGTTAACCAGAGGGCTTTTGTTCAGCTGCTGAAGAGCTGTGATGGAGACAGAAAACATCCTGTAGCAAATCTGGGAACATCTTTGTCACATTGGAAAAGAACTGATGTGGATCTACAATCTACTTCATAGAATATTTTCCAGGAGGAGTAGGACTGGACAATGTCATTCTGATCTGCTCTGAAATGACCATAATTTACCCTGACCAGGTACCTGAGCTGCTGAAGGGTGGGGGTTCAAAGACAAAGGAGTGCTCTGCGTTTGTGCTTTGCATCCTATTCTCCCCATTGATACCCATTAATTAATGCTGTAGGATACAAGATTAACTTGAGTGGACCACTGGACCAAATACCAATTTTCTCTCTCTGAGAATAGCAAGAGGCACTGTTCAGAGAAAACTGCCAGCTTTTCTAATGGGCGGGTCCCCAAAGCATCTGTGCTTAGGTACTTCCAGATAATCCACTGTGACAGAGGTATGAGTGTCCTTGGCCACACCAATGTTTAGTGGTTCACTCTGGAAGGAGAACGGTTTGTGAAGTTTATTCAGATTCGACGCTGACATACCTTTTACTCCCAGGAACACTCCCTCTATCATCCGTGATAATTTTGGGAAGAACTGGCTACCGCAGAATGTTTAAAATGTACACAGGAATTTTCAAAAGCCCGGTGTTTGTGACTAAAGGGCCACAGTGCATTTCAATACTTCCCCAGGAGATGGTGACTTCTGATATTTTATCTACTGTCTACTGTCCTTTTGAAAGTTTGGCTTTGAAAGCCGGTCTGGGAGCAGAACTTCCTAAAAATTTACTCTTCTCTCTCTTCTCTAATTTGTGCTGATTAGGGCTTTGGCTTTAAATATTACAGTCATAAAGATTTTACTGACTTTCATTTCATGCTTAATGCATACCCATTACTAGCTAATGACAAACTAAAGAGTGCATCATGTACTGGAATTTCTGCTTGGAGGTGAAGTTTAAAGATGACTTTTGAATCAATAGTCTAACTATTCTGTTTGCATGTGAATGCAACCAACTTCAGCACATCTGGTTTTCTCATCCCAGCAGACTGAAAATGTGGCAGGAGCAAGTATAAACAAACTGCTTTGCCTAAGGTGCAAGGAAAACCCAGCAAGAAATTAAAGCAATGAAGCTGTGATGAAGATGTTGCCATACCCAGACTTCTTCCTTGTTACATGTGCGAGTGCTGTCTGGGTTACAGAGCTCAGGAGTGAGTGGCAGGCAATGTGTGTTCCCTCAGTTCTCTTCAGAACTAACTTTCAATCAGAACAGTGTGCTTAACAACCTACTCCCACCCCGTCTGTCTTGACTGCTTCTGCTTTTTTGGGGTTTTTTTTGTGGGGGAGGTTTTGTGGGGTTTTTTTTGTTTGTTTTGTTTTTGTTTGTTGTTTTTTTGTTTTGTTTTGTTTTGTTTTGTTTTGTTTTTGCTTTTGTTTTTGTTTTTGGTTGGGGGGGTTGTGATTTTTGTTTGTTTGTTTTTGGTTGTGGAATTTTTTTATTGTCTTTTGTTTTATTTTGGGTTATTTTGGGGGGGTGGGAGTTGTCTTTTGTTTGTTTGCTTTTGTGAGAGAGAGATACAAATGTTATAATAATTTGGTCTCTACTGCTGAAACACAGTGACTACAAGTAATATTTGACTTCTCTGAATCTTGTTTTCCATCCCTTTGGCAATGCTCCTCTCCCTCCCCATCTGCCTGCCCCTCAGCTCTCCTTCATTCTCCTTTCCACACACCACCCCAGCACCCCCCTGTAGCTCATTCATGTCTTCTCTTTATTGAGATAGGAGGCTGAAAAATGAGCAGAGGGGAAGTGAAGAGTACCATAGGACAGATGCTACACTTTAAATTATTTGTTTGTCTCTTCAAAATAACAAACAGGTCAATTTCTGAATATTTTTATGAGTCAAGATACTCCTTTTCCATCCCAGCATTTTGGTGTTTAGGCTAAAGTGTCTTTGCCAGTGTTGCTGTAATTTTCTTGCCAGTGTTGCTGTAATTTCACAATTGTAAATTCACAGTTTAACTGCACTCCAATCATAATTGTAAATGTACTGTTGTGGTGTTCACTTCTACTTTAAATGTTTCTGGTGAGGCATCACCTGAAGCATTTCTTTGATTATAGTATTTTGGTTCTCTTTGGAGGATTACAATACCCCTTGTATTTTGGGAGATGCTGTTACAATTTATTACGCTTGTGAACCTCTCCTTTTTCTAGTTATTATAGGGGAAACTGGATTTTTGCATCAAGTGCCAGGGCAAACCTAGTGGACTGCGTGATCATCTCATTATCTTACATGTAGTTTTAACTGCTTTATTTTCAGTCCTAATTCAATATTGCACACCACTGAAACAGATTAGTTCTGTGTCACTGTAAAGAATAGAGACACTTGATTTTTTTACCTTATACTTTGTGGGAGATGGAGTGTGATCTGATGGCATCAGATCTCACCCTCTATCTGTCCTTCCTGAATTTTAGCCTCTTCCATATTGTATCTTTTGACACATCTGAAACAATAATGGATGCATTGATAATGCTGAGTTGTAGCAAGAGTGTTCACAGCAGCCAACCCTAATCTGATCACATCTGATACAAGTTTTTTCACATATAGGTACTGGCTGAATAGAGCTCCTAAGGGTTGTGACAAAATCAGTATTGATAGTAATTTTCTTGCCTTTCTGTCTGGTGATGGACTTGAGAAACTGTTGTGTATATTGTGCTGTTCTGATACACCTGTGATACATTCTAGTAATTTTTTTTCAGTAAAAAATGTCTGTAAAGTACAAGGGAAGTTCTTGCTCTTCTATATGCACTCACAGTCACTTGGAGTTTGCAATGTCTAGAGAGGCATCATGTATCTCAAAATACCTAGCGAAAATCTTTCCCTAATTTATACTACTGCATAATACCCACCTCTTGCCTTCTGGTGCCATAAATCTTTTATTTCTTCTCATTATGTTTAATGCTCAGTCCTTTGGCACTGGCTCTGACAGGTCTAGAAATCTAGATTTCAAACTTTCAATGAAAATTTTCTCTAAATGTGAACTCTTCCATTTTCTCTTGCTCTGTTGTAGGCAGGCACCCTTTGTTACATGCTGTGGTCTTGATAATTTCCTGGATTCTTATCCACTCAATACTGACTTCAAGAAACTTATAAATTCTCTCTGAAAATTATTGTCTTTTCATGCTAATATTCATATAAGGAAAGAAAATGGTATATGCAACCTGCCTGTATCTGTTCTCTGCTTGCTTCTATGAAATAGTAGTTGGGGTCTATGGGGGTTCATTGGCTTTTTCTGTGCAAATATGTTCTAGAAAACAACCAGAACCTGGTATGATGATTAAACCATTACTTTCCTGAGGCCCTGCCAAGCTTGATTCCCAAGTTTTCTACAGTGCTTCTAATTTTGTGTTCCAAAAGCAAGGGAAATTTTGTGGCAATCTTTATTTTGATTGTTGAATGGCTAGTGTAACTCCAAACCAGGTGCTTCCACCAGCACCTTATCAGAGAAAAAACACACAGTATTTTTTAGTGACTTTCAGTGAGGCACATGAAGATTCAACCATACATGCAGATCCAACTATACATGGCTTAGGTTTTTAGGGTGTGCAAGGCCAGAGTGAGAAAACTGCAGAAAAATTATGAAAATCTAATATGCATGTATTATGCAAGCTACAGAAATCAGAGTTAAAAATTCTATTTTGTATTTTTCTCACTTTTGGTCTGTGACTTTTTTTTTTTTTTTAACTTATTATAGTCAGTATGATTCCCAGTGCAACAATAACCCTTTTGAGAGCAAAAACCTCTATGGCAAGCAATAACTCTCTCCTAAAAATTATGATAAAAATAAATCTGCTAATGATGTTTTAAAAAAACCCACCCCAAAGGCTCTCATATTCACAATAAGCTACATAAAGCAGTACTTCGTTTTTTACAAAGCAAAATCCAAGTAGTTTGTTTGTATGCTAAGGGCAATTTCCAGAGAACAAAGTAAATAAATGAATGAAATGACAGTACAAACTCTTAACCACCAAACTTACTACAGTGATTGCATGAGACACCTTCAGAACAATGGGTTTTTCCTCACATAGCACAGAGCACTCACAGATGTTAAATTACTCACGCATCATCTCCTGTTTTGCCAGGTTTTAAATGCACACTGCAAATCTGGGCCTGCTCTAGTGTCTAGTTAAGATTCAGAGCTAAGCTAATGGCATCACATTAGTGATGGGTAATTGTGAAATCAGGTGTGCATCTCATGCTGAGTAGAAATTTTACAAACTCTGTGTTAAAGGCAATGACTTTATTCTTGGCACACAATCAGCATGCAGAGAGGATATTGCTTGTTACAGAAGCTTGTGAGACAAACAGAAGTTACAAAGCATAGGGTGGAAAATGTGGAAGAAGAATATAGGGTCCTGATCAGCATGACAGTAAGAAAATTTTCTGGAGGGGTCCTTCCACGTTTGTGCTCAGGAGATCATTGTGCATCAAGGAGTTAGTGATCTACAATGTAGCCAACCTGAGTATCCAAGGCGGCTCAATGCTGAATAGCCATGGGATTCTCAGTATCTGAAATGACAAAATATTTACTTCCTATCTATATTTCTCCCTTGTTTCTATCTTATTAACACAGATCTTTTATTAAGCCATTTTTTATCTGACCTTTCTTATTGAGACCAGAAAAAGACCTGCACCATCTCACTCTCTTTTACTTCACCTCCTTTCAGCTTACCTTCACACTCTCACCCATGCAGAAAAGGCCCAAACCTGGGCTAGAGTGGAGAAGGTTCCTTCATTTTGGCTCACTGTGCCTAAATAATTGGATGGATTTGAAGGTGTAATAGAGATTTTCCTATTGATGAGGGTGGTAGGAATGTAAAGTTGGGGACCCTTTTTTGAGGCTGGGCTGAGTACGACACTCACACCGAGACCGTGTTTCATGTCGCACTGACGTTTATTGTTTGTCTCTTCATATTTATTCTCTTGTGACTTTATTGACATTACAAGGCACTTAAAAAATGTACACATCTGCTGCCTTAAGGAGGCTTCCGTATGAACACTATAAAACTACATATGAACTCCTGTTAGAACCCAGAATACCTTAAGAGAGAGGGGTGAAATTTTTTCTGCGCCACAACTTAATTTTCACTGCGTCACAGAGGCCCACAGATTCTGCACGCCAAGGGCCCAGTCTGAAATTGCTCACACCTCATTTTCAAATATTCTGCAACAGGAATGGAGAAAGGAGAAGCTGCCAAGTGAGGGAGCTCTGTGAACATGGAGCAGAAGGCCATGCCCAGGCAGATGGAAGAGCCATTGCAGAAGAGCAGCTCTCCAAAAGTTATATCATGTAGACTGGAGATGTGGGTGTTACTGAGACAGTGTTAGATATGGAGCTCAGATGTCAGCCCAGTCTGTTCTGTACCATTCTTTTGCTAGCATTTGTCAGAGGGACTAGAAGGGACATCCTGGAAGCAAATCTTTTAACATTTTTTCAAAGAGAGAAAAAGAAACAAAGCAAGACAAAGTGCTTCCAATGTGGCTTTCCTTCAACATTATCCCTTGCTCCATTCTATTTATCCACTGACAGAATTTTATTATGAAATACCATTTCTGGCAATCCTATAAAGTGTATTAAAGAGGTGGAAGACAAGAAAGAGAGCATTGTTTAGTTGTCTGGAGGTGCTACTGTCAGTCATGTGTGGTCTTTCAGGCATACACACAATATCATAGAAAGACAGCGAAAATAACTGGGGCTTTGTCTGTGGTGATGATTTCATTTTGGAGCCTCACTGCTGTAGGCACCTTGTGACCAGCCACCATGCAAACCAACACATCACACTGAATTGTCTTCTCCTGAAACATTTCTCTTGACTTGCCTTCAGATCACATTCTTAAGCAGGGATGGGAAAGGTAACATTACCATGGCTAAATGGTAATGAACTTGTGAATCAGAGACAAAAGGATGTGCCATAAGCAGTGTTATAGCAGTGGAAATCTAAGGACCCCTCATGATGAGAAATTAGGAGAAGTGGCAAATGTCATCTGCTTTCTTCCTGCTGATGGCCTCAAGGTGAAAAGATCTGTGTGGGAAAGGAGGAATGGAAGCAGGGACAAGCTCCTTGCAGAACAATTTCCCATTCATACATGAGCAAAGATTATGTTTTGTGACTTTGAAAATGTGTGTAAGACCACAGCTTCAGCTCTCTGTCTGTAGAGACCTCTGAGCATGGTTGAGCTGGAGCTGGAACTTGGAAATGTCTTAGTAGATTCTGCATTCCCAAAGATCAGAGGGGAGCTCTTTCACATCCTCTTTCTGGCTGTCTACTTCCCTCACAGTGACCCTTGAGTGAACAATATTCAGGTGGCCTAGTGGCCTTTGCATGCATTTGTCAGCCCAAAACTCATTATAATTTCACATTAGCTTCTCCTCAGCTGTTCTTCTCAGTCATCATTCCAATTCATGCCTTTACAGCAGCATCCATAAGAATGCTTTTGGTGCATTAAACTATCTTTGGCCCAGGAATCCTGCCTTTAGCTTTTGTTGATCCTCATAAAGAACTTTACAGAGCAGACTTCACAGAATTGCTGTTGCCATGGAAAATGTAAAAGGCATGTCTTTGCACAGTAGGGACCAAACAGAGCTTTTGAGAGCAAAGTAAATTTCTTTACTAAACCTCTTCACAATCCTTAACATTATTTGCTTCATAAAGGAGGTAGGAATGGATTTCTTACTATGAGTTAGGAAGGAAATTAATTGTGCATATGAATATGCAGCAGCCTTTATTACAGTGGTCCATACAATAGGTCATGGATGGAAAATGCCTGGTTGAAAAACAAGGTTAAAGTAATGAAAAATACAGTTGCTATGTGCAGCCCTATTTTGCATTTGAATTCAAGCTAGGTTCCTCTGATTGCAAATGAGAAGCAAAAGTATCTGTGACTCTCTTAGAGGTTGCCAGCTTGCCAAGCAGAGCAGCATTATGGCAGAGGAAAGGAGCTGCTGTACCTGGGGTTCTAGAAGGGACCACAGGCAAGTTTGGTCTCTGGCAGTGCCAGGGAGGTAGCAGGGCCTAGACCAGTAAAAGTCAGAGTGCTATATAGCATTTTCAAGAAGACAAAGCCCTCAAGAAAAAATTTCTTCTGCAAGTGGGTATATCCATAAATAGATTTTCTCTGTGACTTTTCTAGAAGTCAAACAACTCAAAACTGCATTTTCCACTGCATATAAAAAACCCTGAAAAAATTATTTTTGTAGTCAGACAACAATAGTCATACAGGAGGTGTTTCCCAGCCTGCCACTCATTTCAGTCAAGTCACTTCATTTCACAGGGCCCCAGTTTCTTCCTCAATAAACTGAATAAACAGTCAGGTTCCTCTGAGAGGTGCTTTCAGCTTTACATGTATATAGCTTATAAAATAGCTATCCCTAATTATTCTTCAGTAAGGAATGGCTTAGTGGGCTATTTCATTCATGTCAGATCTGTTATTAAGGCAGAAGATTTATTACAGGTAATCACAGGATGTCTGTTCAGAGGGAGCCTCAGGAGAACCAGGAAGGGCACTAGCACCAGCGATTCATTCTCAAAGAAACCCCTTCTATTTTTATTATCCTGTGAGAGGGAAGACTCTGGCTGTGTATCCATTAACTCTTTACATTTCCAGTTTACTCTGAAAGGGTTTGGACATCTCTGTGCTTTTTTTTTTCTCCTCTGTAAGCATACAGTTCTCTGTAACAATATTTTATTTTTACTATCAATCTTGAGTGTATTTTTTAGCTGTCTATATATGCACGCAGGATCACAAATATCTTAAATGTCACATATAAATGGAGGAGTCATTTTCCCCATCACACTGATAGCACAGCTGGTGGCAATCATTCCAACTTCAAGCTAACTAAAGTTGTCATATTTAAAATTCTACCAAGGACAAGTTCCATAAAGAAAGACTCGTGACAATAGCCTAAGCTTTGCAGTGACTACAGATCATTGGATCTCCGGTGATTTTTTTTTTTTTTTAATTGGGATGGAGTTTTCCTGTCTATTAATTCTGATTTTTAGATCAATTTTCTGTCTATTTCTCACAGTCTATCCCCAAATTTTTCAATACTCCTAATGATTATTTGCAAAGATGTCTTGCTAACTCCACTAAATTAAAGTCAAACAATCTCTGGCAGACAAGACCAACCTAGTAAGAAAAAGTTTATTACAGTATTCAATATTCAGATTCATGTGTGCCTTTTTTCTGGTTTTATCTCTCCTGGCAAAATTCAAATTTTAATATCTCCTGAGCTGTCCTTTAGCATGATACAGCACAATATAGTAGGACTTACTAGATATAATTAAAATCTCACAATTCTGAAGTCAAAACTCTTGCAGGAGGATTGCCTCCTACTTCTAGAAGCTTATTAAACAGCCACAAAAGCAAGCAGTCTGTTGGCTAGTACAAATTGCTGTGAGAGAGCTATAATCCTAAGCCTGCTACTGCCTCAGAACAGGGCTCATTAGCCTATCAGTGACTTATCTGGGTCTGCTGACATGAGACTCTCCCAGCTCACCCAAACACACAAGTTTGTGGATATGGTAAGTACCATCATGGTCCCTGTGCCTACCCAGCATCCTTCCCCAGCGCTGTCCCCCTTTCCTGCCCTTGGTTCCCTGACTCACTTCTGGTACACCTTGGTGCTCACTGCAGACACACTGCACTCCTCCCTCAGGTACCCAACACTCATGGGTCCCCCAAATCCCAGCATGGACTCTCCACTCACCTTATACCCCAGCTCGGAACTGAGCCTCCTCTGCTCATCAGCTGGTGTCAGCCTGAAGATTGTCAGTGAATATAAACACACACACACACACAACTCTCTCTCTCCCTCTCCCCGTGCACAGCAGGTTTTGGGGATGGTACAAACTCAGCCTTTCCAGCAGCTGGCACCAGGGCTGTGTGTGAGCTGTGCTCCTACTCCAGCTGACAGCTCTGAGACTTGCACTCACACTGGTCACCCCAGGAGCTGATTTCAGGGTACAAACTGTTCCTGCCCCAGGAGGTTAAAGGCCCCCTCGCTCCAGCAGCCAGCACTGGGACCCCCTCACTCACTGTGAAGCCACAGCCCCGGCCAGAGACACCCACAGCTCTGGCCAGAGACACCCAGAGACACCCACAGCCCTGGTCAAAGACGCCCACAGCCGCAGCCAGAGACACCCAGAGCCCCGGTGTGACTCCCACAGCTGCTCCTCGTTCCTCACATGCTGCTCCCCCAGCAGCTGGCACTGAATCTTTACATGCCTGGGATAGGGAATGAGGTGGCTGAGGTGAGCTGGACGAGGGCAGGCAGCACACACTGTGGTGATCAGGTGCAGGCTCTGCCAAACAAGCCACTGAGCAGCCGCAGCTCAAACAGCCCCTTCTGTACCCTTCCTTGCCCACTCCACCTCTTTGTTCCTCCCTGCTCCCTCTTCCCTGCACATCTCCCCTGTGGCTGGCATGGCCCCACTGACGCAGTCCAAAATCCTGGAACCTCAACTTTCCATCTTTATCCTTTGCAAATTTCCGGGTTTGTCTACAGATTCGTATAGCTCATCCACTGGTGTTGCTGACTGGGTTTGTTTCTGGCTATTATTTTCAGCAAAGATAATTGCCCACATTTGAGTCCGATTGCCTCTTTTCCTTTATTTATTGCCACACCTGAGAAAATAAACATTCTCATACTCCACATATCCACACAAAAGGATCCAATTTGTAAGCTTTACTGTCTACCCCTGTATTCTGCCCCTATCTCCTGCATGCCCCTTATATGTCTGTAGAACTCTATTGATACCCTCACTTTCCCCATCTAGTTGATTAAGAACAGCTTGGGTTGCAGGGGACCATAAAGATCGCTCAGCTCTTAGCCTTTTGCTGTGGACAAGGACACTTTCCACTGCAGCAATCTGCTCCAAGTTCCATCCAACCTGGTCTTGGACAATTCTGGGAATGAGGCATTCTCTAGGCAACCTATGTTTGTGCCCCACCACCCTTACAGTGCTTTGCTGGTATAAAATTCTCAGCTCCACTTCTTTCCTTGCCAATTAGTGCAACTGATCAGACTTCTTTTGGGCCATTGTCCTTGTTCACAGCAGTTGATCAGGACTTCTATGCTATGAGAGAACCATTTGCTCTCTTTCCTGTCATGCCAATTTTGCAAAGTCCCTTGTTGAAAATCTTCAAGGAATACAGATTCTCACACTTTGTATATCCTTTCAGTCTTGTGTAGTGGTTGTTTACAACAAACTTGTCAAATAAATGGAAAAATTCCAGTTAATCATCTGGCCTGCCAGGTCAGGCCATCAGGTAGATTAGATTGCTATTTAGCTTGCACAGCTCCCAGATTTCCAGTCTTCCCAACTATCTGACGTATATCTGGGTTTTTTTTTCCACAAATTAAATTATTAAACAAATTCAATCCCACTGCAAATACTGCTTATCTGTGTTTTCATTCCAGTTCAGGATAGAATAAATTGAAATTTGAAAACTTGATGCATTTTCCAGAGAATTGAAAAGTCAATTTTCTAGCCTTCCCTTGGTCTTGATCACCTTCACAGAAACTTGGAAAAGTGCTAACTGCACTATACATAGTCACATACTAAAGAATTAATTACATTTTATTGTATGCATTTTCATCACAGACAAAATCTCTGAACCATCAGAAATCTCTAGCGTTTTCTGTGTAATCCAACTGAAAATATGCAAATGAAAAATATTCAGGAAAATTTCAGTTTAGGAGAGGAAAGTAGCTGTGTATTGTCACACCTGGCAGATTGATGGCTGAGGGAAGAATTAGGATTCTAACTAAGCACCTTAATAAATGAAGCTTAATTAGATGAAAAATACTTAATTGTTAGGCATCACGACATTTCTAATGCAATGAAATATTAAGCACAGAAAAATAACTACCCATTCTGTATTCTTTAGTACCTGTCAGGGTAATGATCAGAAACCCATTGTGAATAGTGGGAATGTTCTTTTTAGCAGAAGAAATTGCCAGAGGCCTCCTAAGTACACATATTCATCTTTCTCTTCACAAAAAGCTCTGCATGAATTAAGTATACTGTAATACCGTAGTAGCTCTGGGGAAAAGACTACTTCTTTGTTGTGGGTGCCCCATAACTTGGATAGAATTTGGTTAATTAATGTCCACTCAATATATAATTTTCCTTTCTCCAACCTTAAACTCTTCCTTCTCTTAATATGCAATCACAATATTGATACAGTTTTTATACACTGGACAGCTTCTGTCAATAAGAGCATTTCTAATTTGTGTATAGTTGATCATTTCCAAAGAGCTCAGATGGGGTCAAAGGACCTTTGACTATCAGACTCTGTAAAACTAGACTGAGAGGGATACCCAACAGGAATCAAGATTTGAAGATTTCACCGGGTTCTCTATACCTCATTTCTTCATGGTGCCTTGGGACAATATCCAGAGGGCCTCATATTACCCCTCTGCCAATCCTTTCTCTCTATACAGAGATGCAAGTGGAGGACTTGGCTTCTCCTGTGAGCAAAGGTAAAGGTTAGCACCTCCCCTCCCCTCCCCCCCCTCCCCCTCCCCTCCCCTTCCCTCCCCTCCCCTCCTCTCCCCTCCCCTCCCTTCCTACCTTTCCCTGAAAACTGTAGAAAACAGCAAATAATTCCTGAAAAATGAAAATGCCACTGCTTTTCAGAGCTCCAAATCAAAATCTTATTGAAATATCTGAAGGGTTTCACTGAAAAAAAATTGTTTATATTTTTCATAGGGCTTTCAGTCCAGAAGGAGTACTAACAGATAGATGGGAATCTTTATATGGAACACCACGTATGTGGTCCTCTGCATGTCTTGACACACTTCAGGTGATCCTCATTCCTGTTATTTCTCTGCCACCCCCCCCCCCCCGCCATTTACATGCAACACTGTCTTTATTTTCGTGGGATTTTTTGTCCAAATCAATTCTTGGACCATCCAAATCCATCAGCTTTTTTGCTTCCAGTGTTGACCTGCAGACTGCTATCCTTGTGTGTGTATCCTGGGACATCATTATGATTTCCAGTAGTTTACAGGCACTAGGCCAATTCAATCAGCTTTACAACGGATTTTGTTAAAGTGCATGGATACAGAGGAGTGTGTTTAGATTCCCCAGTCAAGCCTGCTTGAAGCCATGTGTGGCACCTGTCTGGTTCTGGTGTTTCCAGAACAGATTCTGTCAGTTTAGACAGAACATACTTCCATGTTATTGTTTCTGCCTTTTTAATAACACGTTTCTTTTTTACAGCTTATTCATTTTCTAGGCATTGCAGTTGTTCTGCCTTACATTTTAATGGATTAATGAAAATAACAGGACCTGGTATCATTGTGCCCTCTACTTGTGAGCATTTCAAGTGTCCTTAGGGGTTTCCTTTATGCAAATAATGATCTTTTTTTCATTTGGCTTTTTATTGTTCAATTTCTCCCTAATGAGATGAAACTTTTTTATACTGCTTTGGGATACTTTTTAGTAGTTTTGTCTCAAAAGTTATGGTCTTGTGGCTGATTCAATTAAACAGAGGAAAAATCCAGAGAATCTAACAGAACAAGTGTTTTGTCTCCTAAATAGGAGCAGAGATCATTGTGACTTTAGCCTGTCTTGTATAGATTTCTAATGTTTCATAAGAATTTTAATTATGTAAGCCTTTCTGTAAGCCATTATTCTCCTATTAATTGAAGATGGTTTAAAAGCACCACATGTAAATAAAGGAATGTCTTTTACTTGCACAAAAACCACACAAAACAACATTTTTGTTGACTGAAAACAACATTTACCTTAGAAAACATAACAGGTGCTCCTGCAGCTATTATGAGCCTTATTGAGGCCCATCTGGAGTTCTGTGTCCAGTTGTGGTCTTCTCAGTAAAAGAGAGATATGGAGCTCCTGGAATGAGTCCAGAAGAGGGCTACAAAGATGTTTGAGGGATAGGAGCATCTCTCTTCTTTCCTTTTAAGAAAGGAGGGACCTGGGCCTTTTCAGCTGAAGAGACAACTTAGAGGGGACCCCGTCAATGTCTGTAAGTATCTGAAGGGAGGGTGTCAGAGAAGGGAGCCAGACTTTTCTCAGAGGTGCTGAACAAGTGGGAATGGGCAGAAACTGATGCACAGGAAGTTCCACTTGAACATGACGAAGAATTTCTTTACTGTGTGGGTGACCATGTACTAGAACAGGTTGCCCAGAGAGGTTGTAGAGTCTACCTCACTGAAGATATTCAAGAAATTTGTGAATGAAATCCTGTGCAGTGTGGTCTAGGATGACGCTGCTTGAAACTTGAGCAGGGAGGTTGTACCAGATGGCCCACTGTGATCTCTTCTAATCTTACGCATTGTGAGCCTGTGATACCTTTATAAAAAATTTATTTTGACAAAAGTATTCATTGAAATTACCTACTTTTTGTCCTTTAAATCTAAATACATTCTCTGTTCATTCCTTATACTTTGCCAAGTTACATTCTGTCCTCTGTATCCTGTAGTATCTTTCTGGTGACACATCCGGATTCCCAAAATATTCATTACTCATATGAAGGTCCATTTCCAATATCTACCCTATGCCATATGCTTTTCCCCTCAGTTTTTCCTATATTTTCAGTAGTCATGAGTGAGAGAGCCATTCTTGGGCCATTGATGGAGAGCACTCAGTGTTTCCCTTCCTACATATAGTAAAGTAGCTCTTCAGCCAGATCTGGAGTTCTCCATAAATGGTAGAAAGTGTGGTCAAATGAGGTGGGTAATGCACAAGTCTCCCAAGGTCTGAGATAAGGAGTGGAGCTTCTGGGGACACTCCAGTCAGGGTTCACTTCCCAAGGGAGGTTACAAAAACCCCAACAATATGACAAAAACATGACTCAGAATCTTCAGATCCATCTCTGAGAGGTATTTGATTAACTCCAGGCAAATGAGACAGGAATAACCTGTGGTCCCAAGCTGCTTGAAAGGTTTTCCCTAATTCTATTCTAATTATCTTCAGAAGGAGCACATTTTTTTTGAAGATCACTCAGAGTTGTGAAAGATTATTAAGAGGCATACCAGGATGTATCATAATTCCATGTCAGCTGGGAAAAGAAATTAATTAAAAGAACTTGGGAACATTATTCCAGTACACACATATTCGAAATGGTGATTGTTGTGAATGAGACACTGAAGATCATTGACTGAAATATTTACTTCAGATCGTGGACCACACCTCTCCTGGGAGTTGAGAGGCACATCTATCTTTCATGTTGATGGGTATGAATGAGGCATTTGTCACGGTTATTGTAGTTGCATTACTTCACTCTACAAAACTACCCCAAAGAAGTTGGAGCAGGAATCAACAGGCACAATTTGCTCAGTGCAGCACCATGGACCAGATTAAGTTTCATACTAAGTACTCATGTCAATACAGTTTTTCTGCAAGGATGGGTAAATGATCAACGTTCTTGCAGAAGAGGTGATATTATTGATGGCAAGTCCTAAAACTCTTTTGAAGTTCAGAGTAGGTAAAATTTACCACTGTTGTAAATGCCTACTGTGTAATTTCTGTGCAACAAAGCATTCTATTTTATTAGCTTTTTCCAAATGTTATATTTCAGCTCAAGCTGTATCTCTATTCAAGAATTCAAGATGCTACAATACCAATACCTACTTTTGTGACTTTGTGCAACATATGTCATACAAGAACCAAACTAAGCTTAACATGCAAAGTGTTTATTATGAGTCTTATGAAGACTTAGCTAGAAATCACGGTAGCAAGAAATTATAATACACATGCATCTGAATTTCAGACATTCCTGGACTTTTTGCCAAGTCATAGACTCAAGTAGAATGTATGGCTATGAATAGATGGGACAAACTTTGTTTCAAACAGAAAAAAGTTCCCCAGAACTAAAGTATTCTGTGTTAAATGAAGAAAAGGATGTAAAGGATGTGAAAATTTAAAGGCTTATTCTAATATCTTCTGGGTGGTAAGGTGCCCCATTATCAGCAGTTCTTACACTTTGGAAAAACCGAACTAAGATTCAGCTACTGGGAGTAATATCCCATACCTGCTTTCAGCATCAGAAAAGATTGGTTAAATCTGGCACTTCAGTGTGTCCCTAGCATTCACTGTAGCTGCATATATTCTGCATGATGTTGCTGATTAATTAGATTTCTGATAATAAAGGATAGTAGAAAACAGATGCACAAATACTAAAGTCTATATGGAGGGCAAACGGTCTTGGTACAAAAGTCCTCTTTCTTGCTCTGGCAAAGCCTTCAAAGTTGTTCAAAAGGCTCAATATTCATGATGGTAATATAAGATTTTTGTTTTTTCATGACTGGTGATAGGCTGGGGAAAGAGTTTAAAAAACAGTAAAACAAACTCACACAAATCCCAAATGAACAAAAACTGAACAACCGAAAACCACGGAGACCTTCTGAGTGTCCAGCTCTTTTTCCAGAGGGAACTTTGTCTGTGATCATGCTCAGCTCCGGGAAAATAACAAAACCCCGAAATTTTTATGTGTTATTAAAACAAAAACAAATCCCAGAAAGATTAATTGTCTAAGAAGAATAAAAGAAGGCAATGTCCCTGACCAACTGGTTGAGCATCTTTGAAATGGCATTGAAGTTCTTGCTTCTACAAAAAACACAATCCTCTATTGGAAGTGAAATTAAAGTGAACTAGTAGAATTGTTTGGAAAATAGAAAGTCATAAAAAGCATATGTGGAGGGAGGTAGGGCTAGGCCACTTGAACTTACTTGAAGTCCACTTGTCTCAGGCAGACACAAAACGCATATGGCTGATAAAGTGGCAAGCAAAGGGTAGTAGTGTTTTGCAGACTTCTTTAGCAAACAGGGCAAGACTCAGAGGGTGAGAGGGAGGAGTGCAGAATGCAGAAGCCTTCGAGGTTTCAGAAAAATATCGTGTTTACTGAAGTTTAGAACCTAAAGACATCCTTATGCCTGCTGCAATACTAAAATGATCAATAACAAAAAAAAAAAAAAAAAAAAAAAAAAAGTCCAAAGAAGTACAATCTAGGCAAGCAGAAATCTTGTATTTTGCCATGTCTTGTACTTGTGGATTGCTATATGACTTCTGCTTGAGGCCAAGCGGGACTACAATGTCTTGTAATATCTCTTACGGTCAATTTCACAGACAGGAACTAATCCAGACAATCATGCATTTTTCTCTAAATAAAGTGTTCTATTCTGGACACAGAACTGCAGATGAAATCTTTTCCCTTCCCCTGGAGTGTTGATACAATATTCCTATTAACACATCCCAAAAGACATGCAGCAGAATCTTGTTGTTCTTTGTGAGTTATCTTCACCCTTAGATCCCTAACATTATACTAGCTACCTGGTCAACTTTCTCATATGTAATATATGTCTTTTTCTCTTCAAAATATATCACTTGTCTCTGTGGCATTTCACCTTGTTGACCCCAGGTCATCTGTCCAGTTTGTAGGATCATTCTGAGTTCTGTTCCAGTCCTCCTGCATGCACCTTTCTGTTTGTGTCATCTGCAAACACTGTAAATGCACTTACTCTTCATCTTCCTAGTCATTAATGAAACAATTGAATAACACAAGGATCACACAGACCCCCATGGGAACCAATTTGCATCTCTTCACACAAATTACAGTGAATCATCCATAATTATTCTGACTGTCCTCTAAGAAACAAGTGGACCACCACTCAGTCAGGTCTTGGTTCCCTAGGTAGCTCCCTAGAACCATAGGTTCATTTTGTGCTAACAAGGAAGCGATATGCAGGTTTACTGAAACTGATACATATTACAGCCCTTACAAGTGAGGCCAGCTAGCTGCTCCATCCTTGACAAATGGCCTTCCTCCTGTCTTTGTCTTCCTTTCCTCTACAGTGAACTCTATTTAGTTCCAAATTCTGTGATTTCTGCAGCTGAAGTTAGAGTGATTACCCCAGAGCTCTCAAAGGATCAGATTTCTCTTTTACAAATGTGGATGTATGTTTGCCCTGCACTTTCACAGGGCTTCACATTTCCTCTACTACTTCTCAAAACCAGTAATCTCTATGGTTACTTTGGCTGTTCCTTCACCTTTGTCCAGACTTGGTCAGGTTTCACAGTATTTTTATAGTGTTCTTTTCCTTACTGTAGCCAGTGGTTTTTGTGCCGTAATGTTGTCTGATGACTGTTCTGGGAAGATAAGTGAGAGAGAAAAAGAAGTTCAATATTTGTTCATATCACCCATTGTTTGCTCTTTTTTCTCATGTAGTAAAAGATCTGTATTTTTCTTTCAAATATTTTGTTACTTTTAAAGAAGAGTTTTTCATTGCTTTCTCATGTGTCTCATACAGATTCCTCCCTCTTTGTATCATGCTACTGTAGCTTTTGAGCCTCTCGGGTAACATTTGTAGTAACAGCTGTGAAGACTTCCATTATCCTGAAGATGAGATTACCAGTAAAAATGCAGATGTGGTTTGATTAAAATGTAAAATGTGAGGAGCTGATGGGGAAAATACTAAGTGTGGTTGGTAAGGTCATAAAAAAGACTAGTAGAACAGATATCTGAGAGGTAAGACAAGAGCATATCCTCACTATTTTGCAATCCTTTTGTGTTGCTTTATTACCTACTTTTCCCTCATTAGGATGTGGGCTGATATGATAAAAAAAATGGGTGGGAAAATAAAAGAATCTAGAGAATTTGGACATTACACTTATTTTTCTGACATTTTTGCTCTTTTGGTATCATATTTCTGTGAACAGATTCACTCCAGTCAGTTCACTAAAAAAAATCACACATAGTTGCTTTCTAAAGACAGCTGAATTTCTTAAATGGCTTGGTGGCATAACCATTTTATATGTTTCTCTCAATGTGATTTTTCAGGCTAATGCATATTGCAGACCATGGAACTTCAAGTATAAATTGTTAATCAGAGTAACTAAAAGCAGTTTAGGACTATGACATTGATGGAGAAGTAATATTTGCAGTTTTTCGGACTAATGTAAGAAAATTAAAGACGAGTCTTGTTGTTGGCCCAATCTTAAAAAGCACCCACAAAGTGACAGCACAGATGGCTTGAAACCTTGTATGAGAGAATTGTCATTAATTGCAAGGCTGAGCTGGACAATAGTTTCAGAATCCCACTGTTCAATAGGTTTCCTTACTGCAAGACTAGTCATTACATATTAACTGGATATGAAATAAATTTCCATTGGCTTGGTACCTAATGGGTAAGGTATGAGTGACAGTACCTGACCACTACAGTGCTCATTCCCTAGCTGCCATCATTTCTGCAGGTCCATGTACACCAGAAAACCATTCTTTTCTTAAATTGCCATGTGCTTCTTTATTTAGGAATTCTGATCTAATGGGTCTGATCAGCATATACCACAGTGATGATCAGGAATGACTGCCTGTGAGAAGATTTCTTCTATCAGGCCAGCTTCTGCCCATGTGAATAAAAATACAGAGACAATATGGTTATACTCAGCAGGGTCATATCTGCATGTCTAAAGAGCTGGTAACCTGACCTTTTAATTTCTTTGAAATAAATATGGGGATTCATCTAGATGGCCTCCTTGAGGATTTTTTATTAAGATTCTGGTCATCAGACATGTGTGTTGAGTAGACAATAGGCACATATATGTGTATATACTTAGCTGGCTGATGTTGTGTTGCCTATTTGGTTTAAGCAAATTTGGAAATATTATGTGTTTTTAATTCAAAGCTACTTCTCTACAAAAATAATTTCTTTGGTAGACAAGACAAGAAATGAGCCATAACTGACACACTAGAAATGTTTACGTATAAGCATAACTGATCTATATTATGACAGAGATCATTCTCCTACAACATTACTTTCAGTAAAGCAGTATTATACATAGGATGTCTCCTGCTGTTCATGGAAAATTGATAACCATATGCAGCCTGCCTGTTTGGAAAAAATACCCTTAAGTCTGAATTAGAAGAGCCCTGTCCTGATTTTCAGCATTGTGTTGAATATGAAGCCAATTGGTATTTGTTTAATGGGATCTGGATAGTGTACACAGGAAGTTAGACACAAGATGCAAAGTGTTTGACACTATCCCACACAACATCCTTGTCTTCAAATAGGAGAGACATGGATGTGAAGGATGGGGTGCTTGGTGGATAAAGAACTGGCTGGATGGCCACACACAAAGGGTTGTGGTCAACAGCTCCTTTTCTATGTGGATACCAGTGATCAGTGGTTTTCCTCAGAGGCTGACACTGTTCAACATCTTGCCAGTGACATGGACAGTGGCATCAAGGGCACTCTCAGCAAGTTTGCCACCATCAGGCTCTGCGGAGCAGACAACTTCCTGGAGGGAAGGAACACCATCCAGAGGGGCTGGACAGGCGGAAGATGTGGAGTTGTGAAACCCCATGAAGTTCAACAAGGCCAAGTGCAAGGTCCTGTACCTGGATCAGAGCAGCCCTAGACACAGCTATAGGAGAGAGGTGATTCTGCCCTTCTGCTCTGCTCTTTTGAGACCCCAGAATACTGCATTCAGGCTCTGATACCCCCAGCATAAGAAGGACATGGAATTGTTGGACCAAGTTCAGAAGAGGCCCACAAATCTGCTAAGAGGGCTGTAGCACTTTGCTTAAAAGGATATACTGAGGAAGTTGGGTCTGTTTGTCCTGGAGAAGAGAAGGCTGTGTGCAGACATCCTAGCAAACTTGCAGTATCTGAAGGATCCTACAGGAATGTCAGAGAGGGACGGACTCTGCATCAGGAACTGTAGTGATAGTACAAGGAGTAATGGTTACAAACTGAAAGAGAGGAAATATAGATTATATATTGGGAAAAAATTCTTTACTCTGAAGATGATGAGGCACTGGAACAGGTTGCCCAGGGAGGTTGTGGTGGTCCCACCCTGTCAGTGTTGAAGCCCAGGTTGGAAGGGGGTATGAGGATCTGATGGAGTGGGAGATGTCTCTGCCCAAGGCAGCAAGAGTTGAGACTAGATGGTCTTTAAGGTTCCTTCCAACTCTTAACATTCTATGATTCTGTGAATCTAACCTAGTCAGCTTCATGTCTCCTCTCTTAGATGTTTTTTTTTTTTTTTTTTTTTACATTGGAATAGGCAGTCTGCAGTCCTGGGGCATCTCATTTTTTCCTTCAGCATGTCTCACCACTGATGGCTGGTGTCTCTGCTTCCATCAAGTTCCAGATTATTTGGTTTTAATCTGGAGAGTATGATGAAATATTATAACCTGTAAATTCTGGCTCTTCGTGCTCAACCAGTAAGCACTTCCTTTTCCTGTATTCTGTCAGAAAAAAGCCCAAAGGAACCTGAGTCTCTGGTCCTGATTTTGTCTTTAGAAAGTATTAATTTTCCTGCAGTTTTGCAGGGTGAGACAAATGAGGCAAGACTAAGGAAAATTTTCTTTTCATGCTTTCTGCCTATAGGATTCTCCTCTTCCTCCAGTCTACAGCCCTGAAAGCTTTGTTGTTTTCGCTTTCTTCTCCTTTTTTTTTATTTTATTTTATTTATTTTTTGTTCCATTTCTCCTCCTTTTCTTCCATCAAGCCCTTGGTTATTGCCAAGAATTTATGCATTCAGTCCCATTCACTCCAGAGCAACTCTGTGGGAATGTGTCAAGAAGGAAAAACAGTTCTTGCTGACAATATCATAGTAGAAGAAAAAGGAGGTTATTCTGGAAATATTCCCCTTTATCGTATTTCTTCATAACATCTGTGGAGACAAGCTTCATTCCAGGTTCCCTGAGGACAGATTTACCAAGTATGCTTCAATAGGAAGGGTGGAAATTGAGAAGTAAATTTTGGAGTTACGGAGAGTCCTGCCTTGCAGATTAGATCCACATGGGACAATCAGACTATCTTTAGCATAAAACCGAATGTGAGGTGTTCTGTTTATTACTGGTGAACAAAAAGTCTTATTGTAAGAAAAGTGCAGTTTCCAAGGAATAAGAGTATCTTCATGCTTAATTGACAAATATCATTGTTTAGAAAAAAAAAAGGGAAAGGGTACATATAAGATATGAAACATTATTTTTAAGCTATGAGATTGCTTTGAAGTTTGACTCTAATATCAAAAAATTGCACAATAGAAGAGAGTATTAAAGTCATTTATTTGTTTGTCAGGCTCAACACATCAAAAACCCAGACACCTTTGGTCATAAAACATAGAAGAATTAAGGGGAGGAAAATGCAGTTCTACCCTGTTTGCTTCTGCAACTGAATGTGGGTTCAGTGTTCATGTATAGAGGGAGGTTTGCACTTCTCTGGCTGCAAGCATTATATTAACATACACAGACATCCAGCACTCCCTGGTTGTGTGTGACCTTTCAAAACAAACAAGTTTGGGACAGAGCCCAGATTATTCTGGGCTATTTATGTTTAGCACTGGGAAGGCACATCATGTGTGGCAGCCAGCGCTAATAATGCACAGTAAGTAGAGAAGACAGTGTTGCAGTTTTCTATGAAAGAAGGCAAAGCCGCCAGACTCTAGGGACAGCTTTGGACAGAGATGAAGGCATTCACAGGGATAAAGAGCTGAGGAATGTCTTGAAATACCAAATTCTGAAAAGGATACTGTAGAAGAATCAGTATTTACTACAGAATGTGTTGACCTGAGCATGAAAACTTCATTAATTAATTAACAGCTGTTCATTTTTTAGCACTAATGGAATGCGTTCATAAATATATAAAGTTAAAAGAAAGTTTAGGGATATCCTTAAGAAGATATGAACAAGAAGATAACATGAGATAACTCATGCTGTACTTTGGCTAATGTAGAAAAAATGTCATTAGAGCTTTCTGATGAAATGGGACAAAGCATAAACATTTTGAGATGGAAGAATTGGAAGACTTCAAACATTTTAGGAATTCAGTTTTGCAGCAGAAGTGGTTGTATTTCCTAGTGAAAAATTGCTTCTGAATGAAAAACAGGTTTCTATTTATGGAAAATATTTTCTTTTAAAAACTTCAGAAAATTCTAATGCTTTTGCTAGGGGAAGAAACATGCAGTCAAAAATTTCCTGACCAGGAATACCTAAAAAATAATGATTGCTTTTTCTTTTCTATGCTGTTAAAACAAAATATTATTCATGGTACTGTGTCTCTTGAACACTGTGCTTCTGCTAACAGCATGAATCACCAGGATTTCCATGTCTTTTGAAGGTATAGAACAGTGAAAATGAGAGGTCAACCAGTTATTGTGTTAAGTATAATCGCATCAAGACATAGAAAACAAGCCTGCTTTCCTGCAAAAAAGAATTGGTTGAAGAGAGAGAAGAGTTGACATACCTTTTATCCAGGAACAATGCACAATGGAACTTATATAAAGAGGCTGGGATGTACTGACTGTGCAGTTGAGACTTGTTATCTGATTGTGATAAACACTGCTAACAATTGTGCCAATTAGACATAAATCCCCTATTTGAAGCTAGATGTTTGTGGAAACAGCAGAAAAGAACTGATCGTGTCTGTGCAAGCAGAATCCTATTTCCTAGAAGGGGAGAAATGAAAAGGAACATGGAGCAGGCTATTCAAGTGTTTCTGTCAGGTGTGCTGTTGGAACACTGTACTAGTTGTTGTATTGTGTACCAAAACAAATCTCTAGAAAAACTACATTTTATTTTTCCTTTGTGTCATTTCTTTACTTCTCTCAAAGGGGAGAAGGCAGGTCCTGGCCTCTGTACAATTAGCAGATATTCTGAGAGTAATTTTTATTTTGGTTTTGGTGTTTGCTCTTAGCTCCCTGTTAATGGAGCTGCCTGGAAGAAAAAAGATTATTTTCTTCTCAACAGGAAAGAATTAAGTATTAGGTTTGTATTTGTAAGTATTTGTATAATGTCTTGATGAAATTAGCATTTTCTTTCAGTGTCAGTTTCCAGAAGGGAATTTAATTTTGCTCAAATTTATGGGAAAAAGAAACTTTTGACTGGCAAGTTTCCTCACTAAAGAGGACACAGTAAACCCTCAAATGGCAAGAAATATTTCCCAAAATAAAGCTGAAATATTTACTAAAAGAACAAGAATGCTTTTGATGCTGGTACTGAAAAACTGCAACAAGCACATTCCCTTTTTGTGTTTTTTCATCCTGTCTGAAAACTCAGAAGAGAATGAGAAATATTGTGGAAGAATTCTCACTGCCTCTGATAAGATTCTTTCTACTTACTCTAAAATCCAGAAGATTCTTTCATAACAAAGTGAACATTTTTGAAGAGTTCAGAGCATTCCAAAGATATTGATGTCTCTGGGATAAATCTGCCGAAGTGTAAGGATGTTCCCTGGGGTTACTTTATTGAGCTAACCAAACTACCTATGGTGCTAAACCAAACAGTAATGCATGCACTCAGTAGTCTTTCATGTGAATTTTTGGAAGAGTGCAGGTCCCAGTTTATTTCAGCAGAATGAGTTCTGCTGAAAAAAACACAACAGGAGAGTTCAGAAAATAATCTCTCAGCACATGCAGATGCTTGTGTTAGTTCTTTGACTTGCTACATCTTCACAGACACCAGTTGAAGCGGACCTGAAAGGTACTTAGATCAGTATGACTTTGCTACAAGGTGACTTCTCTTTCCCCCAAGTCCAATCTTCACTTAAGAAGGCACTCTACTGTGCTTCATGTCTTGAGAAAAACCTCCAGCTCCTTCTTTCTTGTGCTCAGAATGGCACATGATACATGCCTTTTTACTGGAATCTGAGAGGTACCCTATCCAGATACCTTTGATGTTTCAGGTTTGTAAAGTCCAATGGTATCCCATGCAGAAATTGGGATAATTGTCCACTGCTTCTTCTTACCTGCATGAAAATTAGTGCCTAGAGTAATGTCATTCAATGTGAGCTCATCAAGCCCATCTTCTTCCACTGTGGAACTGGAAAATGAAAACAGGCTACTCAGGAATGAAGGATTTTTTTTTTTTTTCTCTAAACCACCTCTCCTTGCTCACAGATTTGCTTTAAGCAGAAGCTACTGTTAATAATAAACATGAACTGAAGCAATGGGAGAGGTATCATAATATTGAATTGGGGAGCAGATGATCCTCGTGGGCTGCAATGGCTCTGTTGAGCATAGCAGCATCCCTAAGATAATTTATTATCCAGTACAACTGGGATTTACAAGGATAAATATCGGATGGAGTCTTTTAATGTGACCTAATGTGATTAATTCATTTGGCTCCCTATAAGGCTTGGTACAGACCCTCTGAGAACAACATCTTCGAGAACTTTTTCCTGTGAAATTCTGTGTTTGTAATTCATTAGGGAACCCAGCAGGAAGAGGTGGCAGCAGCAGATTCTTCAGCTTTGCTCCCAAAATGTTTGTTTGTGTTTAATATTACTTTGATGTAGCAAGTTCTTTTTGTATATTAATATTAAGAAATATATGGATCCTGATGAGCACACTCAAAAGTCTGAGCTTCAGTTCAGGAGTTGAAACTGAAGAAAGCACTTGGATTTGAAGAACAAAACCAGCTTTATATTATTGTCACAGCCTTAGTGAGTGGTGACAGGCCGATGTGTACATACCCTTGGAAACAACACTACTACAAACAGAAAAGGGTCAGATTTCCCAAATTGACACAAAAATTATTAAGACCCTAAAGCCTGTAAAAGCTCAGTTTATCAGGAGCTCCAACTTGTGATTTCCAGGGAACAAAGCAATTAGCATTTGCTCAAGGAAGGGATCAGCCTTCTGTTGCAGCTGTGCTTCCCTGTACCAAAAGACCAGAGCAAGCCACAAGGATAATAATGTCAGCAAATGACCTAACTTCTTAGTATAGACTTACACTGCATTGCCTCTGCATGTAATGCTGTGAGGTTCAAAGAATTAGATGTGTTCTGTACAAGATGAACTAAGCAATCAATTTTACATGAGTGCTTTTTAAGTACCAATTTTTATAAAAGCTGGTATCTTAAAATTATTTTTGCAATTTTATCTCCTCTGTAGTGGTGAATCTGCCTGCTCTGTACCACTATTAAAACCATGTACAAAACTTTCACTCTTGCTTCAGGTTTTGGTTGTGATGTTATTCATCACTATTAGTCAAAAGGATACCAAATTATTCAATGGGAATGAAGAACAGCAACAGAAGGACCAGGAAGTAATTCCATCTGCCTGAAGAAGCAGTCCTAGTCAGTAGTCTGTGCTAAACAAGGGCTAAGGATTTTTCCACAGCTTCCAGGTAGGAGGGTCCTAGCTCTGTAATCTAGTTCACAGCATTATTCCATGTGGCCTGAATAATAATCCTTGGTTAGCAGCTGCACTATAAGAACATGTACTTTGAAAATGTTGTCAGAAGAAACTGGGCAATGCTCATAGAAATCACAAGAAATACCTTCATTTTCAGGACACATCACAAGAGCTCTTCTCTTTGTCTAGATCTGCATTACATAACCACAAGTATTTTTATTTTACCATCTACATAGATAATATTCTGCCCAGAGTGCTGGCCTAAGGACTATGTGAGTGTCTTTTTTCTCTAGTCTCTTGGGCTGCTATTAGAAGAAACCCAGGAAGAGAATTCATCTTCAGTTGCTGCTCAATACAGCCAGATTTTGGTCACAACCTTCTTACAACCTGACTGTTTGTAGTTTTGCTTCCTAAGATGCTGCTGGGTCAAAAACATCTGTCTCTCCTAAGAAACTCACAGTCTTACAGGAATGCAAGCATCCACATCAGCAGAAGGAGAAGTAATTGATAGACAACATAGAAATGCACTGTGGTCATTATGATGGCTGTCGTAAAAGGAACTATTGAAAAAGACTCAAAATGGGAAAGAATCAAGGGTGATACAATTGACGCTTTAATTCAGCAAAACAGCAAAAGGCTAAAAGCTGAATTTCCTTGTCTCCTCACTGGTCATTTGAAAACTTCGTGTCTTCAAGGAAAATTCATTTTGATAGAACCATATTATTCATTGTTTCACTTTACCTATAAAGGCCACAGACAAATGTAAATTATAAAAAAAAGCACTAATGTGAAATGGCAACTTCATGTTACCATCAGTAAAAACACCTGGAGGCAGCAAAGCCCATTCTGAATAGCACTTCAAGGCTACCATCTTCAAAGCTACCTAAGAAATGCTGAATTTTTTTTTCATGATTACCTCATCTGAAAAATCTGTTAGGCTTTCATTCAAAATCTCAGTGCTACCACTCAGGGAAAAAGTGTGAAACAAGAAGTTAAGCTAAACACTGTTGTAAAATGGTGGATTTTCACTCTTTCTTCACATCTGTTAGCAAGAAGTAAGGTGTCAGTGAAAGTATGAGAGAGCAAATACAAAGTCCTTCTGTTTAAGGGAAGAAAGCAGAACAAGGAAATCCAAGGTATAAAATCTTTTTCACAAAGCAATAGCTAGACCAGGGGGTTTTTACATGAAGTCCATGGGAAACAAGGTAACAGAAAAACAGTATGCACGGATCTTCAATTTCCACAAGACAAGTGACTAATTTCAGGGAACAGCTTTTCAGCGTTGTCGGACAATTTACTCAGTACTGACTACTGAACTACTTTAAAAGCCCGTACTGGTTGATCTTTCACATTCTGGGCGACTGACCTGGAAAGCAAATAATCATGTAGGCTTAAAAGAAAACTTTTTCAGACAATGAAAATATCCTTCTCTTTGATGGTCTTAAGATACTTTAAGTTACTTTACAGCTTTAACTTTTGCTTTACTATAGCTAAGTTGGAGGATTTACATGGTGCACATTTCATAAAACTATATATATTCTCTTCCAAGAGATCACTGTCCCTTTTGTGCCTTCCAAAGCCTGCTTTCTCCTGGCAGGCCCATTCAGATGACTGATTGAAAATGAGTCATTCTAAAAATACATTGTTTTTTAAATCTTCTTGCAAATTCAAGAAGATTTAATAGTGTAAATATATCACTGTGACAAATTTAATTAAGAAATAAAAAAGGCAGATTAAACTAATGTCTTTCCTAAATGATATAAAGTTACTTTCAGCCAATTAAATGATGTCAGCTTTTGCTAACCATTTTCTTGAGAAGTACAATTAGAAAAGAGGCCCCTCCAAAGACAGTTCAGAGCCTGTAAAAAATATTCTCATCTGTGCTGAAACAACACCCTTTAAATTCCAATTCAAAACTCTTGTTCCAAGAGTACCTCTATCTTTTTGGGACTGTCTCTGCTGAAACCCATTCATTCTAGAAAGTAAATAAATGCGCAGCTGAAATTGCGTTTCACATGCTAGGAGTGTAGTGATTCATTGTATCTTCAGCAAGTTATCTCAAATAGGTGAGATTAGCTCAGAATGATGATGATGGGAATTTGCTTTATGAGAATTTCCTCTTCTTTCTGTTGTGGAATGAGAACAGAGCACACGTGCTGTTTGAGACAGAATTGGCGTAGTCCCCACTACTCCGCCTAGCACGAACACAAAGCAACATTAAATCCCCTGCAAATGTTAAATCCCAGGACTGGAGGAGGGAGAGAACTGAAAATGACAGAAATTGGATTTTTAGTAAGGCATCAGGCTTTATCCATGAGGAAGAGACTGAAAGGGGATTCAGAAAGAGCATATAGACCTGAAGACAGCAGCTGTTGAAGCAGGAGTTCAGAGCTATATGGACAAGGTAAGGGATGTAAGATCAGTAGCAATCCACCACTGATATTGTTCTGCAGAGAGGGAGCTTTTAAAAGCAATGAACAATTAATTGATCAGAGTATTAGAGCAGGCACTTAGCAGCCACAGGGATTAATAGTACTCTTAACCCCTGTAAACTTATTCACATTTTTAATTCAGTTAATCCACAAAGGCATGGAAAACTACTCTTCTACTTAACTCCTCCATGGAATCTGTTAACATCATAAGCCACATTTAGAAAAGCTGTAGAAGGAAATTTATCCAAGGTTTACAAAGTTTGGAGATGGTTTCAGTTTTATGCAATTTACCTTACTGCTATATGCATAAGTTTATGAATTATATCACCCTCCAAAAATAGTAGTTGACCAAAAAAAAATTAATGCAAATTGATTAGTAAGAGGAAAATTTCAGTAAGTTGCTGTCTATCTGCACCATTAGAAATTCAAGACATTTTCTATTTCCATTTTCTCACCCCATATTCTATAGCTCATTAACTAAAGATCCTCTCATTTCTCTGCTCCAGTTAAGCTGTGTGACTCTATTCTGGTTTCCTTATCAATTTAAAATAGCACTGCCATTTCTTAGCATGCAGCTTATTGAAATGCACAGTAAGCATGTGGTTAAAATCCAGTATTGCCTAAGTTTTGTCAGAAAGTTTTTACTGTCTGTGGATACCTCTTTATCTAGAAAGTCTTGATGCTTATTGATTATTGATCTAAATTTTATGCTTGTTCTTTTGTACAAGTCCTATCTTCCAGCATGTAACATAAAGACAAGAGAACATTTCTCTAGATGTGGAAGTATCCCCTTGAGCATTTTGATAGCTTTAAAAATTTGATACCCTCATATATTTTGCATTTATAATTCATGCAGATTTCAGTCTGAAACAGCTTATTTCTGGTAGCTCCTGCAAAAGAAAATCTCCTTGGAGTCTCAGATGGTTGCTTTTCCCTTGCAAGAGGAATAGAATAATTAATCCATGCCATAGGATATAAACACCAAGTTTCTATGGATTTCAATTTGTCTTATTTTTAAAGCAGGTTCAGCTCTGCCTTGGAAGTTTTCTTCTTCAATGTAAGTAAGTATCTATATTGTGATTGACATTTTAGGAGCATCTCATAGTCCCAGACACCTGAAGCCACAATGGCACACAGTGCCTGAAAAAAACATCAGTGCAAAACTTCTAGATTCAAGGTAAAATAAACAATAAAAGTAAACAAAAAGAAGAGGCAGAGAAAAGCCACCCAAGCCTGGTCTGGTGACCTAGCTCCTAGTCCACTTGTTTTTCTCCAAGAAAGTGACACTTCATCATTCTTCCTCTGGGATGCAATTCACCAGCACTGGAACAAGACAGTTTTCCCCAGGACATGAAGAAGAAAGCATTTTCCTCTGTCACCCTGTACTCATTCAGTTTGGTTTGATCTCAGCCACAGAGTATCCTAACAGCATGATGAGACACCACATACTGAATCTTATTTTACTGATACCTTTTGCTAGCCAGGTCTCAAAGCCACGAAAAATGTTAATGGAAAAATAAGCACTCATGTCATTTTTGTCAGTGAGAAAGAAGAATTTTGCTAGCAAGAGGTATTTGTGACATAACTTTAGCAGGTTTTCTAGGGGGCTGGGATATTTTGTCTGGTGTATGTGTTTATCTAAGTGTGTTTTACTGATGGCATGATCTATAGCAGCCTTTTCTCCTATGAACTTTACATGGCCTTTGGACCTCTTACGTGTAATTTGAATAGGTCACACTCACTCATAGACATCTCTGACAAGTGCTTTCATCTGCAGCTTCCTATTAGCTCCACAGTGTTTATTCAATTCTTGTCGTCAGTATGGGAGGGAGGTTTTCAAGGCTGTGTTTATTGCTGTGGGATTAGTTCTTCCACTGCTCCTACCAGTTGTAATTGTTATTTTCACACAGTTCCTTGACAGTGACAAATCTACACTTGACAATCTACAGGTTTTCATCCCCAAAATTGTGACTGCAATTAAATTCAGACCTCATTTGTAGGTCTGTCCTGCCCTTTTCTTTTCCTTCTTTGTCTTCAATAGTTCAACTTTTGTCCAGCTGGGGCTCTTTTAAAGTATTGGTAAGCTATAATGCTACAATTCAAAGTAATGCCTAGCTTGAATGTTGTGGCCCCACTGGACTCTTATCTGTGGTGATTGCTACTAAAATATCAGTGCTTGGTAGTGACAACTGCATTTAGAGGTTATTTTCTTGTAGGGTGGACGCGGTTTGGTTATTGGGTTTTACCCAACAATCTCACTGTGAAAAAGCACTGCTTTTAACAGCATGTTTTGTATGTGGAAAAGGTCTGTGGCAGAGGCTAAAAAGAAAAATCTATCCATTAAATTTTTACCATTTTACATGCAATGCTGTAGAAAACTTCTATTCATCATATCTGATCTTGAATTTAAGAGAAAATTGGTGAGTAATTGCCAAGTAAATTGATAGATGTGATTTTGTGGAAATGATGGGGGAAATGTTGCTAACTGGGACTTCAATTTGTCACTTTTTCTTAGCTTTAGAGTATGAGTTCACAGAAAATGTGCAGGACTTCAAGGAGGGTGTAACACTGTTATTTTGAATTTCCCTGTCCTGTGCTCAGTCTCGTCTCATATTCTTTTAGAAGACATCTGCTACTTCACAAGGACATTTGGTTGCTCTGTTTTCTCAAGGTCTTCTTGCCAAAAAAAAAGCCAAGTTCTCTGGTGACTCAGAGAGATATAATAGTGTATTCTCGTCTTAAAAGGACATTTCCACAGCAAACTTGACCACAAGGCGAGATTAGAAGGAGGGAGCTGTGGAGGGAACCCCTATTCTGTGGAGTCGAGTCTAGGTGGTGTGCCATAGCCATGCATCTTCTGCCTTAACCTTTCACAAGAGTTCTTGACAGAGTTGGAGTATGTTCACTAGCAACAGGTCCTTGGAAAGCATTTTGTCTTCAGCACCTAGACTTCAGAGGCTGGTAGTTTCACAGTGCTGTCTGGTTTTCCCTTCCATTAATCTCAGTCATTTGTACCACATTCTGCCCACAGTGCTGCCTTGCACACATTAAACTTACAGCTTCTATTTGGCACAAGGGTATGCTACAGTCACATGGCACCCATGGTCCTGCAGGAATGTATTTCTCTATAAAGTCTCATCACAGAGGGTAAGAGAGTAACATCATGATGTTGAGATGAAGACTGCTCATGTACCCCAGTACCACTCAGAATCAATTGGAACCCAAAGACCTGGCTTCAGATGCAGTGCATTTTTTGTTAAGACAATTCAAAGTTTTAGGCATTGGAGGATTTTGTCAGATAAGTATCTCTGATCCCACTGGGAAATGGTAGGAAGTGTGCTTTTTTTGACAAATCAATTAAAATTAATTCCCCCACAGCCAAGCCATCTTTGGGCTTATTAATATGGGTAAATTTCTTATTAATCTGTCATTTTTCATCACACTAATACCATCCCAAGAGCATGGAAAGCTCAGTATAGTTAATTCTCTTGAAGATGAGAGTCACTGCTTTTTCTCCCCTCCCTAGAACATGAAGGTCTTCCTTGGAGAAACCATAAATAGAGCTTCTTCATTGTCAACTGCCAAAGTCTATTCGCAATAGCAAGGCAGTCTGTGAAAGCTGTAAGATTAAGTCTCCACCAATTAATGGATCAGGGCACTGTTAAATGCCTGCAGAGACCTAGGGTGGACCAGAGCCAGACATTCTCTGCCAAACAGCAACACACTGGGGAAAAGTGGATGTGTATTTCCTCCAAATATGAGCTTACCGATTTGGCTGCTATTTTTCTTATGCAAACATTCCAGGGTGACTGCACTTAAAAATGTTGCATGAGCCTGGGTGAAGCTCTCACTCTTGGGAAAGAAATGGAGCAAGCCTGGCAGAGAAATACGTTTCTTAAGCCTACCACTCACAATAAACAAATCCTAGGCAAAAGGAATGTAGCGGAACTTTTACCCCCAAAAGGAAGGAAGCTCAATGAGAGCTCAAGTGTCTTATTTGAGGGAAAGGATCTGTTTCAAATTTCCCTTTTTGGTCCACTAATACCCAGAAGTTGGAGAAGACCACAGGTTCTCAATAAACATACATGATAACCAAATAATCAGGATGCTATTAGGGTATAAAAAGAAAAAGAAGTATGGGAGCAGAAATATGAAGACAGCTGTATGCCGTCACTGACCTTCTGTGTTCCAGTGACACTTGGGGAACCTGCAGGCACGGTGCACAACTTCTGGGATGGTCTCAGAATAAATGCGGACATCAGTTTGCCAAGCTGCCATTGGCCAGGCTATCTGGTCTGCTCTACAGCCTGAAATTGAATCCTCACCAGCCTCTTTTCTGTCTGGGAAAAGCTTTCAGCATGCCTGACATGGCTGGTGTAAGTGACAAGAGAACAAAGAAGCTACTAATCTTGTGAATTGGTAGTAGTGAGGGCAGAAGTCCCAGCTCCACATCAACAGACAGGTACAGAAGGAATGAATCCTGCAAACATGGCAATGGAGATATGACTCATTTCATGCAAGGGCAGGGCTGACCAAAAGTGTTTTCACCCGGAAATGTCTCATCTTTTTTCTTTCCAAGTAAAAGGAGAGAGGTTTGGAAAGCCAACTACGTGATGTGCAGATCTGTGATTTGGAGTAGGTAATGTGTTTATTTTTGATCACTAGGCAGAGCAGGAAACAGCTTTCTTTGCTAGGCAGGGAAGGCAAATATGTTTTCTGGCAGAGATTAGTTGACATAAGAGATCAGCAGACAATGCTGCAGTCCTAGGAAGCTCTTCCAATAATTCCAGAGCCAAGCCCTGAGCTTCCCAGATTTATGAAACCTTTCCCCTGGCAAATGCAGGTCCTTCACTGTCAGCGAACAGGAGCACTGCCAAGAGTGACTGTGCAGAGATTCACAAACTGCTTAAAGGAGAGGTATGTACCCTAACCTTGTCTCTCCAGAAAATTTCAAGGGTCTCTCAGCTTTGCTGAGCAGCCATTTCCTGTTCCACAACATGCCACATCACTATTAGTATGTGTTTGTGCCTTTCCTCACAGCTTTTGCTTTTATTTAGTCATAAAATCTGTGTACCTTGGAGAGAAGCAAGCCAGGAATTCACACACTAGGGCAGTCACAGCTTAAGAGGTCTTTTATGGTCATCTGTGGAGAAATGTGTCTTAGCATAGCAAGCCAGTTTCTCAGTGCAGCACTCTCTCTTTCTTACTCATTTCTGCTTTCTTGACCAGACAATCATGTTCTGACACAGGAGATCTGCTGGGCAGTGGGCTCCTGACAGGCCTGTGCCTCTATCCCAACTGCAGCTGGCACCTGATATCTGAAACCTTGGAGGCAGCCCAGCCTACTTCCATGGAGAGCTGTTCCTCACTATAGACTTCCTGTCACCTGACAGTGACCATGACCAGCCACAGGACTGTGGAACATCACTCACAATGAACTTGGCTTTTATTTTGTACTAAGCATTGCTTTCCTTGCTGACTACAGCCTCTCTTGGACCCTCACTCAGAGCCATTAACGGGAAAGAGGCAGGAAGGGGTCTTGCAAAAGTTTTGTTCTATGTTATCTCTTACATTGTTTACTAATATGTAAAACCTTCAGTGTTTCATTTAAATTAAAAAAAAAAAAAAAAAAAAAGCCAAGAATTTTGTCTTCATGGTCATCCTGGAAGATCCTTGGCCCTGACTTGGAAAGAGAACTCATGTAGATGTAGTTGATATTCTGCTTCTGTTGAGACTTTTTTTAAAAGCCATTTAACAACCAACAACATCTGCTGAATTCCTTGAGTGATGCAGGACTGTCTTCTCTCACCATTTATGAGAGAGGAAATGAGGACTGAAAGAAACTTTTTGAGTGGAAAACATTTGTAGTCTCTGAGAAATAAAAAACTTACAAGTGAAAGATGGTCTTTCTCTGGTCACCTTTAAAGAGCCATAGATCAGGTCATGAAGAAGAGAAAAAGTCACCGATATTTAACTTTTGCCATCAATAAACATTTAATTGTATTGAGTTGACTATGTTTCCCCTGTTTGCAAATCTTCTCTAAGGGAGAACTCAATGTGCTCCACTAAGCAAGTATGAAGTAGAATTTACAGTAGGTAAATAAATTTCCATCTAAAAATACAAGTATTTAAATATCTGAGTATCAGCTAGGTTACTCTAATTAATATTCTTGGTGTTATGACCTGCAGTAACATTTGGTAAGTGATATCTTTTTTAATCTGTTTCATCTCATGGTTCCCAGGAGTCTTTCTGACATAGATTCCTTCGATATTGTTGACATCTGTTTCCAGAGTCCTCAGAGAAGGCTATTTATGTAAAGGACAATGTGTCTTGCAGGAGCAGCTCAAAGATGGCTCAGTATCATTATTCTCATTTCACTAGAGGGTGAAAATTATTAGCTCTGTTGCTCTAGCTTCCTCTGCTCAGGCAAGTGAATTTGACAATGGGCAGTGCTCTCTCTTTTTGCTTTGCACGAGGATGAATCTCCAGAACTTATCTTTGTGCACAACTTTTGTGTTTATGCTGAGCTATCCTTCATAACCACAGTGAATAACAGAACTTGTATAGTCTGCCTAGGAAATTTCCACTAAAATATTCTACTCTCATTTTCCTCCTCCAAATGTAGTGCAGAGCTCTTTTGAATTGACTAAAAAAAAAAAAAAAAAAAAAAAAAATCCCAAACCCATGAGCAATTACCATCTGCTTGCCCATTATTTTAAATGTGTTGAGGGCATTTTAGTTTTCCTCCCTTTGTCATAGCCTATTAAGCTAGTCTGGCTCATGTCCACATTAAAAAAGTCTGCAATACCACAAAAAAAAAGGAATTATTTTATTTTCTAGGTAAAAATATGAGATCATTAGGAGTTTCCTAACACTATGCTATAAAAAATGAGAAAAATTTTCAAATGCCTTGCATTTCATTTCCATTTAGGACTGAGAAACCAAATGTTTTATTTAATCATCTAAATAAGAACAGCTTTCAATCTGTAACTTGATTGTCAGTTGGCAATACATGTGTTGGAATTTCTTCAAGTATTACTTTGAAAGAGATAATAATGCGTTTTGTCCCCAAGTGTCCCAGATGAATTTCAGTAGCAAGATTTTTTTCAGAGAATCAATCTCTATTAATCTATTTATTTCTAAGTGCATTCACTTTAAAATATTCAGAATTAGTCTGAGATTCCCACAGCATTCTCTTGGTGAAACCATGTTTACTTAGTAAAAAACCATCAGGATGGCCAGGCCCAGAGAGTGGTGGTGGAGTTACATCCAGCTGGGGACCACTCACAAGTGGGGCTCCTCAGGGTTCAGTTTTGGGGCTGGTCCTCCTCAGCGATAGCTGGATGAGCAGGTCCAGAAAAGGACAATGGAGCTGGTGAAGGGTCTGAAGCATGAATCCTGTGAGGCGTGGCTGAGGGAGCCGGAGTTGTTTGGCCTGGAGAAAAGGAGGCTGAGGGGAGACTTTTCCACTCTCTACAACTGCCTGAAAAGAGGGTGTACCCAGGTAGGGGTGGGTCTCTTCCCCATGTAGCAAGTAACAGGTTAAGAGGAAAGAGTCTCTAGTTGCCCCAGGGAAGATCTAGACTAGATATTAGGGGTTTTTTGTTTGGTTGGTTTCAGTTTTTTCCTGGTTTGTTGTTTGTTTCTTTGTTTTTTCCAGAAAGAATTGTAGAACATTGGGAGGAACAGGGAAGTAGTGGGAGTCACCCGAATATGTCCATTGAGGACATGGTTTATTGGTAAACATAGTGGTGGAACTACATTGATGGCTGGGCTTGATGATCTTAAAAGTCTTTTGCTTCTATACTTCTATGATTTTCCATGCTCAGGCTTCACAAAAAAGAGTTTTCTTTGTGGCAGAGGGGTGAATATCTGATGAGCATCTGCTCAGGTCTTGATAAGATATGGAAACCTGAAAATGTGTCTCAGTTTCAATAATATATAAGCAAGCTGCTAGATATTGGGTTTGTATATGCAGAAAATTCACAGTTCATCCAGCTATGAAACTGATAGTCCCATATCAGCCATGTACCAGCTTCAGGTTGATGACACACATACACAAATTTGAAGTGATTGTACACATAGTTTGGCTATTTTCAGCAAAAGTAAAGTGAAAATTGAAACAGAATATGAAGTATTAATACCTTAATTACATTTCAGTACACATTCACCCTTTTTGTACAGACTGGCCTTTCTTGGGTTCGACCTTTTTGACAAGCAGCTGACAAATTAGAATGATATGTTCTATTTTGTGCAAATTAAAAATATTTTTTATTAAAATTTAATAGGAATGAACCATATTTTCAGTTGGACAGTTGTTGTTTGTGATGGACTAAACCTCTCACAGCCCAGCTGAAATGTTCATCACATAGGTTTTAAATAAGTCCTTTTCTAATTCAAAATAGGCTCAGCTGCTGCAGCTCAAGGTTTCCAAATACAATGTTATATCTGACCCTCTCATACAAAAATAGATTTTCTGAGAAAAGCAAATCTCAAATGAAAAAATTATTTCCATCTCACAGCACTAGCAGAATTCAGCTTCTCAATGGTAAAGGCTCAGGAAAGCATGGGTGTTTGACATAACATATTCCAGCCATTTGTCTTTTTCAGACATCAATTTTTTCAGACATTTTTTCAAACTGTCTCAAACTGTCTGTAAAATCACAGGTGACAGGCTGTAGCAGAGTTATCTTCAACAACGAATACCCCAATGCAGTTACATTTTTGATGTGGGGGTTTTGGTGGGTCTTTTAGTGGTGGTGGTGGTGGTTTTTTGGTTTTTTTTTTACTGAAAAGGGGAGAGTCAGTTACAGAAGAAATAAAAATCTCAGTTGGGATTTTTTAACTGGGGATGTTTATGGTTGCCACAAACCTCCTGTGATGCCAATATACAGAACAGCATTGTGCCAGCATTGTTCAGTAGCCTTCATTCAAATGACATTTTTAGAGAAAGCTTTATAGACTCTGGACCATCCATAGCACTTCAGGAAGAAAATGAAATTAAGACATTTAAATGGTCTTAATCAGGACCACAATGAGGATCTTTGCACCCAAATTTTCATTTGGAGGTTAAATATTTGCCCCAAGTATGTAGTCCATGCCACCACTGCTGTCAGTGAAGAGAGAGAGCTTGCAGTAGGGCTAATAATTTCATCCTAAGATCAGTGCCTGAGAAATAGATCACTAATGCATTTTCGTAACTGGAGAAGCTTGTCACTCCAGAGGCCCTCATGATGTGCCTGCTGATTTTTTTTTTTTTTTCTCTTTCTCCTCTGGTGAGGATTTTACCTGATAAAGTGTACTTTTTAAATGGGAAAAGGTAAATTGCACCAGCCTAACCACTGGAATTTACACTTCTCTTTTTTTCTTTTCTTTTTTTCTTTTTTCTTCTTTTTTTAAAATAAGAAAGCAGAAGCTGTTTAAAAAGAATCATTTATCTCCATTGCAAAATGAAGTCTGTCAAAATCACCTGCTTTCCTTCTTCAGTATCTGGATCTTGTCCCCAACACTTGTCTGATATGAGAGTTCTGGGTCCCTTAAGCTGTTTGTTTCTTGGGGTAAGCAGTGAAAAGTATTTTCTTGCTCTGTTATCTTCCTCAAACACAGACCTTGCCTGGAACCTGAAGTACATGGAGAGCCTGTCCTTGAACTCACAGTCTGCAGCAGCATTAACATGTGTCAGTTTTAGCAGTATTGGGCTCAAATTCTTAGTTGGTGTTCTGGAATGTAAATAATATGGATTGATTCTCTGTGACAGTCCTGTGGCTGCTTCTGTTAGTGAAACACCCCCAAAAAACTGAATCATCAAACAGTGCTCCTAAGGAAGGGTAGATAAAAGGGTATCAGGTTTTTCTATGACATGTATGGTAATATCTTTTTCTAACCTGATGCAACACTTTCATGCTGAATATAGCAACTAATGATTTGTGCCTGAGCGAGTAAAATGAGGCCTAGCCGTGTGGAATTTGCCATTCAACAAGTTTTGTATATATCACAAATTCTGGATCCTGAGATACACTTTGTGTCGTTGCAAATCAGTGTGTTACATTTTTTGTCTTAAAATCCAAACATATTCTCACTAAACCATAGCAAAGTGTCTGTGTTTCTTTCAAAGAAGTGTTGTTGTGCTCTTCCTGAGGAAAACTATTTCCCAGTAGCAAAACTTACTTAATATTTGATAATCACCTGTACACATCAAATGTCATCAGTGTTTTTGACAAATGAAAAAATGAGCATATTTATTCAAGTAACATTCATGTTGCTCCCCAATTCTGTTACCATTCTATTTGTATATGAGCAACCATGCTTCAATTTCCAAATGCAGCCTGGTAGGAATTTCACAGGAAAGCATTGCAAACAATTTATGAAATCACTGGGGTTTTTTATTGGCTGTGATTCCATTTTAAAAGAACATCATACCATTTACCCACATCATGCAGGAAAAAATACCAGGAAAATAACAAATTAAAATCACGTTTACAATGTCTCTACTTTAAATCATCCTCAAGTACTGCATGCATCTGAAAGAAAGCTGGGGAGCATTTCTACTAGAAAATGCATGACTAAGTTCAATTTTGCTCTGTGTGTGTGAAAGAGAAAGAGAGAAAACAGGCAAATTTTTTGATGACAGTATTGAAATATTTTACTAACTCAGTGCATGAAGAAACAGTTATCTTGATAACATATATTCAGAACAAATACAGACAACTTCCAGATACAGAAGACGTTCACATTTAGATCACAACAGCTAATTTCTAACAATGCTTGTTCTAGCACAAAAAGCTTGGCAAAAAGATGTATTCAGCGGCACTGACATGATCTTTCTTGATGAAAGAGAGAGGCTGGGAGGGATCTAAGCCAATGTATGATACTAGAAATATAGACAGAGGAACTCCAAAGTGATTAAGCACATGATCTTATATTTTGTTTTATTAGTTTTAAACACAAGAGTAGCATTGATAATTAATATTGCAGTCTGATTTCATATGGCTTTCTCTACGTATAAATGTGAGTTCACAAGGTCAATGGCAAACTAAATCATTTACCCCCCAAATGTGAAGGCCCTTAGACTTTTCTTTTACTAACCTGTAAGGTACTTTTCTTTTACTAACCTGTAAGGTCTTGGTACTGTGAGGGAAAATGACTGCAGTGTCTAGCCAACAACCTTTCTGTGTGTAAATAAAAGTAGTTATAAAACCAAAACACCTCATTTACCTGAGATTGAACAGACCAGTGATGCAAACAAAACAATGTCATGAAAGACAAAAAATATTCAGAATCCAAACAATGAACCATGCTTCTCTTTGGTCTCTTGTTTAAGTGCTTCATCATCTGCTTGAGTGCCAAGGGGGAAAGTGTGTGAGACAATGCTTCTGATTCCCACACTAGTCAAAGGTGTCTGTGTCCCTTGTTACCAGTTCTGAGTGGGAAGGGAAATGGATGGGCAGAAGAGAAGGGAGAGTGCCTTGTTCTTGAGTCTGTTCAGCATGGCTTAGGCACTTGGGGACTGTGGAATGACTTGAGGAGAGGTCCACTCTCATGCAACGTGCCAAAAGTTATGTGAGGCAATACCAAGCAAAACCTATCCAGTACCTGTGGTGGATCTTCTGTTGTGTTTCTTATGGCAAGAAAAAGAAAATGGAAACCACCAGCTCACACCTGGATGAACTCTCTGCTGTCAGTGGAGGAAGGGCCGCTGCAGGTGCAGGCCAGTTGAGATACAGAAGTGATGAAATGGCTGAGCTGGGAAGATCCCACAATGAAAAAGACTAGAAAACACTACTTAATAAACCACCTTCCCTTTCCCTCCTTCTTTGTGAACCTGGAATGAGGCCTACCAGACTCAGTATAGATAATAATAGATCCTATTACCGTCTTCAGGGGTTTAATCCAAGTGTCCACACAGCTCAGGAGCTCAGCTCTCAAGGGTTGTATTTTTAAAGTTCTGAGCCCAGGAATAGCACTACTTGCTTAAGAAATTTGAGTACAGTCTACACAAGATCCTGACTTAGACAGGTCATTCAATGCCACAGCTGCTGAGGCACAATTATCTAAAACAGTAACAGTCTTCCTTTCTCTCTCTCCTCCCCTGATTTCCTCACTTTCTCTGATTTCCTCACCTTCCACAGATATGTGCACAAACACGCACAATAAGCTGCCAGAGAGACTGTGAAAACAACCAGCATTAACATTATGCAAGGAGAATGCTAGGCAGAAAATTCTGATCTTAAGTCAGGAACAGTATTCGGTTCACTGAGGAAGGGAATCAGTAATAGGGGTTATGGAAAGGTCAGGAATCAAGTAGAAGAGAAAAGCAGAAGTAAAGCAGAATAAGCTTATTTTCTCATTTGTTTGTTTGCAGAGTTCCCCAGCACAAGGTCAGGGAAATATATGAATGGATTCATTTTAGCACAGGCACATTTCTGGTGGTTCTACTTAAGTATTAGAGAATATGTGCCACAAAGATTACTCCAGGCATTTCAAAAGTATTGATGTCTGTCAGTGATCTAGGTTAGATCTAGCAACCACGAGTGGCTGAAGTGAAGAGCCAGGCTCTGCCTTTTAGCTTTCAGAGATGTTGGATACTCTGTGGCAGAGCATCAAAGTGAGCTGCTGCCATTGTGACAGAAAGAGAGTTTTCAATTTTGTGAGATTTACTTAAACAGCCTCAAATTACTAGTTCCTGAATTTGCATGGTGTGAGTAGGACACTCTTCCTAGAAAATGGTAAATTGGTCAACACTACCATGCTGTACCCAAGCACTGATTCATAGAGTGTTCTGGGTCATTAAAAGCCCCAAGAGGGAAGCAGTCATCTTGCTTTAAAATAAAGTTAGGGGGAAAAAAGTCCCACTGACATTATCCAAATGAGTAAAACCTACCTTTTCTTTCCTCTGGATAGCCCTTGGCAGCTTGTACCTGAAACATGCCTTGTTCATAGATCCAGCCTGAAACAAGTTGCATCTTTATCAACTTGTTCTTACATACATATCGGCCAGACCTCTTCAGCCTCTATTTTGGATTCAATAGAAAGTTATGTTTGAAATTATTTGAGAAGAAAGACTGAAACAACTGAATAAGGATTGTTTGAGGAGGGCACACTATATTTATTCTCTTTCAAAATAATCTTCTCCTATTACAACAGAAGCTACTGGAAGATACAGAGCTCTCATGCTCAATTCCTTAACCATAGTACAGATTTCTTCTTCTTACCTGGAAAGGTGATAAATGTCTTCTAAAATATCCTATTCAGGAAAATACTGAGAGGTTTGCCTAAACTCAGTTACACTGAACAAGTGTAACAAAGAAGATCCATTGAAGAAAAATGCTTAATTTAGGTGCATAATGAAGTGTCTGATATTAACCTCCTTTTTGTTGTAAGCAGAAGGAGTGTATTTGCTTTCAAATCTCATCCATATACTTAGGAAATTTTTGTTGTTCCCAGGGACAGGGACAAGTAATGCTAGTTCTGCCAGACAAATCCTGATTGTCCTGACAAGATTGTGAGACTGAGATGATACTCTCATAGCACTGACTACAGAGACCTAACCAGATGCAAAATTTCAGGATTAGCTCTTCAGATGACAAGCCAGATACCTGATCATGAGACCTGCATTCAAAATAGGTCTATCTATGTATTGAATCTATGTAAGTATTAGCAAGTCAACATCTGCCACAGAATTTGGATTTTCTTATGCAATTATGTGGTATCTACAGTGTTGCATTGAGGAGACCTCTGTACCTGTGCCTGCAAAAGGCCACAAAGATAACAGTGAGAAAAAAGTCTTCTCCCACCCTGCCAGTTATCAAGGGATACTACACACTTCTCTAATACTAATTAGCTCCTGCACAGCACTCAAGAAGCATTTTCACTTTATGCCTTTATAGTAGGTGGAGCCTGAAACCTACATTTTACAGGTGCAGAATCTCAGTGGGGCAGAAAATAAGTGATGTCCCCAAGGCAATGCAGTCGTTTAGCACATTAAACATCATGGATATTTATAGATCTGCCATGACTAACATTCAAGACACCACACAGTCCCACACTCAGCAGGAAAGGGTAGACGGGACACAGCCATGACAATATGCTGGAACCCAAATGCCCAACCCACAAGCATTGCTGGAAACAGGACAGTTGAATATGGCAGAAAGAGGAAGATTGGTTAAACAGAGCAGCAAATACACTTGTCATTGGCTTCAGGGGGCTTGGGGAGGTCCTCTACCAGTGCACTGTGCACTCTTCTGTGGTTTCAGCCCTCTGTATATGGCAAGTGTCTGATCAATTTACTCATTCAAGGTAAATGTATGGCTAATTCCCAAAGTAACATGACTCTTGCTTAGATTCTGAGGCATTTAACTTCTACAGCATCTGAGGGCAGATGACTCACTTCTTCCACAATTCTGAGTGATGTCAGCTACATAAGTCAGGCATGATATACTTTCCAAACTCTCTTTTATTTATGTCATGGGTGGAATTAAAACAGAAAAGTTCTGCTTCCATGAGAGAACTGAGATATCCCTTCCAAGAGCAGATGAGCTCAACAAAAAATCACTAATGTGATCCAATCAATAGGAACATTATAATAATGACTAATTATTATCAATAACAAAAATAAGATAATTTAAAAAAAATAAAAGAGGCCACTGTTCATACTTAGTGAACGCTCCTTCTTGCATTGGATGGTAATGAGATTGTTCCGTTTTTATGCTTTATGTGCAGTTGCCTTATTTAACATACATAGTACTATGGCTTATAATAAAAGTTGTGTAGTCTGCAGCTTTTTAATCTTTACATCCATTCAGAGGCATCTACTGGATGTGACTATGTACAAAATTAAGGAATGGATGAGTCTTGGGATGGAGGAAAGGGAAAGAGGCAGTCAGAAGGGAATGGGAAGCAAAGGGACTAGTGAGCAGTAGAGGGCAGAGGTGGGGAGGACTGCGGGACAAATGGCAAGATTGAAAATCCCCATTGGGCAAAAGAAAAATCCTTTGCAGTACTGTTTATGCCCATCTAACAGTCTGCAGCTATTACTTCTTGAACATGTCCTGCAGAGGCCCTGGTAAGTATTTGATGACTGTGTCTAGGATGCTCTCTTCTTCTTCCTCTTCTTCATCCCCACAGCCAGGAGGGATAGCCTTCTTTGGGCGTGTCAGGCTCCCTTCAGCATTAGCTTCCAGTGCAGCCTGGGCCTCTGCCTCCTTTTCTTCCTTCTTCTTTATCCCATACTGCAGGGGAGAGATAACACATTATCTGAATCATAATATGAGAAACAATGCATGCTGAACAGGATGGCTGATGAAGCCACCCATTGCATGGGGTTCCTCATATTCTGCAGTAAGAACATCACATATTCTCATTTCACAATTTTACACAGACACTAAAAATATCCGTACTAACAACCCTCCACTAAGTATTGCCTCCACTAAGTATGGATATCCTTCACAAGACAAGATGCTGAGATTACTCAGAAGCAAGTACAGGGGAGAAACTATACAGGGGACTATGCAGCTGTGGGTCTCTAGTAAAGATAACATAAGCTCTGTGTTAGTAAAGTGTTCAGGCGGCATTCTACTAATGTTGATCCTCCTCTTTTCTGTTAACAAGCCTGATGCTCCAGTCCATCACCCACAATGATTTTGAAAGTCCATCTGAAGAATTTTATAGCTTATAGATGTGACAAAACTTCAGGGAAAAATTAGTTATCAACAAAAGAAAGCAGTTCAGGACAGACAGGACATCAGGGAAGACAACAGTTCTATATATTCTCATGTGGACATATCGTATACCACTCATCCATGTTCTCTTTGTATAAGTGGCCCAAAAAGAATTCCATGAAAATAAACCGTCATGAGAACATCAGCTTACTCCTACTGTTTGAAGACAATCACTCTGAACCCGGTGAGTAGAATGGGTACTTGAAATTTGCTACATCCACTAAGAACTAGCACCATGACACTAAGACATTATATGAGTAACCAGAATGTTATTTTATGATATTACATTCAAGAAGCTAGATTTAATACAGGACTAAATATATGCATGTCATAAGTGTTTGCAGTTCAGAGATTAAGGTAATACCCAATAAAAAAAAAAATCAGCACAAACAGTCACTCTAGGTTAGTGACTACTAACCTAGAGCAAGTAGTATACCTGCAAGCTACCCTCTGTATTATTGAATCATAGAATGGTTTGAGCTAAAAGGTGCATTTCAAGGCCATCTAATCCAAACAGACTAGGAGTAGGAACATTTTCAACTATATCAGACTGTTTAGAGATCTGCTCTGTTTATTCAGATCAATTCAAATTTCCCAGACTGATTCCACTTTTTCTGATGATAAATGGAGGTTAAACTTTTTTGGTACTGCTATCATGATGCAAACTCAGGAAGCGTCTTCATTTCTCTGAGCCCAGCTGTGCTTCAAAGAGGACAGCTTTACATTTCTGGGATGCTTGTGGTCCCCAGGCTAACAGCTACCTGTCTGGAAGCAATATTGCTCCGCTTATCCTTTTTACCTTTTGGAAAGCCATCTTCATGGCTGCTCACTCTCAGCTCCTCAGCCATCAGTCACCTCACAGGCACCTGCACAATTGCTTACAATTCATTTTGTATGAATATGCTTGAAAAGAACATTAAAAATAAAATTAAGTATAATTTCTAAAACACCAAAGTATTAAGCTGGTATGATATACTCAGTATTTTCAAGTACCAATAAAACTTACTGCTGAAAAGACGTGAGGTAGATACTATTTTCATTATTTTTCCTTTTCATTTTTTCTACTTCTAAGATTAGTAAAAATTGTTAGCCAGTAAAACCAAAAGTGCACTGCCACTTTCATGACTTTCTAATTTCAGAGGGCTGTTGGATGTGACTTTTCCTCCTAAACATTTCTGAGAAAAGGCATTATTTTTGATTCCTTTCTCCATCATAATTTATATTTAAGATGACAGCCTGCAAAGTTGAAAGCAGTGGCTTTGAAACACTCTGGTTCTCTAAATCAATTCTCTCATGCCAAAATGTTCATTAAGGATATTTGTCTTACAATTTTTATACCTACTAGATGTGGGTCACTCCTGATTTCATGGGAAAGATATTAAAGACAAGTGATATCTCCATTCACATGTGAGACAAAGAAAGAATTTTACCAACTTGTAATTATAGGGCTGTACACCACAAAGTAGATTCAACACAGGACCATCTACCATGCAGATGGAATGACATGCAATGCTGGATTGCAGTTAGTCTGCACAGCTGTATTAACCCCATTCTCCCTCTCAGGCCACCGGTAGATGTCTTTAGGTGATTTCTGGTGTAATTAATATGCAGATTGTGCCTTCCTATGCCAGCTAGAGGAGAACATTAGAGGAGACAACATAAATCCAAGTACCACACAGGTACCCTGCATGCTTTCAAATCCTCCATCACAAAACACAAAACACGTATCAGCTCAAGATGTGTTGATCATCTAGCTCAGGTTGTCTGCTGAACAAACATCAAGCTCACAGGAAAGAGCAATAACAATCAGTTATGAAAATTCAATATTATCATTTAACTTTGGTGGTATTTTGTAATGCTTTGTATTAACAAAAAATGTAAGCTGTGAAGATTCATATGTGAATAAAATGGCATATTTTAGGTTTGAAATTGTTTCAGAGGAAATAAAATTATAGAAAGGAAAGTTTTAATATAAGCAAAATTTTCAAACAATGTCCTCTCATGAAATCGTTTGGGTGAGGTCAACAAATAACTTTTAAAAATATGACTAAAAATAATCTTCCTGGTCCTCTGATGATAGGAAATATTTCATTACTTCCAAAAAAATTGAAGGATGAGAATAGTTATATTTTTATTCAAGGTTCAACCCCACAAAATTTAGTATTAGAAGTTGTATCATTACCTGCTTGGCCTTCAGTCATATATTCATGTCTTCCACTACATGCAGAATTATGGACTATCCCAGGAAGATACTGAAACATTTTTAGTATGTGTACCCTCTTGCCACTCCTAGAGCTATTACTCTGCAGCCACATGGGGATTGTCATCACTGGGTCATTTTAGAGAAATACGTCAGCCTGGAGTCCTCAGTCATCGGGTGGGAAGAGTAGGGAAAAAATACCCAGGCCCTTGGCTTAACCCCCACTCACTGACTGCATGTCAGGAACAGACAAGACTAAAATACTAACAAACAACATCAACTTCCTCCCCATCTCTCTTTCTCCCTATTCCTCCAGTTTTTTACAAGGCAAGTAGGTGCATGAACTAGAAACATTCTGGAAATTTGATCTAATGGCAGTAAGAGTGTCAGGGAGTAGAGGAACGTTGAGCCAATGGGATCTGCAGCCTAAAATGTGAACCTATCATAAATATAGTTACAATTTCTTAAGACAAGCCAACAGCTTCTACTAAAAATGAACATGTTTATCTAGCAAATATTTAGTCTATGGGATGGATAAAGAGTAATATAACTAACACACTTGCAGATGTAATAGCATATCTTTGGGTCAGGAGTGGAACTGACTCTACAGGAAGACAGCTGCAATCAATGTGCAAGGAAATGGTTTTCCTTGGATCAGACTTGGAAGTGCCTATTTAGAAACAAGTGATTTATCTGAAAAAGCTAAAGAACTAAAAAAGGAGCTTTGTAGGGGATACAAAGATAACTCAAAGACTATATGGTGGGACCAGAGAAGTAGGAAACAACTCTTACTCCCATACTGTCCTGAGAGCTTGAAACTGGACCTCAGTCCAAATATTACTGCATATGAAATAATACTGCATGAAATAATACTGCATGAAATAATATCACACATCACCAAGCTTTATCCTCTGGGAAAAGGTTGGCATGTGAACTATAGTGGTTACATCTCTCTTCAGGGAATTTCACTTTGCAGTGGCTTTGCATAGCTGCAGGTAGTACTGAAACTATGTCTGAACAGCTGCAGCAGATACAGCCATCCTTGGAATTACTATTTTATTGACTATTTACTAGCTAAGGTTTGAAAAGCTACTGGGAGGTTTAAATATTTATTCCTTATCTTGTTTCCTATAAAAATTATGCAAGTCTATACTAACAACTCTGTCTGCAAAATTTCATTCATATTCTGAACCTCAATTAAAAAAAAAAAAATCAGCCAGACTTGAAAGCATCTGGTTAGAAAAGACACTGAAAGGGCAACATGCACACCATTTTATCTCAAGAGTTACCCTGACCTAAGTCTTTTTCTTAGTGACTTCAACTACTCTTCACCTGTTCTCAGACTTAACTACCCTTTGAAATTGAAGTATTTCTCCTCATGTCTAATGTGATTTCCCATGAATGTCTTAAAAAAATCTGGAAAATATGCAGCTACTACAAAAATATTTATCTTTCATCTGTCCTTTTGGACATTATTTACCAACTGTGCAAAGTTCTTATTTTTCTCTTCCATTACCAATTTTCTGCCAGGAATATATGTAGGACTGAAAAAAATCAGCGCAGAGTTCAGCACTGACCTTTAGTTCCACAACAGTGAGAGTCTAGGGTACAGAAAAAGATTCCCCTTTTATTTGATTTGTACAAACTTGGAAGTCTTTCTACATGATTTCTTTGGTCTCTCTGTGAGTGAACAGGCTGTCAAATACAGGTGAGGGTGCTGAAACCCAGAGCCTCAAATACACTGTTCTCACCACGGTTTAAAGCACAGAGTCTACTTTGATGTAGACCTACCCAAAAAATGTGCTCTGGCTTTTCTTTCAGCTCAAATCTGCTGATTTAATTTTGTGTTAAATTTGGCTCTTCTTGCTTATTTGTTTTGTTGATCTACTTGTCTTTCTATCAGTTCACTTATCCTGAGCTTGACAGAGAGAATTAGTCCCCAGAAAACTTGTGAGGGAGGCTTTTAACACATATGAAAGGAGGACACTCTGTTTGTCTCTCAAATAACCCATTTAAGTGCAAGGTCTGCCATGCAGTGTTAGAATAACACTGACTGTTTCAGGCAACTCAGACACGCTGACCCTAGATAATCTCTCTGCTTTCTGAGGAGTAAAGAACAAAGAATCACAACCTGCCACATGGGCAATCATGCAAATTCCAAACCATGGCATGGACTGAAAGGCATGAGAGAGAAAGCTGGGTGTCTCAGTCAAGGACACACCAGCAGGGTGTGTGGGGGGTGTGCCTGGGGGCTTGCGTGGAGTGAGTGTAGGTGTGGGTGTTTCCTTGTCTCTACATTCTGCTGCACAGCTCTGCTGACCCTGTCAATGTGCTAGTGGAAGACAGCTGATTAACAATGGAAAAGAACAAGGCAAAGTCTGGCAATTGCAGTCCTAAACTACATTGTTCAATTGCATGTGAGCTAAACAGGAGCACAGCTCAGGAGAGAGGTGGCAGGGAGAAAAAAAAAGAGGACAATTGAACTTCAGGCAGGGGACACTTAAGATGCAAAGGCAGGGCCTCATCTCTCCCAGAAAAGAGGTTCCAAAACCATTTCCTTGGGGGCTGTCAGAGTTTTTCAGGCAGTTTTCCAGCACCAGTTATTTGCAAACCTGACTCATGTCCTTTGAATATTTTAACTCATCCAAGATTCCATCTCCCCATAAGTTCCTGATGGCTACACATGCCTTGCTACTCTGTGCTAGCTCAGGCTTTCAGCTCTGTCAAAATCACAGCAATTCTTCTTGCATGACCTGTCTTTTTTCCAGTATGCTCTTCAGTCTTATCGCCCAGTTTCTCTCAGGGGGCTCCCACAGCAAACACAGAGGCCTACAGGTTTTCTCTTGCACCACAAACATGTATCAGATGTAGATGTGGATTTCAAAGGGCACACATGATCTTCAACTGCCTCCCATCAGCATCTTCTGGTGACACTGGGTGAATCACAGTCTTTCCTTCTCCCCACAGCAATATTGCTGCCTGAGAACCACACCCCTGGTTTCTATTCCAATTGGCTGTGGAACTGCAGAACAATCCTATGGGAATACTCAGTTCTCCAAGCATCCACGAGTAATGCTACCCTACACAATAGATACGAAATCTGCTTTTCTGCTGCTCCACAACAGATGGAGTCCAAGATAAAGCACTGCTCTCTGAGGGAGATCAGATCTGTACTCAACAAGCCTTGTTTGTTTACTTCAATTGAAAACAGTATCATATCTGTCCACTGTTGTTTAAGTGAAAAACTGAACTGCATCATGTTCCTGGTTGCAGAAGCCATCTCTGAATTTTCTGCAAACACAGATCAAGGGCAATGGTTCCATCAGTTTCAGGGGAGACCAGCCTAGACAAACCTAGTTACAAGAAAGGGATCATAGGATTGTAGAATGGCCTGAGCTGGAACGGACCTTACAAATATCTCCAAATCACCCCAAACCCCCTATAGGCAGGGACACCTTCCACTAAACTAGTTTGCTGAGAGTCCCATCCAGCCATGGGAGAGAGGCGAGGTGCACCAGCCCTCTAATCATCTTTCTGACCCTCCTCTAGAGTTGCTCAAACAGGTCCATATCCTTCTTATGGACACATATCTGGACACATTGCTCCAGATAGGTATCAGAAAAGCACAACAGAAGGATAGTCACTTCACTACATCTGCTGGCCAAGCTGCCTTTAATGCAGCCCAGGATAGAGTGATTTTCTGGACTGCAAGTGCACATTGCCAAGTCATATCAAAGTTCTCATCCACTCTCAAGCCCTCCTCAGTGCTGCTCTCAATCCATCCACTGCCCAGTCTGTATTTGTGTTTGGGAATTCCCTGTCCCAGGTACAGCACCTTGCACTTGGCCTTTCTGACCTTCACAGGGTTTGCACAGCCCCACCTCTCCAGCCTGTCCAGGGCCCTCTGGATAGCATCCCTTCTCTGCAGCAGGTCAACTGCCCAACACAGCCTGGTGTTTGTGAGAAAACTTGCTGAGGGTGTCCTTGATCCCACTGTATGTGTCACTGACAAAGATGCTGAACAGCGCTAGTTCAACACCAAACGTGAGGACATCACTCATCTCTGGTATCTGCTTGGACACTGAGCCTTTAACCACATGCAGAATCCTAGCAGAAAAGGAGGCTAAATTAATATGTCTCAAACACTGATAGCCCAATAGCTGTGAAGCCAACCATGTTGGTAATAACAGCCAAGAATTGTTGGTAGTAACACACCATGGGAAAGAACAAGTCAGGGCTGGAGATGGGCTAGAACGAAGTGCAGAACTTTTCCAGGACAAAAATCCTTTTTATGCCTCCTTGGTTTTAAGCCCAACACAGCACAATATAAGCATGGGAATGAAGTAAAGAAGTGGGCATGGACTCTAAGCGGGAAACAAGATCACCCAAGACTCCTGACACTGGAAACTATCCCTGGTGATTCCTTCTTCCCTTCCCCCTCCCCTTCCCCCTCCTCTTCCCCCTTCCCCCTCCCCTTCCCCCTCCTCTTCCCCCTTCCCCCTCCCTTCCCTCCCCCTCCTTCCCCCTCCCTTCCCTCCCCCTCCCTCCCCCTCCCTTCCCTTCCCCTTCCCTTCCCCTTCCCTTCCCTTCCCTTCCCTTCCCTTCCCTTCCCTTCCTTCCCTTCCCTTCCCTTCCCTTCCCTTCCCTTCCCTTCCCTTCCCTTCCCTTCCCTTCCCTTCCCTTCCCTTCCCTTCCCTTCCCTTCCCTTCCCTTCCCTTCCCTTCCCTTCCCTTCCCTTCCCTTCCCTTCCCTTCCCTTCCCTTCCCTTCCCTTCCCTTCCCTTCCCTTCCCTTCCCTCTCTCACTTTCTCTAATTCACCTCTTCCCTTCTCCCTTCCTTTTCATCTTAACTCTTTACCCAACATCCTCTGTTGTGTGCTTATATGGTAGGGACTAACTAATACCAATTTCCATGCCAAGTGTGCAATTTACTAATAAAATACAGTGAACTTTGTTGGACCCTCTGACTTTTGTTGTTATTTTCGATAACAAGCATATTTTTATTTTCCATGCTCCCTCCCCTTAAAGATGGGATGGTACACCACAGCTCTTTTTGTCCATTCAGCCATTCCTTAACCATCAAGTGATCCAGCCATCAAATCTGTGTCTCTCTACTTTAGAGGATCTGCTCCATGATCTTGCTGGGCATTTTTGTTGGGGTTCATTGCTCCTGAGTTTGGAGGTGGAGATCCGTGTATATTGAATAGCTTTTTTGTACTCCCATTCCCTCCAGTATTTTATCCCATGGTATTCTACCAAGCAGATCTCTGCAGAGCCTGAAGTCTGCTCTCCTGATACCCAGTTACAGAAGCCATCCACCACACCCCTGTGATGCCAATAAAATCCTGGCCCTGCAGGCATGTACACTCTCTAACTTCTCTTGTTTTGTGCCCATTCTGGGTGTGTTTTCACAGAGGCAGATGGGAAACATATTTTGGATTAATCTACTGTGTGTGCTGACTCTGCCGAAGCAAACTGGCCATTCTGCTAACCGCTCAAGTCACTGGACTATGCTAAGTTTTCCCAGTCAAATGCCTTTTTTTTCCCATTACTACATACAGGCAGTGTGAACTACAATTTGTGAACAAATATACTGCTCTTTGGAAACCAAGGCTTTGAGAAACAACAGACATAGGTATCACATACCATGAATTTTTCAGAATACTCAGCAAAAAACATGTTTTCATTTTTTCTGTGTTTGTAAACATGTTTTTTTTCTTCCTTTTGGGTGTGCAGCATCCATATTAAAACAATGCCTTTCTGCAATATGGTCAGCCTCAGCGAGAGGCAATGAGGTCTTGAAAGCTTCACGAATGGAGATAAATTACTGCTGACTAGCAAAGTTTTTCCATCTTGTAATCAGAGAAGAAATCTCCAGAGTAAGCAGAGAATATCTGACTCATGAAGAAGTATATAGGATCAGAGCCTTCAAAATACTGATTTTAGGTATCTAGAGGGTAGACTGAAATCAGTACACTGACTCATGACTACAGGGCCCAAGAAAAGTACAGTGCATACTGTTATCCTAAACCTGTTGGGTCCTGTGGAAAAGTCTCTCCCCCGGAATCCAACCTGCAGCTTCAATTAAGAAAATCTGGGTCAATTCTATCCTTCAAAGCAGTTAAGCAGGAAAAAAAGAAAGAAAAATTACATATCCACAGTAATAACTGCAGTTTAATTGCTCATAGGTTACAGTGAAAGTTTAGATTTGCTCCATGAGCACCAAGATGGGGTCAAGGTGCAGAAGGTTCCCATGAGAACAGAGGCATTTTCCAGCGATGCAGAGCAGGTGTGCTACTAGCCAATGCAGGTTATGGTTTTTTGTGTTTCCAGAGTCTTCATTTAGTTTTCCATAAGAAAAACTTCTTGTATGAGTTTAGAAGAATTTATGTTATAGCTATGTATCTGATAGCATAAATAAATCCATAGGATATATCCTTCTTTATGTGTGCACCGTGTAAGATCATAACATGGAGTATAAGCTGCTCATCCTTCTTCCTGCCTCCTGCATGTATTTCCTTTGCCAAATGAAAGCTTTCTTTTAGTACAAGGCTGCTAAAATTATTTCCCCAGGATACTGAAACAAATGAGATCAGACACAACTATTTCTTCTCCATAGCCTGTGTTTTCCACATGTGACAGCTCTTTTTTGTTTTGTTTCTTGTTTGGTTTTGGGTTTTTGGGTTTGTTTTCATTTTCGCTTACTAAATTTTTATTTGAAAGCTCTAGTTCAGTCAGTGTGTTTTTACAGGAATATAATACAAGTGCTCTAGAGGATAAGAAGTGGTTCACCACAAGATGAGGAGTAGCATGATGAAGATCCAGATAACTGCCAAAAGAAATATAGTTTGTACTCTCCAGGTAAATAGGGAACTCACTGTTAGCTCATGAGGCTGAAAAATTTATTATTATCCTGCCTTGTTAGGTTTGTTCTTGGTGAGGTTCAGCATTTCATTGCCTTATTGATCACAAGCATTTTCACAGATTGGAGCTTGAAGCCAGCTCAAAATTCAGAGATTGAGCCCTAAATGGCTGATTCATTTTAAATTCAGCTTTCAGTAGGTAAACTCTATGAGCTCTCTGCATCTCATCTCTGCAAATCCTTGAGAAGCCATGAAAGGCAGATTTTTTTTAAACCAGTTTCTTACCATAAGTTTTATTTCTAGCATATTGCTAGAACTTTTCTCTGTGCACATATCAGCTATAGCTACTATGAAACTTTAGGTACTCCTTGGCACTTTGTAGTACACTAAGGAGTGCTCATGAACATGTAGTACAGTGTTATGAGCAAAGTAATAGGTTAACAGAACTCATCACAGCAGATTAAGAAGGAATTTAGAAAGGATTCTGGAAGTGGTGCCCTCTATGTGACTGAAAGCTCCACATAAATTTTTGTTCCCTAATGAAGTTCAGCACTGTGAGGAACAGTCACATTTAACTGTAAGTGCATACTGTTATCCTAAACCTGTAAGTAGGTTTGATTAAAATGAAAAAGATAATTTTCTATATAAAAAAAATTCAACATATCATAAACATAGATTATTACAAAAAAAAAAAATAAAAATAGAGACAACTAACAGGTCCAGGTATAAAAGTAGTACTCATATCACTATTTCTGAGAATTCCAGGAGCTTACCTAGGAGGAAAAGAGGCCCTTAGACCGAAATTTAGGTATGCATCTGCAGTTTTTCTCAGCTTTCTGTGTGACCATATGGGAGACAATTCATTTCTTGGTGAAAAGAGAATTTAAATAAGATTTATCCTTTTAAAGAGGCTACACTGAGTCTGCCTTGAAACACAGTCATTGCTTACAATGACGCTACACTGAAATATAAGGAGTTGTTTCTGTGCGATTTTCATACGTTATACTGTCCTCAGTAATTCCCCTGGGTTGACAGGATGAATTTAACGGCACAATAAACTGCATCAAACTTTTCTGTAAGACTTTTTTTAAGTAAACTACACCAAAGCTGTAATTGCTGACTTTGCTGACAGTGCAAGATAATGTAATTCAGCAACAATAAGAGATCAGGAAAGATTAGTTGGGTGATTATCTTTAGTCCTTGCTTTGAAACTATTTAATTGTTGTCATAAATTCCTTGGGAATTCTTCTGTGTAGAATAAATGCTGCCATTGCAGCTAGGATCTAATTAGCACAGCCACCCTGCCAGTACATTTGTTGAGACCAAGGCATTGTCAAAAACTCTCAGCCAAGACTCAGTAAAATCAAAGGTAGTTAATCAATTAGTTTCAAACCTTTTACACACTCCTCCCTCTGAACTACAAAGAGTATTTCTCAATCCCATTAACTGGCAACAGAAGTGAGAACTCTGACACCAAAATGCTTTAAAAATAGGAAGAAAACTTTTGACATCTAAAAGAGCGAGTAGGAAATTATGAGTGTTAATTTATATGCTGCAGCTTTTCAGAAGGACATGAAAAAACTAAGGGCAAGTCACTTCGTTTTCTCTAGCCCTTCTTGAACTAGCACACCAGCCTCTTCCTTACTTAATTCGAGGTAGTTTTCTTGCTTCCCAAGAGACTAGAGAAGATGTGTTTGTAGTGAAAGCTGATAAGGGAAGATATCTGGTTCATCTAAACAGTCCAACCAAGCAGCAATAATGGTGTTGAAGTGAGAAACCCACTCAGTCTATATAGTGTTGCAAAGTTGGGTTGCTATGACAAACCTGAAGAACTGTTTTCAACTGTAAACAGCCATGGCATAAAGAAATCTCAGACCATTGTAACAGCAATCAACTAGCTTGGGCTGATAGCTCAAAACTCATTCTAGAGATCAAGTGTATGTTTCTTATTTCCTCTCTGTGGAATCAGCTGCTGAGCTTTGCTCATTCTTTCTCTTGGCTGGCTATGGCCAGAGAACAAATGTTTTGTATTGTCAGGGATATGTGAGCAGAGGCAGAGCCCATGGAGCTCACAGCCACATCCAGCTAAGAGCCGTACAGCAGAAGGGGGAGATGAACTTCATGTAGAGGAGCTTGCTGTCTCTGCTGTACATTTTTCCCAGGTACATCTTTGTTCTACTGTAAAAGGCATTTCATCTCCTACCAGCATCCATTCACTGAAGTACCAAAAGGAGCCTTTTCAAAGGCTCTTTAATAATTTTAATAAATTTCAGAAGTTCTTGAAGTCTTGGCTGGGATGCCCAGTTTTTCTTGCCCTCTCCATATATGCAGAACCCCATAGCAACTCCACTAGTAGAGTATGGAACAGCTGAAGTGTAAACCCCTCGATGCATGGAAGCATTCATCTTCCAGACAGTGAGTCAAGAAGAGAGTAACAAGCCCATTTTCTTTCTCTTTCTTGATCTAATCAGGTGAGGATTTTCTGTCACAGTAGTGAATGGGATGCATGCAGCATGTTGGATTTTTGTTGTGTGCATATCATAAAGCAGCAGCTCAAAGAACTTACTTAAGGGGTAATTGATAACCAGTCATGCTCATCCTATCCTCCTCAAGCTAGGCAAAGGGAAGCTGGCTCTCTATTTTATTTTCATATTGTCTGAGCATTTTGATGTCATTAAAGAAACTCCTGGTAGCTGATGTGGGAAGCAGAAGAAGAGGGCAGAGAGACCTTAAATCGCACCTTGGACAACCTCAAGGGGAAAGGACCGCTGGAAGGGAACACTTCAGTAACTGAGCCTGCACATTAATGTGACCATAGACATCACCAATATGATCAACTGATTTGGCTTTTCTTTATCCTGACCACTATTTAATACCTTCCCATCATGAAATATCTGTACATGCTTAGCAAAGCCATGAGCCACTAGGAATTGTATTACTTAAGAAAATTAAATTGCTTCAGGCCATTAATGAACAATTATTCTTCAAATGTAAAAAAGAAGAAATTAAAAAGATCAAATAAGAATACACTTGACTCCTTTCCTTAGGATCACATGAGTTTTTTTGGATCAGTTGGGGTTTTTGGCCAATGCCTCAGCCTTTTTGGTAATGGTCCTAGTTATCCAAATCGCTGCTAAAACTTGGAATCTCTTCATGTAAGTTTTTGTTGAGAAGCTGGGAGAAATGCCCTTTCAAATCAGCAGTGTTTGCTGCCTCAAGAGAAGTCCCATGTTAGTGGAAGCATGCCATTTACTAATAGTAGAGTTCTTTAAAAATTACTACCATGCAAGTACACGCAGAAGAAGCTGGCACAAACTCAGTGACAAACCTAGGAGCTCTGATACTGAGAGAAGGAACACAGTGGCCTTTGAGAAGCACCTGAAAGAATGGGCTCTATGTGTGCAGAACAGAGAAGCCACCCATAAGCAAGTTCAGCCCAGACTAGAGCATGGGCAGAACAAATAAAAAGAAGTAGAAACAGTTCTCTGGCTGAGCTGGCTGAGCTGCTGGAATGAAAAGAGATGTTTCATGCCCACTGATGGACAGGTCCTGCCACCATGACAACAGGTCAAGCAAGTATATACAGCGATTACCTTTCAGATCTTACTTACCAAATGCTGACATTTCTGTGACTTCAGGTACTTACTGTTCTTGACCTAATGTGCCTCAAGGGTGGAAATCCATCATCTGCAGGATTTTTGTCAAAGAGATTTGTAGAGTGTGGGAGGGTAGGAAGTTTGCACATTGGCAAAAAACTAGTGTGCAGATTTTTAAGTTGGGCACAAGCTTCTAATTCTGGAGTACTTTCAAGAAGAGTGGGAAACATGGTGTGCATTTCTTTGCTGATAGAAAATCTCCCTTTTATTTATATATTCATGCATTCTTGGCATCCTTACTGGTAACAGCTTGCCTGTCACTTTCCCAATGTGGCAGGTTCCTCAGCCCCAGTTCCTGCACTTGTTTGACTTCATTCTCACCATAGAAAGAAACTAGCTCCTCCCACTTACATATCAGGAAGAAAAAAGTTTGTCTCAGAGAGACACAGCTTCTGATTGTCTGAAAACAAGCACAACTCAATGACAAAGCACGATCATAAAAAGCACCTGCTTGCTCTCTAAACTGCCCATCAATATTCCATCTCTAACCTGCTTCCCAGCGCAGCCCTGCAAGCCCAAGGACTCTGTGGGGGTTTTTCAGTAATCTGTGTGAAAATAATATTTGTCTGGTTATTCAGCCTTGTGTTTGGAAAATTACTTTTCTGGGGCACTAACTTCATCAGCCTTTATCAGAGCAAGTGTGTGGCTCCCAGGAGAAGAAAGTACCAGCTCATTCTGGGGGAGAGACAAAAAACACTGCAGACAATGGAGAACATAGGAAGCAGAAAGATGATTTGCTTCAATGAATTTAATTAGGAGACATTAACAATATTTTGTCACTTTGCCCTGTGGCTTTTCCTGCTTTGTTATCATCTGAAAAGTATATTTAAAACTAAAAGCAAAACTCCAGACACTAGAATAATTACCCTCTGAACCTTACCTTAGAAATGCAGGGCATTTCTACAGCAGAAGAGACAAAGTCTGGTAACCTAGACAGCATTGGGATCCTACGTCCAAGTGCTGACAGCAGGGCAGTGGCCTCTGTGACAAGAATTCAGGGGCTGCTCTTTGCCAGACACAGCCATCTCCAGCTCCAGAGAGACAAAGAGACTGCAAACTGTTTTAAAGGCCATGACTAAGCTTAACTAAGCTGCCTATTTAGCATGATGTTCTCCCACTTGGGCCAATCCTCTACACATGAGCTTTGCAATGAACCTGGTAATAGAAGATGAGGAATGAGAGCTTGCTCGACAGTTAGCTACAAGTTAAGCATGTGTTCTAAGCCCTTCTAGTCAGTGGGCAGAGGCATTCACTGTGGGCAGCAAGACATTCTATGGATGTCCCAAGGTGTGCACCTGGGACATCATGCTCTTAGGTATGCATCTCTCCCTACTGAGTACCAAGGAAGAAATTACAGCCAGTTCAGACAATAAACAGTTTGACTGCTAAAGGCTGGTAAGACAAACTCATTGGTGAACCTGGTTGTCCCTACAATGATCCTAAATATTCCCAAACCTTTCTCCTCACCTGAATTCATCTCTTTCTCACTCTGATCTCTATAGGTGCCTATTGTGAAATCCTTTAATTTTTTAAAAAACAGACACTTATTTACCTGTTCTCATTCTGACTGATTCACTCAAACTAGAAAGAATTGAGATTCTTCTTCCACTTCCTCACTCCCTCTCTCTCTCCCCCTCACCCCACCTCATCTCCTCTTAAGCATAATCCATTCCTTCAGCAGAAATGGAAACAACCATAAATTTGGGTTCAGCTAATGAAAACTAACAATAGCAGTGAGATAGACTTCCTGCAATTCTGATTTCCTTTTACAAGATCTTTTTGTTGCATACCAGACACTTTGCTCTTTTTAAATGTAGTGCCTATCACTTTCAGCAGACCAAAAATCAATGTCACTAGTTCTGATGACTAATACAAAAGACAGAGTTAATGGGCTTCCAGTTAGGATGATAATATTTGCTACCTGCCCAAAAGTTACCTCACTAACTATCCCGCTTTTCCTCTGTAATCTGTGGACCTTTCTCAGTGGTGCTGCTAAAATGGATAAGCCCTTCTAGAAAAAGATCAAGGAATGAGCCTGGATTGTTTTTCTCTGCACATCTTGAGTCCCAGTGCAGTAAGAGTCATCTTCCAGCAGCTCTTCTCCTTGGGTTCTGGCCTGCCACCACTGCTCTCCAATCTGAGGCCCTCTCAGACTGTCTCCTTTGAAGGATTTAGTGGGTCTTAAGCTTTGCATGGCTGCAGGGTATTTAAATCTCATTGGCTAGTCAGAGTTTTGGAGAAATAAGAATTTCTCAAAAAATTTCTCTAATAAGAATTAAGATATTGCTCCAACAATGAGGTTTCATCAGGTGCACCCTTAGGACAATCAGAAGAAATTATGCCAATAGCTCTGTGTTGGGACAATCTGTGAAATTGAACTCCATGTCTGCTTCTTGCAGCAGAGGGGAGATAAGACAGAAAGAGAAAGGAATCTTGGGCAGAGTATGTGAAGGTCCATAGTTGTCAGAGCCAAGTGCAGAAAGAGCATAATGCTGTGTAAAAAATATTATCCCCTTAGTATTTTTCTGGTATGTACTATCTAGAAGACTACAATGACTTTGTCCTCCAGCCATTACATTAAAATTTTATAGCTCTGTTTCAGCATCCCAAGTTCTTTCCAGTCCTGGCACTCCCCTAGCAATTGTTTCCTTCACTGCAGAAGATTAAAATCATAGGGTGGTCTGCTGCTGGCTTTGAGCAGGGCAGTTGTGCTGTGGTTTGAACAATGGACCCCATTCAGGTTCTCTTCTTTCTACGTTACAGTATGACATAAGACTCAGATATACTCCTTAGATTCAGGATGAATAAGGAGGAAATTTGAAGTAGAACATATGGATTTGTGGTAGAGTGACTTCTGTGCCCACCAAAAGTGGAGGGAAGGAGAGATACAGTCACCAGTGTTAACAGCCCAGACTTACTTGCTTCTTTATATGCAGCAGAGATACATAATTGTCTGGACTTAGAAGGAAAAGGAAGGAGAAAAAACTTACTACAGCTGAAAATGTGTAGCAGGCATGCAGCAGCACAAGAAAACTGCAAATACTGTGATATAACAAGGGTCCAGTTAGATAGCGAGAAGTTTCTGCTCTGAGAAGGATTGCAAGAATTAGGGTAATATTAACAGATGCCTCTGGTAGCAACTACTTTCAACTATTGGCAGTTTAGGGACACCATGAAACTAAGCTTGCATTTGGGTTTTCACATTTACCTCTTCTCTATGAATGGATATTTTTTAAAAATCCTGTTATATTTCTCATTTTCAATTCTATTTAAAGATTTCAGATATGATGCTTCAAAACATCAAGATGCAATCTGCACACAGAACCACTGCAACACACATGAAACTGTGACAAGGATTCGTAAGATCTGCAAAGCCTTACATCTCCCCTCCTCTGACAAGCTGCCAGGGTGATCTCCCACATCCCACTCTTACTGGTCATTTCTAAGAATTGGCTGACATGGGTGCAATTATCATACATGCTTCTGAGCTTCCATTTTGCAGCATCACTCCTCAGGTGCTCTTTCAACAACAGCTAGAGACTGAACTACTGCATTAAGATTAAATTTCAGAGAGCAGGAAAGAGAGTGAGTGTTGTGGGCAGATGTGAGAACTCTTTAATCTGAAGGAGCACTTGTTCACTAAGAAGTTTTGGTAATGTAGCACAGTTAGATAGTCTGTTAATAGTTCATTATATTTATTAAAAGATAAATGCACAGGCCTAACTCTACAGCCACACAGAAATCCAAGTTCTAGCAAAGACTGAGTCCTGGAGAATATGCCTTCTAAATGGTTTCTCTCACTCAAAGCTTTAGTGCAGAGTTGAGATATATGCTTAGAGAAACTCATTGGTGCACAGTCTTCCCATTCTGTGTATTTTTTAATTTTTAAAGCTTTTTAAAAAATCAAGTGGCTCTTAAATATTTATCTGTTCTTTCCAATTCTTCATTTGTCCTTTCTGTCTCTTTTCTAAGCAAAACAGAAATCGTTTTCCAGTGTGTGCATGTCACGAATACTGGGAATTTACAATTGTTAAAAAAAGCTCAGAAACATATCAGCTCTTTGCTATGTTTTGGAAGTGTAAAATTAGAAAGAAAAAACAAAGTTTTTGATATTTCACCTAATAAATACCAAATAATCATAAAATCTATCCTTATACATTTACCACACTATTCTTTGTAATTTAGTGTTGTCATAGTAATACTTTACTGAACTTAATACTTAATTCTGAGGACACAGACACAGGTCAGAAATTACTTTCTAATTTTCCATGTGTACTTATTTCTAATTGTTATGCTTACTCTGAGGTAAGCCTATCCATATCCTTTACCAATTTACATTTTATAAATAATAAACACACTGGGGCCATATTTTATTTTTTACCTTGTGTCCTCTGATCTTCAGATAAACTTTCATTTCTTTCGATATTTCTTAATGTAAGACTGCATTTTAAACTGTGGTTTCAAGCTAACTTAATACTCAAAAAAGGATCAATTCATTCCAATTAACACTAATTAAAGTCTCTCAGTGATTTCTCTGAGCAGGGATCAGTCTTGGGACTCTCCTATTTCTTCTTCTCATCTCTGTTCAGTTGAATAATTTTTACAAATATTACTCTGCTAATTTCTTCAGAGCACTTGCACAAGGCAGTCTGTTTTGCCTAAGAACTAATGTACGTAAGAGCTTTGTCTTTCACTTGCACACCACATGAATAGTGTCTCAATCAGATTTCTTCTCTTCTTACAGTAGTGGAAATGAGTGGGATTACTGAATCGTGTATGCTGTGAAGTCATACATTAAGCAGGCACAGGTGTTCAAGGAACATGGAGTTTTTTCCAGCTTTGCCACTAAATTGCTGCATCATCCTGATGATATCACTTAACTCATTTTGCCTCCATGTTATTTGTCTTTTCTCATCTATCCTGAGCTCCTTATGAACATTTTTTTTTACATTCTCTAACACCACTCTAACTCTAAGACAATGGCACTTTTGCTTTACCTTTGGCTTTAAAAAAAACTCCTTGAACTTTTGCTGTTTTGAAAAACAAGCCTCCATATTTGATTTTTTTTCTTCCTAAGAGACTGAATTGATATGTTTTAGTATAATCAAGACATTCCACTTACAATGATTTTCTCACTTGCTGTCAGCAAGCCCTTATTTGAAGAGCTACTCCAGTGTTACAGAAAACTGAGACAGGAATGCATCATCATGCCACAAGCATTTGGTTCTTCTCTTGCTAGACCAAATCTCTTTCGAACTGATACATTTTCTTCAAGGGTCTTCAACATCAGTGTTTTCAGCAACATTTTCTTCTCTGGCAAGAGGCTGATGGAACTTTCAGAGCTCCCCAATGCATAGATTCTTTTTGCTGAACAGTGATTTTGCTTTGGGTCTCTAATGCTCCTTTGACCAGAGCAGAGACACAATTTAGTCAGACAGTTTAAATTTAATATTCATCCTGCACCTTCCTGCTCCTCTGTGAGATACAAAGAATTTAGTCCAATGAGGCTGCAAGTACTCATATCAGGAAAGGGGGAAAGCAACCTGAAACCCATTCATATTTCAGAAAGGCTGGTGATTCAATTCTGGTTGAAAGTATCAATGGCTTGGGGGCAGCTAAGTGAAGCCATTAGTAAGCAAAGCTGATCTCCTATCCTAACATCATTCAAAACACAATTAAGTGTTTCATTCTTTCCTTTATTTTTCTGAGAGAATGGAAAGCAATTTCCAACTGTAGGAAGCATTTTTACCATTAAATGCCTTTTTCTCCTTTTTCTTTCTTTTAAAAATAATATATAATTTTAATGAGATTCAATAATGGTTCTCAGTAAAGCTGTAACTCTTGAAGGAATTAGATCTGCCTTTATCTCCATCACTGAACCACAGGCTTGATGGCTGAAATGAAATCCACAGCCATTGTTATGTCACATGATGATTCAGATGAATTTTTCATGGGACATAATAGCTCTTAATCCGTCCTGCAGAAGAGCAATTTTCTGTTCTTTCTATACACAACTGTCTGTCTCCTTAATAAAAATATTCATTAGGTATAGGGTCAAGGACTAATCATTCACAAGACTTAAAATCTACCTATTTGACAAGGATTCTGTTGGCAAAACCTTTATTCCTTTAGTATTTCAGGCAAGCAATTCAGAAGAGATAATACAGCAAGCATAAGAATTATTATAGTGAGAACCAAAGTTCTAACCTCACGCAAGATCAGTTCTTCAAACCTCATATCATCAAATTCAAGCTTACTGGCTCTATATATTTTTATTTCTGTTCCGGATGTACCCACCCCAGTGGCCTGATATCTAGTACCTACAGTCCTAGTCATGCAAGTTTCCTCTTCTCACTTCAGTGCTGTTACGTTGCATAATCTTTGGCTGTGAATAACTCTTTAAAATTTCATCTCACATGCATTGTTTCTGTCTTGTGTACCTAGAAAAACTTCAAGCATTATTAACAGTTGTGCAAAATTTATCTAATAGCCAAATAGTATTATTTGAACTATTCTTTTTGGGGACTGGGTTGGGTTTATTTTTTTTAACAAACATTTAATTTTCTTTAATTCTGCCAGTTCTAGAGTTCTGCTTCTGCTCTTATTCTTCCATTAAAATTCTGGTACATTTAAATAATAATAATAATCTTGATAGTATTATTCTTTCCCATTTTCTTCATTCCAGTGTATGTTCTATTTTTAATACTGATTTTTTTTCCCTTCAAGAGTGCCAGGATTTTTTGTATAATGTGGACATGCACATGAAAAGATTTCTTCAACACTTTCACATTACCGTTTTCCTAGTTAAATATTATGTTCCAGCTCATTTAGCCCATTATTGTTTTGAACTTTCTAAAGCCACTTACCAGAATATTTAAACATAGCCTTGCAAACATATTCAGTCCATAATCAATTGAATCTGAAACTAATCCACCATTAAGTATCGGGCGGGATTCCTACTTTTCTGTCAAGGTGAGGCTTTAAGATAGAATTTCCCTGTGACAGGCAGCTGCCCAGTTCCAGCTTCTGGAACAAGTGGCAGAGATCTACCACCACTTGCACATGCACTGAAGTTTCTTGCATGAGCTATTGCACAAATAAAGCAAAATTCAACAAAAAAGAGTTGAAGGATGGAGAAAATATTGGCACCCCTTTTTAACAGATAGAGAACATCTACAACCATATAAGAAGATATTACATATAGTATCAGGTTATGATATTTTATTATCAGTTGACATTTATTGTTTCAAAAATGTAAAATCACCTACAGGCTGTGTGAAAAGCAATCATGGAGCAGAAAGACTGATACCTTGTGTCATATAAACCAGAAAAAGCCATCCCACGAACCCATACACCAATAAAACATGTTTAACTCTCCACACAGAAAGCATTGCAAACCTTCTTCCTTTGCACAGCATGCAATTTACATGGCAAAACAACACTGCACTTTTCCCCAAAGAACATTATGGTTCAGAAACAAAGAATCAGAGCACAAGCAGTTTTTTTAGATTCAACAGACAGGAAAAAACAGCCTTCAAGTGGATGAGACAAAAAATATTTGGATTAGCATACCAATAAAAATGTTCATGTATTGATCTATAAATTTGCCTTTAAACAAGTTAAATACTATAGGACATTTTTCTGCAGTTTCTACATAAAATTATAAATAAAATTGTCAAACACTTTAAATTGTAGATAACATTTTTGGCTGGTTTTTCTAAGTGGAAAAACATCCATGCATTTATTATCCTGTTTAAGCTTATAATCAGCAACCTACTGTGACTTTGAATTAATTGGCATTTTTTATTTTGTTTTTCCTGTTCTGGAGGTGGTGTGGAATCCAAATGTGATAAGAGTCACAGATTCAAAAGAAGCTTGCACCCGTTCTTGCTAGGCTTTGTGATGGTCTCCACAGTGGGGTGTCTTCTTAAATGAATGGTGTAGCACAAGGGATAGGAAGCATGACAGATTTAAGTTCTGCTATCATTATTAGGATAACACTCTACAGTAGAATGATTAATAACACTTCTCTATCACAATATTCTTCTCTTAGCTGCAGCATCATCTTCCTCAAATGTTCTCCCCCTCAGGTCAAGGAAACCAGCCTAATAAAGGAGCCAGAGAAGGACCTGCAGCATCATAAACCAGTGGTTCAAGTAGGATGGAAGAAATCACTAATCTCTAGCAAAAGCCGTATGTACCTAGATCACAGCACAGCCCATCTCTACATATGCTTTGCCTGTCACTTTTCCCAGCTCTCTAGCAGTGCCCACAAGACAGCAGGAACCTTGACACGAAGTACATGCTGCACTTCCCCTGAAGGACTGAGGGGACCACATCAACCATCTTAAAGCCTTATCTCAGAGATGGAAACAGAAGCCTGACATCACAGACTCATGGAGTCATTAAGAAAAAGACCTTCCAGATCAACAGTCCAACCATTTACGTAGCACCACTGTGTTCACCTCTAAACCACATCCCCAGCTGCCACATCAACACATTTCTTTAACACTTCCAGGGATCCTCTTCTCCAAACTACAGTGGAGATGAATGTGACATAAATGTTACTTCACCATTCACCCTATCACAGCCACCATTCTTCTTGGGAAGCCTGAGGCTGCTTACTGTGGTAGAATTTACTGCAATTCTCAGATTATAAAGCTGCTGCAATTCTTGAATTTTCACAAGCATTGCCCATAACTACAAACGAGGTTTTTGCCTTTAAATTTCTATTTTTGTAAACCAGAAACCATCAGAAGTTTTAGCCACTGTGATTAGGATCCTATTGCATGCAAGACTGGAGGTTTTTAAAGGAACTGAGCTGCATTAAATAGCATAATTGCTAGAAAGTGCACAGATTGCCCTTCTAATTAGTCTTGTGATAACTGTTTTGTGTTCTGTTATCAAAACCATGATAAAACAGTCCCACATACTCTTTTGTTAGTTCTGCACCAACTTATAAATTACTCTATATCACAGGCGTTGTGTAGTGCAGTTTCCAGTTTGATTTTTCATTCTTATTGTGTTCACTGTGCCCTTGAGAACAGTGAAGCCAGGGAGACCTGGCATCTCCTAGCAAGACCCAGGTGTTTTAATAACCTCTATTCCACTTAGCCAACACTTCAGAGCTTTCAGGTTTGATTTTAATTAGAGGAGCTGTGACATTTTTAGTATCTTTTAAGCAACTTCGTTACTGCACAATCATGATGTTCTGATTACAGAAGACCCAGCAAACAGGCACTATGCAATGCTGTTGTAAGATAACTGCAGTAGAAACTGCCACAGTTTTGAGCTATGGGGCTTTTATCAAACTCCTCCAAAGCTGTAGTTACCTAGAATTAAGCTTTGAACTTTTATTTTGGATTTCTTTGTCAGAACTGTGTGCTAAGTTAAATGTGCAAAACAGTGCAGAGCTTACCACATTGCTTCTGAGTCATCACTGAGCAAAGGTCAAGAAATTCTCCTGAAAAAAGTAAAGTTACATTTTTTGCTAAAAGGTTGCAGAGTGTATGGGTGAGGTAAGAGAATGGATTTCATGCTGTTTGGTGCTAGCAGGACAGACAAAGCAGCACCTGCAGTGGTTTCAACTACCTCCACCCTCTGTAAATCAATAGCTGATTCCTCAGCTCCCTATCACATCAAATTTGGGTGGAATTGAAGAATTTTTACATTTAGATTTTGAACCAAAAATTCAAATTTATTTCTGAACTACTTTCCACAACTAGAGATAAACAGTCCATGACAGCCAAATAAATAACTTCACTAAACTTGAGGTATACATTTTTCTTTTCTGGACACCCTTAGTAAAAGCAGATGGCAAATCAAAGGCAGTCTTTCATAGAGTTATGCCAGTGCTCTTACTTACACTGCTCTGACAAGAGCCAAGACACATGTTGTAGAGTTAGACAAGCAGGAGCTCCACACTATCATCTGCGTGGATTTCAAAGATTGGTTTTGTCTGCCTCAATTATATAGGAAAAACACAAGGGGTGCCCAAAGCATGCACCAGGACTGGTAAACTAGTTGTCTCCAAACTGCCCAAGTGAAGAGACTTTTTAAAAAACATAATGTCACTGAGCTTAAAAACTTTCACTGAAGAAGTTTTATCAAATGTATGGTTTTGTAATTGTTTTAATCAGATTTAATTTATTTTAGTGAGTTCAAACTTGTATTACTGTCAGGTATTTGCTCTTGTTACCTGTTACGTGGCATCTCTAACATACATGCATTAACGTATGGATCATTAATCTGAACAAAAGAGACAAAGAGTTTAGACAGGTCAGTTCCCAGTTACACTGTGTGGAAGTGCAGAATCTAAGGCTAGCCTTCTGTCCCTTTCCTGATGCCCCTGTAAAAGCTCAGTATTCAAAAGTCCCTGGTTTGCCCTTGAGAAAGCACTGTATTTTTCAGAGAGAAGCTGCCTATTGGAAACCCAGAACCTGCAAGCAGAAGTAAAGGAGCACAATCTTGTTTGTTTTGAAATCTGATTTTGCATTAGTGAGCCAAGAAGAGATCAGAAGCAGAGCTGGAAACATGAACTGACCGTTTTATTTGAACAGCACAAGTGAACGGCCAGAAGGCAAAAGAGAAAAATTAATACAAATGTTGGTCTGTTGAGCTTTCTCATAATCTCTGATTTCTTTTTCCCTATCACCATGATGGCTTTTGCCAAGCAAATTCACTCACAGATTCTTGTAAAAAAATATTGCTGATCACACCTGTGACTCCAGTTTCTGGAAGGGCCCAGAGGATACAAAATGCCTTTTACACAGGCTCTAGTGTGACATGTCAGGATGAGAGGCACATTATGAGTAGCATGACAGGTCTTTATCCTTGACACTCACTGAGCCTGTCAAACAAGGTCAAGTGCTAAATCTGTGAGAAAACTGAAGCTTAAACAAGGGACTGCACACACCTGTCAGGGTAAAGAACCTTCATTGTAGTCCCGAAACAGTTAGATTCCTGTTCCTTCCCTCCCAGTGTCAGATGTCCTTATCTCTGGGCATAGCTTGTCAGCTTCTTATTTTACACACTCACACTAGCCTCAAAGGGAAGCCCTGAAGCAGCCCCTACTCCTCTTCACCTCCAAATCTACACCTAAAGCATATGGCACCATAAAGTTGCCTTAAACCACTTGCCAGACACCCAGTCTGAATGACAAAAGTGTGGACATTCATCCAAAGATGGACCAGTGCTGCCGTTTGCAGATCACCCTTCCCTAGCAAACATCTTGAAAGAGAAAAAAATACTTTCACCATGCACTGAAATTTGACAACAACACATCGATTTCCTTTGCAACAACCTGTAAATAATGTAACATATATTTTACACAAAACCCATATTTAAAACCATTGTTTTGGGATGGTATGACCACTTTTCAAACATCTGTGCAGAGATGTACAGCATTCTCACTGTCTAAATCACACTCCTCTAGCATGAGCTTAACATAAAGCCCCTTTGCAGCTCTCAGCTCAATCTGTGGTCCTCTATTCCTCCTCTGGAACCCATCTTCTTTCTTAAGGGAAGGGAGAAAAACAAATGAAGAGCAAAAGCCCACATTAGACTGAGAGACGCTTTCAGGACCACGTACAGGTTATTGCCTTTTTTATTGAAAGTTAGGGTGAAAACTGACTCTCTGTAATAGAAAGGATAGATTTGAAAAGGCTGGAAGACCAGATAGCACATGGATAGGAGGAAGTGGTGACGTACTTTCTAATTTAGAAAGCACCATCAAACTTTCAGGAGTTAACTAAAATGCTTTTGTTAAAAAGCATTTGTTTAGCATCAGACAGACAAGGCCTTGTGTGAATTCAGGGAACTGTTCACTCATATTTCCAGAAGGCTCTGTGTCATGTCCAAGGCTTTGCTGAGATTCAAGCATGCCTCAAAAATATCTTTCTCTGTTTGCTCTTTATAACTTTCCATTCATCTCTCATATCACAGCTGACCAAAAGAAAAAACACTGCAGAGAAGAGTCATAGTATTAGCAATGAGATACGGATAGAGACTTCCTCAGAAGCCCTGGTCTCCTAAAACTTGCCACCTCACTTCTGGATTAAAAATCAGCTAAATTTAAACTACAGATCTGAATTCCCAACTTCAGCTAAACTCCCATGTTATTGGAAAATAACTCGAAGTGAACAGGGGCAGAAATATCTTCCTTGTAATTTAAACAGAGATTGTTTGCAGAAACTGGAGGTACTGGCCTTACTTCATTGAAGGCAGCTTACTATATCTTCTTTCCATTCTAAACAAACCTGATCATCCCTGCAAATTACAGTGTATGGAAAACTCTGCTTACAACACCAGAAGGGAGGAAGCAAGAATTTTCTAGCCAGATATGCAGCTGTATCAAGCACACAGACATCTCTGCTTCTCTGCAACGTTGTTTTTCCACTTTTGCCTTCACAGGCCAGGTTTGTAGTTTAAATTGGTAGGTTCTGCCTTAGTCACTCCTTAAATAGAAGGAAGAAATACTTTAAGCATCATCCAGTAGTCAACATCCAGGGATTCATCAGAAACCTCAGAATATGAGAGAACAGTTAAGGGATTTTTAATACACTGGGATGCCTCTATCCCCAAAACAACTTGGCAGCAGCTGGAATAAACTTTTAATCAGGCATGCAATTCCTGATTAAAAAATACCCCAAAACTCCACTGTGCTTTCTGTATTATCCAAGGGGTAGTTTATCAGCTGCTTTTCTCACATAAGGCCTTGGACTATTTCTTATCTCTGGTGGAAGAATCCTTTCTCTAAATTGCAGTCAGCCTGTTAAACAAGGAGACAGAATTTCCCTCTTTGTAACTGAGCACGACAGAAATAACCCAACAACTGTAAAATTTATAGGGAGATCCTACAAAACTATATGGTGCCAGTTTCAAATGTAAGCACAGCCCTGTTATGACCCTAAATTCCTAAGGGGCTATTGGGAGGTCTGGCTTGGGACCAAGATCATTAAAGCACTGTACATACTCCATAGTACTTGGTTTAGGCTGATACTCTTGTCAAGACCATGTCAACAGTTTCAGGAAATGATGGGAAAATTGCATGCAGTGGCCTGGAGCTTAAAGGCTGCCTTCTTCCTCCCTCCATCCTAACCAAGGAAAGAAATTCCTCCATGAAGCCTCGCAAATGAATAACCTGAGTCTCTGCTTCAGGAGCAGGCATACAGACAAGAGTCAAGGCTGTACCGAAAGGGAGAGAACCCTAGAAAACCACAGACAATGGAAATGATGAAAAAGCAAATGTTTCCCAAAAATTCCCTGCTTCCCTCCCTGAAGCAGCCAGTCTGTCTTCTTCAAATTCTCACACAGTCAGAGGAAGGCCATAGCCTTCCTTCTGGATCAGCAAGAACATTAACCTGGCCTGGAGCCCCAGAGAGGGCACTTTGCACTGGAGTCTGCTAAGATTAAGTTGGCTCTATTCATGACTGCCTCAAAACTCGCCAATGAGGCAGAGAACTCTTGAGACCCTTAGGAAGGCCATATGAATTGCCAGTAACTATGAAAGGGGCATGCAAACTGTCCTTTCCTTTCCCAGCTTAACCACAAGCAACAAGCATCTACAGAGAATGAAGACACACGGCAGGCAAAGCTACACAATTATGACAGGGAAAGCATGGTTCAAACTTTATAACCCTGTCCCATGCGTGAACTCAGACCTTGCCTGGGATTAGCCCTTTTTCTTTCAGGCATGGGCTGACTAATCCCTTCTGACAGTCTCAAATCCCAAGCTGATGTAACTTGCATTAGAGAGCACTGCCAGAACAGATGTGGAACTTCATGCTGATGCCAGGACAAAATCACATCTTGCTCTAAGAAAGCACCAGCATTTCAAAAGCTGACCTGGCTCTGATGACTTTCATCAGAAAAGAATGATGCATCCCTTAGCTGAGCCATGAAGGTGCCAGGCCGCATTCTCAAGCAGGCATAACTCCACTGGTCTCATTAATTCCTGATAAGTTATCTGGTCATTCAGGACTCAGATAACAAATGGCCAAAAGAAGAGACATCATGTGGCTACTGCCTGATTTGAAGCACTAATGGGAGCTCTTTGGCTGCAGCAAAAATGGAACAGACCTTTTAATCTTCTTTGGTGACTTTCAGAGTCCTTGAATTAGCTTGTCATAAAAAAATAAAATAAAAAAAAATGTACAAGCCCTTTCCTTTGCAAGATTTGTAAACTAGAAAAGGAAAAGTTACATGAAAAAAATGCTGCAGCTGTACTTATTAGAGGCAATGTTACTGATCAAATTACTCTCTTGTAATTGTCTGCATTTTGAGGCTGACACAAGTATGATCCAGAAGGATCCAAAGGACAGAGTTGTCTACTTTTAAAGGTAAGATTAATGAAAGATTTGAAATTGCTGTGCTCAAAATAACTCAGAGCACCTCTAGCAACTTAGTCAAATTTTATACCATCCTAAGTTTTTTTCCATCAAGGAAACAATTTTTATTCCCCAAGGCAGCAGAGCAGCAAATAAGCTCCTCTGTTTTTTGATGTTTTCCCTTGTTGAGTTTTAACCAAGAAAAGATTTCATGTAGTCTTTGCTCTACTACCTAAAGGAAATCCAAGTGGAAAGAAGTGGGCATGGCAACCAGTTCTAGAGACCAGTGGCAATGGGAACATGGGTCATACAGACTCTGGGATGGCTTTCATTTTTTTTCTATCTACTCCCTTTGGAGGTGTCCATGTTTTCAGGAGGAGAAGAAACCCTATTTACACATGGGTTAGACTATATCCCTAGGCCTTCAACACAGAAATGTGATTTCCTACTCAACCACTGCATGATTTTGGGCAGATTTCTGTCAAATTTCTCCATTAGAAAATCACACACAACAATGTCAATTAAAAAATAATATTAACCATATTATTAATTAATAATATTTATTACAGTCTGTATTATATTACACATTATTTAATCTATATTATTTACCTATGTAGAATTGAAATACTTTAACTAATAATCATTTAAGAATTAGATTTTGGAGATCTCTTGCGAAAAAGCCTTTCCTCTGGGAAGCGCTGCTGGGTCTTACTGGCTGATGTGAGTAAGATTCAGACACATTTACAATCACAAAGAGGCATCAAAAAACCAGAAACACTGATAAATGATATTTCAGAGGTGAATGCAGAGTTGCACAGGTACTGGAAAAGACCTTGCAAGTGACTGTTCATTGAGGTATATATTTTGTGTCTTTCCAAGTACATTAGCCAAATGCTTGAAGTGTCAACAAATCACACCCAGGAAGGTTTGAGACACTTTTCAGACACCTTTCCCAGTTAAATCACAGCACTTATAACTTTATGTCATATGTTTGGGTTTATTTTGCACCCAGTCCTGAGTGACTGAAATTCTCAGTACCGTGTCAGCGATATGCACAGGTTTTGTCAGCCAACAAAACGAAGGTTGTTTAAGAGAAGATTTCAGCTGAATCACTGTACAGGACACCCTAGTCAGTGAGTAATAGTAAAATAGGCTGCATTTCAAGAGACATTTCAGTAAGTTCAGAAGCATCACCCAGTGGGATTTCGTTAGCAAGTATCCAAAGTGACATCTACTGGTGCAGATTTGGACTAGCGCAAAACACAGAAATCAAGTTAGAGCAAGGCAGAGCTGCACAAAGAAGCAGACTAATGAGCCCCAAATGTACTAGTGGGGTAGTCAGCACCTGGTGGGTTCAGCTGGATAACTGAACCTCTAACTATCATGGAAGTAGATGAAAACTACGCCAATTTTCTTCCGACCTCCAATGGTTTGCTAAAGTTGCCTTCCCACTATGAATTTTTAAAAATGGCCTACACCTACAGCACAGGAAGGAATGCATGCAGTTTTTCCCATAAGGGAAGTTCTGCTAGGTTAATGCCAACAGACAAGGCCTGGAACACATTTTCATTCAGACCACCGAAAGAATACTGTAGATCTGCCTGGTTGGATTCACTAAGACCAAGACATGGCACATATCCTGGGACATTTAAGGAAATATAAAGATGAAACTTTTCAGTTTAGGTAGGAACAGATTCTCTAAAATCCCCCTGAAGATTACTTTGTTTAATAACAGACTTGGAGGCTCTTGGCAGGAACATCAATCCCTGTTCTGTTTTGAAAAGCACGTCTAGGAAGGCACCACTTCTCTCTTAATTTGCAAGAGAGACTGTTAAACTTGGGCATATCCAGATAACTTTAACAATTTTTTCAATTTGTGATTGTTTTTCCTCTTACTGGAATAGGCCAGTTGATTCACTCTTTCACAAAAAGCAGTCACTGCCTCACAGACAAGGGGATTCTTTTGGAGATACAAACCAGAAAATTAATTTTTTTCTGGTATTTCCAAAGGTAGAGAAGTGCATGATTTAGTAAAATTGTGAAGGGCTGTAGTTTGGAAACAAGTTTGATGGTAACAATCTGTACTCAAAGCTACGGAAAAAACCAGTAAGAGAAACTCAGGAATCTGATTCAGAGGCAACGCAGTCCAGTCAGAACATCCCTGCATACAACTGGTTGGGGATAAAAGTTCTGGTAGAAGGCCGGAAGTCTAGCCCAGGTAAAATCACTGTATCCCCCTGGAAGCCTCTGAACACCAATATGAAAACAATCTGCAGGGTTATAATGCTCTCGAATCACAATGCAAATGTGTTTCTTTCTTCCAAATCTGCCTGGACTTCCTACAGCCTGTCCTCAATAACCAGTGTATCAAATGTGGGCAGAGCATCAAACGATGCTGTCCTTGCAATGTTCTTCTTCCAGGATATCCTGTGACTTAATGCTGCAAAGGGTGCAATTGTTCCCATTTTTCACCATTGGTGCTGTTAGGACTGTTCCTTCCCACTCATCCATTTCACCTCACAGAAGGGACAGTATAATCCCTGTCTTGCAAAGTATCACACTGGGAGTGTCATAGTCAAGTATTTTGCCTTCTCATAGCCAGAGGACCTGTGACCCAGTTGTAAACATTTCTGTCTACACCACAAAGAGAATCTGCACTGAACTAAACTAAGCAGGACATTTTTTTATTTTGCTTTTTATCCTGAATTATAAAAATCCACTGTAGAAGCAGAAGATTTCAGTTAATACCTCTCCATCTGCACAACACATATAGATCTCTGAAAATCTATTTTAAGGCCCTAGTACTGAGCAGTAGGCTCATCTTCATTAGATCAAAAGGGCAGGATAAAAATTTACATCATTGGCTTAATGTCAGTGATTTAAAAGGGAAGAGATCAGATAGAATCTTACTGTTCATGGTAAGATTTTTATCTTTGGAATTATGGAACGTGATTCATTGCAGAGGAAAATATTTTCTTTGAGATTTTTCATATTTTTGCATGCAAATAATACAACTTCTACACTTTTTTCAGTTGCCAATAGTCTCCAATAACAAATGAACTGTATATGTCTTGTTCACAAGGCAAAAGTGCACTATCAAAATTACACTTTCAGGCAGAGAAATTTCAATCCTTTGTACAGGGATTTTTAAAGTCCTTGGAAATATTTGCATCTGAAGTGAAATGAAATGCAGCATAACATCGAAGAGTTTAGCTAACAGTATGAAACTACTTTATATCAAGAAAGTTTTATCAAATTTAAGTTTGCACTCCTGAAGTGAGAGTTTAGTTTCAAAGCTCTGATATTGCTGAAGAACAGACCCAATTCACATTTTGCTACTTTTCCTACCCTAAAACAGGATTTTAGGAGCTATGCACCAGTTACATAAGGAAATATGTTAATGAAATATTAAAATTAAATAATTATATGATGTTGCATCTTGATTATCTGCCATAAAAATCTAGAACTGCAGCTATAAATCCTGAATGCATTTTTGTCTGAGTGATTTAGTGCTAAAAGTAAATTTCAGCAATCAGATTTTATTAAAAAAATTAAAATTTAAAAAATAGAACTAAAAAAAAACCTTAAAAAACACCCCAAAAAACAAGAAGAGAAAAAAAAATGAAGATTCATTAAGAGAACATTTTCTCACTGGAAAAACTAAAGACATTAACTTAGGGCTGTTCCTGTTGCCAGCAATCCAAATGTTCCCATATTCCTAAAAAAAGTAAATTCCAATATCATCTACCTTGAGATATGGAAAACCAGGAAATTACATATCTTAAATATCCACAAGGAACTGAATAGTTTTCATGGTTTTCCTGAGACACAGAGTGCCTAGTCCAGCTCTGGGGCCTCAATATGAGAAGGACATGGACTTGCTGAAGTGAGTCCAGAGGAGAATCACAAAGAAGAGAAAACAGGGGTAAAGAATCTCTCCTATGAAGACAGTCTGGGATGGTTAGCGTTCTTCAGCCTGAAAAAGAGGCTTCAGAGACATATAGAGCATCCTTCCTCCTGATGGGAGGGGGATGCTGAAAGGGGGCTACAAGAAGACTGGAAAGGGACACACACAAGGCCTTGGAATGGTAGGACACAGGGGAATGGCTTTAAATGGAAAGAGAGCAGGTTTATATTACAGAACAGGTAAAAATTCTCTACGGTGAGAGTGGTGAGGCACTGCCACAGGTTTTCCAGAGAAGTTGTGGGTGCCCCAACCCTGGCAGTGCTCAGCATCAGGTTAGATAGGGCTTTAAGCAACCTGGTCTAGTGGCCAGTGCCCCTGACCACAAAAGGGAGGGGCTGGAACTTGATGATCTTTAAGGTGTCTTCCAACTCAAACTCTCCTATGACCCTCTGGACAATTCCAAATACTGCAGAGAATCTTACTGCCTAATCACTTGAGAGCATTAAATGGCCCAATAAGAAATATGGGAAGAATTAGTGGCACACATCCAGAGACAGAAGGGAGTCAAACAGAGCAAGAACTGCACATTCTCCTGCTGTGTGATACACTGCCTGCAGGAACAAGCCTCAAACCCAGATTTTGCAATTCCTCTATTGCCTGGAAAGGCACAAGCACTTCTGAGCATTTCTTGCTGTGCCATTGAGGCTGACTGTTGGAACAAGTTGTTAATATTCTTCTGCCACCAAAGCTTTAATCACATAATGACCCTTCTGCATTCACACCTCACAAACAGAAAAACAACTGCCCCCCACTCTGATAAATATCAGAAGAAACCATGCTCCATACAGCTCCTTTCTACAGCTTTATCCATATTCTCTGATTCTGCAGAAAGCACCTTAATCTTTCAAACACCTGCTATCTGGCGTTACTTCCAGGAAAAAGAAAACCACAGGAAAAATGAGCTCACAATCCAGATGCCCTGCCCAAAGCAGGCCTTCCTGATGCTAATCTCAAAAGTACTCCACCACACAAGTCCAGAGCCTTGACTGAGGTCAAATAATGTTCCTCCAAGTATTCTTGTTCTCCTTTTCTGCAGACCGAACTCCTTGCCAAATTGCTCAAGGATTTAGTGCATTTCTAAGACATTTTGCCACTCAGCACTCAGCCAGCTCAGCAAAGTCCAGACAGTTGCCAGTATCTTAGGGAAATCCCCTTTGGCTGTAGCTCAGGCTGTAAGCATCCTACTCATGAATGAGATCACCGTGAAATTATAACAGAGAACATCTCAGATATTTTTTTAATGTTTTTACAACAGTTTTCCAAACAGCAAGAGAAAGGCAACCCCTATCTACATCTGGGAACAATTCAATGGTCCAGATGAGACAGTCACCAGTTAAAACTGGTCATTAGCTCATTTGCCTGCAACCCAGAAATTTACTATCCTTTTTTTTTTCCTCATCACCTTTGTCATTGCTTAGAAACAGTCCTATCTCTAAATATACATTAAACATATTATGCACACATCGATATGATTATATTAATATACTATATTCTCTAGATATATATTCATTAAATACATTATTGTTGGGGTTGTTCAGCCTAGAGAAGCGAAGGCTCCAGGGAGACTTCATTGCAAACTTCCACACCTTAAGGGGGCGTATTAAAAAGAGGGAGAGGAATATTTTATGCAGGCAGGTGGTGGAAGAGGATTTGGTTTAGATTAAATATTAGGAAGAAACTCTTTCCTCAGATGTGGTGAAGCCCTGGAACAGGTTGCTCAGAGAAGCTGTGGCTGCCTCATCCCGGGAAGCATTGAAGGCCAGGTTGGATGGGGTTCTGAGCAGCCTGATCTAGTGAAAAATGTCCCTGCCCATGGTAGATAAATTGGAACTAGATGATCTTTAAGGTTTTTCCAACTCAAACTTGACAATTCTATGATAATAAAACAACAATTTTTGATCAGGTAGAGGTTCTGCATTTTTGTCAGCCAGCACCCTATTTTAAATGACCATATGGCTAACTTTCTCTGGCAGGGTCAAAGGTAGAGAATTCCTTCTCAGTTGTTTCTTTTCTTAGAAGCACAATCCCAAATTTCTTTATTTGCAGAACAATTCTCAGTAACTCTGCAAGCTGAACTGTGCCACCAGAGAAATTTACCCTTATTCATGCTTCCATCAGGAATCAGAAGAACTAGGTCAGAAGTTTGGCCCAATGCAGAACCCCTTGTCCAATCATTACTCACATTTCTTTCTTTCCAATGAATGCCATGTAAGTGGTAGAAGCCTAAATATTAACAGTAGAGTAGATTTGCCCCATATCACTGGTCAACACAATAAAGCTTTGGAATCAATACAAAAGATAGTTGCAACATCTCTCTCAGAAACTCACTGAATTATGACTCTTCTCACAAACCACAAAGGCAAGCTTGGAAAGCATGCCCAAAGGGACAAGAAAGCCTCTAACACATAATATAATGTGAGTGCTTAATAGATGATAAGAAAAATAGATGGATTTCTCCCCCCACATTCACTCTCTATTTCGACTTTGCAGGGCTTTGCTCTGTGGGAGGTGTGTTTAAACAGGAACAGGGCTTGAGGAAGAGTGCACAATAATCAGAAAGTTCTGTGTGGTAGAGTAGTTCCCTGGTTCCATCCAGATGCCTAAGGAACTAGTCACAAATCAGTTGAAAATAGGTGTTCTTCACTGGTCATTACAAGTTGACCAGTGTCTGTTAAATGCCAGTCACCTACCTTGTCTCGAATCCCTTGTCTCATGACTTCTCTTTCAGCCTCCATCTTGGCATATTTGGCTTTCCTCTCTTCCTCTTGCTGCCGAAGGGCTTCCTGTCGTTCCTCTTCTTTCTTAGCAGCATCTGGGTCTTTCTCCTCATCCCCACCCAGCATCTTTCCCATGTCTTTGGTAGCCCCTAGAGAAAGTACAAGAGCAAATCAGCCCTGTAAGAATGTGATGATACCCCCAGCTCTCTCCTTCCCCGTGCTCAGGGCCATCTGTCATTCCTTCTGCATCTGGAAAGGTTTCTCCTTTCATTGAAGAGGCAGCACACTCTCCCCCCAGACAGGAGGTGGGGAAAACTCTTATCCTTATAAGGTGTGTTACCTGCCACCAGCAGGAGAAGCCAGCAGCAAAAGGAAGAGACTCTTTGTAGATTTGCATGACGGCAGTACAGTTTGTTTGCAGTCCTGAAAAGGACAAGCTGCCATCCACACCATGTTTTCACTTTATCAACTCAGCCAAGTGACTGAAGATTGATTTTGAAGGGTCTTTAATGTAATAGGCAAGTAATAGACCCAGAACAAAATTACACCAGGGCTGAGAAAGGAGTTTGAAATTTTGCAGGGATAAGTAATCGCAGTCTTAATTGCTGTCAGAAATTATACATCCTGTGACAGATAGGACCACACAGCATTAGCAAACAGTTGGAGTTCCTGAATTCTCTCTTGCTGTGGATCAGAGAGAATCATGTCTCTTATCAGTTCTTGGACACCATCATCTGTAATGCTTAGTACCTAGGTGGGATGATGGCTTTGACTTGTTCCACTGCTGAATATATACTGTTCCCAAATTTTCAATTCCTATGTGTTCCTGAGGTAGTTTTTTGTTGTTGTGCAAAGCCCTTGCACAACCACACAAATAAGGAGGTTTCCTGCATGCTCCTCCATCCCCAAAGTGCTGCATAAACCCATTTATCCTGTATTTCAGAGATATTTTACTAGCAAATAGCAGTCAATCATCCAGCCAAGGAGAAAACAGTTGCTGAGGAAAGGGAAAGGACATGTACTGTGATACGGCGTCATCAGGGCACTGGAGGGCAGCCACAGGATCAAGCCTCATTACATGGATGAAGAGAAGACACATACCCTTTGGAAGCAGTGTTGGACCTTGCCTGGAGCAGAAAATACTCTGCATCTTTAACTAAAAGAGGTTCCCTCATCCTGGAAAAACACTGTAGGTCCTTAGATGCTGAGTCAGGACACCTCCACATTGGCTCATTGCTGGCTGAGATTTAACTGAATTAATCTCAGACAGCCTTGTTCTTACACACAGACACAAGTATACATATTCAACACCTCTTGTTTTGCATAAAACAAAGATTTCAGGCCTTTAAAAAGGCTTGGGCTGGAAGGAGACACTATCAAAGACCTGCCAACTAATTGTCTGATGGCTTTATCAAAGGCTAAGTGAAGGAAAGAGGTTCTCACAAACGCCTTAGAGATTACCCTTATAAATTACCATTCAGTGTGTCAAGACTGCTGGAGGACTGTGATTGCTCTTGCTTTCCACACCAGTTCTTGGGACAGTGACTGTGAAACCTTGATCCTTAAGAGAAAAAACATCTGCAACATGATTGATTCATGTCAGAATGATTCCTCCTGAACTGTCGTAGTGATGGCACTTATCAGATAAACTATTGCTTGTAATAACCACCAAGGAATTTGTAAAGAAGTAAGCAGATCCCTTTTCTCTCCACATTTCTTTTCCAGGTTACATATTTTCCCAGAGCCCTAAGACGAAAGCAACCCTGAATCAACCCTCCAATCCCACAAAATGTGACAGAGAAATGCCCCCTTCACATCTCCCACAGAGAAGCATGGGGAAACTGGTAATTTTATCTTACAATATCTGGTTGTAATACACTGGGGTTTTGTTTGTTTGCTGTTTTGCCAGGTGGGAAATAACAACAGTAAACATGACTGTCTCTATTCAGCTGCCTAACCACAAACCTCTTGACACTTCCATTGTTAGGAAATCTGTGACTTAAAACAAAAACACACCTAGGGACCCCAGAAAAACCCCACCTTGAATATTCATGGTCTCTGTCTACTGTCAGCCTTCCTCTACTACCATTTTGCATCCTTCATTGCAGGACCAGAGTAGTACAGAAACTCTTGCATACTGATGGAAAATTTACCCAGACCATCTGGTGATTTCTTTCCTGTAGTGCAAGGAAGGCTAACTGAAATTGCAAGTAAGCTAAAATTTCATAGCAAGTGAAATACGGCATAGTTGAGTCACACATCCCTATTGCAGGAACCTCTCTAAGCAGCCTTATCGAGCAAACATCAGTGATCACAAATCTCTAGTGAGATCTTTAATTTCAGGGTCCCCTCAAAAGATTTCTCCACTGACAATAAAACTAATTTGGGTTCAATAATCAAGTTTATCTCTTTTTAGCTTCTCTCCAGTTAGAGCTACCCCGACAGCATAATACTCTAGTTACTTAGGAAACAGAATTCAGCAGCAGAGATTTTCTTTTCACTCTAAGCACTACTCCTAGGCTATCATTAAGCTATAATGTCAGCTTGGCTCATCACATAAGAAGTGAAATTGTGTAACTTTCTCTTATTTCTTAGACAAGACCAAGCTTTTAAATACATAAGGCATTTTGTTCTACAGCCATTCAGCATACAGGACACTTGTATGGAGTTTCAGGATCCTCACAGATTCTCTTAATTCACCTCAGATTTCAAAGTCACCTTCTAAGTGTTTAAAATGCTACACTGTGGTACCACTCTTAACTAATTGGAAGGAAGGGTATTATGAGAACTAAAATTTTACACTACATTTTAACTAAAGACTCTTGTGTTACTTTTAGAAAAGCTTTTTTTCCATCTCCTTTATTCTTCATCCTAAACTGTAGACTTTGCTGTTAACATTCCCTGGATAACAGCTTCTAGTTATAGCAGTTCAGCAGCAATGATTCCAGAGAATTCATCTATGTGCAACTGAGGTACCTCAGTCAAGGGCACAAGCAGAAGGAAAGAGCAGTTGTTCTGTCCTTAAGCACACTTCTGAAGCCTCCAAGGAGACAGAGGAAGGGTACACTTACTGAATCTGTTCATGTAATAAACCTGGGGGTAGTTGTTTTTGTTTTGTCTTTTTGTCTCTCACACCCCTATCATGACATATACCTTGACACAAAGAGAAGTGAGAGACTGACACAGTATTCACTAAGCTACTTACTAATCAGTAAGGAGTTTCAATCAACATTATTTCTAACATCTTTAGACAAGGCTGCAGAAAAGAAGCAGAAATGGCTAAAGCTCCAGGACAACATGTGCCAACTGTCAGCTTTCTGGCTCAAACAGCCCTGCCTCCAAAGGATAAAAAACTTCCATTTGGAAAACCATCCCCGAAGTGGTGTGAAATCAAATGGCATGGCAGTTATTTCAAAGTAATAGTAATTCCCTTAATCCATATAGGCTTAATAGCTAAACAATCAGGTGTTAAGCCAAAAACAGATATGATGTGCTGGTTTTGGCCAAGCTAGAGCTAATTATCTCCACAGTGAACTACTTATGGGTTGCACTTCGGATTTGCGCTGAATAGAGTGATAACAGATAAATTTTTGTTACTGCTGAGCAGACCTTACACAGTGACAAGGCCTTTTCCACTTGTTGTACTGCCACTCTGGGGAGGAAGCTGGGGGTGAATGAAAAATTGGGAGGGGATGTTGCCAGGACAGGTGACCCAAACTTACCAAAGGGATATTCCAAATGGCATTTAAAGCTGAGTGCAAGGAGGAGGAAGGAGGAAATGTTTGAGTGATACCATTTATCTTCCCAAGTCACTGTGAGGCATGAGGGGCCCCTGCTGTCCTGGAAATGCAAAACTCCTGCCTGCCCATGGAAACCAGTGAATTAATTCCTTGTTTTGCTCACATACATGGCTTTTGCTTTCCCTGTTACACTGCCTTTATCTCAAACCATCAAGTTTTCTAGCTGGCGGGGGCGGGGGGTGAGTGAGCAGTTGCATGGTGCTTGGTTGCTGGCTGGGGTTAAAACATGACATATTCATTTGTGTGAGTTTTGCTGGGTTAAATTGTCATTATGCATCTGAAGAAGAGTTAATATGGCTGTTCAGGTACATGGGGGAGACATTCTCCAATACAACAGCAAAAAAAGCAAGTCAACTCTCTGGAAAGCAGTTTTACATCAAAAGCTTTGGGGTAGTGGTGGACAACAAGCTGACAATGAGCTCACAAAATGTCCTTGCAGCAGAAAAAGTTAACAGTACTCTGGGCTGCCTTAGGAACTCTGTTGTCAAGAGGTTGAAGGATTATGCAATTTGAAATTTGCAGTGACGTGCCCAGTTCTGGGCTTCAAGATATAAGAGAGAGATGGAGCTACTGGAGGGAGACAGCAAAGAAGTGAGACAGCAATGAAGGATACAAGAAGAACCTGAGAGAGCAGGGACAGCTTACCCTGGAGGAGTGTAAAGGGATTCCTGTAGTATGTGTAAACACCCAACAAAACAGAATGAATACAAGGGAGCACGACAGGTACCCAGTGACAGGAGAAGAGATAATGCCTATAAACTCAAGTACAGGGAATACAATTTAAACATTAGAAAAAAGTAAACTGAGTTCAAGTCACTGTGGAGTCTCTGTCTGTGGACATATTAAAAAATTCATAAGCCACAGCCTTGAGCAACCTGTTGTAGGCAACCATGTCTGAGGATGAGGTTGGACTAGATAGCCCTTGTAGATGAGCAACTACCTTAGATACTGTGTGACTCTGTGAGACCTCAGTAAGACCTCAAAAGTAAGTAAGAGCTCTGTGAGACCTCAAAAGTAAGTGTTTTGAATTACATCTGAAAGTGACTGAAGTTACTTTTACAAGGAAAATGGTGAAGAGTACATGCCCAAAGATATCCTGTATCTGAAAAAGAGTAGATTTTTAACTGCCAGACCTCTATAACAAAGGCACCACCAACCATGAGCTAACCCCTCAATAGCTGACTAACATAAATCCAGCTTTCACATAGAAAATGTAAACTCGCAAATCAATTTGCAAGAGCACTGTTGAATTTGCTACTTGATAAAAAAATGTCCTAAATGTGGCAGGCAAAGTTGTGTGCTGGGAAAGCTGCAGGATTAGGATTACCAAGGATGATTTACAGAGAAATAGGAACATCTTAAGCTTTCTTAATTAATTAAAGAATGATGGAAATTTGCACACACCATTGTTTCAGGTAAGATAATTACATTAAATCAAAAGCTTTTCCTTTGCACAAATCTCATTTCATATTGTAGACAAGTAATACCCAAACTTGTCTTTCAAAATGCGTGCAGGTGTGTATGTCTCTATCAGTGAACTGTGCAGAAGTTCTCCCTCTCAACCACAGGTTTCAGAGAAAACAGCAAGAGGTTTACCTGAAACAGACATGTGCTGAGGGAATTTTACAAGGTGGGGTTTTTTTTTTTGGAAGTACTATTTGTGGCTGAACTGTATTTAGATTGAACAGACAGGATAACAGATTCCTCATAGTCTCTAAATCACAGTATGTCTCTTTATCACATCATCCAAACATAAGGAGCTAATCACAGAGTACTGTTCTGGAGCAGGAACAGGTCAGTCATTTTTGCCTAATCACTTCAGAACCAGAACTGCGTACATTTTATTGATATCAGTGAAGATCATCAAGGCTATGAAATAAAGCTTATGTCTGAAAAAATAAACATCTGACTTCCTCCTGCTACAGTTTCAATAAAACTGGAACAGCCCTTCAGGAAGGTACTGAAAGTGGTACTCCCATGAACAAAAAAGCCCAGTTTGTATAACAGTACTGAAAAGCTCTAAAGGAACCATTACAAATTATCAATTAACTAAAAGTAATGCACCTACTGAAATGGATTAGCGATTCCTTTTGTAAACAAAGAACTGATGCCAAATTCAGTTGAGGAGCTCATTTGAGAAATCACAGTATCTTAGGGAACGCTATTTTCTGGTCTTTTTGTGGTCTTTTTGGTAATGTAAGGATGTCTGATAAGGGTTTTTAACATTTTAATAAACGAAGAAAATTTCAGTGAAATTCAAAGCTCAGAGTAGACATGAATATATGTCTCTGCTTGTTTTTACTGATCCACTCATCACAAATCTTACACAACTGAGACAGGATGCATTTGTACTTCCTGGGACAATCTGTGAGTTGACACTTACTTCTAGGTCAATGAGAGCCTATCTTCTTCTGTGATATCATGAGAAAGATACTGGAAGGATTCCATGAGGTTCATTTAGACATGTCAAGTGATAAGCCATGGGTCATGGGTCCTGTGCAACTTATTTAGTGGCAGAACACAAATGGGTAAGAGGAAAAAGCAGAAAAGGAGCACTCAAAGCTTCAGTTTGCTTTGTTCGTAAATCAATGCTACTTAAAAATGGTCTGCTACTGGGGACCTTTGCTTCAGCCATTCCTGTTCCACAGACTCAACTTTTTCTGTCTCTGGTATTTTACTTCAGTCTTTCTCTCTCCCTCTGTACACAACCCAGACAAACTGTATTGCCAAACAAAACTGTTTCTCATCAGAGAATAAGCTGAGCACATTCTCTCTAAAGGTACATGGGATATTTAAGGATATTTGGAGGTATTTAGAACACCAACTATTTTGAAACATCACCACTATCGTAATCCGTCATTTCCCTTGCAGACACCAAGGCAGATTCTAAGAGATGATGTTGAAGAGCCTTTTGCCAGCTTCTTACAAAGTCAAATGGAGGCACTTTGAATTTTCTAGAAATTATTTTTTTCCACATTATTTGAGGTAGCAATAGGTTGTAACATATGGAAGACCTATGTTTCACTCTGCAGATGGATACTGAAGCCAAAACGTGAATGAGGTAGATAGCCACTTTAACAGAAAAATGTTTTTCTTACCTTACAAGCTGCTGAATAGTCTCCTTCGGCGGATAATGGAAAGTACATTTTTATGGTAAGAGCCTATCAGCCTCATTAAAATAATTTTTTAGTGAGAATCTTACTTTCCATGCTTTTATCTCTGCAAAGTCTACATCTCTGCACAGTGACAGTTCCTCTCTAGCTACATAGGACAGTACAGTACTTGGACACAAACAAACATCAACCTCCTGGTACCTGCACATTTTTGCAACAAGTGAGAAAATCTCTTTCCTATTGTGTCCTTCTAGCTTACAACTAGCAATTCATGTTTGTTAGTGAATTCTTCACTTAGTATAGTATTTATTTCTTTGTACTGGTGTCCTGTCCTTTTAATACAACTTTAACTAAAACAATAAAGTTCCCTATGAAATTTATGTGGAGACATCATTTCGGGTGACAATCAACTGATCTGATACTAGACCTGCAGTCCAATATCCTGGACCCTTGGAGCTCTGTTATTTTTCATGAGATCATAGGATTATGTAGATTGGAAAAGACCTTTAAGGTCATCAACTCCAACTACTCCCTAACACCACGAAGTCCACCACCAATCATGTCTCTAAGTGCCACGTCTACATGTACTTCAAACACCTCGAGAGATGCTGACCCTACCACTTCATTGTTACAGTCTGTTCCAATGTTTGAGAACCCTTCTACTGGCAAACGTTTTCCACACATCCAAGCTAAACCTTCATGAGAACAACTTGAGGCCATTTCCTCTTGTCCTGACCCTTGTTACCTCAGAGAAGAGGCCAACACCCACCTGGCTAAAACCTCCTTTCAGACACTTGTAGAGAGTGATAACGTCACCCCTGAGTCTCCTTTTCTCCAGGCTAAACACTCCCAGCTTCCTCAGCTGCTTCTCATGGGACTTCAGACCCTCCACTATCTCCCTTGCCATTCTCTGGACATGCTCCAGCATTTCAATGTCCTTCCTGTAGGAGGAACCCCAAACTGGACACAGCAGTCAAGGTGTGGCCACACCAGTGCCAAGTACAGGGGGACAATCCCTGCCCTGCTCCTGCTGGCCACACTATTGCTGATACAGGCCAAGTGCTTTCTCAGCCACCTGGGCACACTCCAGGCTCATGTTCAGCTGCTGTCAATCAGCAGTCTCAGGTCCTTCTCTGCTGGGCAGCTTTTGAGACACTGCCCCAGTCTGTAGCACTGCACGGGGTTGTTGTGACACAACAGCAGGATCTAGCACTTTGCTAGTCATTTGTTTTTGAGGTTTTTTAATTGCCAACCACAATTTCCATTCCATTAAAAACCACCACTGAGCTAATATATATATGTTATTGAAAATGATCCCGTAGGTGTTTTTCCAGGTTGAAGCAGGTACTGCATTTGATAATCTGTTTCTGAAAGACGTCAAACACTCTTGATGGCCTGTAAGTTGTATCTGATTTGTATGCATCAGAGTTAGTGTACTTCTTATCTCATACTGTGCCATGCAATTTCAATTTAGTATAGTTAATATCTCTGAGGAGTGAGATATTCACTTCAGCTCATTCATTAGCTTGCAAAACTTCTCTGCTGGAAAAAAAAAAAAAGGGCAAAAAAAAAAAAGAAAAGCACACTTCCTAGTTGAAATATATTCTAATATTTTCTGATAGACTCTTTCATTCTCTTTCTGCCTTGTGACCTTTTCAGTAAGTCTACAAGGCAGCATGAACAATTATTTTCTGATACATGAGTGTATGCCAAATAACTATAAATATCGTAAGATGACACCACTTCATGCTGAGAACTACAAGATGGTGGTACATGACGAGGCGATTGATGCAAACATACAACACAAACATGCAAAGACAGAAGCTGTAGGAAGGTTATCAGCTACCTCTGGCCTAGGCAGGGTAAGGCTTTGCAGAAGAAAAAAACCCTAGTTTCAGTTCCATACATAAGCTCATTTCACATTCTGCATGGGTTTTATTTTTCATCTGGCTGCATCATTCTGCCACAGAAACCATGGTGAAGCACTTCTGCCACTGCCTTTGAAGACACACAGGCCATTAGGATAAGCTATTGCTTCAGTCACTCATAAAATTAATATCTGCATTGATTGGAAACAGATTGTCAAGAAATGTAGTGAGTTCACATAAGCAAGTCCTGTTGAAGATGAAAACAGACAACTGGATCAAAGAATAGAATTCTAAAATATTATTTATATTCCAGTTTTGTTATACAAGGTTTTACTTCACTGTGGATATGTGTTTAAGTAGCACACCTGTAATTACAAAGCTGTCATACAAGGAAACACCTACCTGATGATGCAGATGCAAAGGTCAGTGTTGATGTGTCTGGGTCAGCCTGACACAAAAATGTGCCTTGGGCTGTGGGCACACCATCAGACAAATGCAACTTACCATGTTGCTGGCTCAGATCCCTGCACAAATAGAACTTAGGCTTTCACTCACAGATACTTCACACAGATATTTTAATAAACAGATACTGTGAAGGAACACTCTCTCTTCCCCATTCTACACTGATGCCTGTGTCCGCTGCAGAAGAGCACTAGGTTGTGAGTCCTCAAGATACACTGCTGTGCAAAGAGGGGCCTGGATGAGGTATCTTTCTTCCTGAGACCAACACACACAGCAGGCAGGTTCCTGAGATTCCTTTTACCTACCTCCCAGCAGTTAAATCCTGCTACAAGGCTGCAAGAGGAAAAAGCAGAAAGGTGGGAACAAAAGCAATCATCAGTCTTCAGCACCCAGCACTAACAGAATATTCAACCACTGTGCCTCCACTGGATACAGGCAGCTTGCATAGGAAAAGAAATAAAAATTATGCAGACATAATGAGGAGTGATTCTGGGGTACCAAACTGAGCTGCCAGCCAAAAAGTGCAAATCTGACTCTGCTTTTGGAAGGATCATTAATACTCCAAGATACCTGGAGAGTCACAGTCTTCAACTTATACTGCAAAGTGCGTGCAGCCCTAGCTAAAGGCACTCTGCCTTGCTTTCAGGCACATTGTGTAAATACATTTCCAGATGCACTGCATGAAAATAGCGATCCATGTGCTGTTCTTCTGAACTATTACACAAATCTTTTCCCTAAAAAGCAACGTGATGCCTTTTATTACTTGGTGAGGGATTAAGAGACATTTTAAGATTAAGAAGACTTACAGCAATTAAGATAATGTACATTTCTGTTACTGCCTCTGTTCCAGAGCTGCAGTATGCACCTTTGAGAGGTACTCCCATTTCTCCTTCCCAGGAATTCTGTTGATCTTCATTGTTTGCACTGTAAAGCCTCTGGATTCAGGCGATTTTGAGCCAGATCTACACCTGAAAGGGTACAGTCCCTTTTTCAGGGTAACACTCCATGCAACCCCACAACCATAAAGCAGGAACAGCTTCCTGTACCACATAAATGCAGTGGTATCTGTTCCAGTTTCAATCAATAATCCCTGGTAAATGCTTGCCTTGTCCTCCTGACCACTATGACCCAGGCAGAATGTAACTGTATATAATCTCTGAACAGGTTCCCTTTCTAGTCCATGGAGGTCTGCTCCAGCTAGTCACAGACCCTCTCAGAGGATGAAATTCTTCAGGCCAAGTGGAAGCACCTTTAGGAGAATTCTCCCCTGGACTTGCTTGCCTGATATCTACTGATGGAGAAATGAATGTAGGCATCTTGTTCACAGGAGCCCACCTGCACTGCTGCATTCTGGCATTAGTCACATGCAGCTTGTAGTTCCAGCAGAAAAAAAAACCCAAAACTTTAAAGCAGATCTGCTTGCCGCAGTATTTATTTGCCTCTGATTTATGATTGTTCCAATCCTGCTTTCCTGTTTCAGAGAAAGAGCAGCTAAACAAATTTAAAAAGATAAAACTAACTGTGTAAATCTCTGCTGCTCGAACAGATTTCCTAAATTCATCATGGTGACAGATTCCAGACCTTCTCTGTTGCCTTGGAAAATGATGGTCTTCTCCACCGTTTCTGACTGACAAGGATGATGAGTCTATTCAGAAAGCCCAGAAACATCAGTCTGTAAGATCGTCCTGCTGTCTGGAATCTTCCTGTTGTTTTAAAGAAAGCTAACAGAGACTGGAGCAACAGAATACAATAGCAAATTTGGTGAAACATTTAGTGCACATACATAGAATGTTTCTCAATTGGCAGCCAGCACAAACCAGCTGTGAAACCAAGGAAGTCAGAAGAACATGACTTCTCTCTCTGGTGGGAAGCAAGTCCCCTATCTCTGCTGCCATGGAGGGGCACTAAATGCTGATCCTATATAGACTTCTAAGTTCCAGATTACTCATGTTATACCTGGGGCAGGGGTGGAGGAGGATGCAGACTAGATGACCTTTTAAAGGTCTCTTCCAACAAATTATTCTGTGATTTCTTACGAGATACCTTAAACTAATATGTCAGCACCAAAGTCAGATGAATTTTTGAGAAGTAATAAGAGCAAGAAAACATATTTTTAAATAATAATAACAACAACAGCAACAACAACAACAAAACAAAAAAAACCAAAACCAAACAAACAAACAAACAAAACTACAGCACATAAAACTTACTAACTAAATAACTCAAAAAAAGCCCCAGAAGACCAGACACATTAGCAAGATATTATGGCTGCCTCAGTTGCTTCCTCAGGGGCTTGGGTGGGAGATTGCAAACTGTTATCCTGGTCCCCTGCAGATTTTCTAAAAAAGCATGTCTCCTTGAAATAGACTAACGTATTGGCAGGAAGAAATAACACTGCATAAGGGCACTGGGAAGAGCCATAAGCTAAACCATCACTGAAATACAACATCTTCACTCAGGGCAGTTCTAAAGAGACTCAGTCAAATCTTCAGGAATCTATGAGCTTTCCCATGCAGTTGAGTTCTTATAATGAGGTGTCATTGGGAACTTCTACATAGCAGCAAGAGAAGTTTAAACAGCTCTATTAGAGCTTGGCTGGTAAAAATACTTACATTACAGGAAAGGAAGAAACTACTTAGAAATAATTACTTCACCTTCACTTAGTTTCTTAATATACTGCAAGAAATGTGGATGCTTGGTAACAGCAGCCTAGAAACACACTGGTGCTGTGGTGCTTCTTGGTATCTACAGTGATTTCAGTAGGATGATACTATACCAGAGAAAGACATTCTTTGGGATGCGCTTTTACTCTAGTTAGGAGCTTGTAAGTCCCATCTTACTGAATAGAATCAAGTTTTCTTTGAAGAAATGCTAGCATAATTTCTGTCAGTGATCTGTCATGTTTTCTCAAGCCTGAGGGCCAGTAAGCAGGCTGTGAGTGGAAGAGACAGGATTTTTATAAGAAGTTGTGGAACTTCCATAGTGAAGCAATACCAGTGATTGCAGACACATTTTCTCCAGGAAAAACTCTTTAAATTTGGATTGCTCTCAGTGGTTTCTTCATACACCCACAGTCAAACATAACAGACACACTCACACACACACAGGCATTGTATCTGCTAGCCAGAGTAGCTCTCTCTTCTCTCTGCAGCTTGGGTTATTTCAGTTCTATGTGGGAGTTCTATCTAGGATGCAGCACTGATGGAACAGACCAATCGATCTGGAAGAAAAAATGAGAGCCTAAATGCCTAAATGTGTCTCCAGGACTTCAAGAACAGAAACTATCAAAAAGCCATTACCTTCCTTTTAAAAAAACCAAATTTGAAAAAATCACTTCAGAGATGTGACTTCTCAAATGACTCGTGTTGTAACCGCCACAGACTTATTAATAGATTTGACATCACATTACATCATTGAGGATTTTTTGTCAATGCCATTTAGTGGACTATTCTCAGAAAGCTGCAAAAATGAATAAAAGTACCCAAAATAAGAAAAAAAAGCACTGTTAGAGTGCTTGATCCCTTGTAAGTTCAAAGCTTTCAAGAGATCTGAGATGCCAAAACTGACATAGGAAGAAAATAACTGAAGTCACCTTTAGTCTAAGACTTACGGGTTTATTTGAAACAAAGTAATAAGAAAAATGAATGGCAAGGCAGTTGTTAATGTATTATGTTGTTTCATATTCCAACAGACTTGAGATGCAAATGCAAAGTCGAAAATATTTTTAAAACTAGAGGATAAAAATAAAACAAAAGAAATAACTTACAGGAAAGGTCTGCTGAACTGTTGTTCATGGCTCAAGTACGATAATTAGGCAAGAGGTGAGAGGCTCTTTTCAAAGCTGTCATTGTTTGGTTATTCTGTGGTGGTTGTCTCTCACCTGCAAACCTGAAAATCTTAGTCCTGGCAAAAATGCGGATTCATTATGAAACCTTTGCTTTGCATGAAGTTCCATAAATAAGTTGCCTTCACAAGCATGTAGCTGAAGAGTGTGAGAATGTGAATCCCTATGCCTCTGGACTCAGGAAACACAGTTCCCATATTTGTCCTGTGGTTATTGTCTCTTTTCATGTACAGTACACTCTGGCTTAGCCTTTAGTGTTGATTAACACAACTCTGAACTCCACATCATTATCTTCCCCTCTGTGAAGGTGACTTCACACTTTTTTCACTGCCTGCAAATGCTTTTTGAGGATCTCATCACGCAGCTTGCAACTCGGGCCTTTGAAAAACCTCAACAAAAAAACCTGCCTCAAAGACTGTGAGCAGTAAATCTAATCTAACATCAAGAAAAAAAAAAATCTCAGGACTAAAAAAGTCCATTTCCTTAAAATATCTGGAAAGAGAAAGAAACATCTATTCCCAAATTGAGGCATGTATAATGTCTGTTGCAGATGTTTCTACCTTGTAGGTACACTTTCTCTTTCACTCCAACATTTGTGATTCTGGGTCCTGAAGACCTCTATGGGTTCCACCCCCAAAACAAAGGCTGTCCTTTCTTTTTACATGGACAGAAACAGACTTGTGAGACAGTTCCCCACTTAGGCTTTATCATTTGTTGACAAGTCTAATGCCACTCCAGCTATCTAATATTACTGAAGTCTGTACTTCAGCTTTGCTCATAGTGCCTCTTTCATATCCTGGCATCTTGTTCAGTCTCCATCACTGTGGGAACTGCACAACCCATTTTAGAATGCAGATCTCAGTATAAATGTTCCTAAAGGAGGGTAGGTAAATTTTCTTGCAGAATTTTATAGTAATTTGCTTCAGGAGACAAAAGTCCCAGAGTGCTGATGAACATTCAGGGAGCAAAGACTTCCTGTAAGTCACCTTGTAGCCTTGACTGAACAAGATGTGCTAATTCTATTTTCAGTTTTCCATCAGTAGCTCTTTCTTTCACCCTTTTTAATATATAGGCCATGCCTCCTATTGATCCATGTACTTTTCAGTATAGTAAGGAGTTACCTCAGTCTATAGAATAACTCAGAAAAGCTCAAGGGATCAGGAGATAATTGAGTAAGAAAAATAATTGATGTAATTTCTATACTTTTCACTTTTTACTTTTTACTTGAGGAGAGTCAAAAGAAAATTGAAGGGCATGAAACGCTTTTGAACGAGAAGAAAATGGTTTTCAAAAACTATTCTATGAAAGGCTTTAAACTGTCGCCTAATTTGCTATTTTGCATCCTCAGTTAGGGATAAAATATAACAAAACCAAGATTTCAAGAACTCAGAACTCTATATTAATCTCAACTCAGAGAAATATTACACAAATGAAAAGGTAACAATACAGTACTAAAGTAAAAATAAATATTTTATGTATGCCTATCTAGTGAAAAGGACAAGGGAAGAGTTATGTAAGACTGTTGTCTAAGACAGTTGCTCTCACTCCTTGAATTCATCCAGATTTACATGGGGAAAGCTTACTATGTAGGCAACACAGCTGCATTCACCCTCCATTCATTACATGTATGAATATCACCTTCTCCTTTGCTCCAAAGTACTGCAAATGATAGTCAGGGCTGCTCAGACAGCTACAGCTCAAGCAAGCCCTTCTTTTTCGTTTGGAAAATGTCATCTATTGTTGTAAGTCTACTAAGTGCATTCTCCAGACACACTCAGTCCCTCTTGTTTCCTGAATGGAAGGTACAGCAGGAGTGTAAAAAGCAGTCCTCCACAAGGCTCTCTTTACAAGGCACAGCCACATCTTGTTGCCTTATCTTAGCAACAGAAAACTTAGGGTTTGAAAGAGCCTCTGAGGGGATGGCCATGCTCAAAACCTTGATACTACACTGTGGTATAGGTAGGACAAGAAGTACCATATAAAGTTCTAAATATCCAAACATCAAATCCAGCACAATCAAGAGAGATTATATCCTGCTTTTCTCTAAGTATTTTAAGGTAGGGGGAGTGGAATCCCTCAGAGCCATGAAGAAAGGACAACCATATTCATTTGGGGTATAAAATGACTGCTTCCTATACCATGCCAAAAACCTGCAGGTTTTTTCTTATGGCAAATAGATATTCAGGTACATTGGTCCTCTGTATTCATAGATTCACATCTGAATTACTACCAAACCAATTGTTTTACAAATGTGCAGTATTCAGTGGTTTGTCAAGGACCTTAATTGTGTCATGGAAGGATCACAGTGGGATCTCTAACCCAGAGGAAAGATGATTGTCCAATTTTCTTTTTCCATTTTTTTTTCACAGTATCCTGTGTGGACTATATTGAATGTAAATATGACTTAATATATAATTACTGCCAAAATGGAATCAGAAATACTGTAAGTCAGACTTAGGAATGGACTAACTGGAAGATATCATGAGATTTTGGCAATAGTTTACCCTGAACAGAGAGTTCTGCAGCTCCAAGACTGGTCCTGTTAGATATTTCTGTCACCTGTCCTCTAGACTCAGGAATGATACACACACAGGAGCAGTGCCTACACTAGCCTCTCCTTGCAGTGATTCTGAGCATTGCAGTATTAGCAGTTGGTAAGAGGAGAAAATACAGTCATCAAATGTCAGAACAGCACTTCTAGTGGCTGCAGTACTTCTCCTATGTCTGCATTAGATATATGCTCACAATAGCATCTGATTAACCCAGATGAGGCATATTTAAGGTAGGTCCTCTAACACACGCCTTTCCAAGCTCTTCTGAGCAGTGCTGCTCAACCCAGGCATTCCCAAGCAGCTGGATGCCCACTGGCCACACAAGACTTCCAAGAGAGACTAGGGAAATACCAGAGCATTTCAACACACCTGTGATTGTCTACAAAGTCATCGGCTCCCAGAACCAGAGTGTTCACTGTACAATACTAGTGATGTCCTTCCCTACCCCAAGCCAAGAGAAAAAAAGCTCTGGATATCTACATACTATGACAGAATTTGGATACCTACATACTATGAAAAGCTCTGGATACCTACATACTATGACAGAATTTGGAATTACCATCTTATAAAAACCCTCATCCCTCTACAGTCTGCAGCTATTACACTACCTTGCTATTCTCCATGTCAATGTCTCCAAGACCCAAGGAAGCACAAGGTCCAAATATAAAGCTTTCATTACCAAACCAGAAAAGGTGAAACACAGGGATCCCAGGCCTTATGCTTCAACTGGGAGAGACTGGTATGAACTCCACTGTCAGCAATGCTGTAAACCATGCTTCCACAGTGAAACTCTGTGCTGACAAACACAATGCATCTTTTGCTATGAAGAGACTTGTTCAGCACTAATTTTTTTTTACCCATCGTACTTGCTCTGGAATCAAAGGTCACTGGAGCAAGGCTGACATGACAGTACAACCAGAATTCTTTCAAGGCTATAGCTTGTTTGCTGTTTGAAACATAATCCAACATGCAGCCTGCTGTACTAGCTGACATGTAATGCTGTAGTCATACACACAGACACATGCAGAAGAAAGGAGGAAAAAGCACAATTAAAAGCTTTGGATAGAGAAACAAATACTGGTCACTCCAGTAGCCAATTGAATATATTTAGGATCCTCACTTACAACCAAGAACTGCAGGCATAAGGAGGGATATCAAAAGGATGATTTCAGCATTGAGATATTTCATAAATACTCTCCAGAAGAATCAGGAGAGGGACTGTTGTTTCCAATCCATCTGTGATCACAACTGCAACTGGGTTCAAATTCATCTCTGCAGACAGATGGGCTGCAATACTGAAAAGCCACCCATTTTTTTCTGTGGAAAACCCTTGCCATTCACTCTGTGTTTGGGGGGAAAGGTGAATAAAGAAAATATTTAAAAGTAATATATCCTCAGCTACAGGAAGTGAACATATGTGACATAAAATAAAAAATGCATCATAATTAAAGAGAATCTTTGTAAAGATCTTACAGCTGTGGAATGAAGTTTCTTAATCCACTAACAGCAACAGTCTGAAGGAGTAATCTAAGAGAACAGTGGATTTTGTGGGGCATGTATGCAGATAGCATCTGTCATGAATAGATGCGCATTCACATAAATACATAATTTAGACTCCTTTTGCACTATGCAAAAGTGCAAAAGTCAAGGTAAGTGAGATGCCATGAAAGTAGGCCATCAAGAATGATAGGAACGTGACAGCTTGGCTACAAGAAACTATTAATAAATGGAACTTTCCAGTCAGGGAAACAGACACCTTGCTCGAGCTCCTCAGAACTGGGAATGACTGGGAGAAGGAGTAACTTCTCACTGTCTCTTTAAACAAAAAACCTACGCAGAACCTAAGGAGAAAGCAAGTTTCAAACAGTTTCAAACTGAACTCTGAAGAAGCAGAAGAACGTGGTTGTTCTTAAAGCAAGTAACTGGACTGTGAAACTCCTTGCCAGAGGATGTTGCAAATCCAATAAACTGTCATGGTATAGAGAGGAGAACAGAGAATCTCCAGAAGAAAAAAAAGAGCGGGCTGATAAAGAAACTGCTTCCTTAAAAGTTCCTGTATCAGTATGGCTGGAAACTGGGCAAGTATTTTGGGAAACAGTATTCTGAACTTCCTCTATTCTTATAGCCTTCACTATGAGCAGCCACAAGTAGCCATCAGCAGCAATAACATGTGGAGTTCAAATGACACGTGCTTTGATCCTTCTGGACCAGTGTTCCAGCCATACATGATGTCAAGCCTACATTAGAATTAACATAAAATTGGAAATTATATCCATAAGTTATTAGGTTTCAGAGCTAGACTGGAAATGAGAGAATGAAGAGGAATTAAGGCTTCATGTTAGAATTCTTAAGGAAAAAAAATTCAAGAGAGAAGAGGGAGAGGAGGGGAAGAAGAGTGGAAGAGGAGGAGAAGAGAAAGAGAGAAAGAAAGAAAGAGAGAGAGAGAGAAAGAGAAAGAGAGAGAAAGAGAAAGAGAAAGAGAAAGAGAAAGAGAAAGAGAAAGAGAAAGAGAAAGAGAAAGAGAAAGAGAAAGAGAAAGAGAAAGAGAAAGAGAAAGAGAAAGAGAAAGAGAGAAAGAGAAGTTGCAAATTCTGTTACAATTTATGGAAGCTGAGGCCCATCATACTTTCCAGTGTCTCAGCAAAATATGATTTTTTGTTGCCATTTATTTCCTAAAGTGAAAGTCTGTGGGCATTTGTGTGACTATTTTACACTGTTGCTACATGACATGGATAAATATTTTGGTGTTTGGAAGTCTCAAAAGGGCTCTTACCAGCAGAACACTTTGACATACCAAGTCTGCTCTACCAGAGAGATCCTTCAGTAAGTAAAATGCTTGCTTCCATTTTTTCCCAGATGGGGAAATATTCCTACTTCACATATATAAACTCCGTTTGTGGCTGAATAAGTAGATAAATGAGGTCTAAACCATGTAAGAGTCAAATAACTGTTAGTGAAGGAGAAAAACAGAGCTACACCGAAGAGAATACTATCCTTTAGCATGTGGAGCATGTTACATATTGTCTTACAAGTTTAAAAAGATAAGCATACTCTTCAAGGTCATCAGCTCTTTGGTAGCAGACACTCAAATTAAGCATTTGGATATTTATTTCTGCTAGCAATGTAAGAGCTCAAACAACTCAGGAAAAGTGTCTGGAAGATAGCATCCCCGAAACCAAATAGAGACATTTCTGCCATAATGTTGTTTTGCCTTGAGAGTTAACACTTTCTCTGTTACATGTGTAACATGCTTCTATCAAGCAAGAAGCTTTGAAACAACTAGATCAACAAGATACCCAAGAGTACTTCAGGTTTTTGGAATTCAATATGCAGACTAACACTGTACTTCAATGTAAAACTGAAGGTCAAAACAGATATTAAAATGAACTTAAGAACACCATCAGAATTTGCAGCAGGATAAGGAGATCATGCCAAGCCCATCACCACTCCATTTATACATAAAAAGAAATTTTATAATTGAACAGAAAAAATATGAGTTGCTTATTATTCGCTACAACTTCCTCCTTTTGCAAGAACATAGAGGTATGTTCTTTGTTCATTAGTGCTGTAAAGTCAGGAAGTTTGAAAACAATATTATTAAAAAAAAAATCCATAATGTAAGCCAACCATTTCAATAGGCTGCATTTTACCTCATAAGTATTTTTCCATCAGCAGTTGTCAAACTTCAGCTGTGAGGGTTCATCTGTGATGTACAGTGTGCTGTCTATATGGAATACAACGTGCAAGAATCCTTCTTCTCCCCATCTGCTCAGTGACAGAATTACAGGGCACCCCACTGGTTATGCTTTGTCAAACACTGACACAAGTACTTCCAATTTAGATAGCAAATTTTGTGGAGCTATTTATCTAATACAAACTCTCTTCAAGCCAGCATTTACAGTTAGTGGGCTGTTCCCTGAAGAGGGAAGAAGGGAATATATATATTCTGGATTCTTCTAGTCTGCATTTTATTTTGGCATTCCCTTACATTCCAGGTTCTAACTTCATGCATATGTGTGATGTTTGCCTGTGATCATACTGTTGTGCTGAATGCTGCTCCACAGTGTAGCTGAGATATATGGATGCAGAAAAACTTGCCATGGAAGAGTCTGGTGCCCATTTTTTTTTTTTTCCTCTAGAAGCAGTAAAGAGTCTCCCACTAGGCTAATAATTTCTGCTGTTACTCATCAAATTATACAGATTAGTTGATATTTTCGCTTCCATCACAAAAAAATGGATGAATTCCCAATTCATTCCCCTTACTCCATCCTGACATTTAATCCCAAATATCCCTGTGCAAATCTTTCCAGGGCCTGGAGACTGGGATCCACTATAGCCCACCTGATCAGGGGGAGCATCCCAACAATGGCTTCTTGCTTCAGATACAGGAAGCATCATACTTGCAAGTTCTCATTCTGATGAAAGATTTCAACCACTTGGACCTCTGCTGAGGTTGTTCAGCTTGGAGACGAGGCTGAGGCTCATTACAGACTTTCAGCACCTTTAGGGGTCTTATAAAAAAGTAAAGAGAAGGACATTTTATACGGGCAGATAAGGAGCAATTAAACTGAAAATTTTAAGATGATATAGGAAAGCTTTAGATTAGATGTTAGGAAGAAATTTTTTACTATGAGGGCAGTGAGGCACTGGCACAGGTTACCATGAGAAGTGGGTGCCCCATCTCTGGCCATGCTCCAGTTCAGGTTGAACAGGGTCCTAAACAACTTGACTTAGTGAATGGTGTCCCTGCATGTGGAAGGGTCTGGGAACTAGAGGATCTTTAAGGTCCCTTCCAAATTTAAACATTCTATGATTCTATGGATGGGACCCTGTGACAGAAGAAGCTGCTGTACTGAGGATGCCAACATCCTTGGAAGCAAATCTTGCACTATTTGCTTCACAGCATGTGAGGTTGAACATAAAACCAGACCATTTTTCAAAAGCCTCAAGAATCCCATAGTAATTCAGCTCTTTTCAAAAAGCAATCCTCTTTGCTGTGTACAGACCATGTACATATTGCTAGGATTCACTATGTTTAGGCATTAATTCCTGCCCCTTCTTTTTCCTACCAGAAATTATCTTCCTAAAGTCCTCAATTCCAACCAGGTGGCTGTGATCCAGGGTGACTATGAAACCAAACTGGCAAATTTGATTTGTATGTGAGGCCTCCAGTGTGAATGAAGCAGACGAATGGTACTTTTCTGACCCTTCAATATATTCAGCAGTACAAAGAATCTTGCTGTGAAATACACAACAACATAAAGGTGCTTCCAATGCACAGTTAATTGACTCCGGGCTAGGAAAAGACAGGGTTAAAAGAGTATAAGTCATTTCGATACAAAGCCTGACTGTGTCTTTGAATGCAGTCATAATATCAGCATAATTATGTAAATATATAATTAGGTAATTATACTGGTATATTTTCATATTCATCTAGCAATTTTTATTTGAGACCACACTGCCTAACACAAGAGTACTAGGACTACACAAAATACAGTTGCCTAATAATAGACTCTGAGTTACCCATTTATTATTGTATAGTCCAGGCTACAATAATAAGAGACTCTAGGTAAGTATTAGGTGACTATTCTCAAAAGCAGTTACTGTTGCTAGATAGAGCAACTTCCTGCTGACCCAGGTACCACGAATATTACTAAGAGACACAAAAGAATGTAAAATTATTCTGTAAGACTTCTCCATAATGGAGCATCCAGTCTCAGTGTCAATAGCACCACATACCATTCCTGGCAGTATCTTTTCCAGCTCCACCTAGACCATTACGGACTATCAAGCCAAGATTTTTCACAATCACAAGATTGTTCTTATCCCTAACCAAGGAGAAAACATGTAGTGTGCTCCAAAATGGAAATATCACAAACAAAACATTTAAATCTCTTCGTACAACACTAGGGTTTGTAGAGACAGTCTCCCACGGAGGGCCTTTGTTTAAGGAAACTGGGGAAACAGACATCAGAAGGACCAAGATTCTTGTGAAGCACTGGGACAATCTTTAGAAGAAGCATTGGAGCTTGCTAGCCTGTTCAGGCCAAAGTGAGTATTTAGGCTGGAGGAAGTCTGACTCAAGCTAAAGCAAAAGTTGTAACAAAAAAGTGAAGAGACACTGAGTTCAGCACGTGGGTGGAACATGCTGGATCTGTGAGCACTAATAAAACCACAGATTTCCTAATAACTGGGAGCCTAGTCCTTCCAATGTCTTATCAGCTGAAAAGGATTCTCAGAGGAAACAAAAGTGCTAACTTCTTACAGTTTTTGGGTTAGACTAAAGCTGCCAGTACTGAACTTTTCCTCTAATTCTTTGGAGACGTCCAAAGAACAGTGCCTCCTGCCTTGGGAACAATTATCCCTTCACAGGTCCCCCTGACCACTAATTACTCACCAGAGGACAAGATAACCTTCAAGCACATAAAATAGAGAAAGAGTTTCATTTAGTAGTTTCTAGGTTACCACAGCATACATGCCCTGTTAGTCTTCTGCCTTTTGCTTTTCAAAGAACACAGAACACCAGCTTGAAAGTAACCTCAAGTATAATTTTGCCCAAAACTTTCTTGACAAAAGCACAGGCTAGACAAGACAGGCCAGCAGACTCTTCCAGATGACTCTTCCAAGTCACCCATGGTGGAGTATCTACCACTGTCCTGAGGAAATTACTGCAATTGTTAATTTTTCTCATTGTGAAAAATCTTCCTCCCATGGCCAACTGGAGTCTCACCAGGAGTACCTTGTACCCTTCATCTTTTCCATGTGATTCATTGTAGAAAGGGAGTCTTCATCTTCCATGTAGTCACACTTTAAATATTAGAACATGGTGTTGAAGTCTTCCCTAAACCTTCTTTCAAGGATGAACAAACCCATCCCTCTCAGCTGCTCTTCATTTAATGTCTGTCCTTTGATCCTCTTTGTTATCCTTCTCTGGATCTTCTCCAGTCCGTTCATAATTTTTTTCTTAGAATCATAGAAACGTTTAGGTTGTAAAAGACCTTTAAGATCATCAACTCTAACTACTAACCTAACTGCAAAGTTCACCACTAACCATTTCCCTAAATGCCATATCCACAAGTCTTTAAATACATCCAGGGATGCTGACTTCACCACTTCACTGGTCTGATGCAATGTTTGAGAACCCTTCTACTGGCAAACGTTTTCCACACATCCAAGCTAAACCTTCATGAGAACAACTTGAGGCCATTTCCTCTTGTCCTGACCCTTGTTACCTCAGAGAAGAGGCCAACACCCACCTGGCTAAAACCTCCTTTCAGACACTTGTAGAGAGTGATAACGTCACCCCTGAGTCTCCTTTTCTCCAGGCTAAACACTCCCAGCTTCCTCAGCTGCTTCTCATGGGACTTCAGACCCTCCACTATCTCCCTTGCCATTCTCTGGACATGCTCCAGCATTTCAATGTCCTTCCTGTAGGAGGAACCCCAAACTGGACACAGCAGTCAAGGTGTGGCCACACCAGTGCCAAGTACAGGGGGACAATCCCTGCCCTGCTCCTGCTGGCCACACTATTGCTGATACAGGCCAGGATGCCGTTGACCTTCTATCCCCCCTGGGCACAGCTGGCTCATATTCAGCTGCTGTTGATCAGCACCTCCAGCTGGGTCATTTTTCAAGCCTCTAGCCTGTGTCTTTGCCTGGGGTTGCTATGACCCAAGAGCAAGATCCTCATACAAATGGCCTCAGCACTGCCCAGAATTCTCTGCAGAATCCTCCCATCCCAAGCAGATCAGCACTATTCTTAAGTTCCATTGCATTTGCTGCTGGCAAAACACACAAAGCCTAGAATATCTTCTGGGCTTAACATACTGACGCTATTTTGCCATTAGTGACACAACTCAAAATGTAGTTGTGTTTAACAAATTCAGGAAAAATCACAACCTTCCTTCTCACCCAAACTGTGAATTGAATGGGATTTTCCCTGATTTGCCCAAGTCATGGGGTTTTTTGGGTTTGGTTTTTTTTTGGGGGGGGGAGGTTGTTTGTTTTTTGGTTTTTGGGGTTTTTTTTGTTTTGGGTCTTTTTTTTTTTTTTTTTTTTTTTTTTTTTTTTTTAACTAATCATCAGCTCTAAAACATTACATTTAGCTGACAAGCCCTGTCAGGCTTTCTGCTGATCTCCCTGCAATGTCAGCTTGTTTTTTCTCCCTCTGTCATTTTTCTTGTCTGTAATATAAAACATGAACAAGGTCTGAGACTTGACAAGAGCTTTATTTACATGTAGGTAATGTAAGATTTGTATGCAGCCATTAGAGAAATCTACTCTGAATATTAATCTGATATTGCTAAAAAACAATATACTGGTACAGCAGCTTACATATTAAGCTCAAGAATCCATGCAATGAATTTGTCAACATTTATAACTCTAAATTAACTGTTATTAATTTAAATAACTTTAATTATTTATTAATTTAAATAACTTTAAATACAATCCTGTTTCTGGGTTTCAGGCTGCATTCAAGGCATCAGTCAACAAACTGCAGTGGCCTGGTGCAGCCTGATCTACCACTAGCTCACAATATCTAAAGCACAGCATTTTTGACAGAGCCCCTTGCTTCCATCGATGTTTCTAGCCTTTCCTGAGTACTTCTTCAGGTACCTTGAAAAATGTCTGGTCTGAGTCAAATGTGGACTGTCATGCAGCATAAAGGACAAGCGAGGAAAGAAGACCTCTTCTTACACATTTGCATGGACCTTGCCATCTTGCTGCTATCCCAAAGCATAACAACCTGCTAATATTTACTGTCATACTGGTCAAGAACATATTTTCATTCTAATGTTGCACAGGGGTGAATAAGAAGATAGCAGAGGATGGGGAACACTTATCTGCTGTCCTATTCTGACCATTCTGGAAATGCAGTTTCATTTTAAATGAGGCTTGTGTTTTCACAGCTTAAATTTGAATACAGTTGTTTCCATCACAAAGCACTGGCAGGCCCTTGAACACAGGTCTACCCTTGGGAAGAATTCTAGACCTGTTTAAGTTGTCATTACAGAGTACACAGTCAATCCTATCCCATCACCAGAAAGTTATCATTTTGCTGCTTCCTCCAATTCTCCAAGAAGCCACTGGGAGGTAGAGTCCAAGTTTCACTTCTTTCACAAGCTGGGCAATCAGTTCACTTCACTCACATCAAGATGTACATGTCAATATGGAACACAGAATCTAAACCTTCTGTTACGGACTTCACTATGCACCTCTCCCAAATTATGTGTCTTTGCACTTGCAGCATCCTAGAAGAGCTGCAAAACCTTTCCTGGATAATTCACTTATTGAAAACACTAGCTGAAAAGCAATTAGGCATCATACACCTGGAAAGAATATTGTAGATAATATGGGCAGTCTTAGCAAATCTGTGTACAAGCAGCCTTAATTCTCATTGAAAGTCATTAAGCCATTACTTAGTGTATGGCATTAGTGTGCCATCCAAATAATGCATATTTTCTGTGGCACTTTACAGGGTCATGAGACCAGCTGAACAAACAGCAGCATGGTAATTTACATCTACTTTTGTCTATCCAGCATAGGTTCACCAGCCCTTCCGCTGCCAGTCACCTAACAGTACACGAACTCGTGTCTTCTCTTTAAAAGCACATTCTGAGAAAGACCAAGGGTTCTGCTTTAGTCTTTCAGAATATATCCTGATGTGTCCAATAATATTTTATATCCTTACATAATCAGTAATAGCATGCAGTGCCTACCTTCCTGTGTTCCATAACCTGAGGTAATTGGGTTGCAACAGTACTGCAACTCTGTCTTGTATGTCATCCCATTTCCAAATGGATGTGGATCAGTAGGACATGATACAATTCTAAGAAAAAGTATGTTGACTGGCACTGATTAAATCACACACATTGAAGTAGACACTTACGTTCCTTGTGTCAGACATTTGCTTGATCTCTCCAACATACAGATGAAGTTGGGTCATCCTCTTTCCCTGCCAACATTTAACTGTGGAAGTAATACCAGTTTTCTTCTGGAATTTCTGCAGTATTCAAATAATGTACCATGAAAACTTTTTCAGGTTTCCCTGGGCTGCAATTTTGAGATCTTGCAAAAGCTCTCCTCATCTCAGGATGGAAATATTTCACCAGTTTTATGCATTGTGACTATACCATTTGTTCTAGTAAAAGTACCTACTGAATGTATCCCTTCTTGTGCAAAACACTCCCAACCCAGATGTCATTGAAGAAACAAGGTGTAACTGTTTTCCCACTTGGTAATTCTTCATGCCTCCCTTTGCATCTGAGTTGAGTTTTCCTTTCTATGCTAGCTTGCTCCATTTTGCTCATATATCCACATAATTCACTTTAATTTATTGCCAGAAAAATATTGCTTCACGGAAAGTTTTTACTCAACACTTAAAGCACACACATACCATTTTAAAAAATAAAGATGAATGATGACCAGGCAAGAAATGTGAATCTGACACTAAGAGAAGTATTTTACCCTTTCCAAGATAAAATATTTGCTGAACTGCTTTGAATTGTTTTTACAGTTCTACCAGTATGTCGATAGCTGTTTTCCTACGTATGACTCTAAAATGCACACATACATCTCACTTCCATTCCAGCTAAGAAATGCTTTTATTAAAAGCAAACAAAACACACACACAAACAAAGCCCCACAGTGGCAAAATCTATTACCACCACGTTCTCAGCAGCTAATTCTGATAGCAGCCATGAACAGTTCTTCCTTTAATCACTGGTAAGAATTGTTTGTTAGTATGGTCAATGATCCTAAAAAATGCAACTTGAAATGTAGCATATTTCACCAAAACCTTCCTTCACATAAAGAGATTTTTAAAAGGGAATTAAGGTACCCTGGACTCCAACTGATTCTGGAACAGGCATGATCAGACACACAAATATTCCCAGATTAACTGCTCCTGAGAAAACAATGTTCAACTATATCTTAAGAGAACATGCCTCTGATTGCATTTCTTTTTAATAATTTGCAGAATTGCTTACTGACAGAGTCACCAGAATGTTAGGCCCTGGAAAATATCAGTGGAAATACTGGAAATATCAGTGCAGCTGCCAAACCCAGGTCTAAATATCCAGAAGGAAAAGTGCAACAATTCTAAACTACAGCAGACACTAGAAGAAAAAGAACTTGTAGGTCTCCAGTCTTATGAATGCACACCTATGATCACCTGGAAACACAAGGCTCTGTAAAATCTGTTCTACAGAAATGTCTCATCACAAATTCATCTGATTTGAATAAAAAATTAAAAGCTTGCCCACAAAAGAGGAAAAGACAACGACCTTTCTAGTCCCTGGTCCTGTTATGAGATCCTTGAAAATAAAACAACAGAAAGTTTTTTGGTTGATCTTAGAGCAGTCAATAAGGGCCATGGCATTACACTGACCAACAGAAGAATAAGACTTAACACTGGATGAAGAAGAATCACAGGAATGGGTGAAAATAAAGCTTGCAGAACTGACATAAAATGTTGTCCTGGTTTCAGCCAAATACAGGGTTAATTTTTCACAGTACACGTGACAGGGTGGAACCTGAAGCTGTGTGGCCAAGACACAAATCCTATTTGGTAATATCTTTCATCATTGCCACACATAGGGAAAAGGGACTCTCTCTTCTAAGGAGAAGGATGTTTCCTTCTGGTCAGGAAATCAAGCATGATGGGCATAGGGTCTGTCCACCATTTTTTCATTGTCCTGGGTTTGGTGAGCATTTTGCACCCTCTCTTTGTACACTTTTATTTTTAGTATTGTTGCTGATGTTTCTGTTCAATTCATCTCATTGCTTTTCCCAGTAAATTGTCCTTAGCTCAACCCATCATCTTTGCCTTTTGTGCCTCCAAATCCTTTTGCCAGCCACACATGGGCAGAAGAGAAGGGGAGGGGAAGTGCATAAGTAGCATCTGGTTTTGGAGTCTCAGGGAGCAGGGGATTAAATTGGGAGATACCATTCCTAAACATCTACAAATGTAAATTGAGGCAGTGCCAGGCCTTGCCTTTTGAATATGGCCTGATCCATCAACCTTTATCTTCCTTCTCTTCCTCTCCTCCTTTCTCCTACAATGATAGACAAGAAAGTATAGGGAACTGGGCTACTGAAACACATCTGGCACCTAAGAAGGATTTTGGTGACAAGGGTTTGGTAGGAATTCCAGGACCATCTTTCCCATGCCACCATCTGCTCATTTCTAATCCTCATTTCTCATCTGTCCTTCAGTTCTTATCCCCATAATGCACAGTATGGGCTGGTAAACTTAAGCCTGGTTCACTAGCTGAAAGAATAAGGTCTGGAGCACTTCAAGCATTAGTGTAGCATCTTTTGACTGTAGGTACAGACCATCATGCTGAACATTTGGGAGGTCTAGAGGAGATTATGCTGCATGCAGGGCCAGACTCACACATGCAGCAAAGAGGTCTTGATGAGCTCCTGAAACTGATTTTAATTGCACTATTTCTCATCTATGTCCCAGCTCACAGATCTCAAGGACAGAGCCTGAGATTTCACACTCAGTACAGAAGACATTAGCAGAAAATCTCATCATGTCCAGAACTTTTTAATGACATTGGGGCTTTTGAAAAGCTCAGTTAATGATTAATACCTCCAGTTTCTAAGTTCAAGCATCCAGCTCTAATAGACCAGACCATCAAGATTTTTCAGTTTGATACTGATAAACCTCTTCAGTCCCTTGACTTTTCTGCTGTATTTTGAGCAACTGATGTCTCTGAAAACATAAATCCAAATCTATATTCTTTTTCTCTGCCTGCCTTACCTGCTAAGATCAGCTTTCCACCAAGGACAAAGGTACAGTTTGTACAGTGAACTGCCTGGGTTTGTTTTGTTTTGGGTTTTGCTTTGTTTTGTTTTTTTTAACTGAGGAAGATATTCTTGGAGAAAACCAGGACCTTCCAAGTACGGCATCTAGAGCAAAAGACACAATAAAAAGTCCAGAATACCCTCTTATGACTCTGACAATGGCTGAATCACAGAACACTGCAAGCTGTAAAGGATCTCTGGGGACCTGTAACAAAAGCCTTCTCTAAGCAACGCTAGCTACAAAGTTAAATCAGGCTGTCTAGCGTCTTGCTCACTCATATTTTGGAAATCTCCAAGCATAAGAATACCACAACCTCTTCTTTTAAAATGATATTCTAGATGAAAGCACAAGAATCATAAAAGCTCACCCAAAATAACTGGAGGGCAAAGTCTCTCTTCCTCACCCAGATGTCTTGTATTCTCCAGCATCCACATCCCTAACATCCCTGACCAAAATACAGAATCAAAGCAAGATCCTCAATAATGCCTTGACATTTTTATACCTGCCCACTTTCTATCATGCTCACTGGCACTTGCACATCTTTGACTTCCTTTGGAAAAGCACTGTGAAGTTCTGTTTTGAAATTGTAACAGACTGGTTGACTCCTCATCTTGGTTTATTTCCAAAGGTCTTCAGCCTTCTGTTGCAAGACTGTGTTGCTACTGTTGTTTCCTGCCCTGTAATTTAGTGATATTACTTTTTTTTTTTATCCTAGACAGCTGTCTGTCATATCAAGAAATTGCTATCATCCAATGTGTTCCCCGGCTCTGCCTCTGTCCTTCTTTTTGCTTTATACTCTGTAGATAAATTACAGACTTCAAAGAGAAGATCTAGGAGTCCTTCTTTTCAGCTTCCCCTCCTATTTCTGTCAGACCTGGTTTGATGGTGACATAGACATTCTGTCATCCCTGAAACATAAAAAACAGCAGCACACAACGAATTGTGTCATGTGGTTCATAGATTCAGCTAACTACTTAATGCTTCAGAGGCAACACTTTTTTGGGAAATGACAAAATGGCTCAACACTGCAAGAGAACTTCCCACATGTTCTCTAGGATCTTGGCTTCTTTGCAGCTTTTTTCTTTCATCTTTGCATTAAGTACTTCTAGTCCAATAACAAAAAATCTACCTGACTTCAATTTTATGTTTAAATATTAGCAGAATGGTCAGATTTTCTTCCCATTTTAAGATTCAGTGTACCCTGGATGGATAAAAGAAAATTATTTACTTGACTTCATTCTGTTTAAATAAAAAGAAGAAATCCTTAGCAAAAAGCAGCATGGCTGGGACTGTTTTTTGGGTTTTGGATTGCTGTTTGGGTTTTTTTCTGTAGCATAGATCTATTTGGCATTAGCTCAAAACCAAATACTATACAAGACACTGAAGAACTAACCCTAAAAAACCCAAGAACTAACCCCACAATTCTTATATGCACATCTGTCTAAAATTTGCTGAAGGTTTATTTCATGAAAATATGTTCTATGTCTCTGTGAGTTTCCAAAAGCTCTCATCATTTCATGGTCCAAAAAAGAGTGATTCTGCACATTACCAAAGCCTCATTCCCTGGAACTTTACTTAGTAGAAATACTACATTTTCCTCTGTGGTTTACAAGGAAGAATGTCTGACCAAGAAATTGATCCCACATTGCTGAAGATGAAGATGGAAATGATGATAAAGAGGGAAACTCTTAATACTCTCTTTTAGGTCTTCCATCACATTGATGCTATTTCTTCCACTGCTTAGGTGGGAGTCTAAGACAGGACTAAACTTTAAAAGTTCTAGGGAGGCAGTAGAAGGCAGATTTTCTACCTTCCATCCCTCACGTTTGTCTTCTTTCTGCTGCAAAGCAGGCCCAGATATTGTAGAGGTAAGCAAACCATTTCCGACACAGATACGGTCAATGTAAGGATTTTGGCTCTGTATGAGGAACCATCCAGAAACCTTGCAAGGCATGTGGAAGAACCACACCTCCTATCCTTATGGCATTCAGTCTTCTGCAAAGACTGTTTTGCAGCCAGGTATAACCCATGCAAAAGTATATGTCAGGTCTCACAGTACAGAAGGTCTGCTGACAAGGGATGTGGCCAAAGCAACACTCTGGCTTCCTGAACTTGGTCACCAGCAATCAGGGCTCACTGAGAGGACAGAGTCCTGCCTAAGCAGAAGAGCTTTTTATCTCTAGCCATTCATGTTCACATATTTTCCTTCTGCTGCTCTCATTTCCCCTTTATTTTGCACCTTCCAAGGGCATGATAGGTGGCTATGAGGAGTTTCTATTCATAAATAATGACAGAAGAGCTTTCAGCACTGCTGAATGGAGAAGGATGTCATGCTACTTTTGGTGTTGAATAATGCTCAAGCCAGTGTGACTCATCAATCCCAAAGTTAAACATTGCGATAGAGAGGTGAAGATGGGGTAGAGAGGGTAAAGGACCAGATAAAGGAACAAACAAGTGATAATACTATGACTTACCTAAAGATGCTGAGCTGGCACAGCTGGCCTTGAGACATCAGACTGACAGGCAATCCTCCCACAGTCACACTTTCTAATGGCAGTTTTTTAACATAACCCTTCTAGGAGTGTGCAGGGAAATTTTTGCTAACCTTAATATAGTTGCTTCAATATAATTGCTTTAATATAATTCTTCAATATTGTTTCAAAAATAGTGCTCTGTACTATACTAGTAGTTATAGCCACCTATACTGTGTAGTAAGTAATTCTGATTAAGAACCTGATTAGTTTAATCAGGATCATAATAAATCACTTATATTTATATAAATATATCTGGTTTGCGATCTTTAAACATGCAAGACAAAGTTGTATAAAGCTTCAATTACACCTATAAAATCCTTTAGACATAAACAATTGACAAAGTCTGGGGCTAAGAGTGGATCCAGCCACACGTAGACTCCTCCCTGAGAAGGAGTTTAAAAGGCAACGCAGTCCTTTCTGCATCTTGTGACTCAGTGGGAGGGCTTCTCTATCCAACTTTGTCTGAAACTCCCATTCTGCCCACAACAAGCAGGGAGAAAACGTGAAGGTTAAAACAAAGGTGATAATGTCTGAGGTCCAAGTTTCAGCATCCAGTCTTCCAGCTGAGCCTGTGTCAATGTCTCATACACCTATACACCAAGTAAGCTGAGTGGAACACTCGAGCCTGTACAAGGCTTAAGGTGTCAGTCAGCACAATTGTCTTACCCATTCTTGCACTTAGTCTTCTAAACACTTGGGATTTACATCCTAGCTTTGAAATCCTATACAGATGCAGGGCCAGAATGGAGAAAAAGCTGCTATTTATCAATAGTAGATCAGAGGTTTGATTCAGAGAAAAAAAAGCTTTTCAGAAAATGCCTGCCTTTAGAATGTGCTGATTGAAAAGACGGGAAGAGCTGAACATTGCACTAGAGTTTTGCAGCAAGATCATAAGTGTTCCCTCAATTGCCCAACAAGCAGATCTGTAATGGGTCTGCTCTCACCCAGCACACCCCTTCTCAAAATCAGAAAGAAGATTCCCTGTATTTTCCAAAGGAGTAAAAAATGAGGGGAAGGTATTATTCATTTCAGCCCTAAGCACTGGCCATCTGGACTCCCGACTGCAGCTAGACTGGAGAAGGGGGTGAGCTGAACAGTGCCCATACCACTGTGAGCATAAATGAATGCAGGTACACTCCTACCCCCAAAAAAAACTGTTCAAAACAGGACAAAGTGACCCAGGCATGACACATACTGTATTGACTTAATGCTCTTATGACTAATTGCAGAAACCAGTGCTGTCACTGGAGGTTGCAACCCATACTTTCTGCAAGTTTTCCCAGCACAGGAATTTGATAGGAATTTGCAAAGTAAATTGCTGCTCTCTCTATATAAACACACACATACGAGCAGAAGGCAGGCTGATAGTTTTGTGGAAACTCATTTGTTCATTAGCACAGACAAGAAGAGACTTCAACATTGTTTTAACATGCAAGTGGCTGCCAGGCCTCTCTCTAGCTTATTATCTGGGCATCATATGTGATGTTTTACCTACCTCCATGTCACAGAGGTCACACGACCCTCTCAAATGAGGCATTTCTCTTCCCCAGCACCTCCTACACTCGAGCACAGTAGTGTGTTCAAGTGGCCATCTTTCTAATGGCTTGTGTTGAGCTTCACCAGTATACGAGTACATAGTCAGATCTTCTCTTTTCCACCAACAGACAGGTTCAGCCAGGTCTTTGGAGGATTTCGGAGTAAAACCTATTTTGTAGCAGTGGAAAATTTTATCCTCCAGATTCTGTGCCTCTGAAAGTGACTGGGAAGAGAGGAGAGTGCCTAACAGCATTAGGCACAATGACAAATCCAGTCCTGTCTTGGGAGCTTATTTTGCCAGACAGTTGCCTCTCAGGTTTTGTGATAAAATAAACCAACCACATAGAAGATGAGCTCTGCAAGTCTTGTGACTGGCAAAAATTATTCTTTATTTTCCTGATTATGCAGGCTGGGTAAGTTTTGGATGAAATCTAGTTTCCCTTTCAAGTTTGGAAAAAAGAAATTATAGTCTGCCATACTCCTTAAATTTCTCTGTGGCATGTAGGTTGTGATTCACTGAACCTAATGACTAAGCCTGAGGATTTGAGCAAGATCAGTTAAATCCCTGGTCAGGCTGCGAGCCCTTTAAGTGCTTTTCTCATTGTCCACCTACTTTGATTTCAGTCTCTTCCACTATGGAAAAACCGGACTTAATTCAAACTAGCAGATTTTTCCTTTTTCCACTTTAAATGATAAAGAGAGCAGTAAGACTAGTAAGGAAAACTTTGCAATCTAATAATAAGATTTCTGTATATCCAGATGTTCAAAGAATACTTCTGCACCAAAGGTCCTAGTTACCAAAATACAGCAAATCCCTGCAAAAATAGTAATATTTCAATCAGTGTTCTTAGCAAGATATTCATAAACCAGATGGTTTATTCATCTAAAGGCTTTTTTCTACATCTTTAAGTGATTACTTACTAGAAAAGCATTACTTTCCAGGGGAATCCTGAGAAACAGTCAAAACTTAGTTTATATCCAGTAAAAATATCTGGAATAGCTGGAGCATTGTCTTTCTCTGAAAGACCTCTCTTGGAAGGGCTGGATAGGACATTTTTATCTCTGCAGAATAAAATATCAACTACATTACCTCCTGCATTTTTTTGATTTGGTGTTTTGATTTGTTTGGTTAAGTTTGGATCTTGCCTGACTTTTAGCTTGCTTCCTTGGAAGATTATTAATATGACACCACCCTGTGGTATAAACCATGGCACACCATTCTTCTTTCTGCTCTCCCACTGACAGAGGGATACAAACAACTTCAGCCCTGTTTTCCAGTTGTGCACAGATAAAATGGAGCAGGCCATGAGCACTAGCTTTCTAACAGTATCTCACCTACTTTTCATATCCTATTTGTTCCCACTCCTCATTTTCTTTGTTCTTTCCCACACTGCCTATCTGTATGGTCAGCACTAGTGGCTAAAGAAATGCAAACTGGTCTTCTGATCAATGCTTTTTGGGACAGTAAATGTCATCATCTCTGTCCTTGAAGGTGCTCATTTCAGTTCACCAAACTTTCCTTAGCTTCTACTTTTTACATAACAAATATCTTCTAAACTTACTGTGACACCACCAAGCACCATTACTATGATACATAGAGGTCTTGTTTTGAACAGTTTTACTTCCATCATCAAGTATTTCCTAGGAACATCAAGGAATTATGGTAGCTGTTACCTTGCTGCAAGGCAATGTGAAATCTACCCAGCAATGGAGCCAGGAAATATTTCCACTCTCCTCTTAATCAGCTAGCCATGTACCCAGTGCTGACTTCACTCACTGCCACAGAAACAACTGTGATAAGAGCCAAGCTGGATCCTTGATTTCACATCATGATGACTTGTCAGACTTCACAGATCAACCCTGGAAATGGACACTCAAGTGTTGGGGATGACATGCCAAATCAAACCACAGAGCACTGCAACCATTCCAGAAGAACAGCTATCTACCAGAGGAAAAAATGAAACACCACCTCCACCCTGTCCCCAAGCCGTAAAACACTTCTTAAAGGTGCTCAAAGATAGCAAAAAACATGCAATACTAGATACATTGCATGGCAGAACTCAGGCTAGCTCTACAATCAGAGTGAGAGAATTCCCACTCACAGGGCTCTTAATGAGATATTTGGAAGTCATTCCTCATTTTAACAGTGATCTCATTATAGATTCATTAGTAATTTCATAGCAATTTGTACCATTACCCATCTTACCAGAAACAAAGGGGCCAGGGGCAGGAAATTTAGTGTAACTTGAACAGACCAGGTGAAAATGCACCATCCAAACTGCATAGTGTAAAAAATAAATGTATCTGCAGGGAAAAAAAAAAATCAATGACAAACAAACAACTGGGAAAAAAAGAAATTTGGCAGTTCCCAAAGAACAAGTTAATTATTACTAATGAAGTAATTAACACTTTTTTTAAAACCTCTGAAAAAATGAAATTGGATATGCAAGTTCTAATTAATACTGTAATAATTTATCACAATGTAAAATGAGAAATTTTTGCTCCTCATTAAAGCAGTAACTCAGCAGAATTTTATCAGGAAAAAATAACCATGGGAAATAGGGCTGGAAAAATCCCAAAGAAACCAAACACTCCATTCTCCTACTAGAAAGCCGTTTCTGCATCATTTTATCTGATGGATTTTTTTTAGAACTGTTACTTCTTCAGAGTAAGAAATTCTACTCCAGCCCACCCCCAAGAAGCAATATAGATTTTTTCTCTACCAGGTATCTGAATTCTGTCTACTTTTCCCCTCCCCCTCCCTACGTCAGTATAAACTTTGCCATCATGTGCATGGAGAACGGTTGTCTCTTCCTTCAGTAGTAAATATTAGATGTTTTAAGCCTGTATGTGTAAAGTCGTGGCTAGTTTAATCTGATCCCACTTATGCAAGGAAGTTGAAGCTCTCAAGAGGTCTCTTTCAGTTTCTGATATTCTGTGCTTCTGATATTCTGAGTTTCTGTGATAAAAGAATAGGAAATATCCAAACCAGCAGGCACTATCTGTCAAGTAAGGGTTTGGTCCAAGCCAGATCAGCCTGCTTTTCTGGGATGGCAAGAATCTACTTAAAGACTTCATTAGTTTACATTCCCAGACAGATCTCTGTCTATACATTATAGACAGCTCTTTCAGGAATCTGCCTCGATACAAGATATCTTATGGTACAGAGCAAAAACTGAGCTCTAAAACGCAACCATCATCTCCATATCCACTTGGTGCAGCAAGAGACTCTGCTTTTTTCTTTTCCCAGGAGCCTTGTATTTTGTGCAGGTTATAGAACTCGCTTGCTTCTCCTCACTAGCTCAACTATCTCTCCTACTACCTCAACTCACAAACAGCACACGGCCCAGACGACAACTGTGCTCACCGCTGAAAACTCAAGAGCAACTGAAGGATGAAGAAAGATTCACAAATCTTTTTCCTGCGTGCTAAGGAAATTCTGGGCTGTTGGTTGAATCACAAACTGCTGTTTGCTGTGTGCCTGCAATAACAACAAAAGCTTCCAAGGCATCCATTCTTAAAGTTGTTTTCCCAGTTTCAGGTGCCCTTGAGGACTTAGAACAGTTACCACGTAAAAGTAAAAAGCACAGCAACAGCAATATTTCCTGTAGTATATTTTTCTCTCACCACAACATGTGCCTAGATATCAAAAAGGGATTTTAATTTCCATGTGCAAAATTTCCTGCATGTCCAAAATTTTCTTCAGGATGACACATGAAAAGCTGTAGATCAGAATAATTGGTATACAAAGAAGTGATTAAAAGCTGGATACTTACATTTCCTCAAATTTCTTATCTCTTCATGATCCCACTCACTCCTCCTGAACATAAAATCTAAATTATGTTTTCTTTATCTTGCACTCGGGTAATTGACAGACTCTTTTTAGTCTTTTTAGTCAGGTACACTGACTCTTTTTATCCAGTCAAGGCATCCTATCAAATGTGGTTAGCACCATGTTAAGAAAAAAACCTCACCATTCTCCTCCAAAACTACTCAGACGAGGGCAATAGCTAAAAGAACATTGCCAGTAATTTTATCTGCTAGAACTCATATCCACAGGCAAAATATTAAGGAAAAAGCTGGAACTTCTCTGCTTCAAAAGAATCAGAAGCCATATGTGCATTTTTTGCCCACAGGAATTATTTTTTCACTGTGACACAGGATACTGTGGCCTTCAGAATATCATGTTACTAACAGGATTGTCTTTGGAGGAGAATACCAAATTGAAAGGCACAGCCAACACAGTTAACCTGAGACCCTCCAACTGTTTGACAAAGGCGGTTGTGGACTGTGGCTGTTTTACAGGCAAAAACCATCAATACTTACACCACAAAAGATGCAAACATCTTGAACTAAGTTTTGCTGTGCAATTTCTTCATGGAACATGAGGAAATGGCAAATGTAATTCCATGGAATCAACTGTCAAGTTTAACTCCTTAAAATTAATTTACACTGAAATATTTGTGGTTTCACTACAAGGATGACTACCATCCAGGTAAACCCCTCCTAATACACCTTGGCTACAGGTATAAGGTTAAATTGTTGCAAGGCAAAATTCCTTTACCTAGAGGAAGGCTGGAGAAGCAAGCCAGTTCTATAACCTGCACAAAATACAAGGCTCCTGAGAAAAGAAAAAAAAACCAAAACAAACAAACAAACACCATACTCACCAAGGGAAAAAAAAAAAAAATGAAGCACAGCAATATAAAAGCACTTGTGATTATACTTGTAGACAGAACTTTCAATTTAATGTCAGAAGAATTCTTACTGCCATCTGAGGCAAAAAAAGAGCCAGGACTTGACATATTCCAAGGCTGATCTTTATTCTGACAGTTCTACAGCTATCTTGTGCTAAAATTTTATACTGAGTTTGATAGTAGAGAAAGTCTGAATTCGCAGCCCACAAAAGTGTTCAATGACTTAAGTTATAATTTAACCAACTGGGAAGTCTCTCAGAAGTAGATAAATCTCATGGCCACCAACATGATATTTGTACATAGTTGTGTGTCTAGTGCCACAAAATGACAGAGGAAGTTATGGAAAAAAATATGCTGAAAAAGGTGGGCAGCTGTTTTATACCATCCCATTTTTCTAAGAGCTGAGCTTCAGATATTTCTAAGCATCTACCATTATATTTGTTAAAATAAATTTAACAAACAGGTGGCTTTCACAAAAACGATGAAGAGGAAAGGTGCAACTGCCCAATTTCTGCTCTTCTATAAAGACTTTCCCACTTCAGCTCAACCACCTGATTTACCAATCTGTTGTTAGCATTAGAGCATTTTCTCAGTTTTTTAATTGATGCTTTTTTTTAGATTAGCTTAGAAACTATGTAAAGACAATAGCTGTTGGGGTGGGCGGAGCCCCAGCTGCTTTGCCCTGGAGGGAGCCAAGCTGAGGAGTTAAGAAAGAATTTCGCAACATTTTTTTGCCCCTCTTTTAGCTGGCCATGATGAGAGAGAGAGGGGTCTCCTGTGGAATTTCCGCAGGTGGTAACTTTATTGCAAAGGTACCAGCGAAAGGGATCCAGGGACGAGGTACCTCTGCCAACCAGAGGAAACCCAGGGGTTTTTATGGGACACCACGGTGGGAGGAAAAGAGTACAAAACCAAACAATTGTAACAGATCTACATAAGATCCCGAGGGGGCTTGTGGGTCTCCGGAGAGGTCGCCGTGACCAGAAAGTCTGTCTTTTGTCTTAGGGGCTCTGGGTGAAGTTGCAAAATTCTTCCTTAACTCCTCAGCTTGGCTCTCTCCAGGGCAAAGTAGCTGGGGCTCCGCCCACCCCAACAAATAACAATAGCAATAATACTTTGAAATTACCAAGAGGGAGCTTTACCCTGAAAGCAAAAAAAAGATAAAGCTAATCTGTTTTCTTTGTTGCCTTTCTTTAAGAACCTTCTTTCTAAACAAATATGTGAGGCAGTGACCTGGGTTCCTTTCTCAAGCCACACTTAGCAACTTGCATTAAATCAAGTCATCATACCTGAGTAAACTGGGGAAAGAACAAACAAGTGAGCCATAAGCTAATTATTCCAAATATATTGTTATTTTGCTGCAAATTTAGCAGTATCACTCTATCTTCTTTAATACCTGGGTTGCTGTTTTACATTCTTCACATTGCCAGCAGATCATAGGCAAATGACTGGCAAGTGATGGAGCTTTCAGAACTCATCCTGATTCTTCTTTCTTACATGAGAAAAATAATTTTATTTAGGTGAGAGAGTACCTTCCATGACTCCTTAACTGATCTAGTGAATATTCAGAGACAGCTTTGCAGAAATAGAAAGGTTTATGGCAAGAAGACAAATAAACTCCATTAATTTATGAAGGCTAAGCAAGTGCTGTATAGCAAGAAAACTGTACAGAGGCTGTGCTCTTGATTGATCAGATTCAATTACTGCTCAGGATAAGAGCTTTCAAGAGTCCCATTTCCTACAAGAGCTTTTCAGGAGTCTTTGTGAGTCTGCTTCAATGGCACAGTAGTGTACCCTACATCTTTCACAAGTCCTCTTAGAGTACCTCTTAGGACACAGCATAGATTTTGCCACTAGAATGTGATTTCCACTTGTGATTAAGCAACTGTTCTTAATAACAACTTCTTCAGCACTTGAAATGTGCCCTGGGAGTCATGCACCTCAGAAGAATTCCTTTAGGTGTGGGGTCATAACACATCTCATTGCATTTCCCTATTCCAATTTAAATTTCAGAAAACTGGCTGAAAGTTCAAGTGAAGGGATGAGAAGCAAGCTACAAAGCCCTCAGGCAGTAATGGATCTTCAGGCAACATTCAGCAGACTGGTGGAACACCTGCATTTAGTGCTGCAGACATTAGAAGGTTCCAAAGGTTCAAGGATAGGCTGGGCAGCCTCACAGCAGATAATTCCACAGAGGATGATTAAATACAGAAAACCTGCCAATATTCAGAAAACCACTGGACTAAAAGTAGAGAATGAGAGGGATGGGAAAATATTAGGGGAAGTTATTATTTTGTCTTCTACTTTTATTTTCATAAAAAGCATTCCTTTGGCCAGAGCAGGCAGGATGCTGAAACACAACAGACCATTGGTTTGGTACAGTGTAGACCTGCCCTCCTAGACACATTTCTGAAGTACTGGATCCCAGAACAGTAAAAAGGCCCTACAGCAAGCAGATGATGTGAGATTCTGGTGAAAGAAACAGTGTGAGTTGCCCACACCACACATAGGATCATAAAGGTCTGTGTTTGTCTGCTCAGCCTTTTCAGAACTTTAAAAAGCCTACACATTAACCTCCGTGGTACAGGATGTAGGCAGAAACCTGCCTACTTCTTTGCAGAAAAGGACAGCCAAAGCTAGCATCTAAATGACAGTAGGCAACAGCTTTTGGTAAGATTTTCTAAATATTATGTATCCTAATTACACAAATGGACAGCCAATGAGTTGCAAATTCCCCAGAAAAGCCTGCCTAGCACAAGATCTTTTAATTCTACCTTTGAAGTGAGCGATTTACAGAAAATGAGGGAGAGATTTCAGTGCTGACTGCAATCAAGACCTTTATCTTTACAATGAGCATGATTTATAGCAATTTTATGCTAATAGCTCTCACCCATCATTATCACAAGAGAGAATACATGTCAAAATTCTTTATTCACCCTCAATCACACATCAGCCAGGCTTCCCATTCAAACCATCTGATTGGGACCTACAGAAGCAGAAGGCACACTGGCGCTGCACACAATGACTTTCACAGCCTTTTTAGGCCTCCTCTTACTTTGGACAGCTTATAAAGTGGCAGAACATTGTTTTGAATAACAAAGACACTTCAATACAAACAGCAGGTTTGGGGTGGACATCCAGTTTTAAAAAAATTGATGAACGTTAAATGTTTGTCCTTCTTCAAATATTATATCTAATTAATTTTTTTACATAACCACTTCCTTGCACCCTTATGACTATCGAGTATGCATAAAAGTAGAATGAATGGATTTGTAAGCCACAGCTACAGCCACACTCAAGCAGGCCGAGCAGCATTCTGGGGTAGATTCTCACTACACTCACACAGTTGCTGCCTTTCCACTGTTAGAAGCAATACTGGGCTAGAGAGTCCTTACATTTGATCTGACATAGTCCTGCCTTCTAATATGCCTTTGAGCTGACTATAGTGAAACAGATTGCACATAGGTCTTCTGGTGTGCCGACTGTTCAAAATGAAAGATTAAACTTACAGCATGAGGTAGTACAAGACGAATTAAATCTTGAGGGAATTTCAGGGATCAGAGGGATCCATATTAAGATTTGTCTGCCCAGTGCTTATTCTAACTGGACTTAAATTTAAGAATACCAGCCTACATGGTTAGAACTGCTTTTTTCAATGAGCCAGTCCAATCCCACTGCATACTGAGCATCATTGAATGCCACAAGGTGGTATCTTTCTTGCTCAGCACTTTTTCACTTCCTCTGTGTGAGGATGTGATCACGATCCCCTCTGTGCTCATCCTTGATCTATTTATAACAAATACTTTCCTATAGGCCTGCTATGCCAAATACCAAAAATTGCTCCCACTCACTGCAAGGCAGAAATTCTATTCCTGTGTAATTTATTCTGTCTTTACATTTCTAACCTAGAGTACAGTGCAGATTCAAACTATTTGCAACCTTTCATCATTTTCAGACATGTGTATACTGAAGCAATCTTCTCCCACATATATTAGTCAGCTCACATCACCAATAAGTAAGTGCACGAAAGGGGGACACAGAAGCTGCTGTTTTTGAGAGATACATGCAAAAGCTGAGTTTTTACATTTTGAGAACTAGCGTGCATCTCTGTGAAGTCATGTCGATGGAGAATATACCCTGGTGATTAGAGACCTGCAATCTATTTTTGTACATGTCAGGAGAAGTGCAGGACGGGTAACCTACATGCACAGTGAAAGTCAAAATTGTATCATATCCTCAGAAAAAAAGCTGTTTTCAGACATGTGTCCTTGTGGCATAAAGCTTTGGAATGGTTCAGGCTGTAACAATCATTACAATTGTTTGAGCAAGTATATATTCTTCCTAGGATAACCTTCCTGATCATTTGTTATCAGTAAAAATACTGGCATCTTTTTTTAATACCATCCACTTTATTTTTAATCTTTTCCAACTAGATTGTGGATGCTATCTGATAACACATGTATTTTCTTCTTCAATACTCCAGGTTTTGGGCTTTTTCCTCAAATTCATAGCTGGGAGCTATATCCTAGGCTCATCTGCATGTCGACACTAAAACCATACCAACATGAACGGCAAGTTTCTCGGTATAACATCTCCCTCACTGAGGATGCCTGGTTGACCTCGAACTCCATGACGTGGATCACCTACGCAGAAACCTTTTTTCATGACTGCCTAACCACATTCCTCAGATTAGTCTGGTCAGTGCTGTACAGGTAACACCTCTCACACAGTATATACATGAGTATAAAGGTAAAAGTGATCATACGCATACATGTCATTCTGGTAACCTTGTAATAACAACAGGTTGCCAAGAGAAGTTGTGCGTGTTCTACCATTAGAAATGTTCAAAGCCAGGTTTGAAGCAATCTGATCTAGCAGAAGGCAGAGACATTCAAAACAGATTATCTTGAAGTTCCCTTCAAATCCAAAACATTCTATGATTCTAAGAACTCGACAAAGGATTCCCAACACTGATGATTCAAGCCCTCCCTGGCCCCATTCAGATCAAAGCTATCTTCCTCAGGACATCAAGGCACAGTGAAAGAGCAGGCATCACAAAATAGAGCAGGAAAATAGATGCTAGAATTAGTGTCCCCATGAGTTTCAATGATAATGAAAGGTTATCTCAGGTACCCACCCCCAAGGTACAACCCCCACTCACTGAGTACAATGCATGGCTAAAGTCACTCAAGCTCCACCTAAACATAAAGAAGTAGTATAAAAAATAGTTAAAAATACAGAAACGTTTAGGAGGAGACGTCATCATAACTCTGGGATCTGTTGATAGGCCAGAGCTGTCTTCTCCCCACACAGGACCACCTACTGGGTATGAAAAGTACTCTGTGCCTGCTGAATTATCTCAAGGAGGGATTAGAGCTTGTTAGTGTATTGCTTTGAAATAATATTTTACTTTGAATATACTTTCATGGTCATGTATCATCAGCAATTCTCAAATCTTAACCTGTCACAATTTTATTAATAAAGAGACTTACTCTAGTCAAGATGGCAAATTCACCCAGTTCACATCTCAGTGATTGGGCTTCACCCTTGAGCTTTAATTCATTCTTCTGTGAAAAATAGTAAACACCTTTCCACTCTTTGGAAAATACCTTACTGTCTGGCAGTTCTCAAAAATCAGGATCCGTTGTTAATACCAAAAAGGTGTTCCAGTGCATGTTGGAGGGATTAGGAGGGTACCACCTCTATGGCTGACAACAATGTAAAAAATTCTAGCTGCTTTCTAAACAAATAGTTCATTTTGTGGCTACTTATCAAATGAGCAGAAAAACAGTGGCTACTCACCCCCAGGAGGATGGACAGCCTTCAGACATTGTAATTACAGGGTATCATAAGCTCCCCCAAAATGCAAATGAAAATGTGTCTCTGTGAGCTAATAAGCCCTAAGCCTCAATTCCAGCTAGCAGCTGCTTATCACAATTTAAAATCAGCTATGCAAAAGAACCCAGAATCACAGCTGCATCTGAAGCAATACTGGCGACAGAGAACTGATGCAAAAAAAAGATGGGATACGACCTAGAAGCATAGCTGGAAAAATGTGACTTCACACTCTTCAAATGGGCCAAACACCAAATGCTCAAAATGAGGGGTGAACAAAGTTTTCTGCTGCCAAGAATAAATGCCAGTGGCTGCATGAAACAAGGCCTATGGACTGTATTATAAAGAGAGTTAGGAACTGATGACTGTAGCCTGGATCTCCTTACAAGTCTCAACACATCATGGCTCTCACTGATGCTCTGGCAAGCTGTCGATGACTCTACATACATTTTCAGTTTTCTGTCATGCAGAGATCACAGTCTAGGTAAGACAACAAAGAAAGAGCAAGTATAAGGGCTCAACAAGTTTTGGTTTCCTCTCAGTGTACAAAAAACAACAGAGCCTCAACCTAGTAAAGAAGCAACACATGCTTTATTTTAGCTCATGCTTTTTACTTTACTGACCATTATTTATGGCTTTTCAAGATTAAAGCCCCAAGTCATTAGCTGGGATGAGAACAATCCCATTGATCTACATCTTCTTATGCTAAACATCCAAGTTTTCCAGCTGTAGACAAAGTCATGTTTTAACATTGGGTGAAACCTTATACTGTTAAGACAAGGACCAATGCAACTGTCAAAAGCTGATGATTTTTTTACTCCATTTAAGGCTGTGGCAAGATTAACAGATATTGACTTAAAGAGAGATTACTTTTCTGCACTTTTTTTAAACATGGTTTTTGCTTAGATACTAAAGCAAAGTCAATTTCAAACATCATGAAAAAGAGAGAAAACCTTTAATAGAGAACCATTTGAAGGTTCTTGATGTAAACTTTTTGTTGAGTGTCATGCCTCAATTGCAAATGGGACAATCTGATTTATGTTGAGTCACCCCCATTCTGTTTCTTCCTTTCACAAACATCACCAAGGAACTTCCAGTTATAAAATTTTAAAAGAACAGATCAGGTTACCTTGTTTTGTGAACTCAGTACACTGTCTTCCAGTGAAGAAAGAACTGTTTCCACCACCATGCAGGCAATCTACACACAAGGGGCCACTACACTGGCCACTATCACTAGGAAATTACATGTTCTCCTAATGGCATGAAAAAATGATTAAATGTCAGCGCTGCTAGAAGAAATCTCAAATGTGGTCCTAAATAAGTGCACCTGAAGACCATAATGGGTTTAGATTTTTTTCCTTACAGAATGGAAGACAGAATTAAGAAGCACTGCCTGTCTCTTCAGGCTGGAAACTTTTGACTAGTAGGTCAAAAGGTAGATATATTCAAAATTTATGTGTCACTTGTAAGTTTATGCCAGTTACTCCTGTTCAAGGGAAGTGCAACTGTCACGGACAGTAAGAAAGAAGGACAGCAGATCTTATTCACAGCAGCTTCAGGCAATTACTCAAGGGACCTACTCCTAGCACATGCCACTAATACTCTTTTCAGCTCCTGTAAATCCTACTTCTCTTTTTGTAAACATGGAAATCTCAGCTATTTCCCCCCATACCCTCACCTTTCAGCTTCACTATATTGGCCCTGTTTTAAGACCAGCCTCTTGTTGATTCTGACAAGGAAGACACAGCACACAAAAATGGCTCATGGTAGTTATGTCCTTCCTTTCAATCAGAATACAAAGCAATGTCCCTGAAATACGTATCACCATGCAAATTGCTTTTTGCATACTGAATTAAGGCTCAGATGCTTCCTGCTCTGATATGAACAGAGTGCCCCTTCGAGAGGACTTCCATACTCATAGAAGATTTTAGTTTGTTCCAAAAATGATCAATATCCATCAAACCACAAAGCAAACTGAAGAGCACATGGAGAGAGGTGATAGCAGACTGACAATAAGCACTAACCTGTTCCTTGCACTAATAAAGAATCCAATACTTTAGAAGATGTAACACCAATAACAACTTGGCTTACTGGTTAGAGTGTTACACCGGTCACAAAACTCATAGATGCTTTGCCAGCATTCCTATCTAAATTCTAGAAGATTAGGGGCACGTCTCAGTTTAAGGATTCCGAGAGCTCGGAGGCAGACAATAACACAAGACCTGTCAGACACCATATTCTGTTGTCACCACTCAAAACCTTCCTTATTTCCACAGTACCTCTCCTAATCCCACCGTCTTACCGAACTTTCACAGGAGCAAGCAAAGGAATAAAAAGAGTAAACCACTGCAATGAACAAATAAAGTTGACTGCTGTTTAGCAGATTTGAAGGCAACTACAGACCTTCTTCTTTTTGCAAATATTCCATGCCAAGGTAAATTTGCTCTGGTAGTTGTGACCTCCTCCCAGGAAGACAATCCTGATAGGAGCAATCCCAGCTAACATGGTCATCCAGCAGGTATGGTAAAGAAATATTTCTGATGTTCTCTCCTATCACCTTAAGGGAAGCCACTGCCTCTCATACATTCCTTAAAAGGTCAGTAAATATTGATTTTTTTTTTTGAGGGAACCTCAGAATTTCCCAGTTATCAGTAGTAGTTGTAACCATCTGTATGTTTGTAGAAGCTACCCCAAAAAGGCTTCTGGAAAACACTTGTATTGTTTTGCTAAGTATGGAAGCTGATGCACAATTGACTTGCTGTCAGGCTGGAAGAATGCGATGCTGGTAGAATATTCTGGAAGGTCTACCATCCATTTTAATTAATGGTTTGGATGACAACATGGACATTTATCCCATTGTAAAGTCTAAACAAGGTGATGTAAGAAAGCAACAGATGCAAGGCTTGTTAGAAGAGAGAATACTTTGCATTAGCAGGGAAAAAACAGAGCAGCTTTCAAGCACAATGGCCTTTCCACAGTTCTGTATCTGCATCAAGGCAAGCAAAAAAGGGCTGTCATACAGAGAAAAATTAGCATTATAAGTCTTCTCAAATAATAGAATGAAACAGACAAGTGCAAAACCAACAGTGCCTACTAAAAGAGAAATATTCAAGTGCACAAGTAGATGAACACTTTCTGCAAAGAACTCACTGGCAGTTTTGCTGAAAAGATGAGGACAGATATCTAAATTACTGTCACAGCTAAGGCATGGAAAACATAAGACTACATTTTGCCCTGCCCCTACAATTATTACAAGATCATGAAGAAAGGAAAATCAATGCAGTGTGCCAGGAAATAGCTTATATTGGAGTTTAAAGAGAAGAACTACTAAATACAGCTCTTCTTAATCCTGACCTAGTGTGAGTGTATCAGGCAGAAAATCCTTTCATTCCTCTGAGCTATTGTGTTCTGCTGGAAATGTTTAAATGACCTCATAGCCTTTATCCTGCTCTTTTTATTAGTGGCCAGAATATATGCCAACGCTGTATTTCATCCTTCCCTAGCAAAGAACTATCACATGTCCTTTTAATCTTCATTATCACCTTTTGGGCCAGAGAAGGATCACATGCTTACTTATAGGAAGAAGGTTCCTCAGAGACCCGCTTGGAGAAAACAGATGTTTTAGATGTTAAATAATGAAACACCAGTTTCTAGTTAAAATGGATATGTGTTACTTTCCAATATTGAACTGGTATATCCATTTGAGTTCTTTAATAAGCTAGGTCAAGATCTTCAGCTAGAATGTTATACAGACAAGTTAATCAAACTGAAGTTGAGATAACAAATAACTTTTCATGACAAATACATCCTTTCACTAAAATGAGTCCAAGTCTCTGCATCCACTGATACTTTGTGGCTAACTGGGTTGTAGTATTGCCATGTACCTGTGCTTATGCTTACCAGCACAGATCACATAGCAGCGGAACCATTTTTTCATGACAGCTGAAGTCCAGCCTACTTGTGCCATGACACCGAACTGGAACACTAAAGGCCTTGCCCCAAAAAGCAGTGACAGCACCACTGACAGTCCAGCTGGTTTTCTCTCACACATTTGTTGCTATAGGCAGTCTCAGAATAAAGTAATGCTGGGTTCATGCACACATTCTGCCTTCTGGTATAAACCAGTCTGAACTTCTCATAACCTAGAGGCCTGCTGACAATACACTGGAAGAATTGAAAAAAATGTCAAACAATTGGCTGCCATCCAAGACCAGAGGTCAACAATATGTCATGAATGAGGGCTGAAGAAGTAGCTCTGCTTCTGATAGTCGGCTGAGGTGATGGTGGGCAGAGAGCCAAAAGCTCTTGGCTCACACCCTGTGCTCCCTAATATCCTTCGGTGGGACAGAATATTCTGGAAAACAGACAGGACTTTTCCCATATCACCTGTTAAAAATTTTCCTATGGCAACAAAAAAAGAGAAAAATCTGTAGAAAGACAATCTGTCTCATTTGCCTTACTGGCACGTGCTTGTGACCAGAGTCAGCTAAAGTCAGCCATGTTTCTGAGCAGCCCATTACATGCATTTGCTCTCTTATTCTTAAGCAACAAGGCTGCAACATCAGGCCACCTTCTCCAAGGAGCAGACAAACTGTGACAGTACTCTTCTCCCACTATCCCAGGTGCACTGCTTGTTTTGTTTTTGAGAGCATGGAACTGGATTTAAATGAAAAGGAAAAAAAAAACCTACAAATCCTGTTCTGCCCAACACAACTAATTTCTTATTTTTTAGAGGGCAATTACTGCCAGTTTTAATATACATCTCAATGAAGTCTGATTCATGAGCTGACTCCCCTACAAGGGCTTTGTAGTTAAAGAGACCGGAAATAGGAACCTTGTTAAAATAAAGCTCTACTGAGCATTTCGCATTTCAAGACAGTTACCTCTTACGACTTTCTCTATTTGGTTCTCTAATTAAAAGGTTAGCAAACATGAACAGGGAGCATTTTACAGAACATAAGGAACCTTAGGTCTCTCTCCACTTGAGCCCTGAACTGAATTTAACTACTCAGAGACTGTCAGTGATACAATCAAGGCACATTAACCCCTACATAGTTGCATTAGCTCTTTAAGCAGAACCATGTGGATATTAGCCTGCAATCCAGCCTGGAGAGCTGTGCAGATTCATGGCAATCATTTCTCTGTCTTTGTCCCCACTGTTTGGCTCAGCAAACACCTGGCTCTAAATAGTGGGCAGGCATCAGAATCAAACACATGGCTGAAAAAATGCTGCAGCTGTCCAAAAAAGGGTAATAGGTTTATTGGTGGATAAGTGGAGAGCTGAGCCCTCAAACAGGAATAAATGTTTTGCTTCCCTCGTTCCATCATTGTGATGGTCCTGATAGATCACTGGTAAGAATAATCCCCAGAATTTCTATGAAGCACAGACAGAAGCTCTAGCTGTAACAAATAGCATTAGCAAAATGTCAGTAGATTCATGCTGTTACCACCCACCAACTGCACCATTAAAGAGTGTCTGTTCCTTAGGAAGTCATGAAAAAGGGATGCCCAACAGTGCCATGGAGGTCAACAAAGGTGATTTATGGCTCTGTGCAAGGGCCATGCATGGGCATGAACCACCCAGTGCCTTCAGAGAGAAGCTAGATTGGAGTTTGTGTGGTGAAGAAAACAGGAAAGAAAGCATTGTCATGTCTAAGGCCTGCCCATTTTTCCTATATGGAATACATAAAGCATTCTTGATCCTGGGCATGATTAAACAAACAAATCCCCTCTGTGCCTTCTCAAGCAGCAGTCCTGAAGTAGCTGAGATAAGTGATGCCAATTAGATCCTCCTGTTAGGCATCGAATTTTACATGAGAATAGTCTGATCCTGGTGGATATATTTCAAGAGACAGTTCCTAAGCTCTCCTGTTAAGTGGTTATAGTGCTATCTTAGAACAAAAGTAAATCAGAGAGATAACATTCTGACATGAGGGTTCTTAGAATGAGGAAAAAAAGAAGACCGAAAGACAAGCCAAGGTCCACATCTGTGCCTGTCAGCTATTGAGGAAAGAAAATTGACTACTAAAGTCCGTAATAAAATCACAAGTAAGAAGAGGCACAGAAAAGAAACTGAAATCATGTGTGTGTCCCAGACACTATCAAATTTCAATTGAGACTCAGACTATTTGAAATTAAGTGTGGCCTAACCCATTATGTCAGTCATTGAGTCAAGACCTTCTAGAACCTTCAAGGTCTTCAAATTACATGACTATTATATTCCGTGGTATCTCTGATTATTCCTTCTCAACAGATAAAAACTTCCCTAAAAAATGAATAGCACTTCATTCTTATAAAATATTTGAAGATGGCGCAGTGTGATCTTTCTCTTTTGCTCTAAGTGAGCTGTACTTGGTGCAGATCTGGCCCTTGTCATAACCAATGAATTCAGTCATCAGCCTGGTACACAGTCTCACAGAACATCTGCATACTGCTTCCTTACCAGCCCATTCCTTCTTGACAGGGAAGTTCAGCACAAATGCAAGAAGGAGGATTTCCAAAGGCTCTTGTCCATCAGCTCTTCTCTGAACCCTGAGAAACTTCTTATGGTCCAGGATATCAAAGGAAGATTTTGATGTTCATGGACATTTACTTCCCACTTTGCTAAAGCCAAATGGGAATCCAGACAGGTAAGGGGAGCACCCACCTCACACTGCAGAGAACAGACTTTCCAGCTCTGAGACAGCTTTCCAAAACTAAAGTGGTGAGCAGCAAGACATTGCAGCTGAAGTTGGGTAACAGGATTTTCAGAAGAGGAATGGATTTGCTTCCCCTGCCTTGCCATCAAGAAATGTATTTACAGAATCAGCTTTATCCACTGTCAGAGACAGATGTAAGAGCAGAATTCCCATTGCTTTTCACCTGGTTAAGTCATCATGCTTGAATATACAGGTGACAACAGTGATGCCATAATACAGCAACAAGCCATGCTCAGCATCCAGCCCAAAGAGACAGAAGGTACTCCTTCTGGCACTTGGGAGTTCCTGCATAAATCTGGTGCTGGGTTCCAACCACAACTTCACCCCTACTGAAAATATCTCCCTAGAGATATCTGCCTAGCAATGTAATAGATTCTACTTGTCTTCAGGGCTTATGAGTTCTTATTGGATCCTTTCACTCTTTAAACTTCATGGGAAGAGGAATTTTACTTTTCAGGCTGTCCTGCACTGAACAGATTTGCTTTTGTTTTGCTCCCTGAGCCTTAAGTGAGGGGAGAGAATAGATGAGGAAGTTTATACAACACTAAGCCAATGTCAGTTTTCATTAAAGACAGTGTTTTTAGCATGGACCACGTGCTACCTGGCTGTCACTAACCTTTTAATAATAATGTTGTTACCAAAGATTGCAGGATGGGAGTTTGGTTACCTCCTCCTACCTGGATGACTTATTTACTCTCCTAATGCCTCTAATGATTTATCAGAGAATTGGCACTGCATAAAAATCATAAATAATGCACAAGTGTCAATATGTTTTAGGTATTCACTTCAAACAAAATATGAACCATGCTGCCCTTGCATTTGTTGACTTTGAGCTTCTTTTTGATTTAAAGCTTATTTCAATCTTTCATAAACTAGACTATTACCTTTTTTTTCTTGCCATGAAATGCATACCTTTTAATTGAATCATTTTTGCATTCCATACTATCAAGCAAAGCTACTGTGAAATATCTGTCACCCAAAAGCTATTAAATCAAATGTTTGCCACTTAATCCTAATCATAATTTCCAGCTAACCAGTAAGGCAAAAAATAAATTACCTTATTAACTCCATTCTCTTTACATCTGCTTTATTCCCAACTGTAACATAACCAGTTATAATTGAGTTGCAGTTTAATCAACTAAGTGGGCCACCCTGTGAGGAAAAACGGAGGGGAAAAAAAAAGAAAAAGAGAAAAAAAGAAGAGAGAATCTAGGTCGCTGTGTTCTGAAGACAGCAAAATAGATAATTACTTCACTCCACAGCATCCATGCTACACTTGAGGTATGCTTGAGATCTTATGTAACTAATACCATCTCTAGGTTAGCCAGACCACCCCTAATAATATGCCATAAATACCTCTTCCATGCACATTAAAGTGATAGATCTGACTTCAGACTGTGGGAAAACAAGGAATATCCCAAGCCATGAGATTTTAAGGGGATTTTTGTGAGTTTTTAAGAAAATGAAGAAAACCCCTTTGATTATTTTATTTGCATCTGCAAGAAATTAATAAAAATGCTAGTCTTCAGCTATTGTAGATTTACAGATCTCTGTCAAGAAAGACAGCTGAAATTTCTAAATTACATTACACTGTATCAAAGAAGTGCCTGTGAGTGCCTATGACCTTCTTGTGCAGAATCAAGTGCAGAGTTTTCCTGGTCACCCAGAGATCATTCCTGTTGGGCTAGATTAGTTCTACTGTCTTTTAGTTAGAACTAATTTTTTGAGCACATAAAAAAACAAACCAGTATAGAAGGACCTTGTACAATATAAAGCAAAATGTACACTAAAGTGATCTCTAAATAAAAGAATAGTCAAATAACTACATAAGAACCACCAATAAGATGGGATGCCTGTAACAGAGAAAAGAATAATGGATGTTGTTAACTAAGGGCATCCAGTTCACAATAGTCAACTGGAGTAAAAACAGCATTAAAACTGACACACTCTACATTTAACCCAGGAAGAGGATTCACTATGTGAAGGGCAGGCAAAACTTTGCACTTTGACTTCACTTTTCTGTGTGGAAACAGAAGACCCCTGTTCGTGGTAGTGGTCAAGAGGATGCATTTTACCCACCTATTTAAACAATTGTTATTACATCTGCCAGCAGGGCAGGAGCACATGCTTTGGAGGAGAGATGCTGAGTACCAGGCAGAAGGAGTACCACCTGAAAAGTTCTACCAGATGACATTCAAAACATAGAACCAGAAGTCTCAGTCAAGTACCTCGGCCATGAGGCAAGTCATTGTGTCTGCAATAGGGGATCTCAGGCCATGTGACTGAAAAAGGTGTTAAAATTCCTCAACATGGTCTTCAGAGAGATGTGAATTGCAGTGGGACCTCTCCTTGGCACAGTGATCATTGGCAATACAATGAGATGCACAATCAGAAGAAAGGGATGGCACATTCATCCTCTTCCAGATGCCAACATCTTGCAATGGCAGTGACCTAGTGTTCTACCACTCACCTGTGTACCCTTGTTGTAGGCACTCCTGAATTAGTCAGGCAATTTTAAGGAGACTTGATTGAAAAGTTATCAGCCATGGGGAACGAACCTCACAAGGCCACAAGAGATATCCATTCTAGAAATTACTTTGTTAATCCATCAATTGTTTTGAAATAAAATCACTTTCAATCTGAATCCCAAAGCTGATTTTAAATCATACATGAGCATGGACATAATATAACAGGCAAATCTCTTCTGTCATACAAATACAAAGGGGCTAAAGTGCTTTTGGAAAAGGGAAAATTTACCACAGCTCTGTAAACTAACTTGCCCAGAGGAACAAAATGCTGTTTTCCCCTAAGCTAGGTTTGGTTCTGGACACCATCAGACATTAACACATATTGGGAAAAAAAAATCAAAATTTAGTGTAAAAACTAAACGACTTTAGGGAAATTCTGTTATTATGGACAATCTTACAAGTGAAGACTCAAAGCCATGAACTCTGTTGAGGTACTCAGGACCAATAATAATTTCTTGCCTCACTGGCCCTACCCCTCTGAGCATGTACAATTATTTCAAATGCACCCAAGGCTCAGTTTCCATTTCTTCCTGCTTGCTGCAGCAGCAGGATTCCCCAGAGAGAGCGCCTCTCCTCTCCCACAAATCAAGCAACAATAATTACTGACTCAAGGAGACTCAGGGCCAATTTATTCACATTTTTCCAATACTGTCCCTCACTTTAAGTAGCTCTTCCTTCACTGCAGTGTTCACTTCTCCCACGTATTTAGAGATCATAGTAGTGTCTCTGCTTAATCTTTTTCCTCAGCATTTTAATACCTCTCCATGTAATTATAAATTTCCTTTCATGCACCTTTTAATGCTGGTCATTTTGCAGCCCAGATGACATGGAACAGAAACCTCTGGTATTTAAGGGAAAATAGAGACGAAATCATCAAGAAATTTAAGTATAAAGAATTAAAACAAAAACAAAACAAAAAAACCCCACGCAAATAAAAACTAAAAAATACTCATCTGTTTCCAATGAAGTCAAGATTTTTTTTCTATATTCTTCCAAGCACTTTTATTACCAGCTAGAACTGTACAGAGGAGAAACTATATACATATATTGGCAAAATCTCTGAGTACTTTCTCCGTCGCCTCAATTTTTTTACTTACTTGTAGTCTGTTAGGGATGTTTTTTAATTTAGAGAAAAATTAAATCTGAAGGAAACTGCAAAGAGAAATCTAATTCATAAAGAACAAAACATTTCACTCAGACTCAAGTAAGAGTAACATGTATTAACTTAGCTTCAGCATGAAGTAAATAACCACTAGAGATTAAAAATACATAGGTTTGGATGTGATGTCTTAGCTGCAGTAGTCCTTCATGTTTATGTCTTCTTTTCTTGATTGCTGAGAAAAAAATACAAACTTGGGTGTTTAAAAGCTTTTCATTAAAAACAAAAAACCAACACAACCTTAGTAAAACCCTCCCAAAGTCCTCTTGCAAATTAAGGTTTTGATTAATTATATGCATTTTCAAAGAATTCAAGAGACAGACATGCTTAGGACAGGCACTGGAACAGAGGCCAGGTAGTCCCACACAGTTCCTGCCACTTCAGGGGCTGTGCAGAAGGTTTCACACTACATGCAGTAACACCATGGCAGTGAAGCAGAAAGAGCAATAAAGTTTCCTTGCCAATATCAAGCAAAGGACTAATTTTCAATTCCATTAAGACCAGAAATTCAGCACAGAGAAGCAGAAGGAGTGATAGCAGGAGGGAAGAATGGTGTTAGCTTCCCATCAAGGGAAGGGCAGTGCTCAGAGGCCCATGTGTCTAGTTGAGCTTTTGGTTTTCTCAGGATAAGGGTGTCTTGTAACGCTTTCCATGCAAGGAGAATGGGAAAGACACCATTTAACACAGAGATCAATGACCTTCCCAAACTCAGGGTTCTCCCACAGACAAGGCCAGCAACTGAGACATCCATCTCTTGAAACAACCATCCTACACTACAAATTTGCCTGAGGTAGCCAGCAAAACCAAAAAATTAGATAGATCCAGGGACACAGAGACACGACACCTCAACTATTTGTCAAACATAGGCATTGACACACATTTCTTTCCCATCCTTTTTCCTTTAATTGTTGTCTGCCTTCCCCTTCATTGCTCTGATTCTCTCAGGAGACTGAAGTTATCAAAACAGCTCCACTATTGCCCACTGGATTTTTTGTTGTTGTCATTTCTTCCCCTATTTTCCACAGAAGGTAATTCACAGCCATTTGAATCTCAAATTTATGTTGATGTTGTTGCATGCTTGACATTCCTTCAAGGTCAGTATCCCTGCAAATAAGCCACGAGACTCAAATCATGATGCAAAAATGTAAGTAGCTACTAAGCAGATTCATTGTTGTAGGTAATGACAAATTCAAATTGCAAAAAGATGCACAAAGTCAGCAGATTAAATTTGTTGTTTGTATTAATGCACTTCTGCAGTGCCAGCATCCACCCAACTCAAAAGCAGCTCATTTAAAAATACAGGAAAGGAAAAAAAAACCCAATCCTCATATTGGACAGGGTGGTCATCAACTTGTCCATAGCAAAGAGATATGATTTGTTTGAAGTATTTTGTTTCTAATATGCAACATGATGTGTACCAGTGATGGATCACTAGTAGCCTTTGCCATGTTTGTAATTGCAGCAGTTACCCTTTAGCAAACCCCATGAGCATCTGCTCAGCAATGGGTTGAAACTTTCAACCTTCTCAGCAACGTCTACATTCTGAGACACGTATGCCAGACCTTAACCTGAGTGAAACATAACTGATCTCTCACAATCCTCTCTCACAACCCAATCTCTCACAATCAGACTGTACGTGAGAAAGTATGATAGCAACCAGCGAAGTGCTCAAAGAAGTAAGTTAGCAAATGTTTAAGGTTCTGTGTTGTCTTGATCAAGTACTTGATTTCAGTAGATGGAATGAATATACAAAGGCAGTGCAGAGGTGCAGCCTTACCTCAAAGAAAAGCATCCAATGCTAAGCCTGAGTACTTTCTGCCCCACCACTGAAAGAGGAGAGAGAGAGAATTTGGAACAGCCCTCAGCATGCTGCTGAGGGTCTTCACGGTTGTTGGAAGTGGGCATAGAAATGCTGGAACTTTCATACTAACAACTAAGATCCCAGTTATCACTCCACAAACCATATCCTCTCTCCAGTGGCCTTAAAAACTATGAATTCTCACCCCAGGTAACACTAGAACCTGTATTTGTCTCTGAGTCTCAGCATCAGTGTCTAGTCCCTCTCTTGTCTGAACACTATCACATAAAGTCCAGAGAAGGGACCTCAGCCTTCAAATAGAAGAACATGCCTTTTGCATGTAGCCCTCTGACATGAAACAAGTCAATGCCAACACACTAGGGATCTGTCCCTTTGTTTCTGCCAGCCTTCCTTGCTTATTGCCATTTCCTCTTCCAGGCCTCCTCAACAATTTGGCAGGCTTCAAACACTGCTGGAGGACTTCTCATCTCCATGCAACTGCCACATGAAATTTCCTGTGATGCCATCTTGTTGCTAGGGCAGATTTTTTTGCTGTTGCCTTTGGGAGGTGCCCCAGGATGAAAAAGACATTCTCATTCCTTAACAGCAGGATCCCTGTCTTCCTTTAGTGGAGAACGTTTGCAGAGGTTACTTGGAGCTTTTGGTGCCCCATACTTACTGCAGTTCTGACAAATACAGACCATACAGTCTTGACTTAACTCAGCAAGACTTAAAAACCCAGATAGCCTTCATAGATTTGATTCCATAGCTTTATGAATTCAAATCCTACCCTTCTACTAGTCAGAGAAGAAAGCTTTCCCTCCCATGTACGCCAGCCTTCATACACATCAGTCTTCTCTAATGTCTGTGCTTTTGCCAGCACATGAACAAGTAAGAAGGTTTCCATAGCTAAGAGTTGAACTGCATCCTGAACTTCCCTCTCCTCAAGAAACAACAAAAAGGCAAGCCAGTAGTTTAGAGTATCCCATTTCACCAGGAAGATCTCAGTAACTGTAACACATCATCCATTAGATTCCTGCTCAGCTCCAAATCTGCTGCTGCAGACAGCATTTCCCAGACAATGCATGCCAAAATTTCAGCACTGACAAATCCTATTTGTGCCTAAACCATGTAGCTGTCAAGAAACCACCACTCTGCTTCAATTACGAAAGGTTAAAAAAAAGTCAGCAAGATTCAGGTATACAGCAACAGATATTAAAATCAAAAGCATGCAGATTTTCCTTCGAAATGGACAGAAAAATCCAAGGAGAAGAATCTTTTTTCTGCCATGAATCAATCCTAGACGGACTACTTAATATATGTGATATTTCATTATTTCTCCCTCTCTCGGAGAGAAAACTTCTTGCTTATCCATGTCACCCCACTACAAGCAGGCTTTTGGCAATCAGATGGCCTGAAGCACAAATTTTATTTGTGGCCTACCTCTACAATCAGCTGAAGGTTGCACATTTCCTCCAAGGATACTTCAATAACACACTGCTCACAGTGTCTGCTTCAAGTAAGACAAACATAAGTAATATCCCAACAGACACAAGGGAGAGCTTTGTGTGATTGTAACAGCAATAGGCCAAACAGAGTCAAGCAAATATAAAAGGAAGTTTTCTCAAGAAAGGCACAGGAAAAAAGGACCTCATCAGGTTTTCATCTCCTGTTTTGGATCATGGATGGAATAAATCAGCCGACTATCACTGTAGCTGTTCCACTGATATCATCTCAACAGCAACCATTTGCTTCCTTGGAAGACATCCTGCAACTTACCGAATTTCTTGAAGAAAATCTCTTTGCCACCAGTACACATTAGGAAAAAAAATAATGCTTTTAGTACCATTCTTTGTGAAAAATGTGTACAACAGATATGCCACCTACCCCAGGTTCCTACCTCCTGTCACTGTATCCCAGGAAGAAGGGATCAGCACCTTCTTCTCCACTTCATCTCTTCAAAAAGCTGTAGAGAACAATGAGGTGACCCCTCTGCCTCTCTCCAAAACAGAAAAAACAGGTCCTTAGCCACTCCTCAGAAGACATTTCTTCCAGCCCTTTCACCAGCTTTGTTGCCCTCCTCTGAACACATTCAACGCCCTTAAAAACATGTTTAATTTGTGGGGCCCAGAATTACACACAACACAGGTGGAAGTTATCTGAGAATGAAAGTAAGTGGCCCCTATCACATGCTACAGTGGGCTTGAGATCTCATGTCTCTTGCCAGAGTCTCCAGTCTTTGTGATTTGGATGCACCCGACTACAAAATGAAAGACCTTGTTAAAGGTTTCAAGGATCATAGACAAAAGAGACCCCAGAAGTCAATACCAGCAGTATTTGTTGGCATTACAATTTGCAGTTTTGCATTACAGTTTCTGTCCTGCTCCAGAACTTCATACATTAACATAAGCAGTGGAGCACAGCCTAGTTGATGTATGAGTCCCAGAGCAGCACAGAGGTTCAGCAGAGGACTGAGAAATGTGACAAACAAGGGAGTTGGAGAAGGAGAAAAGAGAAGCCTCTGTGTTTATTTCACAGTGTGTTCCATCCTGAACAGATCTGTACCGTCTTTGACTGCACTCAGTCTTGCTAAATTCTGCAGGAAAAATTAAGGACCTAATCTTCACTTCCTAAGCTACTAAAGTGAGGCATATGAGGCAGCAGAATATACAGAAGGTCACTGCTAAGATGTTAAACACTAGTGTGGTTTTCATTCAGGCTTATCTGGCATTCACACACCCTCACATCTTCCCTAATGTAAGCTTACCACAGGAGCTGCTCTTTCAGAGCTTAAGTCACACAGTGACTTAAATCCCATTATCTTCACGAGGGTTTGGATCTCTGTCTGCCTTCAAGAACAAGGGGACTCCCCCTGGACTGTTTTTCGTGATATACCCAGCTGAATCAAAGTTGCTGGTAAGGGACATGAAGTAGGCAGTAACCCCCTGCTGGCATGTTCCAGATGGCAATCTGGTTACATTTGTCTTCTGCCTATAGCATTTTAAGTATCCTTCTGAACCAAACCAATACTTATAGTATTTTAAGAATCCTTCTGATTCTTGACAGAAGCAGCAGCTGTGAAGCAACCATCCCCACTCTAAACTGCTGCCAATAAATCAGCAAATCATGCCTGTATTATCTATCATAGTGAGTATCTATCCAAAAACTCAGCTGTAACCTTCCTCCTAGTAGGGTTACACTTCACTATTAATTCAAGGGGTTCTGGAATCATGAAGAAGAAATTTAGACAGAAACATTCATATGCACTGTTACATGTGAAAGGATTTGCATAACTTATCCACAAGCTGATGTTAAAAAAATTCAATACTTAAGACAGATATCCCAACCTTTTACCATCTAGTTCTTGCCATTTCTCCTATTCATGGCAATAAAAGTAGCACATTAAAAGGGATCTGTGCAGCATCATATTTAGAGCTACTGTGTGTTCTGTATAACACAATTTCACAATATTCTGGTCTGCAGAATGTTGCTTTCTGCAGTAGGAAATTTCTCTCTCTTCAAAGACATCATGATCTAACATTCCAGTAAATTCTCCTCAGTTTCCATAGGTTTCCTCTTTTTTTTTTCATAGAAAATGTCCCAGACCTTGAACCTCAAATCACCCGGTAAAAGAATGACACCCAGAAGAGCTTCATGAAGTTCATTGTCTTCTATTTCAAACCAGTCTTCCTGTTTCTCCAAGTTAGCAGTGACAGAGAAAGTGATACAGCATAGTACAACATGGGAGTCAGGTGTTCATGCATGATTTGCTTTCATGCAAACTTAAGAAGAAATAAGCAATGCACAGTGAGAAGCATTACAGCTAAAATCCTTCAAGACCCATTCCGGATCCTCCAGTTCCTGCTCTCTCCTGGAAAATCATACACATTGGTCATGGTAACAGTAGCCCAGCTCTGACCTGGCTTTCCAACGAGCATTTGTAATGTAAAATATAGTCATGAAATTACTCTGGTTGTCTTCATTTAAAAACCTGTCACAGGAACAGCAAAGTGACCAATCATCCTGGCTACACCCCTCTGTCAACATCTGTGATGTTGCAGGTCAGAGGTGCAAAATACTCCCTTGCTGTTACTCCCGTGGGAGAAGAAGCAGCAATTTTAAGCCTTTAGGTGTCCTCTTGCGACTTTCTTCTTGTTTTATACAGTTAATGAACATCATGACTTCTCCGTGGTTTCTGTCACTGTCAGACAATAGTCTGACTTCCATATAGGGTGTTGAAAGGTCTGAGATGCAACAAAAAGAAGGAAAAAAAAGAAAAAGAAAAAAAAAAGAAAAAGAAAAGAAAAAAAACATTAAAAAAAAAAAAAAAAAAAAAACCACCACCCACCAAACACTACCACCAAAAATCCTACAGAAGGAAATCAGCCAAAGAACTTATTATTTTGTACTGTTTTTCCTGGACCCACAGTCCCCATTGCCAATGAAAGGGTCAAGGATTTTGGCATGAAGAGGACAGGGATTAAAAAAGATGCATTTCAAGCTGGTCAACCTCCAGGCAGAAACTCTGCAGCCAACACAGCAGCAAAATCCCAGTGCTGGCAGGACAGCAGAGGATGACCTTCCACTGCACAGAAACTGCAGACTTCTGCACACCCTCTTTAACAACAAGCTGGGGAAAGGACACATTTTACTTCAGCAATAAAATAACCTGTTAAACTGATTTCACAGAACCTAAGTATCTTCATCACACAGACTTCCAAACAAAGCAACTTGATGCCACATAACTGCCTTTCCTTGGTTGCTAACTTAGCTCCTCTACCTTTCAAAACACCTCATTGCTTTTTCCCCTATGGGCAATACTCTAAGGAAATGCAAATCTGATCATTCTGTGCCATTAGCCACAAGGCTAATATCTTCGAAGTTTGCTTCAAAGGCAATGGCAAAACTCCCACAAGAAGCATTCTGCTAAGGTTAGTGTTACTGCTAATTAGCAAATTAGCAAAGAGTGAGACCTTGTTTTCCTCAATAAGGTGCATGAGAAGGTAAGAGAATGATGTTTTCTTATCAGTACCTTATTTGACCACTCCCTACGACAAAACCTGGTTCCAAGCTCCTCACATTCTTCAGGCTTGCATAGTCCTGTCCAGGAGGGAAAGGTCAAAAGAAACCACTTGCAAACAGTTTTCAAATCCAGACTCTTAGCTATCACAAGCTCTGGCCTAAGCTTCAGTTTGGGGCTGTACACTGAGAAAGGAAAATGACACACCCGTTATGAAAATGACATACCCATTACGCTCAGTCAAGGACATGCAGCTGTCCCTCAGCCTTTGTGAATTTTCACCATCTGAGATAATTTAAGGGTTAAGCTACTTTAGCTGTAGGTGCTCTGCAAGCAGAATCTATAGCGGGTCTGATTCCCTGTAAATTAGAGTGGACTGTAATGACAAAATTGCGGTTTTTTTTTTTTCCAGGAGAGCCACAAGAGATTATGAGAATGGGATAAGAACTTTTGCACCATTCAGAAAGTCCTACCAAACAGAAAAATTAATTCAGTGGTGTTCTGGGAAAAGCTAAATTGAACCAAAATCAAAGGACCATGAAATCCAGCCAAAGACCTCCCAGAAAGTGAGGATAATAAAAATGGTCACTAGCAGATCAGATCATATACCCTATCCAAAGCAAGCCTATCAGTCAGACCTAGAGGTTTGGTGTTTTGGTCAGTTTGACCATTCTTGTGGACACAATTCACGGATTATTCTGAGTTGGAAGGGACCCAGAAGAATAATTGAATCCAACCCCTAAGAAAATGTCCCTTTGGATATCAAAACTGGCAGACAGAAAGGGTTCTGGCCCCTAAACTAAGGAAGCAAACTATAACCTTTAGTCTTTGGTTTGCTGTGCCTGTCAGGCCAGCTTGGATGATTTTCATCAGCTTGGGCTTTAACTCCAGGGAGAAACCAAAACCACCTTTATTTTCCATATTCTACTTGCACTGGGAAATCTTGTTTTGTCTTGTTGAAACTATCTGTAATTTAAAAATAGGACCTTGCTTAATGAATTAGCATTTCCTGGATTTTACCACTCTGCAGAGACTTCTCCTTTATTGAGTAAGTGGGTAAGTTCCAGACACATTAAGTCATCTGGCAGAAGAGCTGGTGCCCTGGGCAGCATCTTGACAGACATCAGGAGCTCAGACTTTGCAAAAAGATGCTTTTTGAATTTACCTTCTCAGAAAGTCCTATTATCATACAAATCCTGACCTTGGCATGCAACATCATGTTAGAATGAAGGTCTGCTCAGGGTGAATGTTGTTAAGCCAGGCAGACACTGCTTCAAACCCATGTTAAGTCACCAAGCTGCAGAAAAAAAGCAGGCATCATAGATGTTATTCATTTGCTGCAGCCCTCCTCCCCCCGCCTTTAACTGCAGTCTCTAAGCAGTTATTTCCCTTCACATGGATCTCCAGCTGTAGTGGCTGTATCTCCAGTTTGCAGGTACATTAGTTCATTTCTGTGCAAGCAAGCTTGCACTACAGCAAACAGTGCAAAGCCTGCACATCTTAACACTAATTCTCCTTCAAAACAGGCACTGAAGAGTGAAATGAAACATAGCACTGCTACCACACAAATCGTTACTTTGTCATGTAGATATCTTCATACCTCACTACTTCGAGCAACCAAATAAGTCCCTTTCTTCTCGTGTTTGATCTCCCTATTCAAAATACCCCAACTAAAACCTGGGTTGATTGCTCTGCTCTTAACCTTGACAATTTTACTCCTGTGATGAAAAACACCCAACACTTTCAGAGAAGAAAATATCATTTCCATGCCATGGGAGAGAATCCTGCAGAAAATGTTGAAGTTGTATACAACATCAATATCACCCACATTAAACATTTACACAGCCCCATGATTCTACAGTTTCTTCAAAGAAAAAAGAATGTAAACTGCACACACATGAGATCGAGTACAAGAGAGTATATGATCAACTTCCTCTGAGGCCAGGATTTCACTTCCCATCACCTCAGTGATGCTTACACCATTGCTTAGACCGAATGTCCAGGTCAAACAGCCTAGAAAATAACTGTGGCAGGAAAAAGGAACCTCATTCCCAAATATTTGTTCAGTGTTTTCAGTTTCTCCTATACATCAAAGTATGGACTTTTTCTACTTCACACCACTAGGTTAAAACAACTGATCACACACATAAGCTAGCATACAGAAACCCATACAAGATTGGCCTCAAATCCATGTAAAGTGTGTAGAAATACTTTATTATTATTTCCATCCTTATTGTGGCAGTGTTCCTACTAAAAATACCTCTTGAAATATCAGGGACAAAAATTTCTGAACTGGCCATTTTTTTGTTCAAGGTTTGGCCAATCTTTGGGGCAAAGATAAAAGAAGACTTACACACACAGACAAAATGTCACTTTTCTTTGGGCTTACACTGCCCAAACCAGTTTTTGTCCTTTATAATACCTGCCTCAGTGGCATGACACGAAGCAAATCAAGACCTGCACGCTGGACAGCAGGATATGCATCCAGTTTGGTAGGGTGCCAATTAGGCATGACCCGGGGCCGCACACCTTGTGTGGGAGGTCTCGTCTTTGACATGGGGCTTTGGCGTCTGCTTGCTGCTGCCCTCTTCTGCTCAGATTCTTCAAACACTCCACTCTGGCATCATAAGCTATTCAAGGTGCAGACCCTACCACAGCAGACCACCCCCTCTCTTTCTGGGTGCAAAGGGTGGGGGTAGGAGGGAATCAAGGCCCCTTGAGTGTCAATCACACTTACCTCCTAGAGCTTGCTTCATAACAAAATCCATGATTTGTTGTTTGGGGCCCTGCCCACCTTCACACCTCACATGCACAGAGACCAGGAATCCTTGGAAGGCAGCCTGCAAAGAAGCACAATCAAAAGAGGAACAGCGTCTCTAAGAGAAGGAAAAGGCTAATGCCTGGTCCTCCTCAGCTCTCTCCCCAGAGCTTCCTCCCTTTGGCTGAGTGCAGGCAAGTTTCCAGCCCTCTAACCCTCCAGACCCTGCTTCGTACAAGGCACCCGAGGAGGAGAGCTGCTTGCTGGCGAGCGGTCAGCGGGTAGGAGGAGTCAGGGGTACACGCTGGCTCCCCCAAAAAAGTGTCCGGGAGCAAGTGCGGAGGAGCAATGGAGTGCCCTTTCACGGCTTGTCTCCTGTAGACGGGCAGGAGGGGGTTAAACCTTTGAACTTTCTCGTTTCCCCGCCTGCTTCTCGCCCTCTTGGTTTTCAGAGGGTTTGCTCCAGGTGGCAGCTCCGCCCGGGGCCGCCGAGGGGGCATTTGAAGGTGACGCGCCCTGCAAGTGCCCAGGAGAACAAGCGGGGGATGCTGGGCGATCTGGATGCGGATGCAGTCCGGGTGGAGGGATGGAAAGTCCTCCACCAGAACCCCTCGGAAAGCCCCCAGGGCAATGCCAACGAGGGCTGCACCTCGTCGGGGTGAGCCAGGACGGCTCAAGGTTGAGACCGGCCGGCCCCAAGTGCAGCACAGCAGCCCCGCTGCTCCGGCTGCTGCATCCCACCCTCCGCCCGGCTTCGGCACCGGGTCACAGCCGTGCCAGCACCTGGAGGGGCAGGAGAGCTGCCCCCCTCTCTGTGTGCCCGCACCCTGCCGCTCCTCTCTGCCCTTCCCGGCTCGGCACGGGATACCTCGCTCGGCGACAGGCGCTGTGCTGAGACGGGCCGGGGCAGGTGGCTGCGGCAGGTGCCGGGTGCTGCGGCTCCTCTCCTCTCCCACGGGCTCCAGCCGGCGCCCGTGTGCCCGAGGGTTGCCGGGGAAGTTGCGGGTGCGGAGAAGGAAAGAAGGAATGAGTCCACAGCTTCTCCCTACTTTTCCCCCGCGCCCCTCTTTTTATCACAGCATTTCCGGACCATCCCACCGACACGGTCCCTCCTTCCTCCTCCCCTCGTTGCGGGAGCTGGACTCTCTCCCTCCCCCTGCCTCCGGCTCCCCCGCCCCTTCCCTGCGCCGCCCTCGCCCCTCGGTCCCGGTGCTCCTCAAACCCCGCGGAGGGGTGCGTGTGTCTGCATGCGTGTCCCCCACCCCATGCCCGGCTGTCTCCAGCAACCAGGTGTCCTTGTGCTTTGCCGTGGGGGGAAGGAGGGGTGGCTGTCAACCCGCAGTTGCATTTTGCAACTGCTTCCCTGCCTCTCCTCGGGAGTCAGTGTGTGTGCCAGGGGAAATCTCTGCAACCACGGCTTCCTGCAAAAGGGGGAGGGTGGAGGAGAGCGTTCTGCATCCTCTGTTCCGAGTCCTTTCCGGAGATCCCCTCTCATTCCCTAGGTCCTGGAACGAGTTGGAGAGGCAAGGAAGAAGACAGGGAGGGAGCAGACTCTTCTCCCTCTCGCTTCGCCTCGGATTAACTGTGGCCGGAGAAGAATCGCCGGCTGCTCGCCTCGGTGCTCTCGCTATCCAGGTGGGGGCGGGAGCAGGGGGGAGGGGGGAGCGAGATGGGGGAAAAGAGGAAAGTCGTCTCCCTGAGATTGCCGCTGAAGGACACGAGTGCAGCGAGCGATCCGTTGTCCAGCCCGGATTCGAGACGGCATCTGAAGGTGAGAATAAAGGAGCTGTGCACGGTGCGAGCCCTACGTGGCAAAGCAAAGCAATACCAGAGCACTGGCACCCACCTTTAGGGATGCCGACAGCCGGCTTGAAGCTGTGTGGGGAGGAGACGAGTTCTACTGCTGATGCGCCCTTTTGTCGCCGACTGGAGAGGTGGGACAGCAACCCCCAAAGTAACTTATATGGGTCTAAAAGGAAGGAGGGGGCTAGGGTGAAATGCTGCCTGCAATGGTGGGAGCCCGGGGACAGGGAGCAGCGGCCCCTCCCGGGGAGACGCCGGCACGGCCCTTGGGCGACGTCGTCTGAAGGTCAGGAAGGACGCCGGGGCCGCACCTAGCACCGCGCGGAAAGGCATGCAGATCCAGCAGGCGTGACAGGCAAGCCAGTCCCTCCCGGGGCAGCGGTGCCGGCCATCGGGAGCTCCGCAGTCTGCAAAGCCTTCAAATGCCAGCTGCAGATGAGGGAGTGCATGTTTCTGCACTCAGGGCACTGTCTACCACCTGGGTCTGCCTCGGTGCCTGTGCCTGTCAGTGCTTCAAAGGCATTCGGGTAATGCCCTTTGTAACATGTTTTAATTTTCTATCATCCTGGAGTGATCAGACCATTAGACTGGATTGTCTTTTTAGGTCCCTTCTCCTGAACAGCTCTCCTGAACTGTTTTCTTCAGAAAACCACTTTTGCAGCCAACACTAGTGTTAGTCCAAGAAACTCGCCTGGGCATGCATGTGCTGCACTTTTACTAACAAGTTTCAGAAAGGAAAAAAAAATAATACCAACATGGGGTGGAAAACCCTCTTGTTTTAAACCTTACTCACTCCCAGAAATTACGCTTTAAAATTATGCAGTATTTTTGATATTTTTTCATGTATAACATAGGAATGTGTCAGCATAGATAGATTACTGTACTCAGGAAATTAACCTAGGAGCCTGCTGGAGCTGTATGCCTGGGGTTTTCTGCTATTTACACAGTATTTCCAGATCTGTGTTGCCTCCCCTAGTGCCTATATGACTGAGCAGGATTTAAGTCCGGGTGTGTCATATCACACCTCACATTCCTTTTTAATCATATGATTGATCTTAGAGAGAAGGACAGTGCCCCACTGCACACTACTAAACCTCCATATGCACACCTTGCTCTTATATCCTGGCCTCTGGGAAGGAACAATTCAAATACCTCAAACAGAAGGATCAGAAAAGTGTGAGCTAATAGTTAGAACACCCAGCTTCCTAAAATCAGCTTTCTTCTTCCTATTTTGGGAATCCTGGACCATGCTACATCGAGAAACTCCTGCAGCAGCCGAGGGTCAGCATAGCCAAGTGGGGTTGCTGAGCATTGTCATTATTCCTGTTCATAGGCTCTTTACCAGCTTTGCAGTAGCGAATGTCCTCCCTTTGGTGCAGAGAACAGTGATACCATCCACAGGGACTTCAGAAGCTAGACAAAACAATAGGGACATTCAGATGTCCCTGAGAGATCCTCAGGCTTCTTGTTGACCTGTTTAGAACCGCTGGTCTGTTTCCAGAGCCAGCTGACTCTCCAAGGGTCATGTACCCGTGGTTCTGTTTCCAAACTGCATCCACTTTTTCCAGATTACTCACCTGACGCAGAAAATCATGGCATATGAAACAGTGAAACATAGTTCTTTGCACCAACTACCTCACAGGTCCCTCCTCTTCAGGAGAGCAAGGCACATCATCATCAAATCACAAACTTCACTGACATATTCCTAGTCCCAGCTTCAGCATCTCTACCCTGCCTCAAGCAGCAGCTTCCAGTTAACTTCCACAGAATGTACCTTCCAGATGAAAAACCAGTTGCTTGTGAGCCTGATTTGGGTTGCTCCTTCCAGGTGATACCCTGACTATTCAGGCAGGAAATTTCCCATCAGTACACTCCTCACCACATGAGGATCAGGCACAGAGGCAAGAAAGGACACAGTTGAAAGAGACTATTCTATTCTATTCTATTCTATTCTATTCTATTCTATTCTATTCTATTCTATTCTATTCTATTCATCTATACATAGTCTGAGAAAGACTTCTGGAGAAGTCTTTTACATTGGAGGCAGAGCCTTTGCTCAATTTGCCAAGAAACCCAGCATGAAAGATGGACTCCTGGGGATCTGTTAGGCAATTTACCTGCCATATGTGATGTCTGCTATGAGAGAAATGACAACTCCTGCAGCCATGGTACTGATATGAGCAATGCCACATGCATCCTCTTTCTGATGGCATATAACAATACATTAGCTTCATAATAACTTATGAGCATGAATCTGGCAGTAATGCAATTTTGTAACATTTACTGGACAATAATCAATCTCAGAGATAGCAGTGTTTTCTCACCAGTGTGAGAGATAAAGACTGGTATTTGTGAATGGGATACATCCCAGCACCATGGACAGAGGAGAACAGCCACGCATGCCCCGACGCCTCCAAAACTTCCTCAAACACCAAAGCCAGTTCTTAGTCTCGTTTGCACTGTGTAGATGACTTATGCTGGCTCCTGATTGTGAGAATGGGCTTGTTCTTCCTTGCAGAACCAGAACAGTAGGAATGCACCTTGTGACCTTATTTGGTGCATATGAAGAGCCCAGAAAACTGAGCAAAGATCTCCTCCATAGAGTTTTGTGCATGGAACTCAGATTCCTTCCTTGGCCACCATCTGGGAATCTGTGTTCATTGATATCCATGTAAGATGTGAAATAATTTGGTATAGTGACATTTTCCATAGAAAAAGTGTATATTTGGATCTCCAAAACGAAGGAAAGGTCTGTTTTCAGAAGAAAAAAAAATTAGTCAGGATGTTTCATTTCAACATCTTAAAGCGCAATATTTGATTACTCAATTCCGTATGGTGTTTGACTACTAAACTGAAATCAATGCCACGTGAAAATGATACTAATAAGAAAGCTCACAAACAAAGACAAAACGTTATAGAAAACACTTAAGCAACTGCCCAAAATGAACATGCTTTGTTGCTTTTTCTCTTTCTTTCCCCCTCCCCCCCTCCCCCCCCCTTATTATGAGCTCTCACTATTGTAAGGGCTGCACTGGTCAGTGGACTACTGGCAAGACCTAGACAGGAGCAAGAAGATCAGCTTTTTATCAGCAGCTACTGAGAGGAGTCAGGTGCCTGCTAAGGGTAGTTTGTGTACATCAGTTACAATCCCTTCAGTGCTTTAGTTCACTGAACACAAATCTACTCTATATTTCATTTTCTCTTCAATTGTCAATTTTGACTGTCAAAACATTTCAGAATTCAAGCAATTTTTTCCTCTTCAAAAGTATTGTTTTGTTTCTTGTTGTTCCATTCAACTTACAACAGACTTTGAGTAAGGTCTTTATTTTCCAGCCAAATAGAAAAAAAAATTTTAAAACCCATTATATTTTTTAAGAGGTGCATTTCCCTTAATCCAAAACTATAAAAAGATTTTTCAGCCATTTATGATAGCTCTTAAGCTCTGGTCCCTTAAGATTTCTTGAAGATTAACTTTCTAGTTAAGCATTTTCTTCAGTTATCACAAGACCAAATTTTAGCTGCTCACGCTCAGAAACAAACATGTGTTGATTTTTCTGTCTCAATGACATGTGAACACAAGAATGCAAATAATATATTTTAAAATTCCTTTTGTTTTTAAGGAACACAGATGCCCCAGTCTTTTTATGAATAATCCCCTTGGTAGGCTGTAATTTCTTCTTGTTTGTAGTCTACCTTTTCTACTCCCCTAGTCCCTGTATCTCCATTCCTTTCTTTGTTTTTTTGTTCTCTGGACAAGCTCTTGCCTTACTAGACTGATTGAAAGCCCCTTCTCAGCAGGACTCTGATTTCTGTGGATAGGCATGATCAGGTAAATATCCTGTAGCTCTTATCTTCAGGATTTACAGCTCTACATTACAAGGCTTCTTTGGCAGACAGAAGTTGTCCATAAAGCCAAGAATCCATCTTTATCACTGCAGTGATTAAGTTAAGATGCCTCTATCCAAAGCATATCCAGTTTTTGTCATGAGATTATTATTTCAAGTACTCTTGCCAGGAATTTTTCCACCAGTGAATAAGTCATCCAAACCAGAGCATTCTGTGATGTGTCAGTTTCTACAGAAGTTTAGAAGAAAAGAAGATAAAAAATATTTTTACTATTCTGTATTTAATGCTGTTGAACCATTCTGCTTTAATGTGTAAAAAGTGCTGCACCTTGTCCATGACCAAATAACTTTGCCTTGACTCTTTGCTTCAAGCAATACATGTTTGTATGAAAAATAAACAAAATCATAGAAGAGTAAATCAGGGGTTTTTCAGAAGTCTTTTGTCATAAAGAGGGGAAAAGGGGTCACACTTTTTCTTTTTGTTGCAATTTAAACTGCAAGCAAGATTCAAAATGTCAAACACACTTTACAACAGAATTTCCATTTTCCCAGATAATTCTATGCCTTGCCTTCTTTTATTACTCTCTGTCTTGGAAGATAAAATGATCAGAGGGAAACAGCATACTTGGCTGAGATGATAGCTTGGTGTCAGATGCTATGGCCTGTATTTCTTTTCCTGTGTTAGAAGAATAGTCTCAAGTTCTGACCTTGACTTGGAAGGAAGGTCCTTACCTCAAAATGTCAATCTTTGAGCCATAACAACAAATTTAATTGTTTAACGTTTTTAACTTTTCCTTAAGCATGAAGACAATGTGTGCTTGTGTTAGTTTAACACAGTCTGATATTTACTGGAGGGTGGGAGATGCCACAGAGGCAGCTTCTGGAAAAAAATCCAGAACAACCAAGCAACTGCTCAAACCTTCTACTATGACCATGACAGCCAATCCCTGAAGGCTCTGAAAATTAACATGTCACTAGCCCGATTACAGAAGTTAGTAACACCTCTGTGATGAACATATTTAAGAAGGAAAAAAAGGTGCACACACACTCGTTCTTCTTCCAAGTTGTAGGGAGGTGGCCAACAGGGCCCTATCCCAGTGCGGCCAGGACCCTGCAGAGGACCCTGGGAGCACCCATGCAGCAGGGGCCACCTCAGCACAGTCCACAGTGAACTGTGCTCACTTTGATGCTTTTAGCCATGCTGTAAACAGAAGGGCAGAAGCAGCAGCATCAGCTTCTCCTTTCTGGAGCCCCACATAAAGAGAAGCACTGAATGGTGCCGATGTCATGGTGCCTGGCACCGCCTGCACGGCTGTGGGGGGACCACATGGCCGGCAGCGAGAGGCTGATGTGGAGCCTGGATGGGATCAACCTTTCAGCACTGCAAAACCCTATAAGAATTTTTTAACTGATAGAACTTGAGAAGAGAAGTCCGACCAACACTGATTATCTTCTGAGTCAGAGAAAAGGGAAAAGATGAAGATACATGAGGAGAACAGCATGGGGACACTAAAGGCAGTGAAAAGGAGGGAGGGGAAGGAGGAGGTGCTCCAGGCATCAGAGCTGGGATTCTTCTGCAAGCTATGGTGGGGACTATAATATAATAAACTGTTTCCCTGTAATTCATGATGTGCATGGAGGGATGCAGAGATCCACTTGCAGCCGTGAGAAAAGGTGCTCACACAGGAGCAAGTGGATGCTGAAAAGCTGTAATCTTGTGGAAAATTCAGGGAGAGGAAGTTCAACCAGAAAGGATGTAGTTCCAGTTTTGAATGATATCAAAGGTTGTAGGGGCCCTGCCTCGAGCCCTGAAGAGCCACAGGAGAATAAAGTTTTTTTGATCTGATGACCTAGCATATCAGAACCACAAAACTACAAAGCCTTGGTTTACACTGGTGCACAGTGCACCTTGATCCCTTCATGACATGTGGAGGCAGAACTTATTTCTATTTCTGGACAGGGGGATCACAGCAATTGACTCTGTTGGAAGCCAGGATGAGACTGAATGGGAAGGAGTGGCAGGAACATCCAATTGTGACTGGCCCAGAGGCCCCGTGTATTTTGGGCATAGACTTTCTCCAGAAAGATTAAGACCCAGAGGGATTTAGGTGGGCTTTTGGAATAGCCACTGTGGAAACAGAGGACATTAGATAATTGAACACCTTGCCTGGGTTGTCTGAGAATCCTTCTGCAGCTAGACTTCCAAAGGGGGAAGAGCATCAAGTACCAATTGCCACCTCGATGGTGCATCGCCGGCAGTATCGGACAAATCAAGATGGCATGATACCCATCCACAAGATGATTCATGAGCTGGAGAGCCAAAGGTTGGTCAGCAAAACCCACTCACCCTTCAACAGCCCCGTGTGGCCTGTACACAAGTCTGATGGAGAATGGATATTGACCATGGACTACCATGCCTTGAATGAAGTGACTCCACCGCTGAGTGCTGCTGTGCCGAACATGCTGGAACTCCAGTATGAGCTGGAGTCCAAGGCAGCAAGGTGGTATGCCACTATTGACAGTGCTAATGCATTTTTCTCCATTCCTCTGGCTGCAGAATGCAGGCCTCAGTTTGCTTTCACCTGGAGGGGTGTGCAGTACATCTGGAACCAACTGCCTCCATTCTCCACTAAAATTGTCCCAGTTTGACTTTGGCCAAAGCCAGGTACCCACAAAAACCCCCCTATTTACTCATTCTCCTCTGCTGTAGTTGAGGAAAGGAGAAATTAAATAGTTTTTTTCTTGGATGCTTGGCTTTGGCCAATGTCAAAACACTACAGTGCTTATCTTTAGATGCTTCACATACTTGTAGAGCAATTTCTCTTACTTGTGATGCAGATGTTGTCAAAATAGGTTGTTACAGTGTTATGCTCTTTACACTCAGGTATTTCTGAAGTGGTTAGATGGTAGTTAGATGGTAGTTAGATGCAATCTGAAAGCTCAGGATTCCTCATTCCTTCCTATTTCAGTTTTGAACTTGATCTCCACTGCCTCACTTTGATGAGAAACCTGAACACATGATGAAGCAATTTTCTAGGTAGAGTGTATTTGCTGAATGAGATGAGGGGAAAATGAAAAATTGGGGAAAATACATCTATGTAATCCACAGGAAATAGACCTATATATCACCTTAGAATGTGTTTGTTGTTTTCTTTTTCTTACATCAGCGGAACTGTAAAAAGTGACTTGTAACGTCACATAAATAAAAAGTATCCAGCCAGCTTGTTCCCTGCCTTTACTGGCATGACATTTCTTCTTTTAATCCATTCAGCATCAGCGAATCAACAGCGCCACAGTGTTGTGGGAACAAGGTTGCATACAAGCAGCAATGATGGAGATTTTACCCCCATGCATTGCACAACCAAACACAAGGAACACAATGCAGTCAGGAAATCCATCTAACGGGACATCCCCAGCCTAATACATCACATTGTTCTTTCATCAGCTTCTCTCCATGGGGGTCCACAGACTTACACTACCACCCCCTTTTCTGCATCATCCTTGTATTGCTAGATGATCCTATATGTCATAGTCCCCATAATCTTTTTTCCCTCTGGTATTTTTTTAAGACTTCTTCACTCCAGCAACTGGCACAGCTTTCTGACAACACTGTAGCTCTGCATTTCATCTCTCTGGCAGCAAGTACTCTCTTTTTGTGTGCAAATTATTGCAATGGAGAAAAAAAAGTTGTAGCTTTAATTGATCCTTCTCCCATTGGCATTTTTTTACACCACATCTACTGGACCTGCACTATTATCCTACTGTCTTCAGGGGCTATGACAACTAGTCCAACCCGAAAGATTTAGTCTAACCCTGTAACAATTCTTACAGCTAGAACTGATTTAAAAAATAGTTTATTATTTTCTTCTTTTAATTTTCATATCTTCCCCATGTCCAATTCACACAAGTAAAACCCTTAACAAAAAGGAGAAGAATTAACTGTGCAGTAAAATGTCAGTGGAACACATCAGCGGTGACCATATTAAACTGTCACTAAATGGGTGACTGACTACAGGCAAGTAGAAATGAGTGGCCTTAATAAAGTTCCTACAACTAAATATGATGAGTATTGGACAAGTGTGGCCAAAACACAGGTCTGGGTTTAAGCTAAAGAAGTAGAATTAAGCTTAATAGAGTGAAATAACTGGACTTCAACACTTCCATTAGTGCAGGTGAGCTGAATCCAAATTAGTTCTTCTAAGCCTGAATGTCTCATATGATGAGTTTCCCTGAATAAAAATTACGTGATTGTAAACATGCCTCTGTCAATTTAGCTCTTACACAAGGCTTTCCTGCATAATCAGTCTTTGCTAAAAATTAGTAATAAAGTAAATGAGAAAATTCACTGTGTTTAGAGAATCCCCGGGAAATGCAAACCTAAAAGGGAAAATGTCCTGTGTTTACAGCCAAAGCATTTCAGGATTCAGAAACTTGAATGCCTAATCACTAACATATGTGAATCTCTGTGAAATATGTTGTTCCATAAATGCTCATCTCTTAATTTCACATTGCTTTTCGCTAATTAGCTGCATGCCATTTCTCACCTGATCTCCTTTTGTAATATTTAATTCTCAAATGACAGCATTTATCAGCCAGATGATGCATACAAACAAAGCAGGTCACTGTTCTTGCACACAAACATGCATGCCTCTGTCCAAACTCCCTCTTGATGTGCCAGTAACAGTGAGTAAGAGTGAGGTCTTTTGCCCCCTTTCCGAGGCTGTCTGGCACAGGGTGCTGGGATTGGGGGAGCTGAGTTGGGCAGGCATGGTTGATGTTGCTTCAGGCTTGGTGCATTTGTGTGTTCAAAGTCAGCTTAAGCAACCACACAGAAAACCTTGTTTATTCTATTCCATTTGTGTTATTTCTCAGGTTTCCAAGCTGCCTGGGAATGGTGGCAAATTTCCTGATGGACTTTCCTCTATGAATTGTCATTTCTTTTGCTCCCACTCAGTCTCTACCACAATTATACTTTGGACAAACCCCTCACTTCATAGAGTTCCCTGTTCAGGTATCACAGAAGTATAGTGAAAAACATATAAATTATGGGTTAGCACTCTGTGGTTAAGCACATATTTAAGCAACCTGCCCAAAATCAGATTTACACCCTAAAGGAATAGGTGAGAATTGGTTATTTCATGTGGAAGTAAGGCATATGTAACCCACCTACACGTTTATTTGGTATTGTCTATCCATTCCATGACTTTCTAATCCATCAGCAAATTTCAACCTCAAGTAACACAGGAGTAGAAGCCTCATATTGTTAGTTTTGATTAATTTCATGGAAATTGTTCGTTTGTTAAAGGAGAATTAAGTTTTATTAAGTCTTCATGAGAGATTAATTGTAGTAAGAATCTCTACTAGGAAATAAAGAATCTACTCAGGAGAGTTTTCAAGGAATTGACATTATATTAAATTGGTGCATGTTTGGGTTTTTTTCCCCTTCAATTTGAAATGGTGAGAGACTCAACTGAATTAATCTTCTCCACACTTTTTTTTTTTCCCACTTGGAGCTACCCCTGTCACAAAATTACTTTATAAGCCAACTTTAAATGAAAACACACTTGTGGATATGAGACTTGCCCTTTGCTCCATGCCATATGAGACTGCGCTATTACTAGAAAATTAAATAAAAGTTAGAAATTGAACTCTGGGAGGCACTGAAAGTCTGCTGCTTGTTATGTGCATGGATTTCAAAGTGCCCTATTCATTTATTGAAAAATTATCGGACATGTATTTCTTTCACTCGTTATAAAGATATACCCATGAAGACAGTCCTACACCATGAAGAGAAAAGGTAAGCAAAACAAGAAAGCCTTCACCTTTCTGCAGGAGCAGAATTTGAGCACAAGTGTCTGGAAATGAGTGTATAATGAACTCTTGCTCCTAATACAAATCAGCAGGTCCAATATTAACAATACTGCATCATACCTCAAGTACAGATAGCTGAAGTTCCTCTGTGAGGTCAAGTAGAAGTGTTGAGATCATTACTACAGTAGGCCATGAAAGAAGATTGACTCATGAGAAGAACAATTGTGTATCCAGAGGAAGATCTATCCCAAGTCACTAAGTGGTGGAGGTAGGAACAATCAAAGTCACATTTCCAAGGACATGACCAGACTTCTCTGAAGTGTCCTTTCAAATGTGATTTTTAATGTCCTAGCACTAGATAAGATGTCAGTCTCATATGATCCTCTTATCAGAGATTTATGGAGAGGTGACACTAAAATACTGATCATGTATAGATGGAATATTTTCCTTAAAAGAGACTTCAAGGAACAAGTCCATTGCCCATGTAAGGCCAAACCAGAGCCAGACATTGGATTTTGGCTTGCACCCCAAGGGAAATCTTGCCTAGACTGAACCATGTTCATCCATTGGCTAGTACAATTGATATGGCTAGATATCTCCTGTCAGTCAGAAATGTGTGGATACCCAGGGAGGAGCATTTATCCCTAAAGAGCTGATCTCACTTCTCAGGACTGCAGAAAAGGATGCTGATAGAGTCAATATTTGTTAAGGTGAAGAATGGTGACACGGTAGTGGAAATGATTTGCAGATCAGAACTAGTTCCTTCTCAGATAGTTTCATCTTTACAAAACCTTAGATTTTCCTAGTCAAAAGAATAAAAGTAATTATTTTCTGTGCTACTAGTGTCTTATAAAGGGAGTCCTCTGACTCTCAGTTCCTGGCAGTATCCTGTACTTTTGGAGGTGAATAAGGTTGAAGGTCTTGATGCCTTGGAAGGCTGACTTGAAACAGAGACTGGACAGAGCTAGAGAATAAAGTAGGTATTTATTGAAAGGCCTCCAGGATCTACTCTGGGTAGGACAATAGCTCAGCTAAAGCTGCACCTCAGGTAGACTGAGAATAGTCACAAAAATAGTTCCCCAGTCACAAGATCTTACATTTTTATAAGTTTTGGTTCATTTGCATATTAAGGTTTAATTATCCTATTACAGCTTTAAGTTGTGAAGTTTCATCCTTCTTGTTTTTCTCTTCAGTCCACCATTGTTTATACTTTTATGCCTGAAAGGTGTCCTTAATTCTTCACAGAAAAAGGATTTGTTTTGTCTACCTACTCTGTAAAGAAAGCTTGCTGCCACTTCATATGAGGCTCGGAACTGCATCCCTAGGCAGCACAGAAACTGCAAACATGAAAAGTAAAACTTAAAGCATCAGTTTGAAGAAATTTCTGGCTTCAATGGGTGAAGTACTTGTTTTGAGGTCATTCTAAAAAAGATTTTTAACAGAAAAAGAACAATTTGTTTGAAAGATGAACTATTAAAAAAGTGTACACTTGTGTATGTGTGCATGCACCAAGAAACAGCAGAGGAGGTTTTACCTGAACAGACTGTATTGGTAACTAAGGACACAGGAAACAACCATCAAACTGCTAAACACTAGCAGACTGGTGTTTTTTTGAATTGACCCCATGCATGACCTATCACTGGCACCTTCCTTAAGGAAAGATGGCAACACAATTATAGCATATCCTGTGCTGATTCTTTTCCTCCTATCTCCACAAGAAAACACACTGCACTCTTAAAATTGTCTAAAAATCAGGAAATTAAAACAATGGGCTTATCTTGTTCATGAAGGTTTGAGTACGTGTCAGTCTAAATAGCTGAGGATTCCTTAAGTGTATGAAAATCAGTTAATCCAAGAACCCACCATGACAAACCCAAGAGATGCAGTGGAGACTCAGGAGTAAGCATCCATTGTCCTCTGTGTCGTACATCACTGATCTTAGTTGCAGCAGCTGGGAACATTCATCTTGGTGCTGGTGACTGGATGTGTGTTCTGGGTTGACCTGCCTCCTATCCCATATATCCCATATCTTGGATATATTTTTGTGTCTGGCAGCTGCCCCTCTGGCGGGGCGGGGCCTGCTGGCTGGCTTGGTTTTGCTTTGCTGCGGCTGGCTTGCTGGCGCTGGCTTTCTGCTCTCTGCTGCTTGCTTTTGCTTTTGGCTTGGTCAGGTTTTTTTCTTTTTTTCCCTGTTGTTTCTCTTTCTTCTTTTCTTTTTTTTCCTTCTTTTCTCTCTCTCTCTCCTGCTGCCCCCTGCCCCTGTTTTTTTTTTTTCACTGCTTCTGTTTGGTTTATTTTTTTCCTTCCTTTCTCTCCCCCGCCGCCCATCTCCACCCCACCCCCCCACCCCACCATCCCCCCCCGCCAAGATTTGAACCAGCTCCCGACCTGACCTGAGAAGTTGGAGAATTCCCGGGTCTGCAAGAGATGCGTCGCACCCTCCTCATCACAGTAACCCCTTTCCCACTTTTGGTGTTGGGGAGTGTTCTTTTCATTGTCAATAAACCGGTTTTTCCACTTTTCCTCCAAAGTATTTTCCTTCCTGAACCCAGGGCTGGGGGTGAAGGGGTGGTGGAGGTTTTGGTTTAGGGGACTCCTTTTGGAGGTTCTTCCCTAATTTATTCCAAACCAGGACAATGTGAAAGTCAAAGTGCCAAGCTTTAACCTACTTAGAGACAATTTAAATATAGTACTTCTTCCTCCCATAAGGTCTTGCACTGAGTTTCATTACATTTGTCTCCTACAGAATATATTAGTGGAAAAGTACAGAATAATACGGTGTAGGCTTCCCAAAGACCCAAGGAGAAGATTAGTGGGACATGTCGAGTGACTTTGGGACAGAAAAACAGCAGAAATGTCATATTCAATCAGTGACCAGTTCTCTCTTTGACTCCCAGCATAGGATAAAACTATACAATTAGCAGACAAACAAGTTCAGGAAATTTCATCACAGTTCTGGGACTGAATTATTGTCAGGCTAGAATGAAATGTGTATTCAGCAGGTAAAGGTCAAGCTTTCTCAATTCTATGTCAGTCCAGAGGGAACGGAGACCCCCATCTATTCAATTCACAAATCCCTGCAGAAAATTCAAGTCATGGTGATATATTTAGCTGTCTAAAAAGGATACTCCCTGTGATGCAGCTGAGATGAGAGTTCTTCTGACTTCATGGAGGCTGCAGCTCAAAATATCACAGAAGGCAGAAACTGAAATAAATGAAGCAGCATCTACCAAGGAAACACTAATGAGAACTTAACTCCCAAGGAAATAAATGCAGCTTGTGAAAATGGTGTTAAACTTCAGCCGTAAAAAAGAGAACTGAAATAAAACTCACATAATGATATTATCTTTCATGACAGTTTCTATAAAAGGACTTCCTTACTTTAGCTTAGTTGTGCTTTTTTTCTCAAATTATTTTTGATTCAGTTTTCACAGAGTTCAAGTAATGTTGAACTAAAAAAATTAAACCTCACAGATTTCTGTTGAAACTACCTGAAAATCAAAATCTTCAGTAGAAAATGCTACAGATAAAAACATTTTAATGACTTTAAAAGTTATTGCTCATTTTTGCTTCCAGTTTCTAAAAGAGAAAAGTTTTCAATCACAAAAGAAATTTTGCTTCACAAAAGCTTTTAATTTTACAACTAGTTACTTTGATCATAAAGCTTAAAACAGCTCTGTTTGTGGAAAGAGATTCCACAGAGCAAAAGGTAAGGTTTTGATTTTTTTTTCCCTAGCAAAGACTGCAAAATACCATGGTAGGATCCCTTTGTCAGGAGACAAGATGAGCTTTTGGAGAGGAATAAAAAGGAAAGGAACACAGTGTTCCTCCTTTTAAAATAAAGGCTTTCAGAGCAAAGACACAGACACTCTTAGAAAGTCAGTTCTCCTGGGGCTTCAGGAAAGATAAAAGTGTCTTCTACAGGTTCATCAGTAAGGGAAACTACTAACAGGAAGGTAGTTCTGTTTTCTGACAGGGCATTTAAACATTTCCTGGGTCTTACTAGGAATTTAAAAACTGAGCTTAATAATTAAACAACCTTTTCCACATGATTACCACATTGGATACAGAGCTGTGATTGACTTATTGCTTGATGACACTACAATTTCATGTGGGTACCATTTTGGGTTGATTACTTGCATTCTTAATTATAAGGCACATCACTGCTTGAACTGATTTACTGTTTTGCTTATTGCATCATGTGATTGCCTGATTCACAAAAGCAATTATGCTCAAACAAAATCACTACCAGAAGCTTGGAGAATTGAACTCCTGCAGTGAGTAGACTGTGTTTTCCCTTGCAGGTTTTTATGACTGGGGATTTTTTTACTTTACCCTTTTTATTTTTAAGCCTTGTGCTTCTTCCTAAGTATAAAATTGCACATTGATTATTTGCTCTGGATGGATTGTGTGAGCTCATTCTTTATGGTGCATAAAGCAGCATAGGTGAATAACATCCCTCAGCTCTCAGCTGAAATCAAACACTGACATTGCTGTCAGTTTTTCAGGAATGGGTGGAGGATGGCAGCACAACCAGATTGTCACATTACCAGTCCTCCTCAAAGGAATTTACAATGATATTTCACCTGTACATTCCTGTAACCATAGAAGATAAAAAGAAATAATGTATAAAAGAGGAATTACTGGTAAAATTCCAAACAGGAAGTTCTCTTTTCCCCTTTTGGGGGCTTTGAAGGGTGTCTGGAGCATAGTTTTGGAAGAATTTGGCCCAAGAATACAGAACATTAAGTTACAACTAAGGCCATATGTAATGTAGCAAACTTGGGCTATGGAGAACAGGCTTCTGTATTGTCACATCCAATCTTAAATCCAATTTTAGGATTAGATCCTGACCCTCACTGGGGAAGGAAGCAACAGTAGGAGAAGCAGGAAAAGAATTGCTGAATTCTTTGATATCACCAAAATGGAAATACATTACCTGTTTCAGTAATTCTCTGGCAATTTCTTGTCTCCCACATGCAGGTCTCCTTAATCTGATTTGCCAGAAGCATTTTGATAACGTTCAAAACTGCATCAGGCAGGAGGAGCAACACCAATTAAATTTTAAAAAAGCAAATAAAAATTATTATATGTTCATTATAGAATCATAGAATGGTTTGGCTTGGAGGAGACCTTAAAAATCATCTAGTTTCAACCCTCCTGACATGGGCAGGGACACCTTCCACTAGATCAGGTTCCTCAGAGCCACACCCATACATCTCATGATGTATGGCCCTGAGCTTCTCCAGGGATGGGGCACCCACAGCTTCTCTGGGCAACCTGTTTAGTGCCCCCTCACAGTAGAGAACTTCTTCCTAACCTCTAACCAAAAACTACTTTCCTTTAGCTTGAAGCCATTCATTCCAGTCCTGTCACTTCTTGCCCTTGTGTCCCCTTCCTGTCCTCCCTGAAGAACTGTATCTTCCATTCCAACTTTCTGTTCATGGAGGCATCCCTTCACATGTCAGTGATGCCAATAAGATTATGACCCTGCAAGTGGGCACCTAGTGGCCCCTCCTGAAGACACTGAGAATTTTTCAATCGCTTGTATTGAGACAAAATTACTTAAAAGTTTTTTGGGAAGAAAGAAATCATTAAGTCAACATATTGTTTCTTTCATGAAGATTCTATTCCTGGCAAAACAGGATGGAGAAGACTGAGAAATGAGGTGTTTCAGTACACTTCTTGTTGCTGTTTCTTTTCTGCAACAGCGGTGGCCTGATCTTAGGAACGACAGCACGGCGTCCACTTTGCTCGCGTGGCGCCGGGCTTAGTAACACGCTTACGCCAATTTGGTGGACGGTTACAAGCGTTTATTATCTCAAACATGCAGTTTAAATACTCTGGGGTTCTTCACTACGTCAGAGGGGTCTTGCCACACTTCCTGGGTTAGAAGGGAGAATGGAAAAGTACTGGCACATGTTAGTAGGCTTACATTCTTGTGGTGATAGCTTATCTTTGGGGGGTTGGAGTGTTCTCTGCTCTTCCCGTTACAACCGAGATCTTCCGAGCGCCTGTCCCTATCCAACCACAACTTCTACTATTAACATGGCAGTGGGAAGCATGAGACACTTGTTTGATTTACCAAGGTTGAAGAGAAATTTAACTATATGCTTACCAAATGTTTCTGATGGACAAAAACGTGTGATAGAAGACATGAAATTCCCTTTGTTTCCAACCCTTTCTAAACTTAAACTGATTCCATTTTAATTGCCCTTTATTACAAAACTGTTTCCTCTGTATAGATCCCACTCTCATTAAGTCCCTTCTGACAAACTGCTTGAAGTGGGTGTATCACTAAGATTACGCACTTCACTTCAAGCATTGTGCAAGGAAAGTGGTATTTTCTTACATCCGAATGCAGATTTAAAAAAATCAAAATCATTATACAGCTGTCTAGATGGGCCAGCTAAGACCATGTGAAGGAAAGAATATTCTGGTCAGTACTTTTGTCAGTTTGAGGTGTTTTGAGTTTTGATTTTAGTTTTGATTGTTTGTTGGTTTGATTTGGTTTGGTTTTGGAAGTTTTTTATTTGTGGTGGGGTGTTTTTTGTTTGTTTTGTTGTTTGGGGTTTTTTGATCTGGAGGATTGGCAAAACAAAAGGCCAATTCCTGCTTATTCTTTAATATCACACTTTTTAAAGACTTCTGTATAAGTTATTGCACTGGAAGCTTTAGTATCCAAATAACTAGATGTAAAAAGATTTTTATATTTAAAATACCACCTTTTAGAAAACAAGCAAAAATTCCTGGGATTTTTCCTCTTTTAAAAAACTTGGCAATCTAAAAAGGACCATTTATTATAAAAATGAAGCCAGTAAAGAATAAATATATGAAGCTTTGATTACTACCAAATTACTCAGGGTTTGATAAAGCTGACCTATGTTCTGGGTTGACCTGTCTCCTATCCCATATATCCCATATCCTGGATACATTGTTGTGTCTTGCAGCTACCCCTCCCTCTCTGGCAGGGACTGCTGTTTTTGCGGCTGGCTGGCTCGCTCTCTCTGCCTGCTGCCAGCTGCTTCTGCTTCGTTTTCTAGCTTGGCTACTTTGCTTGGCCTGCTGCTTTTTGCTGCTGTTTCTCTGTCTCTCTCTCTCTCTCTCTCTCTCTCTCTCTCTCTCTCTCTCTCTCTCTCTGCTTGCCCCTGCTTCTGCTGCTTCTGTTTTTCTTTCCTTTCTTTCCCCCACACACCCCCCCTACCCAAGATTTGAACCGGCTCCAGACCCAAGAAGTTGGAGAAGTCCTGGGTCTGCAAAAGAAGCTGAGTACCCTTCCTGACAGTAACGTGGTTCCTTTTCCCACTTTTGGTGTTGGGGAGTGTTCTTTTCATTGTCAATAAACAGTTTTTTTCCACTTTTCCTCCAAGATATTTTCCTTCCTGAACCCAGGGCTGGTGGAGGTTTTGGTTTAGGGGACTCCTTTTAGAAGTTCTTCCCTCATTTATTCCAAACCAGGACATTTCTTGGTGCGTTGGCTGGGAAAGAAGCCAAAGAAAGTAGAAAAAACCTTAATAATAATATTGGTGGTTCTGATTGTTTTGTGGGTGTTTTGGGATGTTTTTTTCTGGATTCATAATGTCATTCAAGGTGAAAGCCTGCCAATATTTCTGGTCCCCAGGGATTTTTGAGGTCTTAATACCTCTGTAGTACCTACGGTTGTTCCCTTACATAGAAAAAGCTCTGGTATTGCTCCTAATATGTAGTTTTTGGGGCCGTGGGGCACTAACCAGAATATTTATTGGGCTGGGCTTGCTTGTGATGCTTTATAGGAGGGCCGTTAAAATACTTGAATCTATTCCAGAAGTGTATAGTTCGTTGTTATGATGGTGCATTCAGTTTGTTAGGGGAGAAGCAGGGGGAGAGTTTTTTCAACCTCTGTCTTCCCTCTTCTCCTTTGAATTGTTTACATCTCTATTAGAGAATGTTCAGTTTCCCCTGAGTGTTAAAGAGACCATCTTTCTGGCATTTAATTTAGCAAGTTTTCTCTATACTGTCTGCAGTTTATATAAAATGAAAGCTGAGATTTCTAAAGAGGCTAATGAAACTTCTGATTTAGGGGTAAAGCCAACAAAGAGAAATCTTGAGTGGAGTAAGAATTGAGAAGATATGGGCCAAATTTTAAAGAAATTTTCTGATCCTGTAGTCTAGGATCCCATCTGAACAATTTCAGAACCCAGCTGAGGTGGCAAAGTATTTGAAGGAGAAGTGCCGTGGTAGTACTAAAGAAAAAAAGATTATTGCAGTGAGCTGGGCCCTGGCATATGTTCATCATACTCAGCTAGATACTGAAGGACAGCAAATAAAAGGAAGGGAACAGGGAAATAAGCTAGTTACCACCCCAGTCACTCAGGCTGCAGCTAATATCCTGGGCTCCGGGCCACCAGCTAAACCAGACAGGGAGTCTAAGACACTGGCAGTCGCCGGGGCAAAGAGAGCACGAAAGACTGATTGACCAGTGGAGGATGATGATGATGAAGGTGAAGGGCCCTCAAGGCCTCCCGAGGACACCCAATCAGAAGCTGGACAAACTGACATAAAATCAGAAGTTGAACTAACTGACACTCGATTGGGAGCCGGATCAACTGGCCTAAGATCAAATGTCCAACCAGCTGGCACAAGATCAGGACCCACTATTGATGCTTTTTCCCTGAAGGACCTCCGAGGTTTAAAAAAAGATTACACTCGACGACCAGATGAGTCTATAATTAGTTGGTTAGTCCGTCTCTGGGATGCTGCAGATGAAGCTACAACTCTGGATGGCACTGAAGCAAGGCATTTGGGCTCCCTGTCACATGATCCAGTTATTGACCAAGGAATGATGAGGGTGGCTACCCCTTGCAGTCTCTGGGAACGAGTCCTGGGAAGTGTGGCACAAAGATACCTGTGTGCAGATGATCTCTACATGCAGCAGACCCAGTGGAAGACCATAGAACAAGGGATTCAACGCTTGAGAGAAATGGCAGTGGCAGAGATTATCTTCTCAGATGACCTAAACACTAAGAACCCAGACTTGGTACCATGTACACCCGTGATGTGGCGAAAACTTGTACGACTTGGACCATCTGAATATGCTTCTACTCTAGCAATAATAAAGCGAAAGAAGACCTATAAAATCGTGCTCGATATGGCAAGGAAGCTTCGAGCATATGCTGATGCAGTACATGGCCCAGCTCACGCCAGGATTGCAGCTGTGGAAACACGACTACAGAAATTGGAGGATAAATCAGAGAAAAATCACAAAAAGCTCAGGGAAAAGATTAGGAAGAACTTCCTCCAAAATTCTGCCATTCAAATTAGAGGCCCTGGTGTTCAACGCAGGTGTACCTGTGTTGGAAAGAGAAGGCACACCCCACAAACCGAGTTGTAGGCCTTCTTGAGTGAAGCTAGGAAGAACATGAAAAAATAGGACGGAATAGAACCCACAGCAACTCTGGCGCAATGGGTGCATAAATTGAAAAAAAAAAAAATTCAAAAAAGAAGTCCTACTAAACAGAGAGCAGCACCAGTTGTCTACAGCCAGGACGTTGGGTATGGTAATAATGATGATATGTCTGATCCCCTGGAGGGAACCTCTAAGACATAGGCCCAAGAAAAAAAAAAAAAAAAATCATGCTTAGAGGGGCCCTGCCTCTAACCAGGTAGAGGTTGGGGAGAATCGTGTGTTTTGAACTGTATAAATTTGATAGCCTGGCACATCGGCGCCACAGAAACATAAAGCTTTAGTTGACACTAAGTCACAATGTACTTTGATGTCATCAGAACATGTGGGGACAGAACCAATTTCCATTGCCGGGGTGACAGGGGGATTACAGGAATTGACTCTGTTGGAGGCTAAGGTGAGCCTAACTGAAAAAGAGTAGCAAAGACATCTGATTCTGACCGGCCCAGAGGCTCCGTGTATTCTAAGCATAAACTTCCTCCGAAATGGATATTTCAAAAACCCAAAGGAATTCAAATGAACATTTGAGATAGCAGCTGTAAAAACAAAAAGTATTAAGCAACTGAACACCTTGTCTGAACTATCAAATAACCCATCTGCTGTAAAACTGCTAAAAGTAAAAAACCAACAGGTGCCAATTGTCACTTCCATAGTACATCGACGACAATATAGGACAACTCGAAATGCAGTGATTCCCATCCACAAAATAATTTGTGAACTAGAGAGCCAAGGGGTGGTCTGTAAAACCCACTCACCCTTTAACAGCCCCATCTGGCCTGTGCGCAAGTCGGATGGAGAATGGAGGTTGACTGTGGACTACAGGGCATTGAATGAAGTGACTCCACCGCTGAGTGCTGCCGTGCCGGACATGCTGGAACTCCAGTATGAGCTGGAGTCCAAGGCAGCAAGGTGATATGCCACTATTGACATCGCCAATGCCTTTTTCTCCATTCCTCTGGTTGCAGAATGCAGGCCTCAGTTTGCTTTCACCTGGAGGGGTGTGCAGTACACTTAGAACCAACTGCCCCAAGAGTAGAAGCACAGTCCTATTTGTCATAGACTGATTCAAACTATATTAAAAAAAGATAAAACTCCAGGACATCTGCAGTACATCAATGACTTCACTGTGTGGGGGAACACTGCAGTTGAAGTGTTTAAAAAAAGAAAAATATCATCCAAATTCTTCTGAAAGCTAGTTTTGTTATTAAGAAAAATAAAGTTAAAAAACCTGCTAAAAATTTCAGTTCCTAAAAATTAAGTAAGAAGATAGACAGCGTCAGATTCCCACTGATAACATCAATAAGATCACAGCGATGTCTCCACCAACCAACAAAAAAAAGACACAAACTTTCCTAAGTGCCATGAGTTTTTAAAGAATACATATTCCAAAGTATAGCCAAATTGTAAGCCCTCTCCACCTAGCAACTTGCAAAAAAAACACTTTCCAGTGGGGCCCTGAGCAACAACACGCCTTTACTCAAATCAAACAAAAAATTGCTCACGTGGTAGCCCTTGGCCCAGTCAGGACAGGACTGGATGTAAAAAACGTGCTCTATTCTGCAGCCAGGAGCCACAGTCTGTCCTGGAGCCTTTAGCAGAAAATGCCTGGGGAGACTCCAGACCAACCACTAGAATTTTAAAATCGAAGTTACCGAAAGTTGAAAACCAACTATACTCCAACAAAAAAAAAAAAAATTCTAGCAGCCTATAAAGAAGTTCGAACCACCTCAAAAATTATAAGTATAAAAGCACAACTCCTCCTAATACCCCAACTACCGGTGCTAGGGTGGATATTTAAAAGAAAAATTCCCTCCACCCACCATGCAGCCAGTGCTACCTGAAGCAAGTAAATTTCCCTCATTACACAACGCGCTCAAGTTGAAAAATTAAATCACCCTAAAATTCTAGAAGTAATTACAAACTGGCCCAAAAGTAAAAATTTTAGTATTGCAAATAAAAAACAAAAACCAGTAACCCAAATTTAAAAAGCTCTGCCATACAACCAATTGCCAGCAAAAAAAATATATTATCCTTTATTCACTGATGGTTCCTGCCATGTCATAGAGATGGATCGAAGGTAAAAGGCAGCTATATAAAGCCCCACACAACAGGTCGTAGAAGTCGCTGAAGAAAAGAATAAATCCAGTCAATTTGCTGAACTCAAAGCAATTCAACTAACCCTAAATATTACAAAAAAAAAAAAAAAGTAACCAAAGCTCTATGTATATACTAATTCTTAAATAGTAGCCAATGCTCTGTGGGGATGGCTAAAACATGAAAATAAACAAACTGGCAGCATAAAAGAAAACCAATTTAAACTGCTAAAGAATAAAAAAATATCACTACCTGGTTAAAAAACCTACCTGTGAAGATTTGCCATATAGATGCCCATGTCCCCAAAAATAAAGCTAATGAAAAACAGCAAAATAATCAGCAAGTACATCAAACTGCAAAAATAAAAAAGTTAAAAATGGATCTTGACTGAGAACACAACGAAAAGTTATTCCTAGCACAATGTGCCCATGATGCCCCAAGTCACCAAAGTAAAAATACCACCTATAAGTGAGCATGAAACCGAAAAGTAGATTTAACCATAGACAGCATTTCTCAAGTTATCAGTAACTGTAAAACGTACACTGCCATTAAGCAAGCCAAGCAAATGAAGCCTCTCTAGAATAGAGGGCAGTAGTCTAAGTAGAAGTATAAAAAGGCCTGGCAAATTGATTACATCACACTGCCTCAAACCTGCCAAAGCAAACACCATGTGCTGACCATAGTAAAAACCACCTCGGAATGGTTAAAAACGTATCCTGTGTCTCTTACTACAGCCCGCAACACCATCCTGGGCCTTAAAAAGTAAGTCCTTTGGAAGCTCAGCACTCCTGAAAAAATTTAATCAGACAATAAAACTCATTTTAAAAATAATCTTTTTAAAACCTAAGCTAAAAAACATGGTATTAAATGAGTATATCGTATCCCCTACCATGCACCAGCCGCAGATAAAGTGGAGAAGTACAAGAAGTTGTTAAAAATCACCCTAAAAACATTGGGTGGAGGGTCCTTAAAAAACTAAGAACAGCATTTAGCAAAAGCCACCTAGTTAATTAACACCCGAAGTTCCACCAACCGAACGAATCCTGCTCAGTCCTAACACCTTAATATAGTAAATAAAAATAAAATTCCAGTGACCCATGTTAAAAGTTTGTTGAAAAAAACAGTATAAATCAACCCTGCCTCGAGTACAAGTAAACCCATCCATGAAGTTATCTCTGCTCAAGGACCGGGTTGTACATAGTAAATAATACAAAAAAATAAAACAATACAATGTGTACCTCAGAAAAATCTAAATATAAAATCAAATTAATATGTACTAGATGTTACTACCATGGTCTGCACATTAGATCAGTTAGACATAAAAAAACATATAAGTGTCAAAAATCTAAGCAAATAAAACAGACAAAAATGTGTAAGTGTCAAAAGTCTAAGAAAGTAAAATGTAAGTTTCAATTGTGTATCCACGATATGGGATAAGGAGTAAAATATTCTAAGTTAACCTGCCTCCTATCCCATATATCCCATATCCTGAAAACATCGTTATGTCTAGCAGCTGCCCCTCCCTCTCTGGCGGGGCCTGCTGTTTGTTTTTTGCTGCTGGCTCGCTCTCTCTCTCTAGCTTGCTCTCTGCTGCTGCTGCCGGCTTTTCTGCTTCGTTTTGTAGCTTAGCTACTTTGCTTGGCCTGCTGTTTTTTGCTGCTGTTTCTCTGTCTCTGTCTCTCTCTCTCTCTGCTGCTTGCCACTGCTTCTGCTGCTTCTGGTTTTTTTTTCCTTTCTTCCCGCCCGCCACCCCCCCCTCCAAAGTTTGAACCAACTCCAGACCTGACCTAACCAAAGAAGTTAAAAAAGTCCTGAGTCTACAAAAGAGCTAATTACCCTTCCCAACAGTAACGCGGTTCCTTTTCCCACTTTTGATGTCAAAAAGTATTCTTTTCATTGTCAATAAACAGTTTTTTTCCACTTTTCCTCCAAGATATTTTCCTTTCTGAACCCAGGGCTGGAAAGGAAAAGTGGTAAAAGTTTTAGTTTAAAAGACTCCTTTTAAAAGTTCTTCCCTAATTTATTCTAAACCAGAACACCTCTCACCTCAATTTTAGTTTCTCAAAGTCTATATTAAAGCAAGGTTTTGTTAGCTGTGAATTTTAAGCTAATTAAAATAAAATTACTTGTAGAAGTGAAGACATATGGCTCTGCCATACAAAATGAAAAATGTAAGTTTTTTAGCCCAGTAGAAAAGACTTGTCCCATGCCTTGCCTCCAATTACTTTACAAACTTTTTACTCTTCCTATTTCTTTTATCCTAACAGTTAACACTATGCTTTTTAGGTTTATATCAATAAACTTTCTTGAGGTATTTCCCATGACATTCAACCAAGTATTGAATATTCAACTAAGGTTGTGCAGGAAGAGAATCCCTGCACCTTTAGGGGTATCTAATCAAAGGAGCTATAAGAACATACAGAGACAGGAACCAGACTGACAAGTTATAAAAGAGGTCCCTATACAAACAGACCTGATCAGCCACACCACCTGGTGAGTTTTCAGGAGCCTGTAGAAAAACTTGGGGATTTGCAAAGGATAAAGATGGAAAGTTGAGGTTCCAGGATTTTGGACTGCGTCAGTGGCGCCATGCCAGCCACAGGGGAGATGTGCAGGGAAGAGGGAGCAGGGAGGAACAAAGAGGTGGAGTGGGCAAGGAAGGGTACAGAAGGGGCTGTTTGAGCTGCGGCTGCTCAGTGGCTTGTTTGGCAGAGCCTGCACCTGATCACCACAGTGTGTGCTGCCTGCCCTCGTCCACCTCACCTCAGCCACCTCATTCCCTATCCCAGGCATGTAAAGATTCAGTGCCAGCTGCTGGGGGAGCAGCATGTGAGGAACGAGGAGCAGCTGTGGGAGTCACACCGGGGCTCTGGGTGTCTCTGGCTGGGGCTGTGGGTGTCTCTGGGTGTCTCTGGGTGTCTCTGGCTGGGGCTGTGGGTGTCTCTGGGTCTCTATGGGTGTCTCTGGCCGGAGCTGTGGGTGTCTCTGGCGGGGGCTGTGGGTGTCTCTGGCCGGGGCTGTGGCTTCACAGTGAGTGAGGGGGTCCCAGTGTTGGCTGCTGGAGCGAGGGGGCCTTTAACCTCCTGGGGCAGGAACAGTTTGTACCCTGAAATCAGCTCCTGGGGTGACCAGTGTGAGTGCAAGTCTCAGCGCTGTCAGCTGGAGTAGGAGCACAGCTCACACACAGCCCTGGTGCCAGCTGCTGGAAAGGCTGAGTTTGTACCATCCCCAAAACCTGCTGTGCACAGGGAGAGGGAGAGAGAGAGTTGTGTGTGTGTGTGTTTGTATTCACTGACAATCTTCAGGCTGACACCAGCTGATGAGCAGAGGAGGCTCAGTTCCGAGCTGGGGTATAAGGTGAGTGGACAGTCCATGCTGCAATTTGGGGGACCCATGAGTGTTGGGTACCTGAGGGAGGAGTGCATAGGTGATCCATAATCAGCAAGGTGACACTTAACATCCCTTGATTCATAACAGAAAAGAAAACATATGATCTATTTTATCTTTATACTTAAAGTAAATTTCAGCTTTGTGTTGCAAAGCAACAAAAAGGCTGCTCTCCTAAAGAAAAGTGAGCTGAGACTCGGGCACAATACCAAGGCAGACATGAGCAGGTACCTCATCTACAGTGAGCCAGGATGTAGAGCAGCAGGTCTAGGTCAGGGTCAGGGTCAGAGACATTGCTGAAGATCAGATACAGTCCACTGACCAACCAGCACTTCTGTAATGATGAGACAGGTCTGAGCACAAACCAGAAAGCCAAGCTGTTGAATCTGTGTAAGGGTCAGATAAAGTATAAGATCTGGCACTGCTGCACAGTTGCGGTGTGGGTGGCAGGAAGGGCACTGCAGTAAAGCTCTAGATAAAATAGTTCCCAAGGCAAAAGAGGGGCACGCTCTTGTTTCTACCTTTGCTCAACAGAACCCTCACCAGCCAAGGAGCTGATCTTGGTCGTGAATCAGACATTCTTAATTAACCCAGCTAAACTAGAAGGGGGGTGTCCTCACATTTTGTTGGGCCACTCAGCCAGATCTTCTAGACTTAAATGTGCTCATGTAGTGAAGATTGTCAGACAAAGCTTTGTATCATATGGAGTAGAGACTCTGCACCTTGGAGGCAAAGCTGGCAAAGGCTCTGAATACTTCCTTCATTGCATTTTGTAAGGTGTCTCCAACACAATCATTTGGGAACTGAAATATTAGACCTGCTTTTGATGCAAAAAGACAAGAATAACTGTGTGCAATGTACATTAAAAACAGGGCATTGTGGTGCATTTGCCTTTGCCTTTAACTGTCAGTCAGAGCACTCATTTCCAATCAGCATTTTTCTGACCCACCAGCATGCTGTTAACATACATTCTTCCAGAAGCACTTCCAGGAGGTAAGAAAGATTCAATAAGTGCTTGAGAATGATAATATTCAACAGCTCCATTTCAGAAGTTGTCTCTTATCCCCGCACCAGAAGCTATGAATGTGGTTTTTCCTAAACATGGTAGAATGACAGTATAGCAGGGGCAAAGAATTGAACAAGGACTGGCATAGGCTCCTTGAGCACAACAGTTCAAGGAGGCAAAAACCACAGAAGCAGCTTTTCAAGGTCACTCATAGTGACAGAAGCAGGAGTTAATCTACTTGTTTTACTAGTAGACCACATGAACCACCTGATTTTTGAAATATTTATGGGGTCCCACCTCACCTGTAAAACTTATAATTCATGACATATATTCCTGTGCTCACATATCTATTTATGTATTTTCCACAAATATTTTCCACCTCCTGAAATGAAAATTACAAACTCAGAAATCATCTTCAAAGGAGACCAAATATATCAACCTACCTTTAAGTGAACTCAGACAAAAAGGATAATAATTAATATAATTTGACACTGGCAACAAATGTATTTTTAACTCAAGTTGAAGTGACTCTTGCTGTACTAATTGCTATGAGTATTGCAGTAGAATGAATGATGTGTCCTACTCACACTGAATCCCCTTCTTTCAGGGTGTTCAATGTAAATCTGATCAAGAGCGCACTTGCTTTTAACTTGTGAGTTTTAATTCCTCTTCACTATATCAGGAATCCCTCTTCACTTAGAATTTTATCTGAGATTCACAGAAATGCAGAGGATTGTTATACTGTGTTTATGATCTATCGATCTATAATCACTCTGATTATTTGTTTAGATGTGATTTCTGGCTCCAACAAGATTGAGATTTGCAAACAGAAGAATGAGAGTTTTCAGTTACTCTTGAGCAGCCAGCGAAATCCCAGCTCAGATGCCTTTTCTGTACAGGAGAGGATGAGGAACCAAAACTCTTAGGTTAGACTGCTATCCTTTGCCAACAAGAGGGTTCAGTGTTACTGAAAGCTCTTCCAATAATTCCACTGGGTGTCAGAGCAAAACATTTAAATATTATTAGATTCAGTATGTCGTCAGTGTCAATAGAACCTGTCCCATTTACAATATAGAGAAAGTTCACTCATGGATTTTAGAAAAGCAAAATGTCAGCATATCTACTCTGTCTTTTTCCTACTTCATGTTCTACTTTCCTAAATATGGTTGTTGTTTCACCAAGGTGGGTGGAAAAAGTCCTCTGAGGATACTATATCTTCTTCATACATCTGCAAACGTGGGCTCCATGCCCTGCTTTGCCATAATTTGTGTGAGATCGGGAAAAACACTTCGCTTATTCACTAACAAGATAATAACATGAAAGAATGTTTCCAGCTGTATCAAAATAAATAGGAAGCAATGCAGCAAAGAGTCACTTGTGTGAGGTAACAGGAGTCATTTGGAAGTGAAGACAGAGAGTAAGTTCCACAGAAAGTTTTTTTGGTTGTTTTTTTGTTTGTTTGTTTTGGGGTTTTGTGTGGGGTTTTTTTGTTTTGTTTTGTTTTGTTTTGTTTGTTGTTGTTGTGGTTTTTGTGGTTTTTTTGTTTTTTGTTTTTTGGGGTTTTTTTTGTCTTAGTTCCCTGTTGTTTAACTCTGGCACTTATTCCAGCAGTACAGAAAATTATTTTCCCCCCTAAACCTTGTTAAATTTCTTGTTGTCCCTCAGTAGTGATATACCAGTTCATTTAGTAGTGAAAATAGGTCTGAATCTACCTAAGCTACACACATTTTAATTTGACTGGTGCACATCAGAAATGCACTCACATTTTCGTGATAGTCTCAATTCACTGCTGCATGGGGAAAGTGAAGTTGTTAACACAGATTTGTGGATTCAGTCAAGACACAGGAAAGCAATGATGATAATACATCAAGGAAAAAGACCAGCATAAAAACTCTGCTTTCTTGCAAGTGATTTACAGAAGAAAAGAAAGCACTTATTTGAAGGATGCATCTGGTTCTAGCAAGAAACCCTTTGTAGAAATACCATGGTCTCATTTCCAATCTAAATTACCAGACAAACTCACGCCCTAAACAGAGATGACAGATATTTCAAAATGCTTAGAAAAATTAGGCAAGTATCTCTGTTTGGGACACCATGGTCTCAATCTTCAGCTAAAATGAATCCCATCTTGGTCTGAAAAGAGCACATCAGAGCCCTCACTGGACAATTCTTCACTGGAATCCTTGATGTCTTCCATGGTAGATGTCCACTTGAATATCTCCCATGTATTCTGCACTGTCTTTCCCTGGATTGACTTTTTATATGTGAGCAGGTACTTCGGCTAGTAATTTTGACATTGCTTCAGGGCTTCATCTGGCCCTGTTGGATCAATCCAGACAGGTAAAGCACAGACAAGTTTTGTAATCTTTCTTTCTGAAGAAGTGCCCAGCTGTGTCATATCTCTGTCATAAGAGCCAAAAAAAAAAAAAAAAAAAAAAAAAAAAAAAAAAAAGGTGGACTTTTCTTTATAAAAGTATGTATCACTAACTTTGAGAAATCCAAGTGCCTGGAGTATATAAACCTAGTAACAGCTACAAGAGAAGATACAATTTCTGTTTATGTAGTAATAGTTCCAACTGCAGCTCAGCACTTTGGTTAACCAGCCTTTCAAATGTCACCATGAAGTTAACTTCTGCATTTTATCAATCAATAGAAAATAAACACTTCCAACCAGTCTGTGGTCTGACATCACTGTTTCTTTGCAGCAACAGTACATTCAGCTACACAAGAGCATCTGAGTGCTCAACTCTAGCTCCCTGACAGCACTGTCAGAGAAGGTCAGCATATAATACATTAGAAAGGACAAGAAAGACCTGAGCCACATCATGTCTACGACACTGCAGCTTCAAGAATCTGAACCTTCAGCTGTAGCAGGAAGAGACTGTGCCTGTGAAGTAAAAGTGAAAACCTTGATCATGATGACGGCTGTAAGCTGATGATAAGTCACTTTAAGAGGAAGGTCCTGCCACATTCAAAGACTTGCAGCAATACATTCACTGTTCTCTTTGCTGATGAGGAAGTGATGCCCAATGATCTTTCCTTGCAGATGAGTCTGATCCTCTTGGGATCTCTAGATGAAAGGCATGAGTGGTAGTGGAACTGGCAAGCCACTCTTACAGGTGATGAAGGCCCCTGTCTTGGTTTGAAAAGACAGGTGTCTGCTAAGGAAGGCAGGAACCTCCCTTGAAATGGAAAATGTAAACTTCCTCCCTCCAAATTATTATAATTTTGAAATTAAGGGGCTCTCAGGCAAAGTTATGGGAATGGGAATAACAGTTCTTTACTAGGAAAATTAAAATAAAGATGCAGTAACACAAAAAAGACATCAAAAAACCCCACTCCACAATAACAATAACAACAACAAAAAAAAAAAATCACCAAAACAAAAAACTAAACAAAACAATACAACCTGACACCCTATTGGTCAGGCTGCTTGTAGCAGTCCAGTTAAATGGTGGCTCCAGTCCTCTCGGCATGACAATGTGGTTCTGTTGAAGCAATGATCTTGTACAAGGGTGTAGCCTTCCTCTGAAGGTTCAGTGGTGGTGTAGATGGGTCTGATCTTCCTCTGGGAATCCAGTGGAAACTGTTCTGGTGTTCTGAATCTCAGGTTTTTTATCCAGGTAGGAATCTTGACCCCTCTCGCTGTGTGGAGCACCTCATAATAGGATGCTGCAATTTTATCAGTCATGCAGTGAAACTCAATGTCGCATTAACAGCAGATATGTCCTGGAGGGAGGATGGGTTGTGGAAGAGATAAAGGACACTGCCCCACTTGGTTTCAACAGATGGTAATAGACTACATACTTTTGGTTACAACTTGCATTGCAACCTAAGCCAGCCCCTAAACTGACTTTCCATTGAGGAAGGCTTGCTGCTTGTGGGAGGCTCAAATTCAGGATACCTAAGAGAAAACATAGAGCATATTGATGATAACTTCTTGATACAGGTATTTGAGGAACCAGCAAAGAAAGGTGTTCTGCTGAACCTGATTCTTATAAAAGGAAGAATTGGTTGTGAATTTGTCAAAGTTGGGGGAAATCCTGGCTGAAGAGTTAACGAGGTAATGGATTTCAGGATTCTAAGAGCAGGGAGCAAAGTAAAAAATAGGGACAGCAACATGGACTTCAGGAGGGCAAACTTTAATGTCTTCAGGTATGTTTGGAAAAATCCCTAAATATACAGTTCTGGTAAGAAGAAGGATCCATAACAGCTGATGTGTATTCAAGGATCCACCCTAAAATTTTATGAAGAGCCATCCTGTAAAGCAGGAAAGCAAAGCCAGGCTGCAGGAAGCCTACATGGACAAGTAAGGAGCCCATGGCTTAACTCAAACATAAAAAGGAGATATACAGGAGGTGGAAGTAGCTGCAGGTGAGGAGAAGCATAGAGACAGTCTCAGATTGTGTAGGGGTAGGGTCAAGAAGGCTAAAACCCACCAGAACTGAATCTAATGAGGTACATCATGAATACCTTCTACAAGTATACCAACATAAGAAAGTAAGACTAGAAAAATATGTATCCTCCACTAACTGGAGAGGGACCATGGTGACCGAGTTCATAGAAAAAGCTGAGGTATTTACTGCCCTCCTTGCCCCAACAATTACTTGCAAAACCAACATTCAGGAGCTTCAGGCCCTTGAGAAAAAAATATTGAGCAAGGAAAACTGACACTCAGCAAGGAGAAGCAGGTTAGGCAGCAGTTAAACTGGATCTGGAAGTCCCTGAGTCCTGACCGGATGCACATACAGATGAGGAGCTGAACTGAGGCCACTGCAAGGCCACTCAGTTACCTTGGAAAGGTCACAGAGAATGGAAGAAGTCCCAGAAGACTGGGAGAAAGCAAATGCTACTCCCATTTCAGAAGGGGAAAGAAGAAGGAAGCAGATAACCTCAAGAGACCCCTTCCAACCTAAGTGCTCCTATGATTGCCTGAGGAGAGATGGCTGGAAGCAGAGAACATACAAGTACTAGAAGGACTCAATACTTTCTGTGGACTGCCAGGTGCAATCGCTCAGAAACCCTCCTTCACCAGCTTTCAAATTTAATGTTTTCTTTTTCCATTTTCTCCCTATGCCAGAGAATAACAGAATAACAGATAATAATCTCTGCAATTTGGTTCTTAGAAGTCCTTAGAGAGTTCCTGATGAAAATAAACATTTCCATGAGATAAAATATTTTAAAATATGCATTTGCATCTGAGAAACATCACATCCTATAAGTAACAAATTAATGCTTCACCTCTTATACAAGTACATACTAACTATATGTTCCATGCTTGAACAAGGCTTGGTCAGTACAGCCAGGTCAATCTTAAGACTTTCATAATCTGTATTTAAAGCTTTCCATTTTCACATGTAAACTAGCTGATAACCTTTTGTGAAAAAAATTAATATATATGTACTTGCCCAACTAATAAGGGCATAAAAGAATGAAAATGCATAAAATATTTAGATGAAAAGTATACTATCTACTATCTTTAAATCAGTAGTGGTATCAGCCTAAACTAACTTAAATTCAACAAGAAAGAAAAAGATAACTTTAAATATAGACTATAATAAAATCAAGCCCAAGGAGTTTTGAATTCTAGCCACAGACAGCAATATTATTTCTTTCCTCCATCATGCATGAACACAAACAGAAATGAGAAATAGCACACATAAATAATGTTATATCTCCAAAGACATCTGCATGCCATAGATTATCACATAGCCTAAAACTTCAGCAATCTTAATGAAGTATGATTTTAAATATTTCAAAAACAGCTGATTTCCATGCAGGAGATTTTTCCCACACAAATCAGGGTCAAATAAAACATTCAGATGTAAAGGAGAAATAAAATATTAACCTATCTTTCTCTTTGAAAATCCAGTCAAGATTTTTTGACCAATTTTATGGCAAATTCTACGCCATGATATCAGCTGCCTTGTAATTACACATTGAAGTGAGCCAGAAATGTTATCTGTGGCAAACCAAGCTTGGCCAAAAGAAAGAAGAAATCACACTAAAAATGAGATATTTGTTACAGCATACCTAACTGTTCACAGTTGTTGACTATGTTAAAATATTAACTATTGTACTTTCAGAGCAGTAGGAAGATCATACAATTTTTGCACTTCTTTTCAAAGATCTTTTGACAAAGCTGGCTTAGAAATAGTGTCTCCTAAATGGCTGTAAATCTGTAGATTCTAAGGAATCAAATGCCTTTTTTCTTCAATCTTAAATAAAAAGGTCTTCATTGCTAAGAATAGAATGCATGTGAAGGAGAAATAGAGAGAAAGCAAATTTTTCAGCAAATGCATAAAAACTTGTTAATTTTGCTTGATGCAGGCAAGAACATCTCCTCTAAGCCAGCCTTGTCTCCATACTTTTGTCTTGTGACTCAAATATCTCTCCAATTAAATGGTGACCAAACACACACTCTCATGGGAAATTCTGTGTCTTCAGCTGCACCTGAGGGGAAGTGTCAGTAGAGCAACAAGAGTAGGGACCAAGCAGGAATCTGAGGATTGCAGGTGTGCAGGCATCATAAAACCTCCGGCAGGGCCATTAACAGGTCATGAACATGCGTGCACTAAATGAAGTTCATTATGCCTGGAATGTACAACCTGGAGTTTGAGACAGAAGCCACTTTAGATGGATCAGGCACTTACTGTTGTCTGCTGCTCACCTGTTCACTCATTCAATTGAGGCGCCTTTTTTTTTTTTTTTTTTTTTTTTTTTTTTTTTTTTTTTTTTTTTTGGCTTTATAGTGGGAAAGCTGACAAGATCCTAATTTGAACAGCAGGTATGGGTACTACAGAAATTAATTACATCTGTGCTTCATTTCAAAGACAGGAAGAGACTCAATTTTACCTACATTTTCTTTCAGTGCCTGAGTGTTTCTTGATAAAAACAATGGCAAAATAGCATCCACATCACCAGTGACTGTCTCTACATTAGCTGGAGTCCTACGAAGGCCCTAGTTTACTGCAGGCTGTATTCTCTGTCACCTTTATAGGCTTATTTTCCATTTCTGTCTATAAAAGCAGAGAGACACCATTGTTCCTCTGGTATGGAAAGGAATTAAAATGAAAAAATAAATTAATATGGGCCATATCTGGGGGCTAAGGGCAGTGCATTAAGTGTCACATGGCACTAGACCTCGTTCAAAAGCTTACTATCCTAAATGGGATAGAGCTGGCAACCAGAGCTGAAGTCCAGGCTGCAAAAGAGTTGTTCACAAGAGTTCTCTGAAACACTTCCTGTACTTTCTTCTTTCAAGAAGGCTTCTTTGCATTGCCCTGGCGGTATTACTGATTTTACGTAGAGATGCTTTTTCATTCCAGGCATGTATCACAGCCATGTTAAGCAATTCCTAAAACTGAACTGAATACTTGTCTTGGTGAACAAAAAAAGCAGCAGAGAGGCACTTCCATCACACCATAGAGATCAATCAACACCAGGACAAGGCCTACAGAACACAGAAATCCATACCTGGGCTTGACAAACAGGAGTCAGTGAGACTTTCTCTTTCCAAGGAGAAAGGGAAGGTTTTGCTCTGAAAATCAGACCCATACACCCACACTTTTAGTTTTATGACTATTCAACTTCCAAAAATTCTTCCATAAGGAAAAGCCAGGTGAAAGGTTGATGCAAAATTGGAATCACAGATAACACTTCTGAGCTGCTCTTGTCCTTTCTCAGAAACAGCTCACAGCTTTGATATGTCTAAAATCTTTCATGAATTCAAAGAATTCCCATGTCATATGAGTTGAAACACTAATAATAAGTAGTTCATTGAGTTTCTTTCCTGAGACAGGTAACCTTCTTAAAATAGAGTTATTTTTTTCCAGAAATGCTTATTTATTAAAGTTTATGTGGTGATTTCATTCCAAGTGAAATATGGAAACAGATGAGAGCTCTTCTGCATCTTGAATTTGATTTAAATACTGACCAAAGCATATGGCATTGAGCAATTTTAACTTGTTACTATTGTCTCCTCTTGCTTAAAACTGGAGACTTTTGCCAACAGCCACAAAAGTGAAAATTAACAGCAATCTATCTGTATTATGTAAATGACAGAAGGCTCCAAGTCCCAAGCCCTACTTGTATCACAGTTTGCTAGACAACAAACAAGAGTTTCCCAAGCCTCCTCCAGAGCCAAACTCTCATATGCAGTATGGAGGTCTCATTACAGAGAGACCAAGTTTGAAACAGAGATGTTTCTGTGTGAGAAAAGTCCCTCTTGCCCTGTCCCTTGTTCAGTTGTCTACTCACCCCTCTTTTTGTGATAGATCACAATGGTCATTTAAGACTCTATGCAGACCACTCCCTCAGCTACATGAGCCTCTGCACAACCCTTTGTTTTGGAGTTTCTTTGAGTTGCTTACACTCACAAACCTTCTCCTTAGTCAATTTTTTCACAATTTTCTCTGCCTTCCTGTTGTTCCTGCTGAAGGGGTCATCAAGAGGAAGAAGACCATGTGTCCCGGTTTGGAATAAATTAGGGAAGAACCTCTAAAAGGAGTCCCCTAAACCAAAACCTCCACTAAACCTCCCCCGCCCCCCCAGCCCTGGGTCCGGGAAGGAAAATGCCTTGGAGGAAAAGTGGAAAAAAACAGTTTATTGACAATGAAAAAAGGACACTCCTCAACACCAAAAAGTGGGAAAGGAACCGCGTTACTGTCAGGAAGGGTACTCAGCTTCTCTTGCAGACCCGGGACTTCTCCAACTTCTCAGATCAGGTCAGGTCCGGAGCCGGTTCAAAACCTTGGGGAGGGGGGGAAAGGAAGGAAAAAAAAACCAAACAGAAGCAGCAAAAGCCAGCGGCAGGGGCAGGCAGCAGAGAGAGAGAGGGAGAGAGAGCCAGCCAGCCGCAAAAACAGCAGTCCCTGCCAGAGAGGGAGGGGCAGCTGCCAGACACAACAATGTATCCAGGATATGGGATAGGAAACAGGTCAACCCAGAACACCATGCCTTCTTATTCTTCTTCCACGAGGCAGAGAAATGCAGAAAAATTGGGAAGTTGAGGGTGGCTGAAAGTTAAGATGTTTAGAAGGCTGACAGTGATATGCATCAGAATGACAGAGGTATCTCCTTGTACCCTGCTAAGAACTGTGGCTCCTTAGAAAATCACATATCTCCTCTGCTTTCCATCTGGACCATTCAGTTTTTTCTAAATATGACCGGAAGCACCAATAGAGTGTTTTATGAACATCTGCTCATAATAATTATGAAGTAGTGGCTCACTGAAAAATTTTGGAAGAGGATTTTATCAAGCAGATAAGCAATAGATCAATATTAGAAATCTTCTAACCAAGTATTTGTATTTCTTTCTGTGGGGCCTTAGTCTTGGCTCCAGGCTCCCATTCAGCTAGTCTGATTGCCAGACTCCCACTCAGCTAGTCTCTCACACAGCCTCCCTCAACAGCACATGGGGAGAAAATTAGATGAAAAAGCTCCTGAGTCAAAATAAAGGCAAGGAAATCACTTACCAATTACCACCATGGCCAAAACAGACTCAGCTTGGAGAAAACTTTATTGCTGATTAGAAATAGGGCATGACGGTGTGAAACAAAGACAAAACTAAAACAGCTTCCCCAGCTCTACCTCTTCTTCTCATGATCAAGTTCTCTCTTTAACTCTCAATTACCCCCCTTGAAAATGGCACAGAGGGGGCTTATAATCAGTCCATGATGGATCTTCTCTGCTCCTTTCTCCTACTCACACTTTCCACCTGCTTCAGTATGAAGTCTCTCCCCACAAGATACAGTTTTCCTAAACTTCTCCTGTGTGGATTCCCCACAGGCTCCAGTAAACCTGTTCCTGACAGAAAACCACTTCCTGTGTGGGCTCCTCCCCATGGGCTGCAGCTCCTGCCAAGATTCTGCTGTGATGTGAATGCTTCACAGCTGGAGGTTCTTTCAGGATATCTCCACCTTCCACAGTGTGGTGTTTTCAGTGGGCTGCACTGTGGATGCCTGGTCCATTGTGGTCCTCCACAGCTACTCGTCTACTTTGAGGTTTACAAGGCTGTTTCTTACATATTTTTTTATCTCTGCTCTTAAAACTCCTGTGCAGCATTTTCTGGCCTTTCCTAACTGGCTTGCCAAAGACGTCATTGTTCAGCTGTGGGGCTCAGCTGTGGGAGTTGGCTCTGCCCTGCAGTGAGTCTGGCACACAGCAGCTCCAAGCCTCCTCACAGATCCTACCCCTGAAGCCTCTCCCATCCCCTCACTACCAAAATGTGGACATGTGAACCCGACACACAGTTCTAAAACTTTCTTCCTGTCACACAAAGCTAGAATGGGAAGAATGACAATTCTTTCTCTTTTCCCTTGACACAAATTCATTGTAGAAAATGAGTTAACAGGATAAAGCAGGACAATACCCATTCATAGCCACATTAAAAAATATACAAATAATTATAATGATAACCTTTCTAGATAACCCTATATCTAGAAAGAAAAATCCTGTATTATTTTTTTTTCTGCTGTATTTCAAAGTTAGCAGAAAACTCAGGATTTCTTTACTTCTTGGAGCTAGAAGTTAGGACTAGGACTTTATACAGCAGGTGGTTTGTTCAAGGATCCTGACATCACCCTGCACAATTTCTGTTTCAACCAAATGGCAAAGTGGGTAGAGTAACCTTTGAAGCTATAGGAATGTGGCTCAGATAAAGCAGGTGATATTCCATTAACAGTTTTCGTCAGTCAGTATGAAACAGCTTTTAATATGGGGTTATGTAACTTCTAGTGAGAGAAAGTTGCTCCTTTGGGTTGATGAGACTGAGTTCCATCCATCGTACTCAGTGAGGGAGTCTGTTTTCTCTTTCCAAGGCTGCAATATATAAAAAGCTTGATGCTAGGAGATGGTTTCTTACTGAGAAGCTAGGGAGCCATGTTCCTCAGGAGAGTGTTCAGAGTTCAAGAAGCATCTGGACAATCCTCTTAGCTATGACATGGTTTAGTTTTAGGACTTGTAAGGAAGAAGAAGTTGGACTCGATATCTCTTCTGGGTCTCTTCCAAATTAATTTGTAAAAGCCGCAGCTATTCATTAAGAGAAAACCTCTCTACTGAGCATGTACTTTCTCTGAGTTGGTTTACGGCTTCATCCCTGCGTAGCCAGGGAACTGTTGTCTTCTGATTTTGGTATTGGAGATAGGTGGCATCTGCATGGGTGGATCTACCAGTGTCTTCACAGGTTGCTCTGTAAAGTGCTGGAAGAGCTAAATGTATGTGTAGAGGCTTCATACTAGTTGGGAATCAATTAGGTACTCTGCAAACAGTCCCAAGATAGTCAGAAAATGTGACTTTGGAGAATGACACCCAAGAGATGTTACTTCTGGACAGGGCTGACAAGACAAAGAAATTTAGTGGTTTGCAGAGATCACTGAGAGCCAAGAAGGTGATCTTCTGCATGCTGATGTACAAACACTAACTCACAAATATAACTGATCTTCAAGTTAAATTTAACTATTTTTAATGCCTAACATCTATGGATGGCAGTATAAAAAGTTCCACAAGCCACTGTACATGGAAGAAGACAGAATATATTTTTACATCCCTGCCTGAAAGCATGAAAGCCAACTAAAAGTTAACACAGGAAAATAAAGTATTATCAAGGGCACTTTCCAACTTCATGCAGACCATGTAGACTCTGTTAGAATTACCACTAATGCTGATTAAGAAAGCACAAGAGTCAAACATCCTTTCCAAGCAACCCAGACAATGGACCCCTTCATTTGTCAAAGACATTCTCACTATGCTGAGTTGTGGTGCTGCCCATCTGTAGCTCCAGCAGAGATAGGCAACAAAGCAAGTAGAGAGAACTGGGTTTGGCTGTGATGGAGTTAATTTTCCTTATAGGAGCTCATGTGGTGCTACGTTTTAGACTTGTGATCAAAAGAGTGTTGGTAGGATAGGAATGTTTTAGTTATTGCTGAACAGTGCTTGCAGTGCTGGTTGTGATCTTCCCTCCCCCTTCCCCATCTCCTCACGCTGCTCTGTGATCTCAGGAATTCTTGTTAGGCCTTGGTCCTAATTAATGGCTGTGGATGGTAAAGCTCCCCTTGAGCATGTAAATAGCACTGCCTGTTCCTCAGAACTCCTGTTGCCTAACAAACTTGTTTTCTAATGAATAGCCTTGGAAACTTATTTTTGACTGAATCACAGCTGGAGTAATATAATATTATTGTTACTGGACTTTTGAGAAAAATTAATGGCCTGCATTAAATCCAGGATGGAAATTGAAGGCTAAAGCTGAGCATCTCACAACCTTATGAACAGGGTTCCCATGGGAGGCCCTTTGAGCCTCCAGTGGCTGTGCCAGCACCTCCTTTGGAGCAGGATGTGCCTCTCAGTGCTCATCAACCCACAGGTTTGAGAACACAAAGGAGCCTCATCAAAAACTGACAGTGGGGTCTGGGCTGGTCCCTCCTCCTTGAGGCTGAAGCCTTGCCCACTGAGAGATGCTAAGGCGTCCAAAGTGTGCATTTCACCAAACTCCGGCAAGTTCTATACAGGTGCTTTGTACATGTCCCACACACACGAATATTTGAACATATACACGTCTGTGTCTGGGTGAATGTGTGGAAACTGACTTCAACACTTTATAGCAAGTGTGGCATCAATGTTGCCATGTTATATTAAAAATCAAGTTACTCTTGTGGTTATGGTAAATCTTACTGAATCATTTGAAGAGTTAAATCAATCAATGATTAAGCGCTGCCAAATCCTTTAGACACAAAGCACTGAGCAATGCAAAGAGTAGATTTGGCAAGGGGTCCATTGTGAACCTTGTGAATAAGTGGGAGTGTCTCCTTTCCCCCTCTGCGCCCTTATTTTCTCCATCCTCACACTTTTGCATCTGCATCTCTACTGTGTGTCACTCCAGATTGATTCTAGTCTAGCTCTCCTTTGTGTGCTTTATCTGTGTGGTAACAGCAAATTTGCTGTAGAACTTAGTTGTGCTTTCACAAATTCATTATAAAATTGCTTTTGCTGATGCCTTTAACAGAGTTTCTTTAAGCAATCTTAACCACCCATTGACAACAACCTTCAAAAACTTTTCAGTTTGTCACTCCACCCCACAAGCAAGCAGACTGGGAGTGCACAAGGTGTTGGATGGCAAAACACTTGAGATGGCTGATCCCAGTTACCAAAGGGATATTCCATACCATATGGGACTGCCTACAGCAAAAAAATCTAGGGGAAAGAAGGAAGAAAGTGGTAATTTCAGACTTACAGCACTTGTCATCTCAATTAACTGCCAAAGACCTGCCTTTCTGGAAATGGCTGAGTAATTGCTAATGAGAACTAGAGAAGAATTTCTTATTTTGCTTTGCTTGATCAGGCAGTTTCTGCTTTTCTTATTAGACTGTCTTTAACTCAACCCACGAGTTTTATCACTTTTATTCTTTAGATTCTTTTTCCCATCCTCCTGTGGGAAAAGTGAACAGGCAAGCAGTTGTGGGGTTAATCCGCAATACAGGGGTTTATCAAGAAATGGAACAGCTTGCTTCCAGGACAGAAACGGACTTTCTCAATTACTGTTGCTTTTTGTCATGCTATAGTGTACATCTAGGAAGACAGCTGGACTGCACTGGAGCAGCTGTCCATGGGCAGTAGGACACTGTAGGCAATTGGGGAGGAATACCTGTACTCCTAAGAGGTGTGACAAAAGTCAAAAGTCTCATTTGCCCACTTCTCCAATCCCAGTGTCCACGCTGCTTCCTCAATTCCCATGCTTATACTCTCCAACACCTTCCATTACACAGGTAGCTGCAAGGTCAGAGAATTCAGTCCTTGTCCCCTTCTCCTGACAATGACGAACTATTCTGCATCCCTACTCATCTCCAACTCACCAAGCTCAGTAAGAGGCTCAAATAATGTTTGAGTGAAGCTTTTAGGTTTAGCATTTACCAGGTAGGTGTTTGCTAGTCACAGCAAACCAATTTACAATGGCGTAAACAGCACTGCATGAGAAAGAACCTGACACAGACAATCCCATCTGTATGCAACACTCTGCAGAAATTCTACATTCCTAAATACAATGTTTTGTCCCTGACAGTTTTATCCCTGTGTATGCTTCTATTGTGTTATTAGATAGACAAGGCACAGACACTGGACACAGAAGTGTTTCCTACCTCATTCTGTCACACTACACAAAGACAAAAATAGTATTCAAACATTCTCTTATAAATAAGGACTAGTCCGTTCTTCACCTTCATAAACAACTGCAGTGCATTTTGCCAGCATCCTGCTTAAAATGAACAGATCAAGTTGTAAGTAGCATCATTCATCAAACATTCTTTCCCACAGACAGGGATGTTCAATGGCTCTCCAAAGCAGTTCATTGCACTTTTGAAAAAGCAAATTGCCAACTGCAGCAAGGGATCTCAGCCCTTCCTGAACAGAGCAGTTTTCCTGCTTGGATTGCTGATTCCCAGGGATCCCCACAAGCCCCGTGCTAGTACAAGAAGGAGCTCACTCCACCTTGCTGCTCCTGCCCCTCAGAGCACCCTGAGTGTTCACACAAAGTCTGTGCCAAGAGTAAGGTCTCCTTCTCTACCCTTCTTGGTGCCAAAGCTCTTAACCACTGGCTACAGCTTTTAACAGCTGTCGCTCATTCAGACTGAAGCTCTGGCAAACCAGAATGGCAATTTATTCTAATCATTCTAGTACTGGAGGTTCTAGGGGAGACAGAACGCAAAGCAGATAATGATTTTGCTAGACAAAAACAGAGTAGAAATTCCCAGGCTTCTAGCAACACCAGATCTATTGTAAAATATGTATTTAGAAAGGACTTTGAAGATGTGCCAGCACTCTCCATCAGATGACAGAATGTGATTACAAAGGAGTCAAACTCCAATTACAGTGTCATTACACTAAATATGCTTCTTGGGTGATGTATTACTAATTAATCCAAACTAGATTATTAATTACATTTTCAAGATTAGTGCCCCTTATCTTTCATACTCAATACATGTGGCTGGGACTCTCACTGGAGCTTAAATATTTCCATTTAAGAGGGGGTATGCAAATCTTAGCCTACATTTTTGTGACTTAAGACCATTAACCATTCTGAATTGATACAGAAATAGATCTCCATACTGTGGTTAATCTTCTGTTTATATGAAACCACTAGTAAAAAAAAAAGTTACATAATTAGACACTGTCTAGTAGAGCAAAAGCAGAAATTTAAATGAACTACGGGTTTTTTTCTGCTACTTTATCTCTGTGAGATCAAGTTCCCTCAACAATGAAAAACAACAAAACTCAGAAACTCTTAAGTAATATGGTTCAGATGAGAAGGTGATGTAGTTTTGAACTGGAAAAGCAGCCTATTAGGAACAAGATCACAACCTCACAAAAGGCCTGCAATATGAGAGCTCTGGATTTTCAGCATTGCTCCACCACTGCAGAGGAAAAGCAGGACAAAGTTCTGATATGGACAAGGTTATCTTCCATTTTCCCATCACACACTTTTGTTCATGATCAGTGCAAGACTGAGAAGAGAAACCCATAGAGCATAGTGGCTCAGGGACCTCTGGCAGCTCTTTGAAGTGATAGATAAACATGACAGTTTGTAGTGGTAAGCCAGGGTTCCAAAGATTTGGCTATGAGTATCTGCTAAACAGCAAGACAACTCTGACAGCCAGCCTCCCCAGGGGGCTTGGCTCATTCTTCTGCAAAGCTCTTTTCATCTACAGAAGTTTTTTTTCAATCCTGCTTATTAAAAGAAACCAAACAAAGAAAACTTCCTTGAACTTCAGACTTTTAATTCTCACTCCTCAAAGAAGCCTTTCCTTCTTGTGTTTATTTTTCACAACCTTTTCATTCTTGAGGTGGTAATCTAGTCTTAGGTGGACTTGCAGCTAGCAGGTTATTTCAGCTATCAATTCAAGAAGCATCAGAATCTGGCTGATGTCTTTTTCTGTATTGTAGCAGGAAAGATTTATCCAGCTTTTGTGAGAGCAGAGAGGGAAAAAGTAGCACTCCTTAAAATGGAGTCTGTTCAGGATGAGTGATGAACATGGTCTCTCAGGATCCCTTTAAGGTCCATTTTGCAGCACATGGGGATCTCACAGAGATGAGGCCAGATAAGAATCTCAGTTGAAATGGCTTTCCAGTGAAGTTGTGGATTGGCTGAAGCTCAAATTTTGCATAGCAAGGCAGCATGAACTGTCAGTGTTTAGATTTTTTTCCACCATACATAATTCTCTTGATGGGAAGACATACACAGGAATAGAACTTTTGTCCTCTGACTTGACAAGAGGGATAGGAGAAAAAAACAGGAAAAAATTTTTTTTTTTGTACAAGTCTCCCTTGTTTCCAGCTGTCGTATATCCAAAGTTTTTTCATACCTCAGCTGCAGCATTTTTGATATCTCACAGGATAATTCTAACTCAGCTTAAGTATTCAACTTCCCAAGAAGTTTAATCATGTTTATCATGGGATGTCATAAAATTCCCTGAAAGGATAGTCTTTAATTAAAATCCTGTTTGCTTTGACAGCACATTTGTGAATTGTATGTAACATGATTATTATTATTTTGACTACCAGTAAGCAGGATTAAAACATTTTTCTACAAGAATGAATTAAATCTGCCCCAAGGCTGTTAGGTTCTGGTTATTTATTTTCTAAGATCACCTGGCAAAATTAAGTTGCTAACATTAATCAAATTGTTCTCTTGCTTTATCATAATTAACATGAAATATATAGTCTTAATATTCTGCTGATTAATACACAAAGCTGATGCACAGCATAGAGTGAGTAAACATAGCTTTCTATGCTCTTTTACAGCTTCATTAATCCTAACACACTATTCAGTTAATGCAATTGCTTGAGTACTCCTCTGGAAAATCAGGATAGACTTCTGATCAGGATGAAAGAAGCTGCTGTTGTACTCGCTCAGGATTCAGAAAGTAAGGGCTTTGCTCAAGTTTGGGGGCTGGAGGACCATCTGGGGAATTTCTAAACACAAGTGGCAAAACCAGAAATTTACTTGCCACCAAATAGTTTCTCTTAATGCCTTCATGAATTAAATTTACCTTCTGGCTTTTAAAACACATTTCTAGTTCTTTGTTCCCTCTGAGGACAGAGAACAGCTTATCCCATTACGCAATGTACCAATCTTCTTAATCTTCTTGTCTTTGGGGTGATATCATGTTCACTTTGAAGCTTTGAAAAACTATCTGAGACACAGCTTATCCCTACTTTCTGGATCCCTCCAGAAGTACTAATGCAAAGAAAAATCATGAGAGAGACTGGAAGTATGAAAACTATAGAGCATGCACCACTGCAAACATTATTTTAGAGCAAGATGTGTGCAAAATGTTTTGAAAATGGTGAGACAGTTATATGTGCCAAACTGCTGTTTGCTGAGTTTGCATTCAGTCTGAGTCAAAATCATTGAAAATGCAATAGTCTCCAACTGCTTGTGGCTAAAGAAAGGAAAATAAATTCCTCCTAGACATAGCCAGGTCTCCAGTGAATTAGGGGGAAGATGTGGGAAGTACTAAGAAAGAAGGTATACTAATCAGGTGAAATGACTGTGAAAGTAAAAGATCCATAGTATCTATCATTACTTGTTCATGTCTCATTGGAAGCACATGACAGAAACCTCAGGCAAAGGAGATTCTTTTATTGTGTAAAATGAGCCTTTCTATCCCTAGGTCAATCCTCTTTACACAAGGTTTCACAGATACAGCAGGAAGGTCATACAGACATCCCACCAACATGCTGCACAGCATCTCTCCATAACCAGGACTCTCCCCCAGCTCTCATGGCCCTTCTACTCTTTGGGTCATCAGTCTTCATCTATGGATCAATTGCCAGCCTCCAAAATCAGTCTTCATTATTTTCTCCTTCTCCCTCAGCCAAGTTCTTTACTGGAGAGGTGACAGTGGTATAAGTGAGCCTGTGTGGGAAGGGTCCTGTGACTGGAATACTATGATGGACATTAACAGGCTTTTCAGTAGAGATAGGGAGGGAAGTTAAGGTGGAAGGATAGTGCTCACTGTAAAGGAAGGACTGTACTTTACAACTGGGGACATGTTGAGACTATCTGGGTAAAGAATAGCAGAAAAATGAATAGAATAATTAAGTGGAAGAGATTCTGGGGGTCTGCTACAAATCACCCAGCCAGGATGGTGACAGTAATGTCTGATTATTTGGCCAAGAGTTAAGAGAAACCTCTAGGTCAGTTGTTCTTATGGGCAAATTCAACTTACCAGTTGTGTTGTTTGTAAATAAAATGGTCTTGTGGGTGCCATAATGATCAGTGGCTTACTTGGCTACTGCAATCATTAAATAGTTAATGTTAAGTTTAAAGACTTAAGATATGCAGAAAACTGTCAGCGGAGCTACTACCATGGCTTTTGGAAGAGCAGACTTTAGATTTCTCAGGAAACTAGTTAGAAAAGTCCCCTAGGAACTGGTTTTCAAGGGCATTGGTATCCATAAATGCTGATCAGTTTCAGGAGCTGTCTTTTGAGAATGGAGGATCAGAGGTATGTGTAAAAGTTGAAGAAAATGAGACTGGACAGGAATTTCCTTCTGGAACACAGAGGGGAAAAAAATTGTACAGTCTTTGGAAGAAAATTTAGGCTACACAGGAGGACTACTGTGATACCATAAAGAGAAAATTCACATGGCCAGCACTCAGCTGGAGCTGAAGACAGACATACTATGGCAGATGGCAGAATGGTTTTTTTAAAGTGTTTGTATGTTAACAGCAAAAAATTGTCCATTGCATGAGGAGGTTGGTCATCTCACAAACAGAGATAAAAATAAAGCAGCGACAATTTCATTCCTTCTTCACATCTCTCTCTAACATCAGTGGAAGGCCTTGTGACCTCTTGAGCTTCAGCTGGAGGACCACAACTGTGGCAATTACATGTTCCCAGTCAGCTTTGAGCTTGTATTGCATTTTCTGCTACAGATGAACATACAGAAGTCTATGAGACCCAATGGGATTCATCCCAGGATACTAAAAGTGATGGTTATGATGGTATTGCAGGACCTCATTATTTATCAAGTCTTGTGAATCTGAAGAGGTCTGAGTCAATGGGAAGCTAGCAAATATTATTCCTGTTTTCAAGAAGGGCAAGAAAAGAAGATCCTGGTAATTACAGGCCTGTCAGTCTTAATTCAGTGTCTGGAAAAATTATAGAGAATATTATTCTGGGAATTATTGAAAAGCACTTCAGAGGAAATGCAGTTGTTAGTCAAAGCAACCATGGGTTGTGAAGAGACAGTCATGCCTTGCTAACTTAATACTCTTTTATGAAAAGATTGCACATCTAGTGGATAAATGAAAGTCAGTGAATGTGTAGGTTTTTATTTTTTAATAGCTTTTGACTCTGACTTTCACTGTATCCTTCTGGACAAAGTGCCCAGCATCCACGTACTATATGAACAGTTGCCTTGAAGCCTCTGGCTCAAAGAGCTGTAACAATGTAACAAGCAGGGTAACACCTGGTGACCAGTCACTACTAGTGTTCCCCAGGGCTCAGTTTCAGGCCCTGTTCTCTTTGATGTTTTTGTCAGTGACCTGGACACCGGAGCTTAGGGTGTTTAAGCAGGTTTGCTGCGGTAGTAAGCTAGGATGAGCTGTGGATTCTTTTGAGCATACAGTGGTCCTACAGAGAGATCTTGATAGATTAGAGTGCCAGGATTCACCAACCATATGAATTTAACAAAGATAAATGCCTGGATTCAGGTCTTGCAGTGGTGTAATCCCAGATGTCTGTACAGTTTTGGATACTAGAGGCTGGACTACACCACTGCAGAAAGGGAATTAGGGATTTTCCTTAATGATTAGCTCAGTATGAGTCAAAAAAATGCCTTGGAGCCCAAAAGTGGTGTGACTATTGCATTAAGCACATTCTATCTTGTCACTGTCAGCGACAGGGAAGGATGAAGCAGGCAGCAGGAGGTCAACCAGGAAAAGCTCTCTATTTTATTTTTCTGACTCCATATACATACAGTTTCACAAACAGGCCAAGATTGGCTACACAGGTAGCCACCTCTTTGACCTCGTTGGTGAACATCACAAGCAATCATCTTTCTCCTCCCAAAGGAGAAGAATGTAAACAAGGATAACTTTCTAAAAACATGCATAGTTTACTTGAAGCTGCATGCGAGAAAAATGCAAACAGTGAAAAGCAGGCAAACTTGAGGTAACGGTATCTAACCATCCAAAGCACTGATTATCCCATGATACTCAGATTGGTGCACCTTCACATCAGGTGTTGTGTACAGGTTTTGGCTTCACAATATAGGAAGGAGATTTAAAAAATATAAAAATGTGTCCAAAGGAGGGCAACAAACATGAGAATGCAAGCCAGCTGAGCAAAGAATGGAGGAAAGGAGCCCATCTGATTGTGTTTTTTTCAGCTGGTACAAAAGATATTTGTCTCAGGGCAGACATCATGGAGTCACACAATAAAGAAGCATCAAATGCTTGGGTTGGAAGTGTTCTTGTTATTATAAACCATCAATAGATATTTCTTTTACTTTCCTCATAGACTTTAAAAATGCACAAATATGTATAATACTATATATGTACGAGCAAAAATCAAGCTCATTAGAAGTTCATCCCAATAAAGAGAGAGAATTCACAAGCAGATCTATTGGTAGAGAGGGATTAATACAGGAACAAAATACTTGCTGCTATCTGCAGCTGCCACTGTAGTATTATTCTCTTGTTCTTGAGATTTTCTTGTCAGAATATCCTGAGGCTGCTTTCATTACTGGAAGGACATTTCTCCATGATATAGGTCAAATTCTACTCTAAAAAACCCTTGCAGTGTATTTGTGGATGAGACAATAGATGTTATTGTGGTCCTACACTTAACATTGTACCAGGACAGTCTGGAATCACCACCAACTTATTCCAGAATGTTGGTAAGCTGACCAGAAGCAATCTAATGTCTTGTGCAGATCTGAAGGAAGGCAGCACTTGGGAAAGGGCTGCTCTAAAAATTAAGACCAAATTAATTCCCCTTAGCAAGCAAACTTGGATGGAAGTCAGCTCTGGGAGGAGTTTTTAAGTAACTTAATTGCTCATTCATAAAGCAGCAGCAGGGAAAAAAACTCAATTTTAAGCCATCAGGTGGTTTGTGGTGTTAAAGTACACTTTGAATTCCCACATGAGTGAATTTACAAGGAGTGAAAGGGCAGAGTACACATTAGTGAATTAAATTGCACAGATGGTGTAATTATGCAGAAATAAGCATCAGAAACACAGGGAAGTTAGTGTTACACTTAATCTTAATATATGAAAATGCAGTTAAAGCAGTCAAAGAGCCTTATCTTTTCCTTATAGTGACACTCTGAGGGAGAAAAGGGAAAAGGAAAAAAGTATTAAATGAAATGTGCTTTCAATTTCACTTGCAAAATCTATAATATTTAAAATGTTTATCATAAATATATGGACTTTCTTCTTCACTACAGCCAAGACAGGGAATTAAAAGCTTCCTTCTTTTGATTGCTGCTAGGTCACAAGCTTGTAGCCCTCGTTTGTGCCTGAGATGTTTGGTTTTCTGAAATTTCTTTCCCAGGGAATTTTCCAATAAACCAAACATCTCAGGCACAAACCAGGGCTACACAGGCCTGACTCTTTTCTAGTTTTGAGGGATTCTGTGTGAAGACAGCTGAATTTCTAGACTTGGTGACAATACTTTTAAGTCATGTGATTTTCAACAAGCACAGAAATTATAAGCAAGCAGCTGATTATGAACCTAAAGAAACTGAAAAATGTAGTATTCAAGACAAAGAAACAGCCTGGGAATGAGATTATGTCATAATGAAAGCAGGATCACAATCACCTTTATTTGTAGCACAAGCCACTGCCATAAGTTTCCTGGCATCAAACAGTGGAAAGTATGAAATGAAGGATCAGCATCTGCCTGGCAGGCTATTAATGATCAAGTTGTTCTTTTGAAGGATACTGACTTGTGATGCTGATCTGAATCAGTGATGGGAAAGAATCTCAAATATTTTATTAAACTGATCAAAATTATGGTAAGTGGCTAGCACAAGAATCCAGAAGAAAAAAATAATGATGCCAACAGGAAGGTGAAGAATACAGAACTACTTTCTTTGAGTGCTTGGATATCTCGGTAGTTTAGAGATTACAAGTATTTTGTTGCATATCTGCCAGTTAACCAGGCTTCCTCACACACCTGTTTATGAAGAAGCATCAGTCTTCTAGTACAGACAATCTTCTAGAATGACAATTCAGATTACCTCATCTTGTAAGACATTTCACATATGAAGAGCAGATGCAATGACAGAATGAAGTCCAGAAGTGAGCCATCCACCAACCAGACCTCCAGTGACATTATATATATGGAAAATGGGAAGCTCTTTGACTTTTGGGAAGTCATAGAAACATCACTTCATTTTCAGCACACCACCTCCTATAGCTCCACTGCTGCTTCCTGGGGCAGAACAAGTCTAATCAGGTTAGCAGTGTCCATCACTTCCTTTCCCTAGATTTTGGGAAAATCTAGGAAGCAGCCAATCAGTCAGTCATCATCTTGTCCCCGCCTGTCCAGCTGACTCAGCAGTTGAACATTTGGAAGAGATTATAAGAATGAAAGCACAAACCACAAGCCACAGATATATTTTACATATCACCCAGAAAATCTAGTGTGTATCTCGGGTTAATCATGGTTACCACACTCAGTTTGCATTTGTCCCAAAGCTAGTTTTTTCTCCTTAGTCAAAACAGCTCGAGTGTACAGGTTCACTTCCCTCCATGGCCTCAAGTGTTTCAGACACACATCACTTAGTAAAGCACCCACATGTGCCAGGGTGTTTTAGTAAGGAGCAAGAAAAAGCATTTAGAGCACAGATTCTCACCGGAGGCTCACGATCCAGCCCTTATTCTGGTAGCTCATCCAACAGCAGGCCTCAGAGATATCTCCGAGAGAAGCTAATAGGCTGTGCCTTTAAAACATGGGAGCATCTGCATGTCCAACAGAAATAACATTTCACACTTTTGCAACTTTTTGCTGATGTGGGTAACTTTCAAATTAGGAGAGTGGCTGCCAACTGTGCTCCACTCTGTGAAATATCGCATGTACCTGCTCATCCTTCAGACAATCCTCAAGAAATTGTGCATGTCAGGACCTGACCACTGCAATACACTGCCTTACAGAAGTTGGTTTTCAGATTTCTGAAGGACGGTTCTTACCTGTGAGTGTGTTTAGGCCATCTTTACGAAAGGCCTAAATTTTCTAGTGTGAAGAAGAAAATCAAGTCAGATCAGATAAAAACCTCACTACAGCAAATACAAAGCAAGTGTAAGAAATATGATCTTGATAAACAGATAATTTTCGGTCAGGATTTGAACAGCAGTTTCACATGTAAATTAAATACATGCAGCTGAAGAAGGAAGTGGGTATCTTCATTAAAGAATACAACTACCAATAATCTCAGGAGTGAAAAAAGCCAATCACAAAGCTGAGTTTTACAGGGAAAAAATTCCAGTTGACAACTCTGCCTCCTTTGCAAGGCTATGTCTTCCTCTGAATGCTAATATGGCGACTTTTCTTATTCATTCATTGGCATCATCAAACTGTCTGTATGAAAGGAAAAGTATGTTGATCAGCTACTGAATGTGCTGAAACAGGAGTAAGAGTTAATTGTGTGCGAACTGAAATGGTTTTTTGACTTTTTGAGTTTCTAATTTCATTTACATTAATACATCAGAAATACAATTTGTCCTGCTAGCTGTGGTTTCAGTAATATCAATTAGCCAGTTTCAGGGCATGTGTGATTATCAAGACATGGGCATAACCTTTGAAAGATGGAAAAGTTTCTGTCTGTTTCTTAATTCTCTTCTGTGACACAATTATCTCTCTACAATAATATCTTTCACTGTTGGTGGTATTTGTTAGGCACAAATGAATTTTAGCAAAAACAGAAAATTATTTCATTCTTAGATTCTCAACAAAATGTAATTAATGTCATATTAAAGAACACACAAAAAACCAAGAGAGAGAAAGAATTTGTGAATTCTAGTTGCACTAGTGCAGTGCAAAGATGACAATTTCATCAGCAATTGGAATTTCCACCTAAGCCCTCACAAAAAAAAAAAAATTCTTCCTGCTTCTCTAGTTCTAGGGGACTCCCCTAAACCCTGAAAAAAGGGGAGGAGGAGAAATATCTTCAATCTATGTTATATGCTCTGGATTTTGGGTATACACACCCTTTTTCAGGTTTGAAGCATAATCAGTAAAGTTCAAAGCAGTGCCACAAGTCAAACTCCTAAATATGAAGCAGAAATATTTTGTAAATGTGTCCCTGGAACTCATCTCACACAAGCTCAGAAAAACGCAAACTTTTGGAAGAGATTATAAGAATGAAAGCAAATCCCTGAAGTCAACACAAATTATTCGGTCTCCATAGTGGCATGCATGTCATGTCCCAGCCTCTTTGTTCATTAGTCACTTTTATTGAAACTGTTCAACAGACCTTTCCACAGGGACTGGCTCTTGAACATCTCTTTTAGCTGAAGTTCTTAGTATGGACCCTGGAATTCTTTGTTGGAGTTCTAAACTGGTAAGACCAAGATTTGATGAATCCTACAAAGTCTTCGATTTCTATAAAGATTTGTTCCCTCAGGACATGCACAAGGTCTCAAAGTCTAGAAGTAGAGTGCTTTAGCTTAAATATATAGGTCTACATTTTGTCATGCAGCAACCTTTCTCAAATAAATTACTTCTGTTTCAAGGGCAGATGCATCTCTTCTGTCCCACCTGGTGCTGGGTAGATCATCTGTTTGTGCTGACTGTTGCATGCAGTGGAGGCAACCTAGATTGTAGATTGCTGATCTACAGCCTAAAGTTCTCTGTCTTCCTTCACTTCTGTAGCAATTACATAATCTTCTAGAAACGCTACCCAGAACAGTGAAAGGCCCAAAGACTGAACCAGATGTAGCACTTTAATGGCACCATTTTCTCTCTGTTGTCTTCAAATTCAAGCTTCCTCTTGATATGAATGGATCTTAGTCAATCAAAAAAACCATTCTTGAAGGAAAGAAGATGGGAAGACATGGTTTTGCGCGACAGAAGTTTTCCAATGGGGTATTTTTAGAAACTAAGCTCCAAATATAAAAGCTGAAGGAAGAGCTGCTGAAGTCAGCGGAAATATTCCACTGAGCCTGTTCAAACATTGCACTAGGAGGAGCATATTCACTCAAAGGTAATGTTTGTGGAGTGGACAAAAAGAGCTTGGTTTAAGATACAAAAAGAAAAGAGTATGACTTTTATGGCTTTATTATCCTTCATAGGAGCATTATTGTTTAGGATGTAAGGAAAAAATATCCCACCCCCCTCAAAATACAGAGAGCTTACTTCAGAAACAAAGAACTTATGGTTCATCATTGCTGTGACTAATGATACTAGATATTTTGGAAGTTTCTAACCTGTCAACAGAATTCGATTTTTTCGAGAGTGTCATCACTTTTGCTAAACTCTAAAACTTCTTTTCTCCTGACTCAGAAAAGAAAATCAGTTACTACAAGAGTCATAGCAGGCCGTTGGTAGCTACCTAGAGATAGGAAGCTGCATAGACATGGAAAAAAGTGGACAACAGTACCCAACAGTATAGGAATCCACTGGAAAGACTAAATTCCCATTACTTACAGCAGTGCCTTCAAGATGCAGCTTTATTTTGCCTGATGAACAGTTTTTACTACCAGTTGTGGTCAGCTTGGTGAGTTGGTCTGGTGGCACTGGCTGGTTATTGGTGGCACTGGCTTAGCACAGAGAAAAATCAGAGAATAGGATGGTTCATCTGCTAAGTTCTGTCCTTGGAAATAAGACAGTCTTTGTTTATTCTTTCTTCTTCAATGAGAATCTCTTGTGAAAGTCCTAGGCATAAAGATGCTTTTCAATGCACCCTGGAAGTCTGAAAAGCTGCCAGACTTGCAGTGCTGGATTGCTCTGTTGCAAATCTTGCTCAGGTGGCTTTGAAATCTAGAGTGTGAGTATGTTTAGGCCTTCTTTACATCTGAACTAATTTTGAATGTGTCTGGAAGCCCAGATGATTGACTGTGACCCACATCTGTGAAAGTGCACATAGACACGGTGTAGGGTGACTTAATTTGTAGTCTACCACATCTGTCTACTTGATTTGTAGCACTGGTAGCAGTCTGATAGCACACATCCAATTAATCATATGCATCAGCACAGATTCTGACTACCTGTTGCCTCCTTAGGCATGAAAGCCAACTCTGTACAATACAAAATAAAGCCTATAGCTCTGACTAAAACTGGGGTGCCCTTTTGATGTAGTGCTTGAGTCCTGCAAGAAGAAATGTGCTGCCTGCGTTTCTGGAGGTCTCAACCTATTAAATCTCTGAAAAGGAAGGCATATGAACCACTCTTTGTCTCCCTGTTGCTCACACATTTTACATAGGCTAAAAAAAAGATCTGCTTAACCCTTCTTAACCCTTCACTTACTATTGTTTGGCTTAATTAAATGGCTCTGAATAGTAACTGCCTGGGGGATGAAGGTAAATATGTTTTTAATGGGAATGCAAAAAAAAAAAAAAAAAAAAAAAAAAAAAAAAAAAAAAAAAAAAGGGCCAGGAATGTGTGTTAGAAAAGGTACTACAACTTAATTTACCAGCTTTTCTGGGGAGCAAGCTTGTCTTTATTGCTCTAATTTTAATGGTAGATTTGTAACTTGGGAGGACAGCACTGACACATAATTTGGGAAGGGACAGAATTTATTAGCTTCAGTTACACAGTTCTTGTTCAGTATAGTCTGAACTAGATTCAATCATAGTTAATGTCATCAATGGCATTGCTGCTGGATTAGGGACCCTGTTCTCTGTCTCTCTCCAGCCCTCACTGATTTGTTTGGCTGGCCTTTTCTTGGGCTGTGATTCTGGTCACCAGAACACCACAGCTCTAGATGTGCCCCCAAAACATCTTTGTTATCTAATGAGGTCAGCACTGTTAATTCAACAGCTCTACACTGAGCATAATCCTACAATAATGTGTCTACCTGAGCTCACAGAGTGTGACAGAAGCACTATTAATCATTTGGAAGCAGGCTGTAATTCATCACTACACCTGCATAAGAATAACTTTATTTACATTCCATTTGCTACTCCTTCAGGATTCCTTTTATCAAGAATCTGCCCAGTATAAATATGTATAGAGGAGTTAAGTTCCTTAAAATCAGACTTTGTATTGGAAATGATCACAGAACCATTATTATCTCTAATAATGTAGCACACATCACTGTAATATTCTTTCAAATTAAATTGAAGTCTAAAAACTGACTGTAAAAAGAAAAACAGTAATTGCTGTTTCTTATTGTCCTTATGAATGTAGCCTGTACTCATAAGATTTTCAATGCAGTCAGCACATAAAGATGACAGACACGGCTGTCACTGGGTACATATTTCAAAGAAGATCTTCAAGAACATATGTCATGTGGTCAGGGAAAAAAGAATTCTAATTCCATGAATATGACAGTTTCTTCATAACTTTTAATTCTCCGACCATCTTCATTTTTGTCTACAGCTTTAGGAGTCTTCTTGATTTATCAGTTATTCTTGTGGCATCATCAGCTTCTGTTAAATGCCTGGTCTAGCAGAGACAAGAACAGCTCCAGAAATAAATGCAACCTGAAAAGAGCAGCTGATATTTAGAGTGGTTTTAATTGTTTCTGAGCTATGGTTACATGGATAGGATTTGTTTGAAACTTTCCCTCTTAAGAGATGTTTCAGTTTAGAGATACATCAAAGTTCAGTGGAGGAAGGTGTTCATGCTGTCATCCTAATACAAGTGAACTAAGTCATCTTCTCGAGCCACACAAACCCCTCTGGTGGGTACTTGACTTTTCTTAAGAGTTGGTCTCTCACAGTATGATGACATTCAATATAAAACCAGCATGCTACCAAGAGCTGCTGACTTTTAAGAAATGTCTGTGTCTAGCTGGCCTGCTGTTCTGGGCATAGTCACCTTTATCCACAGGGCACTGTTTGCACAAGAGGAATCAATTCTCTCCCTTCTTGTATCCTTGTCATTACAGGTATCCAAATGCTTATCATCAAGGACTCTCATGTGCCTACTGCCTTCAGCGTACACAGCACAAACACAGACACAAAACCCAGTTCCCGCACAGTTCTTTGTGGGGACAGGGAATGAGATCCCCCGAGGAAGAAGCATTTTGTTAGGTATGGTTTGGCCTTAGGGTTTTATAACACAAATGCAGGACATGACTTTTCTGAGGGATGGAAATTCCAAATAGTTTTCAACAGAGTAATTTAACCTCTTATTGAAGTCCATTTAGTTATGAAGCTGTAATCAAGATTTAATACTCATGAAATTAAAATATTTATGGCCCTCTCAAATTATTGTGCTACAGAAATATTGAGAATAGATACAGGAGTGTTGTGACTGCTTGTCTCCCACTCTGAAATCATGAGAGTTTGCTCTGTGTAAGACTTTCCTCTGAAAAATATGTAGTTAACATACTCTCCAGCCAGAATTGCATCATCCTTTCACCACTGCATCCCAATATCCCACTATCTTTATAACAGAATGATTTTCTCTAGGTCTAGGTTTCTTTTCTTGAAGCTTGATCCATTCATCATAATTTCTAGGAATTAGTAATATTTAAAATGGTATTACTATGATTTTGGGCAAGTGTTCTTGAACAACTTCACTGGGGAACAATAGAAGACTTTGGCCCCAAGACAGTTTAGTTGCTCCACTTGGACTGGGTCATCATAATGGAGTAGAATCCTCTGGATAAAGAAGGAGGACATAATGCTGTAAGCACTCATCAGCCTTGTTTTATATTTATCAGAGCACCATAGAACCACAGAATGGTTTGGGTTTGAAGGGGATCTTGAGATTATCTAGTTCTGACACTTCTGCCATGGCAAGGCCAGTTTGACCATCTGACCTGGCCTAGAACACTTCTGGAGATGGGGTATCTACATCTTCACCTGTCTCACAGTAAAGAATTTCTACCTAATGTCTTATCTAAATTTACTTTTTCAGTTTGAACCCCTTGTCCTGTCACTCACTACATATCTTTCTAAATAATCCCTCTCCATCTTTTCAGTAAGGTCCCTTCAGGGACTGGAAGGCTACAATCAGGTTATCTCAAAGCTTTTTCTTTTCCAGGCTGAACAGTCCCTAGAAAAGGATTCATCCTTTCTTCATAGAAGAGGTCCTCCATCCCTCTGACTGTCGTGGTCTCCTTCCTCTGGTCTCACTTCAGCAGTTCCATGTCTTTCCTGTGCTGGCACCCCAGAGCTGGATGCAGGGTCCCAGGTGGGGCCTCACCAGAGCAGAGCAGAGGGGCAGAATCCCTTCCTTCACTCTCTTAGCCATGCTGGTTTTAGAAACAGTTGTTAGCTTTTGAAATATGCGTTTGTGGTCTTTTTTCAATTTTATTAAATTGTTGATAATCAGGAAGCTATGGCAATTACATAACATTCGGGAAGAAAACCTTCATCTTATTTAGCAAACAATGATACATAGTTTTCTTAACACATAAAAAGGTGTGGTGGTTTAGCATGGATTGTGACTGACAGGTTGGCTGACGAATGGGAGTGTTTCTACGTCTCTGGAAACACAGTCGTAAATCACAATCTTTCAGGTGACTCTGCCCTTTCCTTTTCCCGTCATCGAGAAGGTAACATCACCTCGTGGGTCTGGTCGGGCTGGTCCCCCCGGGGCCAGGCTGCCGGGCCTCGGGGGGTGTCCTGCCTGTGGGACAGTGGGTGAGGCTGGCCGTGTCCCCTCTGTCCCCTCCCGGCCCCTCCGATGGGAGAGGAGGAGGAGGACTGCAGACCAGCACTCTGGCCCTGCGCCAGGACCACGGTGGCCGTGCTCTGGGCCTTGGCTGCCAGAGCCGCTGGTCCGAAGGAGGAGAGACTCTTAAGAACTTTTCTCCGGAGCCCCAGGAAGCTGATCTGAGTTTACATCACTTGAAGTCTGACCAGGGGTGGAGAAGATTTCGTCTATCAATGTTCCTGAGCCTGCGCTTTCCCTTCCTCTCTCCTGACCATCATTTGTGGCCTTGAGTCTGCTGAAGAAGAAAAACTCTAAGCAAAGACTTTAACCCTTTTCCCTCCTCTGTGGAAGACATTTAAAATGTAGAGAGAGAGAGCATTGAGAAAAAGTCAGTAAAAGAACTGGGAAAGACTATTTTAAAAATGAGCTAGAGAAAGTGGATATTTTTAACCGGACTTTTCTAAATGTGAATTATGGGAGAAATGGACTGTTTTTATAATACCCTAATGTTGCTTGGAGGAATGCAAGTTCTAGCCAAAGGGTTGTGTGTACTGATATACATGGGTTTTAATTAAGAGTTTTGATTAGAATATATCCCCAGCTCCTGGGAAAGAATAAGGAAGTTTCTATTTCCTTTGAGAGAGAAGTGAATTTACAAATGAAAAAGCATCCCTGTTTTGTACTAGAAAAGCATTCTTAAAATGATACCCCAAACACCTGGAAGCCCATGAACAGCGAAGCCATGAAAAGCTGTTATATGGGTGAGACTGCACAGAATCTGCAGAAATTCTGGGCGGTTGCAGATCTGTGGCCTTGAGAGCTGCTAGATTTTTTTTTCTTGTGGCCTGTTCTCCATAACTCTAGAGAGGCTCCTCTCCCAAGGTCATGTAGAATCATGTTTAAATGGTGGCAACTGATTGAAAAGTCATAGTTTTCTCTCTGTGGTGTGTGAGAAAGTGAACAGTTGAGGAGATGGGCGTGGAAGGTGTTTGAATGTCTCATCAGGTCTCATTTTTTTTTCCCTCTCTTTTTCTTTAGTGTATATTAATAAAATCTACCTGTTTTTACTTTTAAGTTGTGCCTGTTTTGCCTTTTTCTCCCAAAGTCCTATCTCCCAGCTGATAAACTAAATTTGGCAAATGTCAAACCACAACATATGTGTTTGTGGTCTTATTTCAATTTTATTGAATTGTTGATAATCAGGAAGCTATGGCAATTACATAACATATGGGAAGAAAACCTTCATCTTATTTAGCAAACAATGATACATAGTTTTCTTAACACAAAAACTGTTTTTACTTATGCTATTAGATCAAGTTATGCTTCAGCAGGAATCAAAATTGTTTAGAAGTCTGTAGTACATCTTTAAAATCTGTTTTCATTTATATTATCTGCTTTAAGTTGAATATACATAGAGGAAAAAAATCTAAACAGGTCTTGCATCCTAAAACTGATTTTTCAAACAAAATTACCACAAAAGCTGAGCAAATGGGTTTAATATCCTAAAGGCCATCACTGGATTTCAAGAACCCAAAAGAAGTTCACACTCATATTACATAGGAAAAAATACATTCTGCTTCTCTTTCTTGGAACTTCATCCAGTTTCCTCCAGTCATTGAAAAGATTTTGGTACCGGCAAGGACATTTTTGCTGCAGTATGTACATGGACATCAGGCTGAGTTTGCCTTCCTGCACCAATATGGCTGGTTTTTTTCAGTACAGCCTTTCATAGGGCACTTTCTCATGTTCTGTTCCTGAAAATGCATAATAGATTGGGTAAATCTTTTGGCCAAACATTTTTAAATGTTGTTACCTTCAATATTTATTATATTTTGAAATTATGTCTGTTGATGGGGTTTTCCATATTTACATTCATTACTTGCCTTTAAATTGCTAAGAAGATTTGCATTCATTTGGAGCTACAAAGAAATGCAAGAGCCTGAGAATGACAACAGTGTTCTCCTCAGGCAGGGATGTCCGTCTTTCTCTGCAGAAACAGAAATCAGGCAGAGCAGCAGACCTTTATATGCCACAGACAGTGGATGATGTATCAAAAAAAGCCCTGTACACCAGTAGACCACTTTTTGGTACTTTTATTTTCCTCCGTAGCTGTCATATACTGAAATAATTATGCAATTTTGGAAAGCTTTCAACTACCAAAATCAGAATCTATGGAGTTGTTTAGAAATTATTCTCTGTATTCATGCATTTTCTTGTGCCCATTTTCCAGCGGAGCCTTTCCTCATTCCACTAACACCACCTACATGTCTCTTTCAGGATGTCTCAGTGCTTAGCCAAGAGAAGCACAGCTGCTCTCCACTTCCAAGTGACCTTGTAAGAACCATTAGCTAGTCATGCAAGAGAGAAATAAAAGAGCATCTGAACATCCTTAGGGTTTCTTAACACAAAAGGCCAAAAATAGATACACTTCTTTTTCTAAATTTCTGCATTTCCAGACTTGTTAAAATGAATATGAATTTCAAGAAAAAGAATTACCTACAGGACCCCTCTATATCCTGCATTTCTTTAGCATCCCAGAAAAGGAGCTAGTTCCAGCAAGGTACAAGATCTGGGTGCATAAGGCTTACTGGAAGATCTGTAAAGTATCTAACTTCGTACCTACCACACCAAGCCTGGGTATGAACCCTGTGTTTCCCCATGCAGAAACATGTTTCCCCAGCTGCACAAAGTTTGCTAGGTTTGTTTCTTTGCAAGATTGTTGCAGCAGAATCAAAGCAGAATGTACTGCCTTTCAGTTCTGGTGGCACCATTCAGGAGGTAAGATCAAGTTTACTGGGTCCTCTAGGCCTGTGCCACATCTTTACATTTCTTCTTGTAAATGTCCTGAGAGATGATAGACTACTAAAAAAAACTTTCCCCGAAGGTCTTTAACCTCAGAATGCCCAGAAAGTGTGAGGTATATTCAGTGTGGAAAAGCTGCGATCTGCACTACATAAAGGACACCCTAGGGCCCTGGATAATGAGCAGTGTAGAACGAAGCCACCTTCTTCCACAAGGCAGTCAGTGTGCAACCTTTAGCTCACACTAACTTCATCACTGTCTTGGAGACATCAGTGGTCTGAAAACAAGACAAGCTTCAAATTCAAAAGACAGCATGTCTTAGAATAATCTATGAGCATGTTGCTACAAAAGACAGTACTTTAGTCAGGTCTGCCTAACATTTAGGACATCATTATCTCTTCAAAGCTGCTGATATGCAGCGTCTGTGCTAGATAATGTACAAACCTTCAGAACAAGAAAACACATAGTCAGGACCTAAGGAAACAGGAAACCAGAGCATACTCTGGCAATAGAATTTGGTCTTCAGGACCAGGTTTGCCCTTGTTCAGAGGCAAAGTGTGAATATATACACATAGAGAAACACACACAGGTAAATACAGTTTCAGAAAGATACACAAGTTTATCTGACAGGAAAGATAAAGGTGAAAGTATAAAGAAGAGGAGGGAGGGAGGAAGAAGAGGGAGGGAGAATAGGAATGATAGGTACACATAAAGTCACAGGAGCACAACACACCACACACAGATAGCTTTCTCTTCGTGGAAGACTTCAAATGACAGAGTCTTTACGTTTGAGAGGATTGCCTTGGGTCTTTCTTTGCAATCATCCCAAACTCCAAGTATACAGGAATTTCTCTTCTCAAGGAAGTTAGGAAGGAAGACAAATTGCCACATTATCTTTAGAGAGCCAATACACCTCTTCCATAACGTAAAGGAAGACAGTTCAGCAGATGTTCAGAAAAATACTGTTGTTCTTACTGCAGGGCTGGAGACTGATACATTAAATTATATGAAAATCCTTTCTGGGCAGCTCTGAATTCTCTGAGATTGCATCCTAAAAGAGAGAAAACAAAACATCAACATGTTGAGCTAAAAATTCTCTTTTGTTTTTGTATGAGTCAGAGGTTTTCTGCAACAGTGACTTTCCCCACAAATAGAAAATTCTGGTTCAGTTCCATTACTGAGAAGATACCTAGCAGATTCAACGCATCACAGAGATCCATGCATAGCAAGTGTGTTGAATTTTTGTGAAACAAACACTGGCTTCTTAAGGTATGGCTAGTATTCATTGCACCAGAGAATGACTTCATGGTTTAGAAGATAGAATGAAGAATCTTAAGGCCATTTCTAACAGCAAGCAAAACCTTCAACGCAATGATGATTAATAAATCAGTGGTTTAAAAAAAAAAAAAAAAAAGAAAGAACAAACAAGCAAACAAAAAACCCCACACACAAGCTAATAGAAAAAAACCAACAACACAAAAAAGCTCCACCATATAATAACATAATCACTTGGCAGCAGGAATTTATTTTTGTGAAATATTTTTGGAGATTTCAAAATAGGAAAGTGATTCTTTATTCTTCTCTTTGAGACAAGGACACATCAAATTTTTACTTTCAAATCCCAAAAAACATTTTACAAGGGACTTCGGAAGATTAAATTCCTTGCAAATTGTATTTAACATATATGCCAGCTCTGACAGGGGCTTTGCTCTTCACACTGGCTCACATTTATGTCAATTTATGGCAATTTCCAAGGTCTTCCAGTACTGTGAGAAATTCAGTGGTAATTAATGCTTTTTAAAAGCTTAGTAGGCTTTCTATTTTTCAATTTCAGCTATAAAAACACAGGAAATTTTTCTGTGTTGACAAAACTAGTCTGACACCGGGTCACAATTCTTCTGAAGGCATTAATAATGATCTGGAAGCCCAGAACATTTTAATTTTTATGCAGTCTGATGAAGATATTTTAACATTTCTTGTTAGATATTTAGAATGCACATGAGCTCTTAAAATTATGACGCATTAATAAACACTCTAAGAGAGTGATGTATATACTGCAGGATATACTCAGAACTTTTTCCATCAAGGAAGGTGAGAAAAACCAATGTAATTATTCAGAAAACACTATTTTCCTATCAACTGTCTTTCAAAAAGAAAAAAAGTTGTCTCTTACGTAGGGTTCCAAGCAACATGAAATGTTCTGGCTTGCTTCAGCAAGCCAATTTTTTTCTGTCTGAGCCAGTTCTGCTTGCTCTATTTTCTTTTCCAGACCTTTATTTTGCTTGTCACTCTACCCTGTCTCTCTTACACGGCCTGATTTGAATTCTCCACCTGGATTATGGGTGCCTTACTCTGAGAAAAGGGCATTATTTATCTTGGGAACTTTTATTTGCAGAATGGGGTGTTTTGGCAGCATTGCATAGAGAGGAGTCTGACAGTATGAGTTCCCTGTTCAAATCAAATCCAAATATTTCATCAATTCTAAAATGAAATGCTGAGAGTCTTCTTTTTAAGCAGAATCAAAATATTTTGACCCATCGCTATCATTTGCTGTAGAAAAATATTTCACAGCATTGACATTTTCCACAGGTTTGCCACTTATGCAAAAATGTAGCCTGGTAGAGATTTCTAGTATTTTTCCAGTACTCTTCCCTTTGCTTAAAGCAGGGTGTCCTGGTTTGGAGTAAATCAGGGAAGAACCTCCAAAAGGAGTCCCCTAAACCAAACCTCCACCACCCCTTCCTCCCCCAGCCCTGGGTTCGGGAAGGAAAATACCTCGGAGGAAAGTGGAAAAACCGGTTTATTAACAAAAATACACTCCCCAACATCGAATAGTGGGAAAAGACGGGTTACTGTGATGATGAGGAGGGTGCTGACGCATCTGTTGCAAGCCCCGGGACTTCTCCAACTTCTCAGGTCAGGTCAGGTCCGGAGCCGGTTCAAACCTTGGGGCGGGGGGGGAGGGGGGAGGGAGAAAGGAAGGAGGGAAAAAAAACCAAACAGAAGCAGCGGGGGGAAAGAAAAAAACGGCGGCAGGGGCAGCCGGAGAGCAGAGCAAAGCAAAGCGAAGCGAAGAAGGCAAAAGCAGCCGAGCTAGCTGAAGCAAGAGCTGAAACAGTCAAGCCAGAAAAAAGAGAGAAGGAACTGCAGGCTCCCGCCCAAGAGGGCGGGGTTCAGCTGCAAGACACAACATATCCAAGATATGGGATGGATATATGGGATAGGAGGCAGCTCAACCCAGAACATTCCACCCCTTATCCCATATATCCATCCAATTAAAACTTTCATCTCACTTACTCAGACCTTTAACACTTACACATTTCCGTCCGTCTTACTTGCTCAGACCTTCAACACTTACACATTTTCTTCTGTTTCATGTCTAACTGATCTAACACGCAGACAATGGTAGTAACATTCAGCACATATCAATCTTACCCCATATTCAGATCTCCCTGAGGTACACATCGCATCGTTCCATCTTTCTGCATTATCCACCATGTACAACCCGGTCCTCGAGCAGAGACAACTCCACGGATGGGTTTGCCCGTACTCGAGTCAGAGTTGATCCATACTGTCTTTCCCAACAAACCTCTAACATGGGCCACTGGGACTTTATCTCCATCTACTACATTAAGGTGCTGGGACTGAGCAGGACCCGCTCGGTTGGTGGAACCTCGAGTGTTAACTAACCAGGTGGCTTTTGCTAAATGCTGCTCCCAGTTTTTTAAGGACCCTCCACCCAACACCTTCAGGGTGGTTTTTAACAGCCCATTGTACCTCTCCACTTTACCCGCGGCTGGTGCATGGTAGGGGATATGATATACCCATTCAATGCCATGTTCCCTAGCCCAGGTTTTAATAAGATTATTTTTGAAATGAGTCCCATTGTCTGACTCAATTCTCTCGGGAGTGCCGTGCCTCCAAAGGACCTGCTTTTCAAGGCCCAGGATGGTGTTGCGGGCTGTAGCATGAGACACAGGATAGGTTTCCAACCATCCTGTGGTGGCTTCTACCATGGTCAGCACATGACGCTTGCCTTGGCGGGTTTGAGGCAGTGTGATGTAATCAATCTGCCAGGCCTCCCCATACTTGTATTTAGACCACCGTCCTCCATACCAGAGAGGCTTCATCCGCTTGGCTTGCTTAATGGCAGCGCATATTTCACAGTCACTTGATAACTTGAGAAATGCTGTCCATGGTTAAATCCACCCCTCGGTCTCGTGCCCACTTATAGGTGGCCTCTCTACCTTGGTGACCTGAGGCATCATGGGCCCATCGTGCTAGAAATAACTCTCCCTTGTGCTTCCAGTCAAGATCTATCTTCAACTCCCCTATCTTTGCAGCTTGATCTACCCGCTGATTATTTTGCTGCTCCTCATTAGCTCTACTCTTGGGGACATGGGCATCTACATGGCGAATCTTCACAGGTAGGGTTTCTAACCGGGCAGCGATATCTTTCCACTCTTCAGCAGCCCAAATTGGTTTACCTCTACGCTGCCAGTTCACCTTTTTCCATTTCTTCAGCCATCCCCACAGAGCATTGGCTACCATCCAAGAATCAGTGTACAGATAGAGCCTTGGCCACTTCTCTCTCTTTGCAATATCTAGGGCCAGTTGAATTGCTTTAAGTTCAGCAAATTGACTGGATCCACCCTCTCCCTCAACGACCCCTACGACCTGTCGTGTGGGGCTCCATACAGCTGCCTTCCACCTCCGACCCATCCCTATGACACGGCAGGAACCGTCGGTGAATAAAGCGTAACATATTTCCTCTGCTGGCAACTGGTCGTATGGCGGAGCTTCCTCAACTCAGGTCACTGGTTCTTGTTCTTCATCTGCAACACTGAAACTTTCACCTTCGGGCCAGTTTGTAATTACTTCCAAAATTCCAGGGCGATTCAATTTCCCAGCTTGAGCACGTTGTACAATGAGGGCAATCCACTTGCTCCAGGTAGCACTGGTGGCGTGGTGGGTGGAGGGAACCTTTCCTCTAAACATCCACCCTAGCACTGGTAGTCGGGGTACCAGGAGGAGTTGTGCTTCCATACCTATAACCTCTGAGGCAGCCCGAACCCCTTCGTAGGCTGCTAGAATTTCCTTTTCTGTTGGAGTATAGCTGGCTTCCGACCCTCGGCAACTTCGACTCCAAAATCCCAGTGGTCGGCCTCGAGTCTCCCCAGGCACCTTCTGCCAAAGGCTCCAGGACAGACCATGGCTCCCAGCTGCAGAATAGAGCACGTTCTTCACGTCCGGTCCCGTCCTGACTGGGCCAAGGGCTACCGCGTGAGCAATCTCCTGTTTAATCTGAGTAAAAGCGTGTTGCTGCTCAGGGCCCCACTGGAAAGTGTTTTTCTTGCGAGTTACCAGGTGGAGAGGGCTTACAATCTGACTATATTCTGGAATATGCATCCTCCAAAAACCCATGACACCTAGGAAAGCTTGTGTCTCCTTCTTGTTAGTTGGTGGAGACATCGCTGTGATCTTATTGATGACATCAGTGGGAATCTGACGCCGTCCATCTTCCCACTTAATTCCCAGGAACTGAATTTCTCTAGCAGGTCCTTTAACTTTGCTCTTCTTGATGGCAAAACCAGCTTTCAGGAGAATCTGGATAATCTTCTCTCCTTTTTCAAACACTTCAGCTGCAGTGTTCCCCCACACAATGATGTCATCGATGTATTGCAGATGTTCTGGAGCCTCACCTTCTTCCAATACAGTTTGGATCAATCCATGACAAATGGTAGGACTGTGCTTCCACCCCTGGGGCAGTCGATTCCAAGTATACTGCACACCCCTCCAGGTGAAAGCAAACTGAGGCCTGCATTCTGCAGCCAGAGGAATGGAGAAAAAGGCATTGGCGATGTCAATAGTGGCATACCACCTTGCTGCCTTGGACTCCAGCTCATACTGGAGTTCCAGCATGTCCGGCACGGCAGCACTCAGCGGTGGAGTCACTTCATTCAATGCCCTGTAGTCCACAGTCAACCTCCATTCTCCATCCGACTTGCGCACAGGCCAGATGGGGCTGTTAAAGGGTGAGTGGGTTTTACAGACCACCCCTTGGCTCTCCAACTCACGAATCATTTTGTGGATGGGAATCACTGCATCTCGAGTCGTTCTATACTGCCGTCGATACACTATAGAAGTGGCGACTGGCACCTGCTGATCTTCCACCTTCAACAATCCCACAGCAGATGGGTCATCCGATAGTCCAGACAGGGTGTTCAGTTGCTTAACACCCTCTGTTTCTACAGATGCTATTCCAAATGCCCATCTGAATCCCTTTGGGTCTTTGAAATACCCATTCCGAAGAAAATCTATGCCCAGAATACACGGGGCCTCTGGGCCGGTCACAATCAGGTGTCTCTGCCAGTCCTTTCCAGTCAGGCTCACCTCAGCCTCCAACAAAGTCAACTCTTGTACTCCCCCTGTCACCCCGGCAATGGAAATTGGTTCTGCCCCCACATGTTCCGATGGCACCAAAGTACATTGTGATCCAGTGTCCACCAAAGCCTCATGTCTCTGTGGCGCCGATGTGCCAGGCCATCGAATCCACACAGTCCAAAACACACGATTCTCCCCAACCTCTACCTGGCTAGAGGCAGGGCCCCTCTAAGCCTGATTATCTTTCTTTCTTTGGACATATGTCCTAGAGGTTCCCTCCAGGGGATCAGACATATATCATCATCGTCCCGGCTGCAGACAACTGGTGCTGCTCTCTGTTTAGTAGGACTTCCTCTTTGAATCCTACCTTCTTTCAATTTACGCACTCGTTGTGCCAGAGCAGCAGTGGGTTTTCCGTCCCACCTCCTCATGTCCTCCCCAGCTTCACGCAAGAAGACCCACAACTCAGTTCGTGGGGTGCGCCTTCTCTCCCCAACAGAGGTACGCCCGCGTTGAACACCAGGGTCTCTAATTTGAATGGCCGAAATTTGGAGGAAATCCTCCCTAATCTCTTCCCTGAGTTTTTTGTGATTTTCCTCTAATTTATCTTCCAATTTCTGCAGTCGTGTTTCCACAGCTGCAATCCTGGCGTGAGCTGGGCCATGTACTGAATCAGCATATGCTCGAAGCTTCCTTGCCATATCAAGCACGATTTCGTGTGTCTCGTCCCGCTTCATTATTGCTAGAGCAGAAGCGTATTCAGGTGGTCCAAGTCGTACAAGTTTTCGCCACATCACGGGTGCACATGGTACCAAATCTGGGTTCTTAGTGTTTAGGTCATCTGAGAAGATAATCTCTGCCACTGCCATTTCTCTCAAGCGTTGAATCCCTTGTTCTATGGTCTTCCACTGGGTCTGCTGCATGTAGAGATCGTCTGCACACAGGTATCTTTGTGCCACACTTCCCAGGACTCGTTCCCAGAGACTGCAAGGGGTAGCCACCCTCATCATTCCTTGGTCAATAACTGGATCATGTGACAGGGAGCCCAAATGCCTTGCTTCAGTGCCATCCAGAATTGTAGCTTCACCTGCAGCATCCCAGAGACGGACTAACCAACTAATTATAGACTCATCTGGTCGTCGAGTGTAATCCTTTCTCAAACCTCGGAGGTCCTTCAGGGAAAAAGCATCAATAGTGGGTCCTGATCTTGTGCCAGCTGGTTGGACATTTGATCTTAGGCCAGTTGATCCGGCTCCCAATCGAGTGTCAGTTAGTTCGGCTTCTGATTTTACGTCAGTTTGTCCAGCTTCTGATTGGGTGTCCTTGGGAGGCCTTGAGGGCCCTTCACCTGAATCATCATCATCCTCTACTGGTCGATCAGTCTTTCGTGCTCTCTTTGCCCCGGCGACTGCCAGTGTCTTAGACTCCCTGTCTGGTTTAGCTGTTGGCCCGGAGCCCAGGATATTAGCTGCAGCCTGAGTGACTGGGGTGGTAACTAGCTTATCTCCCTGTTCCCTTTCTTTTATCTGCTGTCCTTCAGTATCTAGCAGAGTACAGTAAACATATGCCAGGGCCCAGCTCACTGCAACAATCCTTTTCTCCTTAGTATTACCACGGCACTTCTCTTTCAAATACTTTGCCACCTCAGCTGGGTTCTGAATTTGTTCAGATGGGAAGTCCCAGACTATAGGATCAGAAAATTCCTTTAAAATTTGGCCCATATCTTCCCATTTCCCACTCCACTCAAGATTTCTCTTTGTTGGCTTTACCCCTAAATCAGGAGTCTCATTAGCCCTTTTAGAAATCTCAGCTTTCATTTTATATAAACTGCAGACAGTATAGAAAAGACTTACTAGATTAAATGCCAGAAAGATGGTCTCTTTAACACTCAGGGGAAACTGAACATTCTCTAATAGAGATGTAAAAAATTCAAAGGAGAATAGGGAAGACAGAGCCTGAAAAATCTCTCCCCCTGCTTCTCCCCAACCAAACTGAATGCACCACCATAACAACGAACTGTACACTTCTGGAACAGATTTAAGCATCTTAACAGCCCTTCTATAAAGCATCACAAGCAAGCCCAGCCCAATGAATATTCTGGTTAGTGCCCCACGGCCCCAAAAGCTACGTATTAGTAGCAATACCAGAGCTTTTTCTATGTAAGGGAATAACCCTAGGTACCAAAGAGATATTAAAACCTCAAAAATCCCTGGGGACCAGAAATATTGGCAGGCTTTCGCCCCGAACGACATTATGAATCCAGAAAAAAACATCCCAATACACCCACAAAACAGCTACAACCACCAACATTATTATTAAGGTTTTTCCACTTTCTCTGGCCCTTTCCCGGCCAATGCACCAAGAAATGTCCTGGTTTGGAGTAAATTAGGGAAGAACCTCCAAAAGGAGTCCCCTAAACCAAACCTCCACCACCCCTTCCTCCCCCCAGCCCTGGGTTCGGGAAGGAAAATACCTCGGAGGAAAGTGGAAAAACCGGTTTATTGACAAAAATACACTCCCCAACACCGAATAGTGGGAAAAGACGGGTTACTGTGACGATGAGGAGGGTGCTGACGCATCTGTTGCAAGCCCCGGGACTTCTCCAACTTCTCAGGTCAGGTCAGGTCCGGAGCCGGTTCAAACCTTGGGGGGGGGGGTGGGGGGGTGGGGGGGTGGGGGGAGGGAGAAAGGAAGGAGGGAAAAAAAACCAAACAGAAGCAGCGGGGGGGGGGGGGGGGGGGGGGGGGGAAGAAAAACGGCGGCAGGGGCAGCCGGAGAGCAGAGCAAAGCAAAGCGAAGCGAAGAAGGCAAAAGCAGCCGAGCTAGCTGAAGCAAGAGCTGAAACAGCCAAGCCAGAAAAAAGAGAGAAGGAACTGCAGGCTCCTGCCCAAGAGGGCGGGGTTCAGCTGCGAGACATAACAACATATCCAAGATATGGGATGGATATATGGGATAGGAGGCAGCTCAACCCAGAACACAGGGTCAACTAGGTAAGCTTGCTAAGGGACTTCTACATTAAAATTTTAGATATCTTCAAGGATTTCCTCCTGTGGGCTGTACAGATGCCAAGGGAAAGAAGTTTGTCCACATGTTAGATGAAGATTTCCTGTATCTTTTATTATCTTTTATTTTCTCTCTATCCAGAAAAAGTCTGCCCCATCTTCTATATAATTTTCCTGTGAGAATGGATCACACCCCACCACACATCATCCCAGCCAAAGTGGTAACATGCAAACTTGAGTGTGAAGAGTGTGCACGGCACCCTCAAAATTGCCTGACATGGCTTGAGCCCCAGCTGATAGTGTTGAAGAGAAGGATGGCCTTCAGAGAGATCAAACCCTAACCAGGAGCAACTTTTGAACACAGGGAGAGTCAAGCAGAAAAACAGAAAAGGAGGAACTGTGGTGATGGGCAGCACTGCTGGAGGGGAGCAAGGAGGTCAGAGCAGCAGTGAGGCCAATTTGTAATTGTAAAAAATAGCACTGCTGGTGCCACACCATCACAGACAAAGGCATCTCCACAGCCGAGAATATCTCCCTCCCCACTGTCAGCAGCTGCACTCCAGCTCAGGGGCATGCAATCTCAATCGTGGGTATGCACAGGGACCACATGACACCTTTTTCCCTAGAGCAGGATATGTGGACTTTATGGAGCAGCCTAAGCCCTTCTGAACATTGAGTCTCTGTATCTCCTATGGCACAGAGGAGAACTGTGGTAGGAGAATCATATTGCCAAAAAAGAGAAACGCATGAAACTCACATGTTCAAAGTGCAGGAGGGAACTGCACGTAACTGTGTGAATGTGGAGGAGGTGAGGGCTTTTGGAGGTTCTTATTTTGGAGGTTGGAAAGTGTTTATACACATTTAGTAGTTTATCTGTTGTGATGCTGATAACAGTGTCATAGACTCACTGGATGGCTGAGGCTGGAACAGATCTCTGGAGGTCATCTGGTCCAACCTCCTCTCCTCAAGGAGAGCCAGGAAGAGTCAATTGCCCAGGACCACGTCAAGAGGCTTTTGAAGATTTCCAAGGAATCATAATACACAGTCTCTCTTTGTGACCGGTGCCAATGTCGTATCATCTCTACAGTGAAAATTTATTTCCTGGTATTCAGGAGGAACCTCCTGTATTTCATTTCATACCCACTGCCTCTCACCAAGCACACTGAGAAGAGCTTGGCTTCACTTCTTTTCAACCTACCTCCTGGTCTCTGCATGCATTGGTAAGATTCCCTTCTGAATCATCTCTTTTTTCAGCTTAACAGTCTCAGCTTTCTAAAGCTTGCCTCTCATGAGAAATGCCCCAGCCGTTCAATGCCACAGTGGTGCTTTGCTGGACCTTCCCAATATATCCATGTCTCTCTTATACTGGTGATACCACAACTGGAACCCAATTCCAGCACTGGTGTGGTCTCAACAGTACTGAGCCAGCTTCCCCAGTGCTTGGAGGGGTATCACTTCAGGATTCATGGATTTATCTTTGTCCAGTTTGTATAAGTATTCCCTGACCTGATCACCTTCTTCACATGTTCTTTCCTCCACACTTTGCCTAGTCTCTGGGCCCAGGGATTCCTGAAGGCGAGTCTCACCAGGAAAGTCTGAGGCAGAGAGGGCATTACATGCACGTGTTTTGCAATGTCCAATATCAACAGGGCTCCCACTTCTTTCAGCACTGGCCTTCCTTTTGTCACTATATACTTATAAAAGCCTTTACAGTAGCTGAAGTCTGGACTATGAATGTATCATTTCCTCGTTAATTATGTGTACTTAATAAATCAATAAACCACTTGGATTTTCTTTGATTAAAATTAAGAGGACTGATCAATTTTCCATTGAGATATCTGTCCAGATTGGTGCAGAAGCAATACAAGATCCCCTTCACATCCTCATTCATAGGCTGATCAAGAGCTTTTCTTTTTCTTCAGGCATCTGTCTAACTTGTCCTGCTCTCTGTCCCCTCCACTGACTTGCAGTGGAAATTATGAGACATCTTCCCACATTTCTTCTGTTTGCCCAATCATATTTACTAATCAATCTCTGTCCCTACACCTGGAAATACATGTTACGAATTCTCCATATGATGTCCATGCAGTTTTAACTCCTGGGAATATGCGACTGCTGAAAGAGTGCATAGTAATCCTGAATACTTCAGTATCTGCTCATTATTTTGGCCACTTTGTAGGAAGTGGTGCACTTAGTGTGTCTCATCTCAAAGAGGTAATTTTTCTTCATAAGACTTGAAAGTTTGAAGTGCATTTTACTCTGCCAATATGAGGGCTACGATAGACATTTGCACCAAATGGGAACAAGCACAAAAGAAGCACACAAAGGACATAGAGATTATAAAGAAAGCATTTTAATTTTTTAAATGCCTTGTCCTAAGTTTATTCCTGTATCATCATTATACAGCCTTCAATCCCTCCTCCAGGAAGCAGAAGTGTTTGGAATCACAAAGCTTTATCTGTCAGCTTTCTGCCAGTCCATGATAACCAACCCTTCTTATTTTCAACTCCTTGCAAAGTTTTAACTTTGTGGTGACAGACATGGGATGGCACATGGCATTCCACACAATTCAGCATTTCCCTCTTTTTGTTGTTAAATGTTTCTTCATTAGTGAGCTCATACTATCCTCAAAGTCACTTTTCTTCCCCAGCTCTAGCTATTTGCTGGTTAATCTTGGAAGGACCTCTGAGGACACCTGATTTCAGAAAAAGAAACAAAATTATCTAAGTCAGCTGATTTAACTTATAGACATTTTGTGAGCATTCTTTAGAGAGCTATATGAAAGGAAACCATAGTGGCCTCAGGAAAGGAGTAGTTTCAAAGTGTCATGCCTTCTTCTGCTTTACACACTTTATATTTTCTGTATGATTTTGTAGTGTTCCTGTGAAGGTGTAGAGCCAGAAGCTGAATCACAGAAATTCCTATAAAAAGGGTGTTTACAAGTGCCAACTCTTTCTCCCTAAATACAACTTAAACTCAAACTTAAACAGTTTGAAATGTAAAGAGCTGTCAACCAAATCAAATGAGGGTACTGAAGCAGTTGTACAAGCAGCCCTGTAAACCACTAAGTACAGGTGTAAGCTCAACATTAAAGGACCAGTTCTGAACAAAGAAGATGGCAATATCTTTAAAATCAAGACTTAGATTTTAGACTCTGTACATCTGGTAGGTCAAAACATGCTGCTTTGTTTATTTCAGCTTTTTTTCTAACAAAACATGAAAAAAAATATGCTTCTCAGAGCTATCCAAAGAATCAAAACCAGGCACAATTTTCCTGTTTCTGATCTTATGGGGGTTTTTTCCCAAAACTTCAGTGACTCTTGTCATTGGATAGTATTTAATCAATTCATAACAGAAGAAAGGTATTTTACACTGGGAAGGGGAAATTAGGGTGGAAGCCACTCTCTGTGAAAAATACTCTGAAACCTTCAGCAAAAACTGCAGTGGGAAACTGCCCAAAAAATTAGAAAGTGAAGGAGAACAGAAACTACCAAAGCAGCACTTAACACCATAATGAAACTAAAAATATTCATTGTTCTTAATCAAATGGCTATTATTCTTAATCCAGTAATGAAGAAATCAAAGCAATAGAGACTTTCCTGGGGTAGAGTGATGTCATTGACTTCACAGCTATGAAGTGGAATCTGATCCAGTACTACAAGGACAGAAGTAATCAGGAAATAATATTTAAAAAAAACACAGTACAGTCATTGCCATGGCACAAGACAGAGTGGGATAGTGATTTAGATGGAACAATGCAGTCATTCCATATCAACTACAAGCCATACAGGTAAAAGAAAAATCTTCAAGAGCAACTTATGGGAAGATGTTGAAGACCCTTCAGACCAGGCATCACTCAGTAACTTGAGTCTTTCACTGTGAATGATAAGCTTTTAAAAACTACTCTCTGAAAGGCAGAATGGGAAACTTCAGTGAAAAGTGCAAAGTTCAATGGAGCAGGAAATATGTCTCTACCATTGCCTAAATCCACTGTCCAGTGTTTCGTGGGAAATATCCTTGAAATTATTTTTATTCCTGAAAGAAGTCTTAATCTATTAAAATCACAAAGGAAAATATTCCTCAGTTTTAATTAAACCAATTTTCTTTCACACTTCCTCATAAATGATTTAATGCAGTTTAGCATCTAAGCAGGCTGCTCTGATGCTGTCCCTCAGATCAGCTAAGCCACTAGCTGGACAAGGCAAAAAGGGCAAAAGCACCATGTGAGGACAGCTGGTGAGTTCTGTTTGCCTTTGTAACAGCTGCACCTACATGTACCACTAGAACACACTTGCCTAATACATATGCTCTGTCTTCCAAGGGCAAAACAGGGCACAGGCAGATGCAGACACAAGGCATGGAAATTTTACAGCTGAACTGCTCAGAGTGAACAGCAATCTGGGTCCTCTGGTATAGAACTAGAGGTGTCTGCATTCTTAAAGCCAAGGAGAACATATTCTTATCATGTAGTTCATGCAGGGATCTGAATCAGTAGTGGAAAGCATATAAAAATCCTATGTAAAATCTTGAGTTTCATCATGAAAAAAAAAAAAAAAAAAAAAAAAAAACAACAACCAGCAACAGCTTTAAAAATGCTAATAACGGGCTAGAGGAAAAATACCACCTCTTCCTTAAGTCAGCAATGGATCTGGCAGCAGCACAGACATAGGTATGATGGAAGTTAAAAAGATTTCCCAAAAACATATTGATGTTTAGCGAAGTTCCTGTGGTTTTTGTGCTTGTGAGAAGTAATAACAGATCCTTCCCTGAGCAAGCAGCTTGGGATCCCAGCTTACATCTTGGTAGAGAGAAAATAGGAAGAGCTCTGAAGGATGTTAGTGGTGCCAAGCTGGTCAGTCTTCCAGCTTGGCAGGTGGTAACACAGCTTCACCATACACCAGCTATTTCCCGTGTACAGAGCTTTCTGTGGATGACAGACTTCTACTGTTTCTTTTGCCTTCTGATTCCCAACCCAGAGACTCTTCTTGTAATTCATTACAGACTTTCTTTCTGTTCTCTGGTCATTGTGCACTGGAATTACTGAGTGCACTTGAATTCTGCACTGGCCAGCCCTTTTCATCATCTCTTGTAAGCATGTCCCATTTTGCAGACCTTGTATAGTCCTGTAAAACTTGATCTAGCCCATAAAGAGACATCTTTGTGGATGAAGCTGAAAAACAAATAGATTATGCAACAGGCTGCCTACAACCCTATTTTATTTGGGGTCCTAGTGGCCTGCTTTCTACTCCAAGTTTTCTCTAGCATAGCTGACTAGATTTTCTCCTCCCATCCCTATGCTTTTCTGGCTCACACTCTGATCCCCAATACAGCTCTCCTGTTTTCCTTTTTCCTTTATTTTTTCCCCACCATTACACTCAAATGACATGTGTTTTAAATACCACTGATTCATGAAGACGTTTGTACATGCTGGAGCTATCATTGTCTGAAAGGACAAGGACAAAGCACATTAGAAAGGCCAAAGGAGAGACTTAGCACCTTAGATCTGGGTTTTCCCATGCAGAATGCACACTTTCCCTAACCCAGTTCAGTCATATGCTTCTAGCAAATCACCTCTTTTGTATAGCATAAGGGTGGGAAAGCAGTGACAGTCAGCAGAGCATTCTCTCAGCAGCAGAGCTGTGGCTACATCCTGTGAAGAACAAGCAAAGGGACATAGAAAAGAAGAAATGGGCTGAAGATTGGCATGAAAATCTCCAAGCAAATAGTTTTCAATGACCAAAGTATTAGAAGCAAAAACATGACATGCAGACATGTGATTTCAGGGAGAAGAAGAAATAGCCTTGAATAAAAATCTGAAAAAAAAGCCTTTGTATTTGTTCAGCATGGGTTTTTTGAGCACTTTGAAACTAAGAATCTTACATTTCTAACTGGGACCTTTTCTTACTGCAGAATTTTCTGCAGTATTTTTCAAAGATCAAAACTGAAGCTGGACTCACTTTTTTGCATGTTTCAGAGAGGAGAGAGTCTCTGTCATGAAAAGCATTAATTGATTATGGTAAATTGAACAGTAAGACCAACTCATATTAATGTAGTGAAGAGAGGGACATACCCATAATTCTCAGGTTTTAATATTTTTTTATCGGTTTTGCTACAGAGATCAAACACAAAAAGAAATCTATTGTTTATCCCCTCCCAAAAAGGCCTCAGAATTAGTTCATTTCAAGCACCCATAGCAAAGACAAACCACACTCATGAAGAATTACAATGAATATGTGTTATCTAAAGCACTGAAGATAGCAAAATGGGAGGAAGACTATGAAATAATTGAAGATTTCCTGTGAGTCCATAGCAGCCTTATCCTACCACATGGAGCAACCTCATCCAACCAGATGAAGACCATTCCCTGCTTTATCGCAGTAGCAAATATCCATGAGATATGAAAATCCATGTACTATCCAGACTGTGAAAGAGCCATAGTACTGAGAGAAATTGATATAAAGATTTAATGCCAAGACTGCATCCAGAAGAATTCCAATACATCCAAATTAGGCAGAATGCAGAGACAATCCTTTCTAATATCAGCTTGGACTATGTAGCCATAATATAGGAAACTCAGGAAAGGAATATATTGCATTAATTAAAAAATTAATGGGCTGGCACCACCCAGCTGTGAACACAAAACCAGCTTTCTTGAATCATATTAATACCACTATTTGGGCATCCTGTCCCCACTTGCAGCCTACAATAGACGTGTAAATGAAGGGCAAAGTGACTCTTTATTTTATTATATATCCTAAACCTCTGCCAAGAGAAGCCTTAAAAATCTTCCTGCACTGAAATATCTGGACTATAGTAATACATTTGTTAAAGTACCCAGGAATAAACATATTGCTGGCTACCCAGGAACAAAGAGTTTTCAGTCCCATTCTGAGACATCTTACAATTCTGACAAAATATTGTGACAGTGAGTTCCATAACAAAAGTATGACTTATAATCATTCCTTTGACACAGATGGATTTCATTTAATCATCACAGGAAAAGAGTAAGTAGATGAAATACAAGAAATACAGAATCTGATGACTTAGCACTAACTGTAATAATGCTAAGAAAAGTTAAAAAAAATTTTTAAAAAAAACAACTTGCAGTTGCTAGAAATTACCTCCATATTTCCATGTTCAATTCAGCACAATTTCCTCACATTTCTCAAAGCCAAGATGTTGTCCTGAAAATATTCACTGTGTTCACTAAAGAAGATGTGTGAATGAGGTCCAGGGAGAATCACAATGTCTTCCTTGACAGGAATTTCTCTCTGTAGCTGCAAGTACTCCCAGAAAGTGGTACCCCAACACAGAACAGCCACAGCATCTACTGAGTGTCACCAGTTCTGACTGAAAGCAGAACAATTAACAGTGTTGTGGCATATAATGCTGGAGAGGTTTCTAGCAGTGGTGCCTTATCCAGTATCAGGAGTACATTTGCATGTCATTGTCCTTGCTGTTGTTTAGACAAAGCCCAAAATACTTGGATTAATACAGCAAAGGTGTGGAGAAGGGGAGGAGGAGTTCTTCAATAGGGCTGTTTATAGCACATATTTATTTTCTTGAGTGCCTGCTGAGACATTCCCTCTGTGTCTCCTCCATGAGAACAGGAAAGGCAGTTCAGCTGGATGTCTACTCTGCAAACCAACAGCTACAAGATCCTGAAGACAGCAGACCACAAAGCCCTCTGCCTTCTGGGTATATGATCATGCCAGCTTTGGCATGCTCCTGTCACCTCCATGGGCATTCAGCAGCATGGTAGGCCAAGACCCTTGTCTGGGGCTGCCCATCAGTGGCCAGGCTCAGAAACAGGTTTCAAAGGCCAGAAACAGGAGCATCACAAGAAGGTGCCAGAAAAAAAATACATGAGAGGAGCTGCACACGGTCTGTCAGTCTTCCAGCTTAGGGTACAGGATGTTCTGTGGCAGTCACTGGTAGTGCAGATGGTATGTACAAAACAAAGTCTGAAGGTCTGTAAGAAATGTACCATTAGCAAGGATTGAATCCTCATGTTTTGGAATGAGAGACAGTACCTGTGTGTACATGAACTAGGCTCCAGGCCTTAGAGAGAGGTATGTTTTATTTAGAGACATAGTCCAAAACTCCTCCAGAAAAGAGAATCTGTGTTTTTATAGAAAATGCAGGCAAAACAATTGGAAGTGCCTGTAAAAGATTGTCTCTAAGATGCTGAAAGCTTCTCAGAATAAATCGATTTCCATTACAAATTCATGTCCTGTTGAAGGAGTGGTTTGGAATAGCAATGGATAAATTAATTAATCTGATGTATTAGGGGTTTGCCTGTAATAAATAAAAGCAAACAGAGAAGAATCTATCAGAATAAAATTTGCTTGTTCAAATGTATTGATAAATAAGAGGAAACATATTTGAGAGTTTTACAAAGTGCATAAGGGTGAGTAATAATTCATCAGTGTTGTATTTCAAATAACTCTAGCTTAGGAAACAGTGGTTTGGGGTGGGTTTGTTTTAACGTTATGCAGAACTCACCAGCAAAAAAAGAACATTGACAAATTTACCACCCCACATTTTCAGATGCAGATGCAAAATTTGGATACTCAAATGACATACCAGTGAAGGTACAGAAAGCTTTTTCAGTTTGACACCAAGGACTCCTTAGTCCTGGTACACCTGAATGATATAATTCTCACACACCACTGCGATGTAGCCATATGGTAGGAAGTCACTGTATATTGGATAAATAATCTCTATACACTATATGGCACATTTATTTCCAGTAGGGTATCCAAGCCAGTTTTGGAGTTTCAGTCCTGGGTCAGAGCTTGGCCATCATCTGGAAATCAGACAGTCCTGAAGTCCCTGAAAACTTCTAGTGCAAGTGTAGTTGGTGTCCCAAAGAGCATAGAAGACTCTTCCTTTTGCACAGGGTTAAAGCAGACCCTCCATGGAACATCAAATAATTGTGTCAGTCCTGGCCAGGTACCTGGATAGGTACCCCTAGGACACTTAAACATTCAGAGAAAGAGAATGAAATTCACACCAAAGCCTAGGGACTTGCATTGAGGAGCCAGCTTTGTTAAGTTTTGATGAGCAATTAAAATCCAAGGTATTCCTGGTTCCACATGTTGACGTACAGCACCCTGAGTCAGGTAACATTGCTCGTCTTCAGAAATTTATATTGTAATATACAGCTGCCACCGTAAAAGATGTCCTCCACAATATTCTCCCTTGCTTTTTATCCTGCTGCCTATCTCTCTTTCCTATTTACTTCTGTTTTCTCCCCCTAATTCTCTTTGAATATCAGTTTTATGCTTTGCTCCAACTTCTGCCCAAACTCCACACCACTCCCCTACCACACAGTTTTTAGTTTACACCCTCCAACACAGTCAAGAAATAAGCAAGCTGAAGAGGCCTAAATTTTGGTTGATGTGGGATGGAAAACAACAGCTCTCAAAGTTGCTCTACGTTCTTCCCTATCCAAAATTACAGCATGGAAAACATGAGTGAATTATTTTCCTGGAGCACTTAATATTACCTCTGCTTGCTTCCCAAAAATCTTCAATCTTCTTCTATTATTCCCTCCTTTGAAACTCAATCTTGCTTAAGATCTAATTAATTTAGAAGTTGTGCAGTAGATTTATTACTCCTGTTCATCTCTGCCCAATCTAATTAGTTTCTGCATAAACTTCTTTCCAGTATTTCTGATTGTAGTAGGAAGTTTGTGTTTTGAAAACGTATTCAAAGAACAAAGGAGAAATTTTGACTAGTCTGCCTTAAGGCTTTGAGTTTAATTTAAACTTATTAGGCAATGAAGTTGCTATCTAAACCATATTTTCCTCTTTCATTTACAGATTTATTAGAAGTTACCAGTTTTTTAAATATTTGGACCTTTTAACAATTTTATTACAGGCAGGTCCAGGTATCTCTCTATAGACTCACCATAATCTTTGGAGAAATAAAAGCTTTTGCTAGACTTTTGCTGGAGCTTTGTGGGGGAAAGTGGTGTCTATTTTGACTTTCTTTACACTGCCAAGAGAATTGGTTGCAGCTGTCCAAGTTCTGGCAGCAGCGGGCTGCAACACAGTCAGTGAGAGGGGAGACCAGGGTTGCCCTCTCCTAGACTTGGGCACTTTCAAGCAGCTGCAACAGATCCACTCCAGGGCACAGATCAAGGAATGAAGGTGAGCCAGCAAACAGGAAGAAGACTAGAGTTTTCGTCAGTCTTGTAAATATTTCATTCTTTCTCAGGTTTGTTTTCCAATGGCCAAATCAATAATCCCATATATTTGTATATTTATATATTTTATATATACATAATTGTATTCTAATAGCAATTATATAGTCAAATAGCCATATACACTACAGAGTTGCAGGAGGTATGTATTTCTATGTTTAATAAAAGATATATCTATAGAAATTATTTCCAGTTTATATATAAATATAAATATTACAGGTATGTACATATAAGAAACAAACAAATCTACTTAGATTGGCAATCAATTAAGGTCATTTTCCTGGATTGAGTTGGTTTTTTCCATAACGGTAACTGGTAAGCACTAACCCTGTTTTTACCTCACTCGTGAGTTTCACTTCCATTCTTCCTACGCATTCCCTTCTTTTCCAGTTGAGTTGTGGGAGTGAGCAACAGTTTCAGTGGGTGTTTGACTCCTGCACCAACCCACTACACACCTAATGAAAACTAATATTAGTCATGCCTTTATGGCCTCAAGAAAAATGTGTGTCTTAAAAGATTGAAGCTTAACTAGCTTCTGCAGTATTTTCTCTTTAAAAATTGAGTTTTCTTGTGAAAGTTTGAGCAGTATTAATTTTCTTCCAATTAGCTTTCTCTCTTCAGCTCTTATAATATCGGGAGAAAATAATAAATTCATTTTCTCTAGATCCAGAGGGTGCATTTCTCTCACTGGTTGGATGAATCAAAGGGAAAAAACCTAGTATTTTGCCTGTTTTGCAGACAGCATAAAATCCAATAGGCTTTACCCATAGCTATTCTTGGAATGTCAACAGCAGAAAATCGTTCTTTCAGTAAGCAGAAGACTGCTAAAAATACATTCTACACAGAGGAGGATCAAGCATTCCCAAGAAGTTCCTTTCAGCTTAAACTTACTCAGATATAGTCTTACTATTTCTCTAATAATAGAATAAACAGAGGTTATTTCTTTGTCCATCTGTCTATAAAGTCTTCCTCCTGCCTGTTCATTTTGCAGACAGGCTGTTCACTTCAGATTTATCTCTGAGTGATGCAACAGCCAAGGAGGAAAATACTACCCAAAGCTTTTATGAAAATATATATGTTTGATAGAGAAGAACATCAATATTTAGTGGACAAATGCTGATCCCATAGTAAGGAGATCCAGAAGGACACCACAACAGAGCTGACAAAAAAGTGGTGTTTAAGTTTCAGTGTAGGCAAATATAATGTAATGCTTCATCTCTAGCAAAAGGTAATCCAGACCCAGATTCACAATTCTCCATGGATGTGAAATAGCAATTGTGAGTTCCCATTGGCACTGATGTCCCACGTACAAGAGTCCTGATGACACTTACCTATCCTTTGGTGGTGACAAGAGTTGCAGGCAGCCAGGTCCCTGTCCAGCCAGGTCTCACAGGTGTACTACCACTAAGTACTCTGATGCAGAACTGCCTCTGCCTGGAGGTGACAAGTCACCATGAAAACATCAGGAAGAGCTCTGACCAAAAAAAGAAGTGTAATCTAGTTACAAATCCAACCGTAGTCCTCTTTCCACACAGCTGTAACCTGAACATTCCTGCAGTGCTTTATGAATTAGAAACATGCCAACTACAGCTTCCTTCCTTCCTTCCTTCCTTCCTTCCTTCCTTCCTTCCTTCCTTCCTTCCTTCCTTCCTTCCTTCCTTCCTTCCTTCCTTCCTTCCTTCCTTCCTTCCTTCCTTCCTTCCTTCCTTCCTTCCTTCCTTCCTTCCTTCCTTCCTTCCTTCCTTCCTTCCTTCCTTCCTTCCTTCCTTCCTTCCTTCCTTCCTTCCATCCTTCCTTCCTTCCTTCCTTCCATCCATCAGGGACTAATACAAATTTCCATTCAAAATGTGTCTGTTACTAATAAAACTTACTAAGTTTTTGTAGACCCTCTGACTTCTGTTGGTCCTTTCTACAAGCATCTGCAAATCTTGAATTCTCCCTTCCCCTTGGGGGTGGGACACCACATTCCTGAAGAAAATGCAGCCCTGGACACCTATGGATGGATTACTCAAATTCTACACTCTGACAACTGGATTATTCCAGCATTATCCAATTGTTACCTAGCACCGGAAAGAGATGGGAAGGCCCTGAGCAACGCATCTCTGAAGCTGCTTTCTGAGTTTAATGCACAGGAGGAAGTAAAAGGCTGTATTGTCCCATGCCTAGCACATTATTCAGGTACTAAACACCTGAAGTTTCCCAACATGACTGAGTAGACCATGTGTTTCATCTAGAAAATGCAAAGTCAGGCACACACAGCCTTTGCATGCCAATTTGAGCAGCTGAGAGTTGGGCTGGTTTTTCTCTTGAAGTGTCATAATGTCAGTGGGTAAAAAAAATGCATCATCTTCTGTACTCTCCAAAGCCCCTTAGCAAGCAAGGGAAAGATTCCTCTAGCAACCTTACCTGCAAATATCTTCCCTTTCCCAGGCACGATACGAGGCAGCTGCTCATGAGAATTTGGAAATCTCATCTTAGTGAAGTATGAACTGATTTTACTCCTATACCAAGAGACTCAAGAAACCAGACACCAGTACAATTATTGCTTCCTAAAATACCAAAAGATTAGCATACACCTTCAAAAGTGAAATAATTTCTTCTCCTTACCCTTTATTTTGTAAGAACAGGGTGAGAAAAATTCTGCTGAACCATTAGCTGGCAAAAAGGAAAACCCAATTCAGACACTGAGCAAAATTCGTTGCTTCCAAAGAACAGAGTTTGCATGGCATTCTAGCATGTGGTTGATAGATCAGTATACAGCATGGCTATCTTAGCTCATAGCTACTGGTTTTTGTCACCTCGTCAAGGCTTGGTGTGAAAAGCCAGCCTTTCAGTTACATCCTGCATTGAAGAGAATGAAAAACAGGATGCAGAGATGAGATCTTCTTAGCTTACAGGAAACAAGGTCTGCATACCCAAGTGGGTGGCTGAGAGAGACCACAAACACCTTCCAGCTCCACTTCAGAGATCTCAATGACACTCAGTATTCAAGTAGATATACTCAATGCAAGAAGGAAGCCTGTTTAATCTGGTTTAATTTTAATCTGTTCCAAGCCTGTGCACAGTCTCTGTTTCTCTCTTCTAACAGGGTAGAAACACAGACATCTGGATGTACTGGAGCTGGTTTTTCATTCTAAAAGCAGCTGCAATATTAGTGCAGAAATAAAGATATTTAGTGTCAGATTTGCAACATGGGCTGCAAAAAGACTTTAATAAGAGATTTCAAATCTAAATACAGCATCATGAGAGGGCTTTTATAAGTTTCTCATTGATGTGTTGGATCACAGCTAGAATTATAGTGCGCAGCTGGTTTGACCATACTGTGCTTTGCAGCCAGCCAATCTGTCTCGTAAGAAAGCTGTTTGCTGTGCATGGCATGCTTTTGCCTGCAGCAGCCTGAGACCACCAATGCGCCACAACAAGAAAGGTGCCCACACCAGCAGGCGAAGCATGGGCACCACTTGACAGCATCCAAACAGATTTAATGATTTTTATTTGTGCATCCCATAAATTACAAATTGCATTCAGCACCTCATGCATGGACACAAGGACCAGAAGTGTACAACAAAATGAAAGACTTTAAGGAAAATATTTGGGTTTTCAGCTTGGCAATCTTTTGTGACTGGCTTTTGGTTTTATGTTTTTTTTTGTTGAAGGAAGGTAGCATAAAAATACAAGACTAAATTATATTTTTATCATCAGACTGGCATTTTCTGCATATATTTTAATTAGAAAACAAGTATATAAGAAACTCCAATATGAATAATAAGAAAAGGGGAAAGAAAGACCTTGCATGCTAAAGTGGGTAAATTATGAGACACCACACCTTCCCTTCTCACTGGAGAGACACAACATTTATCACTTACCTGTAACTTTTGCTGTTACCTGTTAAATGTTGATCTGTAACTTTTACTGTTTACTTATGAAATACAGGTATTTCTGAGTGAGATGACAAAAAGAGAAACAGAAAAATTATCTCCACAGAAAATATTCCCAAAAATGTTTTTTCGCTGGTCCTCTTGCAGTCATGACAAAATGAGTTATGTATTTTTAGTTTCAGGTACTATTTTGTCCTTAAAAACACTACCAAGATAAAGAAGAAGAGTGACTAGAATTCAACAGGCCAGATCACATCCATGCGTCTTTGCAGGAATCAGAACTAGTTACAATGGGGACTGTGAGGTGGTGACTGCCGGTCCCAGCACTTGGGACCAGGGCACACGTCAAGCCACAGCAGTCCTCCTACAGTCAGTAGCAAAATATTTTGACGGTAGGAACCTGCAGCTTACTTCAAGCAGGTTTACTTTGAGAGTCATTTAAGCAGTGAGCATTTCCCTCATGTTGGATACTTATTCTACTTATCCATCTTCAAGGCAGGAAAATTATGGGCTGTTTTATTGTAGACACAGTCCAAAAGCAAGTCTATGCTGCCTGAGAGAAATCTACACCTACACCTAAACAGAAACTTTTCCACACTACTCCTAAGAATGTATTGTAGCCAGCACTGGGTGGTGGAGAGTACTGTTCTTCCTCTTTGCTGCACAGGATCTAATACCTGAGCTACCATAAAACTCTTGGTGTTTCCTGCCCCTGGATTTTGTCACGTGATCTCATTTCACACTGAGTTTTACAAGCAGTGAGGGTCAGGGCAGTACAAGCATTGGCCTTTGCAAGAATATATTTGACAAAGTATGTCCATAATACCTACTCGATTTTGACATTCCAGAATGCATTAACATCTGGAGAGGAGGTTTTTACAAAGCAGCAATCTGAAATTCTGTGTAGGTGGAGGCCTCACCTTAACTGACAGTGAGTATTGGAATAATTTTAGTATTACTGCTCCTGGTGAGAAATTCTTTTTGCTCTCAGGATTTAGGACACATCATCAACTTTGCAATGTTTACTGTTCCTTTCTCTGACCCAGATTCTAGATTCCTGAAGACATATGAGACTATGTACTTCCATTTGGCAAAGGTTATTTCTAGCCCTGAGAGCCCTGGGGGTGGTTAACAGAAGCATAGGAATGCATGCTTTGAAAAGAAAAACTTTCCTAATAATTTCTTTAATTAACTAATATATTGTTTTCTTGGTTTTGAACAGTAACCTGCTATTTGGAAGCAAATGGAGTAAGTCCTGTTGTGCTATCCATCCCACCAATGTCGTATCCTGCTAATCAACCTGGCCTGTGCATGAAATTATACCAGGCCACAAGTGATTTATTAAAGATATTAATGCAATACGTAACCTTGCCCATATGAAATCCTTGTCAACATATATTATTAACTGTTAAAAGTCCCATTCTCGCCACTCTCTTAGTCCCTATATACTCATTTGCACAAGATTTTCATGCCCAATTTTTTTTTTTGTTTTATTTCAAATTCTCCTGCAAGTAGAACATCTCAAAGATGTTTCTCCCCATCCTGCTTGCCATTATCCACAGAGACAGCCAAATCCTTCCTTCTTGTCACAGCAGTTTTCTGCTGCAACATTTTTCTGTCACCACCAAATTTCATTAGAAAGCATCAGCAGACTTTCAGGAAGGTGTTCTATTGGTCGTGCTGTAGTGGGCTCCACACAGGAAGATTCTCATTTGCTTCTACTAAAAATGTCCTTTCTCTTAAAGATACAAAGCACATGGAGGCTTCTCAAATAAGAACATACTTTCTGGTAAGGAGTCATGTGTCCTGAATTTCTCCCAGGGAATGCAGGAGAGCAGGTTGTTTAATATCAGCATGTCTGTGTAACAGATGGACTGTTGCAGAACTGTGACCATATGAATAAGTGAGCATAATTAGCTCCAAGGGGATAATGAGGAGAGAAGAGGCACCATTCACTTGCAGCAAGGGCTAATACAGTATGAGGTGCATCCTTCTTTTATGTCTGGCCTCTGATGGCTCAGACTATGCCAAGACTCACAGATGCAGAACAATTTTGTTCACTCTAAATCTGAGCCAAGGATCAAAACACACAGTATGGATAATGCAAGATGTTGATTACTAAGAGAAAAAAACATTATGTGAATCAGGATATATCCACTGTTGTTCACTGCCTAAATCAGAACACAAAACTGTCATCCTGTTTTCCATTTCCTTTTGATCTTCTACTGGATTTGATAACTGCTATTGAACTGAGGGACATTCAGTCATTTTTAAGCTATGAACTGAAGCTAAAAATGTTCCTGTTTTCTGAGGCTGAGACTGGTGTGATACAGGTTGTCCTAAAAATTCAACAGCTATAAAAAGTCACCCTAGTTTGTCTTTCCCATTGAGCCTCACTACCTAATAAATAAGCAGGGCATTACAAAAACTGAAAAAAAAAAAAAAGAAGAAAACCAATCTCTCCACTCAAAGGAGTCTTACAGAAAATAGTAAAACTCAAATAATTTGTAAGAGCCTATGGCAGTGTAAAAAACCCCAGCCATGTTGTACCAAAGCGAACCTGTCTGTGGGCATAAGTGTCTGAGAAAAGTGGGGACTCAACTGGGGCACAATGGAATTACATAAGGAATATGTAATGATTCAACAAGCCATACTGTCTCCCCTCAAGTCAATGTTCAGTCAGTGGTGATTTGACCACTGGGATTCAACAATTGTTACTGCAGGTCACTAACACTATCATACCACAGAAGTATCAGGAAGCTGCATCCTACTGCTCTTTCATTGTCTCCCTGCAGCACTGTCATTTTCTAAAAAACATCTTCCTTTTGAATTTGTTTTCTTCTCTTACGTCCACTGGAAGAGACATCTGAAGCCATGAGGACAGCAGAACAAGGACAAACCTGCTGTTTTTAACAGTGAACTCTAACTCTTATACCAAAGTGACTTCGAGCTAGTTGCACAACAATTAGCCCTGCTCTTCATACTGTGAAGGTTCTGAATGAGACCATATGATTTAACTTTTAAATAAATACCTGTACTATTTTAATAAAATATATAATTTCAATTTATGTTAGACTTGTTAAAGAAAAAGTAAATTGGTGTGAGGTTTATCTGGAAGATTCATACTGAAGAATAGGAATTCATATCTTTGTTCAGCCACGTGCTTTGGTGATTTTCTTTCTGGTCCAGATTTCAACTGGGAAGAAATCCCCAGGGCAAGCTGAAAACCTGTCCTTTTCTTGCAAGAATATAGTTCCATCTTGGAAGAATGTGGCAAGAGAAGTTGGCAGTCAGTGCCTATCCAGTCCTTTAGGGAAGTCATGACAGATCATTCAGTGTAATTATAAAGCTCCTAGATTCCTGATGGATCACTTTGTCCGGTAATACCCATGGAGAGAAATCAGAATAGCACAAACCAAGTTCCTTTTCCTAGTGCCCCAGGAACAACCTGAATTCAAGACTGCCAGCATGCTGCCTCACACAGTTGTTTCTCTCAGAGAGTCTAAGTTCTGCTTATGAGGAACATAGATTTTAGCTGCTCTGGCAGTGGACAACACCAAAGACCTCTAGAAAGAGCACAGTGCTCCTGTCAAGGGAGAACATTGATCACCTCTGATGTTGCTTAGCAGGAGCTGAAGGACAAAGAGGAGACCTGGAGGATGATAGTAGCTAGGACTTTGTGATACTGCTGTGAATAACCTTTGTGGAGGCAGGATGTCCAAAGTCCAAGTGCCCTGTGATTTCCCCTGATAGCAGCAGCAACAATAAAGCCAGAAAACCCACTTCTATAGCTGTTTAGCAACTGACAAGGGAATCATTTGGACTCAAGGGTGCCTGGAGGGAATATATTCCCATGGCAATAGAGCCTTCCAGAGCCAGGAGACATGGTAGAAGCAATAAAAAAGGGGAGGGACAGCCAATACCCCAAGTTGAAGCACCTTAGAGGCTTTTATCCAGGTGTGCCGCTCTTTGCCTTATGCACCTGATAGATGGATGCATTGTGGTTAGATCCATACAAATTTGCAAATACCATCAGGGATCATGGGCCACATCCTGGCCACAGAACTCTAAGTGATTCTTCCCTTTAACAGATTATGTACTGTTTACCATCATGTCTAATATTTTCTGTAGTTTATATGATGCAATTACTTTCTTCATATCACATTATAAAATACAATTCACAATCTGTGGGTTTTTACAGCAGTCATCTTATACTCTTTGGTATATATTAAGTTAATTTTCATTGTCTGACATAACATATTTGCTCTCTTAAGAAAGAAAGCAGAATAGACAAGGAGTGTAACTTTAGCCATTTCCACATCTCTCATTTTGCATGATTTAATGCTTTTCCTTTGAATCAATTGAAGAGAAGATTCCTTATGCAGGCATGTATACAAATCTGCTATGAATTCTGGTTTGACTAGTTTGACTACAATCACTCCACATAAATTTTCTTTACTTCATTTTTGGTTTATTTCTCTCTATATAAAAGCTAAAAGCACAACATATCAAAATAAATAAGCCCATTTATTCAAAACTTTCCTAAATAAAGACCATATACAGTATGCAAACATCCCTCATTTCAGGTTTCTTCTTTAGAAGAGAATAGACACTCTCCATGAACCCTCTGGCATAATTTAGAAATATTTGAAAATAGATAAGCACTGGACAGAAGCAAAATTTTTGCAGAATATTACAGTTATGCCTGAGGAAGAGCCTTAAGAGAATGGTGTACTCCAAATTGGTTCTTGCAGCCCACTGTAGCACCAGGGAATTTTGCAACCCACAAAGCTGTAGCTTGGTCTCTTTACAAAGCATTATTTTACACCTGTATCTGCTGATGAATTTGTCTCTAAATTTCAACACCTAAATAGTCAAATAATTAAATGTAATCACCTAGTGATTTTCATAGTTGAGACTCCAGGTCTAAGGAACAGACATATCATCAACTTTTCCAGGGACTAACTCATTCCTCTTACACTGTATGTAAACACTTAATTTGTATTATCTCATGTAACAGGTCACATTATTTCTGTTGATGCAGAAGTGGTTGATTTTCTTTATGGCTTTGTAAGAGACAGCACTGCCAAAGCAGTGATGAAGAATGGGTGCTGCTCAATTTGAGACAGAAATCATTCAAAGTCATGAATTACAGGCTCCTCAGGGAAGATGGGAACAATATGGAAAGGACACAAGCTGCAGTGCTGATGTCAAGGTGAACAGGCCAACCCAAAACTCCTTCCAAGGAAACAGCCTTCCCAACACTGGAGTGCCAGAGACATGTCTCATCCCAAAGCCATGTTTGCATACCAAGGCAGCACAGAGTAAAGGATTTTCCCTTAAGAACATAGAGGGAGTAGTTTTATTCTTCTTGTTGAGGCAATGCATTTTCCATGACAGCAGTTGTAAGCTATCAAGCAACGATGTGGTGCTGCAGATTTATAGATGGCTCATGGGGTTACAGCCCTGCTCCCTACCTCACCAGCTGGATGTCCTTGTGTCCCTTCAATGCTATGCTGAGGCCTTGTTCTTGCACTATAAACCACAGTGCAGTCACATTTTACCGCAATGTTGATGATTCCAGGTTCCCTTCTAAGGTCAGAGATCACAAAGTATAGCTGGGAAAGAATTTGTAATGAGAGAATTTACTGCAAAGTACACTCTTAGAGATACACAGCTTTTCTGTGTTTTTTGAAGTAAAGCTTGAAATTACATCACAATTCTGGCTGAAATTACAGCTGTAATAATATACACTATTTGTAAAGGAAGCATTCCAGATATTGATTTTCAGCAAACAGTTTTGTTTTTAAAATAAATCTGAATGGAGAAAGAGATGCAGGAAAATACTGTAGAATACTTTGGAAAAGGGAATAGAATAGTAGAGTTTATGATGAAGAAAATGTATATGCCACCTAGAAAATAAATTTTTTTCAATACTTCTGTGTTTGCCACCAGAACAAAATAATCCATTAGTCCTAGAGGTGTATAACTCAGCAATTTAGAGAAGTTAAATGCTGGATATCACAATAAAAGTTAAGATTGTTATCTGAATTAAAATATATATATATATAATTAATTTTAAAGAGGATGTGTCGCTTTAGTGAGAATCTTGCCCTAAGAAAATTGACCTAGACAATAGATTTGTCTGTAGATCAGTTATCTGGAAAAACATCCCCAAGCTTTCTGTGAGTGGTAGGTGGGCTTTTAATTTCTCAGCTTTTCATTATATGTCTCTTTTTTGTTATTGTTGCTTTTCTTTAAAGTCACAGCTGATCTATTAACAGGACTAAGTGAGAATCTAATTTTACTATGTTTAAAAATAAAAATTTTTCATTTTGCACTGTTGGACAAAATTGGAAATATGGCCAAGAAAATAGAGACAAGGATACCTGCTCATCAGACTTTAGAATTTTCAAAGATAGAGCCAGACAATTACTTTTAATGCAGTGTCGAGTGAAAGATTTCACTGAAGGGGCTTCTAGAGATCAAGGCCCACTACATTAGAAAGCAAGACACAGTAAAAACAAGAACCTCCAGTGGACAACAGGCCCACAAAGACCTTCAGCATCGCACATAGAGCTGTTCCCATGCTGCAGCCCAGCAGTGTCCAAGCACATGAAATGTCATCACAAGCATCAAGTTCCCCTGTGGTGTCAGCCTAGCCTGGGCTGGACAGGACAGCACCTACATAGTTGTGCGTGTGTCTGTGTGGTGGTTTAGTTTTTCCTAAGGAAGCTGTAGCATGGGTTGACATCTTGGCTGACAAATAGGAGTGTTGTACGTGCCTCAGGACACCCCGGCTTAAATCATAAGTCCCAAGTGACTTGGCCCTTTTTCGTTTTCCAGCTGGCAAGGAGCAAACATCATCTCGTAAGTCAGAAGGTGGGGCTGGGCCCCCGGGACCAGGCCTCGGCCTGTGGGAGAGCAGCTGGGGCCAGCAGTGTCCCCTCTGTCCCCCGGCAGTGTCCCCTCTGTCCCCCGGCAGTGTCCCCTCTATCCCCCGGCAGTGTCTCCTCTATCCCCCGGCAGTGTCCCCTCCCCCAGCAGTGTCCCCTCCCTCCCAGCAGTGTCCCCTCTGTCCCCCGGCAGTGTCCCCTCTGTCCCCCAGCAGTGTCCCCTCTGTCCCCCGGCAGTGTCCCCTCTGTCCCCCGGCAGTGTCCTCTCTCTCTCCCTCGGCAGTGTCCCCTCTGTCCCCCAGCAGTGTCCCCTCTATCCCCCAGCAGTGTCCCCTCTGTCCCCCGGCAGTGTCCTCTCTCCCCCGGCTCCTCCGATGGGGACAGGAGGAGGATGGCAGGTCGGCAGTGCTGGCCCTGCCCCAGGGGCCACAGTGGCCGTGCTCTGGGTTTGGCTGCCAGAGCCTCTGAGGGAGGGGAGAATCTTGAGAACCTTTCTCCAGAGCTCCAGGGAGCTGATCCAAGTTTGTGTCGCTTTGGATCTGACCAGGGGTGGAAGAGAGTCATCCATGGTTCCTGAGCAGCTCCCTCTGCCCCCCTCCCCACCCCCCACCATCACCTGTGGCCTTGAAGTTCTGGGAGTCAGCTGGAGAGGAGAAAAAAAGACTTTGGGCAAAGAGATTAACCCTTTTCCCTCCTTTCATGGAAGACAGGGTGACTTGAAATGTAGAGGGAAAGCACTGAGACAAAGTCAGTGAAAGGACTGATAAAGACTGTTGGAAGAAGGGATGGAGGAAGTGGACATTTCTGACCAGACTTCTCTTGATTTGTATTATAGAGAAATTATGGACTATTTCTTGTAATATCATAATGCTGTTTGTATCATGATGCAAGTTCCCCCAAATGGTCGTGTGTAATGATATAAATGAAATTCATAAATGAAATTTAATTGAGAATTTTGAATAGAGTACATCCTTGGCTCCTGGAATGGAAAATAAGGAGGTCTCAGCCTTTGAGACGAAGATGATTCTAGAGAGGAAGTGATTTTGAGGCCCCAGCTCCTGGGCATAAAAGGAGGTGTCTATTTGTTTTGAGATAGAGACAATTTTAGAGATAGAAGAAGAGAATCCTTGCTTTATACTAGAAAAGTGTTCTTAAAATGGTACCCCAAACATGCAGAGGCCCATAAGCAGCTTGGGAAACTGTTATAGGGGTGGGACTGCACAGAATCTGCAAAATTCCAGGTGGTTGCAGATTTGTGACATTGAGAGCCACCAGACCTTTTCTTGTGACGTGTATCTCCATAAACTCTAGAGAGAGTCCTCTCCCAAAGTGATGTAGGATTGTGTTTAAAGGGTTGCAACTGACTGAAAATCATAGTTTTCTCTCTGTGTTGAGTGGGAAAGTAAACAGTTTGTGGCTGGGGGGAGGGTGTTTGAATGTCTCTTTTTTTCTCTCTCTCTCTCTCTTTTCTTAGTGTATGTTAAAATCTATCTGTTTTTACTTTTAAGTTGTGCCTGTTTCGCCTTTTCCCAAAAAATCCTATCTCCCAGTTGGTAAACAAAATTCATTGAACATAAAACCACCACATAAATGGTGCATTGGCCAGGAAATTTGAATCAAAACCACTACACTATGACAGAATCAGAGTCCCAGAAGAGAAATTGCTAACAACCTGCTTTTTGCATCCTATTTAAAATCCTAGCGTTTGTGTCTGATGGTGCGGTTTCGCGGTTTTGTTCTTGTGTTTACCTCACACTTAATGTCCAGAGACAGACAATCCATTGCCTTAGACTGAGGGATGGACACAGGACAGGCACATGGTACTGTCATTCACCGTCTCATCTCTGATGGAAGGCAGAGACTTCAAAAGCAAACAAATTGCCCCATCACGAGGCCTGCTCATAAGGACAGTCTGCATTTCCTGAGGTAAAAAATCCCTAATTTTCTGTCCTCATTTAGCAATCAGCTTTTATATTGGTAGAGTTTTTTTAACAGTAGATAATTAAGTGGAATACTCTTATGGAAGAATAACCTACACCTGCCTACCCAAGCATTACAGACCTTATATACCTTTTCAATCTGGTAGTTAAACATTGCAGGTATGCAAGAACAATTCACGTTGGTAATTAAGAGGCAAAACTTAAGTCATTTAATACTAGAGCAAAGGCCTTACTACAAAGGGCCTTACTGTGAACATACCCCCAGGAAAAAGTTGCTCAACAGTTCACTAGGGTCTGCCAAACTCCTCAGTTAATAGCTTATCTTTTGTTGTTTTGTCCATTGTGCAGCTTTCTTCCTTCACATTTTCAGCAAAATGTGAAAGTAAAGGCAGGGTTCTGAAGTGAAATACCACAACTTTGAGTATTTGTCCACCTTGGGGTTTCAGATGTTAACTGTTTCTCTGTTGATATTGATGTTTCTACTTCTCTGTCTCCCTCTTTCACTTCAGACTGACATGAGAATAAGGCGTGGTCAAACTCTCTGAAATGGTGAGTAGGACCAGCACAGCTGGTCAGCACTGACCAGCTGCTCAGTGCTTTCAAAGAAGGGACAGTGCTTGACCTGCCTAGCACAAGGCAGCTGCTTCTAACCAGCACAGACTCAAATGGAAGTTGCCCTGGGAAGAAAGTGTACGGGGAAGAAAATACTTTCTTGTCAAGGCATTGATTACCCTATTCAAATCCCACACTTGTTCCCTGACTTGTAAAATGGGTGTTATACAACTATAGGCTTCCAGTCTGGAAGTACCTGAATGAGCTGCTGATGAGCTTCTTAGCTTGAAAGGCACAAACAACAATCATTATTGAGCTATTCTTATTCACAGACCCTTCCTTCATCAAGAAGTTAAGAGTAAAGCAAGTGCGAGGATGAGCTGGCAGGTGTTCCTGATGGCTATCAGCACCTAGCAAGAGCTAGTAACAAAAGCAGTAGCTTTGTTCTTCAAAGTAAACAAAACTTCAGGAGACACCTCTCGAACCAGCAGGTTGCCTGGGAGGAGCTGGTAAAGTTCCACCATTTGACATCTCACCAGGCCAGCAGTTTATGTGTGATATTGATTGAGGGAGGCTGCATGGGAGCAGCATCCTTGCCTTGACTTCTGCCAACAAGCTGCTCAAGAATTTTGCCAGGGGCACTGAAATTAAGTCTGTTGAACTGGCTACAATCCCTGGCTCTAAAACCAGCTTCCAAGATGACCTTGATAAGTCACTTAATTTCTGCATGCCTTTTTGTCCACATATTGCTTACTCGAGCTTGAATTGTGAAGACACTGCTACACCATTTTTAGGCCTGAAGCAGTCTGTGCCAGGACAGCAATAATATAATTAATATTTCAGCCTGGACGAGACCTCTAAGCTTGAATGTTTCAGCCTTCTAGTTGTAGGGCATGTCTACAATGCATGCACTTTGCAGCGTATCTCAGAATCCTGACTTCCTCATTGTCCAAAGCATGAGCAGTGTTGTTTCTCTCCATGGCACACACTTCTTTGAACTGTCTGAGTCTCCAGTTTAAACTTCACATGAAGTAATATACTAAATTACATAAAGCTACTTTTGGGGGGGAACTGGTAAAGCTTCAAAGATCTACCAAAAGCCAAACGTGCTGCATTTAAAACAGGAAAACTCAGCTCCAATTTTCAGCTTGAATTTTTGTATTTCACCATTTACTTATGCATAAGAATGTAAGGCAATATTCTTACACTATGACCTAATAGGACCTAAAATTATTGAAGATGCCAGTTTAAAAAAAAAGCAAAACAAAAAGGAGAATTCTATACACCTACTTTTAAATATTCATTTCCCTTCTGTGGTGGGTATAGAGATAATTTCTAACTGACCCCTCCCTGTCTTTGTCTTCACACGTGAGATTTTTAATTTTATTTTCACCTTCTGTCTTCTTGAGATAGAAGAGTGAGAGAGTGTCTTTGGGGGCAATCAAATCTAACACCCCACATCTCCAATTTTATTTTTTAGAAAACCATTAATGATTGATCAATTTTTCAATCTACCCATAAATGACCAAATTCATTCACAGTAGATCAGTTTCAGTGTTGAACTTAACTGAAGAAACATTAGTACAAAATAATGTTGTTTCTGCTGAACTTATTCCTTTAAAGGATCTAAATCAAATGGTATTAATATTAACTGGTGAAAAGGGGAATATAGTTAAGTTCACCAAAGAAAGCTAACAGTATTCTTATATATTGTATAATATTTTACTATTTCTCTTCCATCACAGTGACTTCAGGGATATACGGTCTGTTAAATTCACATTTAAATGCACTGTGGGCTGTAAGTGATCCTGTATCTGTACATAAGTTATTCCTACTGCATGTCCTACAGACATGCAACAGAACACACAATGAAGATCAAAATCAAATTCAAATCAATGACATTATCAAGTATGCAGCTTCTGTAGGTAAGCCTATGTACTTGGTATTCCTTGCAAGTTTTGCTTGACTAAATACATTTGTATAGAGCTGGTGGGAGTCAATAGTTTCTGCATTTGATCCTTCATAAATCCCATATTGTCAAATTGACCTTTCCAACAAGGTAACAAGCACACAACATTGTGCATAGAGTTAAGCGGAATTAACAACACCTTGATGCACTCTGCAGTGGAGCTACACAGGACAGAGTTATTGCCAGAAGGTCTGGCCTGGGAAGCAAACAGCCTACAGCCCAAGGAGAAAATTAGAAAAGCCTGTTGAACAGAAAAGATCATTTCAGGGTACAGCATCATGAAGCACACCAGTAAAAATGTGAGATCCTCATTTTTGGAACAGCCTTGTGAGCTAAGAGATCTTTCTAATGGTCTGTATCCCATGTAAAAAGGCAGTTCCTGAACAGCAATTCTTAGAAAACTGCCCAGATCCATGCTAAGACATGAGCAGGTACAACTCTACTTAGCCCTTCCTATTTTCCAAAGACCCACAGCATTCTCGGGCAAGATTCTTGACATGACAATGCTAGGCAAGACTGCAACAGCTGCCAGCTTCTCTATTTGAGATTTCATACAAGGATTTTTCTGACAGTGGAAGTTGAGAAACCAATATTCATGGTAGAATCAGTTATCACTGTCATGAAGAGAGACAGGGATCTCAGTGTTGGATGATAAGCTGAGGACACAGTTGCCTGGACTTTATAAGAGCAGATCTGACATATTTTCACTCCCTTATCCCATGAGACAGATCAATCCTTACACATGAATACAGACAGTCCCCCATACACTATCCAGTAAAAAAGCAAGGCTCTTTAAAAAACAAGACTGTTCTTATTGCCACTTCCTGCTATCCAATTCAAGGATCGACTGCTCTGACTTCAGAACTATCTGAAGATTTGACTAACATCTCATATTCTCTGTAAACAAGAGGAGAAAACTCCCTGATAGCTACACTTCTGAAGCTGGTACTGTACCTCTCAGAAGTTTTAGGTTTGATTAATTAAAATATATTTCAAGAACCCATTTAAAGAACATTTTTTCAAAATTACACCAATGAGACTACTGTAAAATTGAAGGCTCAGGGAAAATGTTTATGGAGATTCAAATGTCCCTTCCAGGGCTCAGAGAACCAAATAAGATGGCTTTGAGCCAGACAAATTCTAAATAAACCTTGAGTAAAAATTCATTCTGGTCATAATTTAAGATCACTATAGCAACACAATCACACTTGCCAAGTATGCAACATTATAAAATTACAACAGACTTTGAAAAAAAAATCTGTTTTCCAGCCATTTTTTAAAATAGATTTAGAACTGTATTATGAAGGTGGCAACAGTTGTTCAGGATCAAGATCTTATTTTATTCTGGATGGTTAAGAAATAGCTATGTCATATGCTAATTAAATTTACAGCAGGTATCTCCTGGAATATGGAACTAGAGTCTTCTAAGAGATCCATGAAATTTAACATCCCAGAAACAGATGGTACAGTAAAAGGAGGATTAAAGGAATGATACAAGGAATATGTGTAAAGTCCACTGTGCAGTGGGAGAGAAGACTGAGAAGTAAGGTATGCTAAGACACACCTTACTTACTTTCCCACACACTTTCAACCATTTGTGCTCAAAGGGAAGGTATATGTTTTGTGCAAGAGCAGAAATGACACTTTTGTTGAATTCAGCACAGTTCATCTCAATACAGAGCTGAGAACCCATACAGAGCAGCAGCCTTGACCTATTCACTACCCAACACCTGAGCTACAAATTAAGCTTTTCAGCTCATTTCTTTCCTGTAATTTAAGCACAGCTGAATTCTTGGAGAAGGAACTACAAACAGTTCAGCCAAATCTTTATTTCTCTTGACAGAAGCAAGGATCCATGTTCCTCAGTAGGAGCACTGCTAGGAGGATCTCATGCACACAAGGCAGTGCAGATTTCATGTTAAATGAAGCACCCTAACCGGAGCTAGCACACTCAGCTTCCTTGCATAGGAATTCTAGTGATTTTATGTAGCAGCCTTGCTGCAGCCTTACAGGCATCTGTATCCACAGTGGGGGAAGTGACTTGTGGAAGCTGCAGGTAATATGTAGGAAGCCTTCTAGCCTGTTTTCAGCATTGCTTCTAAGAAAGGAAGAAATCAAAATGCCTTTTCCTCTCATCCCACTGACATCTTGCAGCAATAGACATCAGCATTTAAGAGAAGCCATGAAAATCTTCCTGACCCTGAAGAGGCTTTACAAGAAGGCTCGAGAGGGGTTTTTACTTTACAAGGGGCTCTAGAGGACACATAGTGACAGGACAAGGTGGAAGGGCTTTAAACTAAGATATATTAGTTTAGATTAGAGTTTAGGAAGAAATTCTTTACTCTAAGGATGGTGAGACATTGAACAGGTTGCCCAGAGATGCTGAGGACTCCCTATTCTTGTAGGTGTTCAAGGCTGAGTTGGACTGGGGCTCTGAGTAGCTTGGATTAGTGGAAGGTGTCTCTGCCCATGGTGGAGGGATTGGAACCACATGATCTTTAAGGTCTTTTACAACCCTAACTGTGTTATAATTCTAGGACTCTACTATGGAATTTCTAAATCCTCCAACCTGGAGAGACTTGCCCTGTAATCAGCCCAAACGCTACTGTCTGGATCCAACCATCTTGCATGTTCTTTAAATTATGCTGGCTTCATTTTTAACTCAAAGACCTTTGATTAAGCAGTGATCTTAATTACTCTGAATATCAAGACAGTTCAAGGTGTACTTAGTCAACCTTCCTCCACACTCCTAAGTATGCTTATTGGAATTTGTCTCTTAACACCAGCACTAAAATGTGAGTTTCCTGTTGTCCTGCTACACAGCTCTACAGTGCAGAGAGCACCTGAATGTCTGCAGTTATAAGAGACACTGATTTAGCATCCATCATTACCCTGATTTTTTTCTTCCATGCTAAAAGGGCTCTGTCACTTCCCTCAACACTCACAGCTTAGGGGAACTGCTGGGATCCCTTGGTATCAGGTGGAATCACCTCCTAAGAACTTCTATTTTACTACTATTCTCTCTCATGTTTTTGTAAGGAGCAATGGGTAGAAACAAGAAGGAAGGCAGAGATTTCTTATAAGGATTTCCCCAGACTGATAATTATGTGAATAACTTCCCTTGTTATTCAACAATTTGATCTCTCCATAGGCTGGCTACCTCATGCTACAGATCTTTACTTGAAAGATTTTCCCAGAGCATCTTCCTCTCAGCCTCTAGAAGACAGCTGGTCTGCATCATTCAGCTGCAGGAAGGCAGAGAGCAGCATTTGCCTTGACAAACTTCAACCCATTCTACCAACAGCCAGCTGCTCACTTTGCCTTGCTGTGAGTGGAATCCTGTAAGGAAGCAGCAACTAGGTGTCTCTGAAAAAACAGTCATGTTTGTGTGTAATTTTGGGTGCCACAGTATAAGAAGGACACAAAGCAATTAGAGAGAATTCAAAGGAGGGTGAAGAGCCTTGAGGTGAAGCCGTATGAACAACTGAGGTCCCTTGGTCTGTTCAGCCTGGAGAAGAGGGGACTGAGGAGAGACCTCACTGCAGTTACAACTTCCTCATTAGGCAAAGAGGAGAGCCAAAGAGAGATGACTTCTCTGTGGTGACAGTGACAGAACCCAAGGGAATGGCCTAAAGTTGTGTCAGGGGAGCTTTAGGTTGGGTATTAGAAAAAGATTCTCCCCACAATGGATTGCTGGGCACTGGAACAGGCTCCCCAGGGAGCCTGGTCACAGCACCAAGCTTGGCAGAGTTCAGGAAGCCTTTGAACAATATTCTCAGGCACAGGGTGTGACTCTTGGGGATGGTGCTGTCCAGGGACAGGAGCTGAACTCAATGGTCTTTGTGGGTCCTTTCCAACGCAGTTTATTCTGTGATTATTTTGATCAAAATATATGCTCTTGGAGAAGCAGGTGTTCTGAGACCTAGTAGGACCCTGAGGGTGTTCCAGTATGTGGTTGCATAAAAAATGCTAAAAATAAAAGTTATCAGGGAGAGCATGAAAAGTTCAGTAGACTGCTGCTTCTGCTGATCCACGTTTTTGTTCTCCATTCAGAAATACAGAAAGCACAGAAACTGTGTTATATATTGTTATATAGTTTGGGGCATCCTGAGTAGCCTCAACAGCAATAAGTCCTGGAGATGATACAAAAACTGAGGCAGAAACAGGACTCTCAGGCAGTACTTCAGAGTCATTGGGTATGCTACAACACACCTGTGGTCATGTATTGGACCACAACAGATCCTTCATGGCAAATCCAACACCAAGCAGGCTCACCAAGATCCAAATTTTCATTTGGAAGACAGAGGGAGGGAGGTGGAAGTCTGCAATGGTTCCCGTTAACATTTCTGAATGAGATAGCTTAGTACACTTGAACAAGATAGTCACAAAATATATTCTTAAATGTCTTTTTGTTCCACATGGACTTGTGCATAGTGGATGATGGCTGCACACGTATTTTATATAATTCAGGATATTAGTTCTGAGTACCAAACACTTCACTATCAAGAAACCTCTTATTTTTAATAAGAATACTGTTGTTTGCCTGCATGTCTGTCTCTGATACTGAACTGTATCTATCTCCTCTCAAAGAAATTATTATCAAACAATCAAAAGACAAGGAGGAACTTCACAACAGACCAGGAGAAATGTTTTAAACATGGAGCATTTGTTTTATTTCATCTCATTGTTTACAAAATGTCTGACTAAACATTGGTGTCAGCCACACCCCAGATGGACCTCAGGGAATAATAGAGGTTAAAAGAACATGACCAAATGGACTGCACGCCGATGAGACAGGATGGGGATACACAAGCAGTTTGCACACGTGGATTTCCAAGTGCCAGCAGACTGAAATGAGAGCAGAGAGGCAAGAGAACCCAGTTTCCCAGTTCTGAAATACAGTTCTCTCTCAGCTCAGGAGGAAGAGGAGGATGGTCATGTGTTTGTTGATCCAATGTCACCCCTACAGCAAAGTTTATCCCTTCTGTCAATATCCCAAAAGCTAGAGACATTCAGGTACAATGACCCTGAATTTTAGCTCGGTCAGCTGTGACCCCACAGATCATTGTAAGGGATATCAGCAAGCCTCCTTCAGCAGAATGAGAGTCAAAGGATCTGTTAACTATGCTTCTAGCAAAAATCAGAGTACTCTTCTCCGTTAAGGGCCCTGCTGTATTTGTGACATTAAGACTATGCTTTCTCAGGAACTGATTCTGGCAGACACATACCTGGACCAGAACAAAACAGTGGATTCTGCTGCTGCCTCCTCTGATTGATGCTATCCTTTAACCCCACAAATTCTCTAGAGGACCCAGTGATATGGAAATGACAGATGAATAATAGTAGTACTCCACTATTTCTTTCCAGCATTTTACCTGTGTATGCTTGCATGTACAACCCATATTTGAAACCAGTTCACTGTAACTCTGCAGTGCCCAGAGATCTATTTTGGACCTAATAATTCTCGTCAACCTCAGGCCCAGCAGCTTTGTAAATCCATCTTTATTTTGGCACAGCTTGTCGATCTTGGCATGCCAGCAGCTCACTGTGGTGTTTCACAGAGCACAGGCACGAGTGTCAAACGCAGGCAGCAGAGCGAGGGCCTGCCTGCCAGGCAGCACTGACAGCAGGCTCCACACAGGGGCAGGAGCAGAGACAATGATTCCTGCAGACAAAGCCCTCTTCTCCCTCCTGCAAAGCCTGCATTCTGGTCTGTTTCTTACAGTAAGGACTCGGCCTTCTTTCAGCCTTTCTAGCAAGGGAACCACAAAACAGCATCCTGAAACTCCACAGGTGATGGCTTATCTAGTTGAGTAACCAGTCTTTGATGAGCTCTGGATTGTCATGGAAGAGATAGAGTTCAGCATCACACACAAATCCATGCATAGTGCTATTCAAAGCTGGACTACAGCCGACCTGAAAATTAACGTCACTGCAAAGAAAGGACTGGCAGATTACACTCCATGTAATCACAGAGCAAAAGAGCCATGGGGGACACTGCATTTTATTAGTCAAGGTTGTGTCAATAGGAGTTGATGGAAGTTGTTGACTCTTTCATTCTATCACAAATTGCAAAGTTTGAGAAAAGCTTTTTACTCTGTTGTTCACCACTGACATTAACTAACATCTTGATTTTTTCAAGGATTTATGTACCAGTATGTATGTCTTTTTCGTCACCACTATTTTGCTAAGCGCTAAAAGAAGTAGGCTTTTTCTGTTGCTATTAAATGTGTTATTTTTCTGTCAAATTACTTTTTAGATTTATGACTCAGGTGTAATTTTGATGACACAATGATGGTCCGCTTTGAACTTCATGTACCATTCTTCTCCCCACAGCTATAATTCTATTAAATCAAGTACAGACTGATCATTCTACAAATAACGAGAGATATCCTAGATAAAAATTGCTCTTCAATACAATTTCTTTTTTCCAGCAAGGAGAAACTGTTAAATATATTATTTCACTTTTTTAACATTGCATTACTTTCAGTGTAATGTCAAGAATACCAATGGCCCTTCAGAGCATGATTAACTCTATTAAAGCATGTTTATGTCATTCCAGAAATCTTGGTTAATCGAGTCCCAGAAAAAAATTTCCCTTACTGAAAATATTTTAACTAACACAAATTTTAACACAGAAATGTCTCTTGCTACTCTCAGTAATGGTTCATGTCTAAATGGTGTTTGTGGATAGTTACACCTCATTAAGTGGTTTGTGGGCTTGGCCTGCGATGTTCAGAAGGGACCTGGTTTGCACATTGAGTGAGGACAGCCAAAAAGAGTTGAAAGGAACAGCTTGCCTACAAATGCATTTATCAAGCCAGATCTATGCCTCTGACCATGTCATTCACCCAAAGGTTTGGCTCATTAATTTCTCTTTTCTTATAAGGCAAGGATCAGGTCTCACTCACCAAGAGGGATAGGCTGGCATTCAGGGGCACATGCTGCACAAAGTCCTGGTAGTGTGCCTTCACAGCAATCTCACACTTTCCTGGAAGGGTCTGCAGTGCAGAGAGGACAAATCATTGGTCACCTGCCAGTGAGCATCCAACTGGGTGCAAGCTTCAGCTGCTAAATGACCCTCAGCTTTATCCTGCCTGCCCAAATAGAAGTCTATTGACCATGAGATCACAAATCAGGTAAATGCCTGTACAGGAGGGATGTGACACAAGCCTGATGCAGCCAAAAACAAAACTTCAGCCAGGAGAACAAGCCCTGTCTTCCCTTCCCTACTGAGTGATGCATTGCTAGGACCAGCTACAACACGGCCTCTGCCCCACTTCCTCGCAGGAAACAGAGCAAGTCAGAAAATCCTATCTGGCACATCACAGTGGCCACAGGTGAGGAAAGAATCTAGGATGCTGATCTTTACATGCTTCTATTGTAACTTCAGGGCAACAAAACAGAAATTAGTTGTGGCTATCACACTGAGATTTCTGAGTCAAATCTCCAGTAACAGAGAGCACACTAAGGTTTATTTTCTGGTGTTGAGGAAAAGAGCACAAAACTGATTACGCTGTGCTTTAGGAAGTGGTAACATGGTAAGTATGAACAGTTCTACTCCATTGACCTCAGACACACAAAAGTAGAGAGGCATAATAATATGTAGCAGTGTTGGCAAGTCCGTAAAAGACAGCTGTGATGAGGCCTGACAAAGGGTTCTGTTCTCCTGGACAGGTGTTTGCACACAGATCTCTCAATAATTAAGGCTGAGAGATGCTGGGAACTGTTGCTTACCAAACAGACGTGACTCTCCTAAGAAACCAGACAGTTTTTATTGCATGAGACACTGGAAGACACAGAGATGGAAATAAAATATATATAAGAAAAAGAAAGTAAGCTGGGAACTTCGAGCACTGTATGCTGAATATCTGGCACTCCAAAGAACTTGCAAATATCCCTAAGGACCAGTGAGAATAAATAATTTTGCACTGACCTTAATGAAGTAAGATCTTCTCTGAGGATCTATAATGAAATAATTCTTGCAGTACTCGTGTTAAAGTATGAAGAAAGGCCAAGGGGATAAAATTTATTCTACTAATGGAGGACTTCAGATGTATATTACAGAGGGCAATGGTTAGAGTTCTGGACTAATTCCCAGATGTGAAGATTAAAGTTGACAGTTACAGAGCATACTAGATCTTAAAAACAAAAGCCTTTGTCCAAATTGTGAACAACTGTTGGTGATCCCGGAGTCTTTGAGACCAGGGAGACTGATACATATGCAACTCAACACAACCAGATCCAAAGAAAACACAAAACAGGAGTTCTCACCCTTGCACTTTTTATGTTCCATTTCTCTGTCTTTAATGACAAGAGAAATTCTTACTTTATCTGTAAGTAATATCCATGCAACATGCTGAAAATTAAAATCTCCAGTATAAGATCAGGTGGTCTTCTCCAGAGGGTCAGTCTTTATGCTTTAGTTCCTATTCTCATCAGCTTGCTGAATCCAAAGAAAAAAGTATATCAGAAGATTTTTTTTTTAAAAGGCAGAAGCCTGATCTTTAAAATATGTTTTTCCATAAGCTGTGGAGTCTCTCTGCATAAGAGGAGCCCAAACTGTCCTCCCGGACAATCTGTTGTAGATCAGGTATGGTTTCACACAAGAAAATTGTTCTACAGAGTTGAACAACACAGCAACTTTAGCTTGTTGTATGTTTTAAATACAGATAACACTATAAACAGCATAAAAACCAAGCTTTATTTGCCAAGTCAGGGTTTCTTTAACAGAGATTGTGATGGACAGTGAAATTCCAGAAAGTTCAAACTGACCATCTTAATTCTGTATTGCTTTAAATCTTACACATATTACCCAGAAAAAAAGAAAGGTTTTTGGACATATTACTCAGTTATTGTTCAACTTAATTTCCAATTGACACTTGCTTTCTTGCATTGACAATACAAATGGCAGAAGAAATGTAGAATCTGTCTAGAGCAGATGTCTTCAACTTCTTTACTACAGTCCTACAAAAAGCAACTTGTTAATAATAAAAACTTTTAAATTAAAAAGAAAAATAAAATCTCACGATTTAATTTTGAAAATGCAAGCAGGGGTATTACAACATTTAATAAGGTTGAGGTTCTCCTTATAAAAGGTATATGCTGCTTCTAAGAATTCATAACTATTTGCTCCTATATCTTAACAAAACTAAATTCTGTAATTGAAACAACCACTGTAGGACCGCCCCTCACAGATACGGGGCAGAGAAAGGTTTGCTGTTACCTCCTGCAAAATGTTAAAGAATTCCTTTTAAAAGTAATTGCTAAGTGAGCAGAAGTAAGTGGTTGGGAGGACCTGGGATTGAGTCCACAGGTACCAAAGAGAGTGACTTCAACCTCAATTATGAACAAAAATAGCAAACCAGTCAGGAGGAGAATTTCAAAGACACAATCAATAGTGAGTCTGAAGTTTTAGACTGTATTGATTTTTTGATATATTCGAAGTTTGCCCTTGCAAAGCAGCTGTCTAGCCTATGGGAAAACTAAAGAACAGGTGGGTCTTCACTCTGCCTCTCTTTTCTCATTGTGGTGTGAACCAGCAATAAACTCCAAAGCTCTCTACTCACATCAAGGTCTTAGAAGAAGCTGTAGTTGCTGACCCAATAATCAACACTTTCAAACTCACTGCTTCATTCCTCTCCAGGTACCTATTGACCACATGTTGGAAACACAGTACTGAAAGTTCTTGTAGTGATTGAATTGGAAACCTGAGTTTGTTTTCCTGATCTGCAAGCAAGTTACCTGTTTGCACAAGTGTCTCAACTAAACAGAGGATGTGTCTTCAGTGTCCTTCTCAAGACCAGTCAAGGCAGCTGGATTTTGTACCGTGAAATTACAGACAGTAAGATTTCTTAAAGGTTACTAAATTCTTCTTGTTTTGATGGAAAATTCCAATCAGAATACACAGGCACCCCTTCAAAAATTCTTTCTTGAAATCTAGTACATTTATTGGGAAAAAAATGGCATTTTCACACACACATTACCTCTGAAATGTCTTCTTTGTACTGGACCAACTGTCATTTACTGGTCCATGAGCACACTAGTTAGCAGTAAACAAAATATATCTTAAGGAAACTTCAGGTTCTTATTCACCAACAGTTTGAGGGTTACTTTTTTAATTGCTCATTCAGCTGGGCTGGCAACCAGCTGTAATCTAAATAGAACACTAGCCAGAGATCCAGAAGGAAAAAATAGCATGGACCTCTGTTTCAGGCACATAGAAGCATTTGCACCCTGCAAAAATAGGCAGTCCTCAGCTACACTGCCCTAGGAACAAAGGCATACAGCAAGGACATAAGGTCCCATATGCCTACTGTACTCTACTCTGCTGCCAAGTAAAGTCAAGTAAAAGTAGTCTGGGATGCTCTGCCATCTCCCAACATTTAATCAAGATGATAAACACATTTTTCTTTGTTGGTCAGATGTGTTCTCTAGCTTTGGTCTTCTCTTAGATTGAGATGGAGAACAAGAACCAAACATCAGCAGAGGTCAAGACTGATGTTGTGATTAAGACATTGACAAGGAAGAAAATATTTCTTTTTCCTTCATTCCCTGCTTTCTCTTTCATCTACTCCCTTGACTAGCAGCATGTTGTATTTGCATTTTCTCTCTTGGAGTGAAGTAAAAAATACATAGGTTGAAACTTTCTTACAGATTTGGCTGCTCATCATACAAACACGGCATATTTGCTCTCATTGCTGTCCAATAAATATTTTATGCTTTTCTGATCTAGCAAGCAGTTTTCCAAAGCACACCATAGGCAATGCTCGTCAATTTTGCAAAGCTGTGAAACATCTGGTATGGCTCTAACATGTTGGCAGTGTTATTCATGCCACTCAGCTCTCAATGAGAATTTTTTTTTCCTGTGTGCCAAATTGGAGTTGCTGTGAGTTTTGGGAAGATTGAAGCCTTCCCTAGCAGGTCATTAAATGAGTCATCAGGCCTGAATGAATCTTTGTATTACATGGATCACATGTTTGGTAGTCTCACTGAATACGTTTTCCATCCAGAAGAAAAAAGCAAGGATAACGTTTTGGTGATTCTGTTAGCCATAGCTTTTGCTTGGATTCAGCCTCACTTGTAGTCCTCCCTTCTCCCTGAATAAATCCCATTCCTCCCCAGCAGAAAGAATACATATAAGTTAACCTCCATGGTACATCTAAAGTCATACCCCTTCTGTCATGCCTGAGGCACTTAGCCTTTTATGATGTTATGATCCCTGTGCTTCACACAGCCAGACCACACACACAGGCAGCACTGTGGTTTCTCACTTGTATTCCAAGTTTCTGCATCAAGTGAGAGCTAAGAATGTGGGACCAACATCCAGTTACAGAACAGGTGAAAATATGAGACTTTGCAAAGCATTTAGAGACAGTGTCTTCTTGGTTTCCTGTGACAGTGCCACTGTTTTGTGTCAGAAAAAAAAAGGCCATTTTTCAGGCCTCTTGAGACCCAACCTAATGTTTGCAACAGCTTAAAGCCTGAAAACATAAAAACAGCCCAGGCTTTCAGCAACATGAGAAGCCAGAAGATAGCAGCCTTGTCACCTTCAACAGAATGCCACACCTGAGAAGGATTTACAAAGCCAGCAAAAGCTTTGAGTAACACCAGCTCTGCTAAGAGTAGCAGCAGATTCATGAAATCTGCTCTTTCCAGTTCACCACCAAGCAGATCTTGGGCAGAGAGAACACATATGAGAAAGACAGTTTATTTAAGTACCACCTCTGCTAATACTTGATGCTTTCAAGCCCAGTAATGTCTGCTGCTACACAACTCACTGCTGAATAGCAAAGATTTTAAAAGCAGGAAAAGCATAGGGAAACATCATTGCTGTCTTGCTCATTGCAACCTGGTAGGGAAAAGTCTACATTATTAATCCAGCGAGCTGTTTCTTCTTCATATTGCCCTGTCTCTGTCACCAGTAGCATACAGGTGTTTAAGTGCTGCTGGAGTAGCCAAGACAGACAGGAGTTGAAAGGAGGACCATGCGTCTCTAAGTGCCTCATCAGTAAGAGGAAAGTTAGGAGCAGTGCATGTCACCTGATCCCAATTGCCCTTACATCCCTGATTAACTGTGACCTGTGACTTCGACTTTGTTTCTATCATTTCATCAGACAAATTATTTAGTTTCTCTGACTCTGGAGGTGGGGCTGGGATGTGGGAATATGACTTCCTTGAGCAAAGGTGGTAGTTCAGATGTAGATTTTAAAATCAACTCTGCATCATCCTACTTCTTGTGCTTCAGTAAAGTCACTACCCTTAAACTGCACAGCACCCAGCCTCTCAGCCAGGTTCCAGACAAGGGAGAAAACATCCCCAATACCAAGCATCAGCCATTTTATCCCACTCTTCCAGAGCCTTAGCTGTATCCTAGGCCACAAAAATTAATCTGCAGTAAAGATCACGCCCCAGCATTCTGCTCTGCTTTATTGCCAATTTCCACCCAGGCAGATTCCATTAACACTGACCTGCTGCCGACACAGGTGTTCACTGCCCATCCAACAAGCTTGGACACAAGCAGGCCAGCCTTCACTGTCAAAAATATAGCCAGGTTCTCCCCTGTTCAGTCTGAGTCTGTTCACACCAGTATCTGGTGAATTGCAGTCATAACCCATGTGCCACAAGCCACTCAACAGCCACCACACTGAACAGTGCAGACTAAAAGCACAGTCTTTAGGCATAAATCCTTGGGTTTTTCCCAAATGCTTCTTACCAGGCTTCTTTTTGCTTCTTATCAGGCCAAAGCCTAAATCAAAAAACAGGCACTAAGACTACACCAGTCCTGTTATGAAGCTCTCTCCATGCTACAGAGATGCTTTGTGTTTCTAATATTTGTTAGCTCTCAGCAGAGCATAACCTTTATGCATAGCACCCCAGCCAAAGGTACGGTTACAGCCATCTCAAAAAGGATTCTGCAGGTTTACTTTAGTCCTCTCCCCTAGCTTTAGGCCTGCTAACACACAGTTTCAGCCTTCACACCTGCATGTTAGTATGTTCCTCTGGAGACAAAGCAAAAGAGGAAAATAGATGTTAAACCATCAGTACCTGGAGGTTAGCTTTACCTGAATTCAGATGTCAGCTGAAAAGAATTGATCAGTAGGCTTTTCCTAAATACATCACATAATTTTCAAGCTTAAGAAAATTGCATTTACTCTGACTTGCAAGGTGTAGAAGACTGCTATCATGAGCACGTTGTGAATTCAGTTGTTAAGGCCAAGGAACAAATATAAGAATAGGTATGCAAGTATAAAGTTTAGTACAAATCTGTGTGGAATTTATGGACAAATCTCCTGCAACACAATCCTGCTGGATTCACACTGTTCTTTGTATTTCAAAACAGACTTTTCCAAAGCATTTTCTTGAACTATAGTTTGTATTTAATTCTGAAAATTATCGCTGTATTCCTGAAAAAATCCCCAACACCTTTTTAAATGGATGCCAAGGACAACTCAGTGTGAATTTTTAACTCCTATTTTATTTATCAAAAAGTAAATTGTTTTGGAAATGTGAAACACTTACCTGGATTTGTCTCACCCAGCAATTCTGTTTCCATTTCCTCATCATTTTACGCAGCTGGAGCTTTCAATTTTCTTCTGTGGAGATAAAAGATCAACCTGCTCCCTGCAGCTGCCTGTATTGACTACTGTTTGCTAGCAGGCAGAAAAACAGAAGGCAGTCAGGAAAATAGGTTCCCCCTCATCAATCTAACCCCACAAGTCTTAGTTCTGCTAGCAACTCTTTTATTCCAGAAAGGAATTAAGTGTTTCTAACAATTGCGTAAATAGCCAAAAGCTGCAGATAAGAGCCACAGCCTCTGATAATTCAGCAGGAAGTTCCTTCTATCATCTCTAGCAAGAAAATGGGCTCACTGGTAGAGCTCAGTGCAGATATGGAGCGAACCCCAGCAAACCCCTCTAACCACAAGGCTTCAATGTTGATGAGAGCAGTCCTCATGTTCTCTGAAACCCCAAAGGATAATGGCTTTTTTGAGTTATTAAAAGAGAAGGATCTGCCTCCAAGCATTGGGTAGTGGTGTAACAAATGAGTTAAATGTACAGTAAGGGGATCTCATAGAAGATTAGCTGTAAAAACAAAGTCACATGTTTGTCTTCAGGAAAGAAGTATCTGAAGAAGGGGTAAATATTTATGGGTTGTATCTCTCTTCCTCTTTCTAGGTTTTTATCTTACAATAAATGAGCACTATGTACACAAAACACTTTGTGAATAATGGTATGAACCACAACAGTGTAGAGATAAGGGAGGTAGGAATGCCAAGATCAGTCTTCAAGTCAGTCAGTATCACAGGTGCAGGCCTCTGCTTCTAATGGTGCACAGCATGACCAGCATCTGTTTATGAAAATTGCAGCTCTTCACCAGGTCACCCCAGAATGACACATGACATCAACTAGTGGTATCAGAAAATCAAAGCAGGCTTTGAAATGATTGGATTGTCTCCATTTTCCCACCCCTAGTCTCTGTTTCAGTGGAGGAGTTTGACATAAAGGCATATCTAGTAAATGAGTAAAGGGGTGTGAAGCAGTCGAAATATCCAGTAAGATAAGCTTCCTTCTGTGGAAAACTTCCTTACATACCTTTAAAAAGAGTGGGTGACTACCTTCAGTGCAGCTACAGGAGCATGGAATACCATTAATCTTTCCATGACTGATTTTCTTTATTCTCACAGCTGTTTTGTCTTTATGGAACAAATAATGAGATTCTTTAAGAGGGGCTTTTGAAACACATAGCTTTAAAAAGAGTACGAATTTGTTCTTGTGTCAGTGGAAAACAGGCTATAAGAACATTTCTTGTAGCATATACTTCACATGTGTTTAGCTGGATTTATCCAAAATAAAAGCCTCTTGAAATGTTGCGTTAATTTCTTGAAATTATATATTTTTCCAAGTGGTTATAAAGAGAAACATGGCATTATATAAACCTGTATGAAATGCAGAGGTTCAAAAGTCTATCCCACCAAGTCAAAAAAAGAAAGTCAATTATTCTAAACTGTTCTCATCTTCTTATAAATAGCTAATTCTTTTGCAATGGTTTTTGCCTATAAATCTCAAAGAATATCTATGAGCATGAGACCCTATTCTCAGCCAGGTGACATTTGTCACTCATTGAGTGTAGTGCAGAATGACAGCTGTCATGTCAAATTGTCCATGTAAAGAGCTGTAAGTACCTTATCATCTGCTCTCCTGACTGAGAGCTGATGATAGGACCTTTCCCTGGTAAGAAGTAATTCACCAGGATCTAAGCCATCAATAGAAAAACACAGTACAAACATCTAGATGCTGAGAAGCACCCATCCAAATGTCTCTTGTAGCTTTAACTAGACATTTTATACAGCAGAGGTCTCTCCCCATGAAATATGCCACAAAAGTTTATACATTCTCTGCACAAAAATCTTCTTCTTTAGGCAATTCTTCCTGCTAATTACTTCTGGCAATTATGTAAATACATAGAGACACAGATATAAAAAGAATCACATGTGATGTCAGCTTCCCATATATTTAGAGTTTCACTTTTCATCTAAACAAAAGAGAGGTAAACAAGTAGTCCTGCAAAAACCACCAAGAGATCATCAAGTATAATATACCAATATAATGAAAACAGCACAACACAGTTAAGGCAGCTGTATGTTTGAAAATACAAACCATCTACCTGGAAAATATTAGCTATTTAAATTCTCTTTAACTACCTTTGCTTCTGTTTTTCTCTGTTAAATCAAGTCATGGTTTGCAGCTTTAACAAAAAAGGGTTTAATCAGCCTGTTTCTGATGTAGGGAGTAGGTTGAAGTAATGATAGCAGACTGGAAAGATGTCTTCTGTTGCCTAGCATTGTTGTGCCAAATATAGATACCATGTGTTACAGTCCAGCCCAAGTGATTCCAAAGCATCTTCTTCCATAAAGTCCCTTTTGCTTTGGGAAGGCAACACCTAAACACACAGCCAACTGAGAGATAATAGAATTTCAATTGTCTATAGTGAATGACTGCCTAGCTAAAGCATTCTTCTCTGAAAGAAGTCTGTTGAAAAAAGGAGATGTGCACAGTGTTGGAAAGTTAAAAAAAATTAAAATTGTAAAGTAATTCTGTTTTTCAAAAGAAAAAAACCTACATTTATTTTTAAAAGCCAGAAACAAAATGTCACTTCATTTTTTCTCTCAGATATAAAATAAATAACAGCTTGGTAATAAGCTCTCAGAGGATGAAAACATTTGCACTGAAATGTTTACTAGCATAGGGAGTGAAATTTTCGTTTAACTGATAATGTAGGAACAGTATGCTCCTGGAAAGTTCAAAGAACATAACAGTCAAGCAAGAGGTGGTAGTTTGTTTCTGAACCCATAAAGAAGCATTCACACATATAAACAAGCTTGGAAAGATACTGGAGGCTGTCTGTCCCTCAGTAACTGCTCCCTGATTTTGAATAACTCCAGGTCCATACTCACGCTATGATCAGTCTGTATACGATCTTCAAAGAGTAAAATGCTTTTGTTATTCAAAATAAAGTGCAATAGAACATGAAACAGCATTACTTTTTCTTTAGTAATTCACAAGACAGACTGCCAGTTATTCACCCATAGCAGATTTTTACAGACGTCTTTGATACTTTTCAGTGCAAAACATATTTTAGGGCATTTTAAAACTGACATGTCTGTCCTTCCTTGGATTGTATCTAATTGACAAAGCTGAGATACTGAACATGATTATGATGAGAATTAATCTAAATTAATAGGAGAAGGCTTGGGTAGGCTTAATACAATACTTGTAAGCATTTACTAAACTTACAGAGATTCTCACTTCTGGTGGAACAAAGTTCAGAATAGCTCCCTGGTAACCTCTGGGGTGGAAAAGAAGCGGGAGAGAAGGCAAAACCAAAACTGAGAACCCCTTATAACTGAAAATACATTAAAACAAACAAAAAGCTTGTTTGTTTTAAAAATGCTTACAAAATCCTCATTTGATGCACAAATCCAAATTCAGAATCCTCCCAAGCTATTCCAAAATGGAACTGATTCTTCCACCCCCATCTGATCTTCAATGAGTCAATCACAGCATCAGGAAACTCTATGTGTTCTACAGCTACCTTGTAATACAGACATTTCTCTGGCTTGTTACAGTTGAGATTTAGGGTGAAATTTGTGTCTCTAAAAAAATTCAAGTTTTAGTTCCCAGGCAGCATAAATTGATAAAAGCTTTCATGTCAATCCACTGATTTTTCCCCACAGAACAGGTGATCCTTACCTTCTACCTCTGTCATATGAAGCAGAACAGAGTAGCCAAAATATTCCAAACATACTCACATCCTTTCTATGATTGGCTTTTGATGCAATATAGACAGGTGCAGAACAAACACAGCCCTGCTACTCCAGACTTTTCCAAGTGCAGCCACAGAGATCAGAGGATTTACTATTTCTTTATTAACAACTAAACACATCCTCTTACCATTGAAGGAGGCAATAGCTGATAAGTTTCCTGCATCACAGGAAGCATCTTCTTGAGTTAGGTACATGGGATACTTTGGCTACCACAAGACTCCAGCATTGTTCCTGTCCTAGTATCTGATTGTACAGGGCATTAGACTGGGCTCCAGGAGGCTGCGGGGCCATTCTGTCCTGCTGGTGACCTCACAAGAGTCACTTACTCTGTGCCACTATTTTGCCACAGTGACACGACAATAAAGAAGCCCCGTTTTTTGCAAATTGTATTTAGATTTAGAGGCACTGAGTTCTATTCAGGGCATAGGGATTATTCTCATTCATACAACAGGCTTGGCTTCTGACATGGTAAACAAGCTTCACAGCCAAGATAAAGACATTTCCTTCTCTCTTTTGGTTCTCCTTCTGGTGTGTTTCATCTTATCATTGTAAAAAATGGGGAATAAGCCTACAAGGTACTATTTTATATGTTTAATCATAATTATTACAATAAAGGTTATATTATATCTGGATAAAGAACACACAAACATTTCTTCTTGCTAGCAGGATGAAACATGAAAATTCTAGTTCTGTAGTTAAAAGATGGAGCTTATTTCAGGATGAGATAAGAATTAGCAAGATCTAGAGAATTAATAGGACACACACTTCCAATTTCTCATTCATGCAGATACCTTCAGGGCAGCTGGGAGCTGGCATTTCCTGAGATATTTTAAGAGACCATGAAAGCATATTGTTTTTCTTGCTGTGACAGCAAAGCACTTTTTCACAGGCTTTATCTGATCTGGAAGCAGGGGGAAAGCTACAGTCCAATCTTTAAGTCTGGAATCACTTCTTTCAAAGCTATAGGACCAAACAAGTCCCCAGCAATAGCACCTGAATGGAAGCTGCTGGTACTGAATGTCAGCTGAATGCTGACATGCTCCTCTGGTCAGGCTGCTGATCTGCGAGTTTGGGTATTGAGTTTGGCTGACATCAAGTTTTGGTGCTGGCTATTTTCAGACCGGTGGTTTGACCAAGCATCACTCTATGCAGCAATCAATCCATTAGAGGGAAATAAGAATAGAAGACAGAAGACATGGTACTGATCTGTTCACATTTCACTTTTAACTGTTGGATTTCCTTACTCAAGGATTCACTTCTGCTGTTTATATTATCCAAATAGATATGACTGATTACTTTGAGAGACCTACCATGGGAACATATTATTGCAGACTTCCTTCACTGTTTTATATTAGAACCCTCCATGTTCTACAATGGAAGGTTTAAGGGATACAACTCTACACCAACAGCATCTGCAAACAAAACAGGAAAACAAGTGAAGTAAGAGAGAAAGTAATTTCCCCCAGTTGTGCTCAAGGTATGGACTGCAGCTCAGACCCTTCCAGCCCTCATCTGACCTTGCCAGATGACTTGCATTCTCCCACAGGAAAGCAGACATAGCAGAAAGCTAACGATGTAATGTTTTACAGGAGCATAACTGAGAAAGAAATCAACACCTGCTGCAATCAGTGGGAGCTTCTCCGGCTACTTCAGTGAGCTCTGGGAAGGGTTAGGCCAAGAGGACAAGTAGAAACTGAGGCACAGAAAGTTCCACCCAAATATGAGGAAGACAGAACGTAGAAGAACTTCCTTACTCTGCAGGTGATCATATACTAGTTGCCCAGAGAGCTTGTGGAGTCCCGCTCACTGGAGATATTCAAGGACTGCCTGGATGAAATCCTGTTCCATGTTCTCTAGGGTGATGCTGCTTATGCAGGGAGGTTGGATCAGATGACTCACAGTGGTCCCTTCCAGCCTGACCCACTCTGTGGGTCTGTTAACTCAGAGTGAAAGATCTGCTGCATTCCCTCTGGCTCTAGGGAAGAAACACACAATCTGCTGCTTCCTAAACCCTCATTTTCTGCACTACATGGGCTTACTATGTTTACACTTTTGCTGTCTCAGAAACGTTAATCTCATCAAGAATTTGTAAAGCCTCATCACCTGGATGTGTGTGATTACATGGGAAACTCAGCTCACCCAGCTTCTAGACAGAACAGCAGCAGGGACAAAACAACTCAGAAGCAAGCCAGCTTCACACTAATAATATTGACATCTACATTGGTTGGACTTGATGATATCAAAGGTCTTTTCCAACCTAGCAGATTCTGTGATTCTGCTATTGAAACTTATAGCCTCTACACTGACATTTGAATCCTGTCATTAAACATATGTCAGTGTCTGTGTGAGGGTCTGAAGGGCACCACTGGGCCTGTCTGATGTTGCCTGGCCCCCCAGGGCTCCTCCTGCCTGCCCATGAGTGCTGATTGTGTTGTTCCTGTCAGGACTCAGCTGCACAGCCCCTGAGAGGGCTCAGTTCCCACCATGCCCGGACAGTCTGCACAGTCAGGCAGGATCACTGTCTCCTGGCTCTACTGGTCTGGCACTTCCAACACCTGAATTCTGTGCTGACTCAGCTCCTGGGCAGCCTGTAACATGCCCCTGCATCCACACGGAGGAAAACGACCTGGCCACCTAGTCTCCTTTCCAAACCGGTCCAAGTTTTCTGTTGGGAAAAAGACAGGCATTAGTTATTACCAGCTCTCTCCTCTTGAGCAGACAGAACAAACTGCTCCTATCTTGCAACTGTGAGTCACCCCTTTGGATGGCGGAGAAGGGAAGACAGGGGTGATGATATAATGCCCAGCTCTTTTGGGTTCCCCATCTGCCAAGGAGGGAAAAGCGGACTGTACTGCCAGGCAAAGCTTACAGATCATTTGTTCAGGAAAGTACCATGAGGGCAATGGGGTCAGCCAAGAAGGTAGAAGACAGATGAGTGTTGGGAGAGCAGACAGACCTAGAGCTCTCCCATGCAGTACTGGAGGTACAAGAGCAATCTCTGCCTGGTTAGGGTAAGGCACTCAAATACTGTCCCCACTCTCCTTTCTCACCAGTTTCTTCAGCTGTGGAAAGGACATAAATAAACCAGAAGCACATTCTTCGCTAAAAATCCTTTCAAGAGGCATCTTGTCTTCCAGACACAAAGAAGAAAAAAGGTAGTTGTAAAAAGATCAGCCTTTACTATTTTCATAAGCTGTATTCAAAGGCCCAAGACCCTTGAACATCCCACTCCCATTACTGGCAGCTAAAGGCCAGTATCTGTCATGTATATGATGCTGTTTCCAGCATGTTTTTCTATATATGCACTTTTGAAGACCCAAGAGATGAGAAGAAAGTCTGTCCATGGAATTCAGGGATTTCTTTGAAGTTCTTGCCATTCCTGGTCCAGTGCCTAACTTAACTAACATCTCTGGCTAGGAACATGGTAGTGAAAACAGAAGAACAACAAAAGAAATCACTCTTCCCATCAGCTTGGATTTCTCTTCTAAAATAATAAATCTGTACTTGCAACAGAACCCTCAGAGTTTACACATTCAATAGATCACTGAAGTAAATAATTATTTGAACTTTTAAAAGTCATTTATTTAAATAGTCTATCTATTTAAAGAGCCCATCTGTTTTCTAAATTATCTACAACCATTTGTTATTTTAAAAATTTGAACATATGTGTCTTTAATCTTTGTTTGGGATTTAATCAACCCTCCCAACCTTGCCAAGAGTATTTTAAATAAAACTTCTTTTTGTAAATCAGGGATTTTAATGAACTATTACTAGCTGCCAGTATAATTCTTTTAATAATCAGAGACACGGTTCTGTGTCATGACTCCAGAAAAGCTAGACAAAAATTGGTCTAAATTACTCTTCAAAGCAGCCCTGAAATATCTTCAGAATCTGCTAAGTATATCTGAGTTCATTTCAGGAAGATACCAAGGTAATCTATGTAGTAAAAAGAATAATGAAACTGACAGATCAAATACAGGTTGGAGAAAAAATTGTCCCTAAATGCTGTCTTTGTCCCGAGCCGTGACCCTCAGCATCACTAATCAGGATAATAGGCCATTCATTGGAAACCCTTTTCCCTCACTCACATTTCAGAGCCAGGCATGGGAAGCAGACAGTCCTCCTCTGGGAGACACCATAGGGCTGCAGGTGACACAGGAGCACCTCATTTTATACTTCTGCCTTGTTTCCCAGGCAGAATATCCCAGAGCTTCACTGGCTAGGTGGTCATCTCCTCCCACACCATGTCACCTGTCAGATGTGTATCTCATGCACCTTTATTCAGAAAGGCTGTGCTAGAACAAACTGAACAACTCTACTATCTCTGTGTCCTGTTCTGCACAGCAGCAACAAGCAGGTAACTTTAAGAATAAAATAATAGATCGGGCCCTAAAGGTTACTCCCCTTCAGTACGTCCCCAGTTTCCAACAGTTTATAGACCAGACAAACCATAAACTACAGACAATGACTACTTAATAACCATCTAAAGTATTAAGTCTTCCTTGACCTCCCCAACATCCTTCTTGAAACTGTATACATTTCCAAAATCCTTGACATCCTACAGAGTGTCCACACCCAACTGTAAACTAAATGGAGAACCATTTGCTTCATTTATATTAGAGCTGCTAGAAAATGCTTTCATATTATTACCCTGGATTCCACCCTATGAAAAACAGTTAGCAGTCAATTCCTATTCATCTGTAGGCAAACATTTACCGATCTCCCCTAGTTCCATCTAGTATTTGAAGAAAATCTTAGTGCAATTTTCATTTAGCTTGGGTCATAGCAGTTTCTGTGGTTCTACTATTTTTCCCCACTTCCTGTCATTATCTGCAAAGTACAATTGAAGCAGAATGCATTGAATCAGAGCAAAAATATAAAGTTAATACCATGGAACAGTTGTCAATAACTTAAACCATGCTAACACACAGATGTGGTAATACACTTCAGCATTAAATGCTGCATATGCAAATAGGAGCAGAAAATATTAGAAATTTTCTTTCTGCAGAGCTGTTCCAGGATGTGGGTAGACAGTCTGAATCCTGATTTCTGATTCTCTGAAATCTCCATCCCCTGTGACCAGTGCCACATGTAATCTATAGATAGTATCAAAACTGGGGCCAGACCTCATATACTGCTGGAAATGGACATGCCTGAAGCATGGTGTGCCTACACCCCTAAGCTTCTTGTGAAGCACTAGCAAAGATGAATGGGTTTCTGCCTGCCACACAGCAACAATGTTAGAGAAACAAAGAAAATGAAAGTTGTTGAGAAATATTCTGAAGTAGGCAGAAAGCATCAGGCTTTGAAAGCAAAACACCTTCAGTTCCCAAACATTTGCCTCAAAAGAACTTGTTTAATGTGGGGCAGCCAGAGTACTTGAACTATTTTCTGATGGCCTTTTCCTTAGACATGCACTGGGTTTCATAGGAAAAGTGAAAGGCTGTGGTGGTCACTCTCTAAACTTGAACTAATGTATAAGATTTAAGTTCCAGCTCCTACCAAGACACCAGACTACTAATTTTAATTTATTGCTTAGGAGGTTACTTAAATGACATTTCCACTGAGAAGACACTGTTATATCCTCATAACAATCTTATTCTTCAAGTTATTAATAGTTACCAAAGAGGTAGAGCATGTAGTTATGGAAAACCTTTCAAAGCTGAGGAAATAATGTCACTTTTATTCAGTAATAAAATTAATAGAATTATAAAATTAGACTTGTGCATAATTCAGGTTATTCCTAATATAACTTGGTCATTTTTAGTCAACTGTAAAAAGAGAGCTGCAGCTTAATTGAAAAGCTTTCTCCTTTTATTTCTCTCTTTTTGTGTTTGCAGTGTATGCAAACCTGCTCTACTAAACAGAGATTAAACTTACTTTTAGTCGTGGCAAATTCCAAAAGTATGAAATTACTACTTCCTTTAGGTTTGATGTTAGACTAGAAAATTCTCTTCCTATGACCATAAGGAAGAGAGTGGAAAGAAAACAATTCTTCAGTGAACAAGCTGAGAAACTTGGAGAAAAATCTGTCCAGACCTTCTAAGAACTGAAATATTTATTATTAAGTCAGAAGGGCAGCACAAGAAATGGTGCCCACAGAAAGGATCTTGGAGAAGGAGAAAAAAGCCCAGGGAATGGAATATGTACTCCCAAACAAGCACTGACTGCTCAGAGTAATGCTCAGCAGCTCAAGAGATGTTTCCCAGTTACTTTCAGGAGTGATGGTGGAAGAAGACCTGCACAAGCCAAATGTTTTTATCACTGCAGCACTCAATTGTTTTTGAGTCAGCACTTAAGGTCCTCTACTGATCTGGAGGCCAGTAAGGTAATACAGAAATTTAGCTGACTCCTTTTGTCTTTCAGATTTGGAGAAACAGTTCAGATATACAGAAATAAAAATGCTCACCTGATGCAGTCTTGCAAAGCCAGAGTTAGCAGGTATATTGAGGAAGCTACATGAGCCTAGTAGCTACTAATATGTTGGGATTTGGTGTGAAGTTGTCAAAGTGCTCACAAAATATGGCATCTTTACAGACTGAATGGTCAAACAATGGTCAGCACACCTTTTTTCACTGTTCCTCACAGGAGCAAGCAATTATTCCTCCTTTAAAGACAGGAATTTTCTAAAGTGTATAGATCTCAAGAGGTTTCCACACCGACAGAAGAGGCAGAAATTGAGGAACTCTTTCTTCCCTATTGCAATTTCTTAATCTTTTCAGAAAAGTTCAACCCACTAAAAGAGACACTTAAAGTACGCTTATGAGACAGATGTCCTGAATCCTTAAGCAGACAAGGATCCATCTATGTGTCTATCTCAACTTATTTCAGCCATGGGCAAATCCAGTATATAAAATTTCTACAGGTTTCTTGAAAATAAGTAGCTTTTTAGGGAGATGAAAATTAGAGCTCCCATTGCTATAAAACTAGAGGCATAATTCTAGCAATTTGCTGTTTTGTGAGTCAGCCCATCAGCCTGTGTGGGTTTGCCAGCCAGCCAGCACAACAGGAGCGTCCACTATCCCTGCTGGACAGAAAAGTCCATTTTTGCTCTCAGTCAAAACAATAAATCATACTGGCACAGAAGGTTAGATGTCTCCCATGTTAAAGACCTACAAGGGAAGGAAAGATGTGCTGCTAATTGGAAAGTGACAATCAGGAACCTGAGTGCACTGATAGATTCTGCAATCTCTTGCTATCCAGTGGTTTGGCTGCCTGTGTGAAAATCCAGCCTTGCCATGGTACAGGCTTTTTACTTGGGCCTGCTGGGCAGAAGCTGGATGAAAAGGGCTGTGACAAGCCTCATGTGGTATTTCCAGCTATAGAGCCTTCACCCCTTGGCTTGGGAGCTTCTCGGATCCTTGCCTAAGCTACTCAGCAGGTACCTATTGTACTCAGTAGGTACAAATGCTTGTGCCCTGAGCATTTATCTGGCTGCCCCTGACCATGTATCTGGCTAGACTTGAGACCTACCCAGTCACTGTGAATTTATCTGCCCATTAATGGACTTCTTGTTGGACTCTGGCTACTGCTCTCCTTCTTCAGGTGCTCCCGGTCAAGAAGAGCCCTGCCGTGATGTGCTGACCCTTAGCTCCTGCATTTCCTTCCCTTCTGAACCCACACCCCCCCTTGCTGTTTTTTTGACAACAAAAGAGCAAGAGGTATCATGGAAATTTACCCTTTTTACCTCATTTATAGTTTCATTTCACCAATGAATATAAAGGTCTTTTGAAAGGTGGAAATGTGTCTCATATCCTCCATACATCAATCTCTCTGTTTTCTCAACATTTCCCTGAAGAATACTAGTCTTTTTGTGTTTATGCAGTAGAAAATTTATGCATTAAAAAAAGCTTAATGTCCATAGAAATACAGAATAAAACAACATTGTTGGGGTAAACAATATTACCTTCATGATGTTTACAGTTGAAATCACAAATCAGGTGTTAGTGGGGTTCATTGATGATGGATTCTGTGAGTCCATAAAGTTGGTATATATTTAAAGGAAGAATAGTTGGGTATTTTTGTGAGATTAAGTGGAAAAACTCCATCATGTTCATGAATTTTCCTGAGCGAAAAAATAGCAGGAAGATGGAAATTCTCAAGGGAAAAATCAGATATTTTCTCAGCTTTGCTAAGCTTTGTACATGTTTAGAAATAGGCTGCTAAGCTAGGGGGGGGCGCCTTCATCTGAGGTAGCAGTGATACCCTATGTTCCCATATTATTATACTTTGATTTGCAACTGAGAAATTGAATTGGTCTGCAGAGAGCAGACACATCTAGTAAAACTAATCAATTACAGCCAAGAAAAGAACAAAACAAAACAATTTTTTTTGCTAAATCGGTATTGCAGTGGAAACATTATAATCAGTTTTAACAGCTTGAAGACACATCAGCAGACAGCAACCACAGCTTAGCAACTGTGATCGAAACGCTTGTCTTTCAGCTTCCTCCTGAGGATAACAAAGTATGTAAATAAAACTAAGGTATTAGTCATGGCTAAATTACATAAGCTGTTACAAGTCTATCCCATTGTCCTTTCTAGGAAGAGAGTAATTCCTGTTAAACTGAAAACCATGTGAAAGTAGTAGAAACACAGTGAAAGGCAGAATGTGACTCTGTCACCAGTTCTCCTCGTCACTGGCAAACTGAATTGTCCATTGCTGTCCTGATATAAGACTGAGGCTCCTAAATCACTTCTCCCTGCTGTCTGTGCATCTAATAAACACCTGCAAATAAAAGCAATATGAAGATTCAAAAGAATAATAATTTAGCCTTCAACTGTCATGTAATGTCCCTTTTCCACAAGTGAGTTTCATTTCTAATGTATCCCACTCACAAAAGCTCATGGAAAAACACAGTGGTCACATAATTATTTGTGGTATTCCCATGTGGGTTAATTATTACTCTCTTTAGCAGCAGATGGAGCATTATGGCAAATCACCCACTAGGAATTCCTGAGTGGGTGCTGATCCTGGTCGGGGTACCATCTCCCAGCTGAGAGACTGAAACTAGCAGACAGTATGCAGAGCATTCACTGAAATCTCCCAGCAGTTGAGGGAGTTGCCCTCAACACAGAGTCCAGCTCTGTTCTGTTAAGGAACATTCCTCCTTCTGGCCCTGCTACAAGGTCACTTGAAAGTCAAGCTGAGAAACAGGTCCCATGGTGGCACCTCCTGTCTGTCTCGTCCCTGTCAACAAGATCTGCTTCACCTCACTGAGTCCAAACAATATTAGAAAGAACACAGCATCCAGCCTTGACTTGCTGTGTGGTTTCAGTTGCCATGAAACACCATGATGATTGGTTCCTTGGAGAAATCAGACAAAAAACAAGATTAAGTGTTTTGAGACATGTAGGAAGACCAAAACACACAGTTTAAGGTCTAACAGTTTAATACTTGTTATTCTCTAGGATTCTCCATAGGGGCTCTGTCTGCTGTGATAATGCAAAAAATACCTTCAAAAAATAAGTAGGGGAGTAAACAATTACAGTAGCAACTTCTATATCAATGAAGGAAAAAGAAGTAAATTGTCCACATGTTCCCAAGCTGAATTAGTATCAGTTAATAACTAACACTTGCTGCTTGTTGTATAAAAGTGTATAGAGATCCTCTCTGCTATAGGCTCAGGAATAACACTGTATTATGGAAAACAACTTTCTAAGGGATGGCTCTTTTTTAGTTACCTTGCAGATATATTTGCACATGGAGGACAAAGGAGCAAAGCAATAATTTCCATATAAAAAAACCCAATTGTACTCACTTGCACTCACTAGCTGAATGACTTCACTTTCCAAATTTATCATTTTAGAAAGCAGCATGAGTATATGTGTGAGTGTGCTTGTGTGTGCTTTTCTGTGTATATATACCAGTACACACCTAACTGAAAAGATGCGAGAGCACAAGACTTGGTAGGTGGCTGCACAGATGCTCAGCTGACTTACCAGCACACATTCTTGACATAAATTTTCAGAGGAAAGCTCTTTCTTTTACATATTCTGTTGTGCTAACTGCTTTTGGAAAGAACTGTCTGCCTTTTTTGTCATTTGAGATTAGCTCAGTTGGTTAGAGCACACTGCTAACAATGCCAAGGTTGTGGGTTAGAGCCCCATACGGGCTATTCACTTGTGAGCTGGACTAAATGATCCTTGTGGATCCTTCCAACTCAAAATATTAGTGAGATATACCATTATTTTCCTACAAGAAAACTATTTTATTCGTAAAAGCTGTTTCATGAGAACGTCTTACTGCTCTGCTAAAGACAAGGCCATGCAGGTACAGCCATCACTGGTGCCCACAGTTACAACAAGCTAGCTGAATTTATCCTGCAGGTAAGGGACTGCAGCACAACACGAGGGCACAGGTTAGCTCTATCACTACCTCCACAACATGGAGTGGTCCTCTGAGTCAATACATCCCACCCCTTGCCTCAGATACAATTCACCTTTCCCAAAAGTTCAATACTCATGGATTATGTTACCAATCTGTGCACCTGGTAGTTTCCTGACAGGTTCAGACCTCTGTCACAGCACCTCACACGCTGTCCACTCCCAGTGCAGTACTGGGCCTTGCTGCAGGTTCCCATACAGCAGCTACTCAAGCTGGCATGTGGTCACTCATGCCTTAAGGCCAAGGCCAAGTGGGGAGACATAGCCTGTTCCAGCTAGTAATTCATCAAACACAATGCCTTTTGTAAGGTTCCCAACGCACCATCCAATCCCTATGATCAGCTCCCCAGGTTCACCTGCCTTCCTACTTTTACACACTTCCCTACTCTTAGTCCATGACTGATGGTGCCATAATTAAATATCAACATTATATTTCTTGCTCTGTCCAAGCCTAGCTGCCCAATATCACATAAAGCCACATCACTGTATCTTTTGCTTATTAGAAATATCCTCATTTTAAGCTTCCATAGCGACATAAAAGTCATTCAGTTTTCTGCTTTAAAACTCCTGAAAACATCTTTATTTCTAAACTCAGATAAAAGCAAGCCCATTTTCTGGGGTTCTCTTCTCTTCATACAATATTAGAATCTAAGATATTCTTTGTGACCTTTTCCTCTCTCTCTTTCTTTCTGTCTTTCTTTCTTGGAAAAGGCTGGAGCTATCAATGGGATAGAGCTATCTGGCACTAAGACTGACCAATATTGATCCAGCTGGCCACTGACCTCACCTGCCCCCAGACTTTTCCCTCTGTTAGCCCATCACTACAGGTCCCAAAACAGCACTGCCATATGGCAGAGGGAGCCCCGCAGCACTGTCAGGCAATGGCACTTAGAAGAATCCTCCTGCCTCTTATATTCTCCAAGTTTCTTTCTAGTGGGACCTGGGAATCTAAACAGGAGCTAAACTCCAAATTATAGGCCTCAGTGTTCATAGGACTTTTTCTCACTCGCCATGTTCTCTTTTCAAACAGTAGCCTGGAGAAACATGTGCTTTGCTAAACAAAAGCAGAAAGAATACAACTAAAGAATCTTATTCCAGATGCCAAGGGATTGGCTTTGCCAAATCAGGATTCTGAAGCACCTGCAAGTGGCCTTGACTACAGCATTCATAGAAGTCTTTCTACAAGGTCTTACAATGCTTTTTTTTTTTTTTTTTTTTTTTTTTTTTTTTTTTTTTTTTTAAATGAAGCTATTTTCTTGTAATCATGATTGAGATGGAAATCCAGCAGAAACACAAGCCTTAAACAATTCAGAGTGGGAAGAAAACCCCAAAACCAAAACAAAAAATAAGACAAAACAAATCAAACAAATGAAACAAAAAATCCCAGAACTAATAACAAAATACCCTATCACAAACAAAAACAACAAACACATACACAAACACAGAAAGGACTAATCCTGTGTGCTGCAACTGCACCATGGTAGAGTTTTACTAGACTTGGGGAAGTATTTTCTAATGGCAATAACAATGAGAGTCAAACACTACCTGCCTGGTAAAGGATGACTCCCATTAGAAAAGGTAGAAAGAGAACATTAAACAAACAGCTGTCAGCACTGCTTTAGAAAGAATCAATTCTGCCTTGAAAAGCTACAGGCTAAATCAGCTCTTGTCTGAACTTATAGACCAAGTATCAGTCATCCCATACACACACCTTTTGACATCATTAGGTAGACCAGGAGCTGCATTTCACACTGGGTTGGCTACCTGGTGAGATCTTAGTGTTTGTAAGTATGTCCTGTGTATGCACACACAGCAGCTAAGTGCTTTCACAGCAGACCAGCCCAGACAGCAAAGCCCTGATGCAGACTCATCTTGTGGCACTGTGGGGACTATGGCTTGATTTTGTGTGGCCAGTATCAAGCCAGACACCCTCAGGTTTTCTTCCAAAGTGCTTGCCTTATCTCTGGGGCAACCTGTGTAGAACTCAGGGGGTAGAGCACCTGGTAGTGGTATCTCCACTGTCAGCCCCATATCCTGCCTCTTATCATCCCATGCCTGTAGTCCTCCTCCTCACAACATCCTCTGTCTCCATCACCCAAGGGTTCTTATGCCAGCTGGTGGATGGGGTCGGCCGCTTGGGACCCAGAGAGCCACAGCCACCCCAAAGGATGTCTCGCTAGAAACAGCTCCTTGGGCGGTCAGGGCGCTCCTCAGCTGGGTAGAGGGGCTTCTCAGCATCGGGCAGAGCAGTGATTTTTCAGCTCAGTGATTTCAGCTTTCAGTGATTTCAGCTCAGTGCTCTTAGCTCATGCCCTTGTGAGTTTGCCCCTCTTTTAGCCGGCCGTGGTGAGAGAGAGAGAGGTCTCGTGTGGAATTTCCACAGGTGGTACTTTATTGAGAGGGTACCAGTGAAAGGCTTCAGGGACGAGGAACCTCTGCCGACCAGAGGAAACCCAGGGGTTTTTATGGGACACCAGGGTGGGATGAAAAGGGTACAGAACCAATCAATTGTAACAGATCTACATAAAATCCCGAGGGGGCTTGTGGGTCTCCGGACAGGTCGCCGTAGCTGGGAGGTTTGCCGTTTTGTCCTAGGGGCTCAGGGTGAAGTTGCGAAATTCTTCCTTGACTCCTCAGCTTAGCTCCCTCCAGGGCAGAGCAGGCGGGGCTCCGCCCACCTCCACAGGTTCTCCTGTCATAACAAGTATGGTTTTCTCTACACCACATTACATTATCATGGTAATTATTAAACCACACATCTAAGAAAAAGTCAAAAAAAAAAAAAAAAAAAAAAAAAGCAAGCATCTGGTAAATAAGAAAAACTCCTGTTACAACTGAATTCAGTGAAATAAACTGCAGACTTCTTTAGGCTGAGGTAAAGTAAACTTCACTGTAACTTACTGCCAAAGGCTAGTAGCAATGGCAATACCAGATTATAGGACTGTGCAGCAAAGGAATACAACATAATACCTCAATACACCTCTTTAATCAGGTCATCTGTCCCAGGGTCTCATCTCATATGACGGCCATGAAATGAATATCTGCAGAACAGCTCAAAACCAAAGGAAATAAGAAGCCATCTTTCCCCAGAATACTCTTTCGGTCTCCTAAAATGTATGTGCCTGGGCTTCCAGCAACAAAATCTACATTTTATTCCCAGCAACAAAATCTACATGTCCTAAGGCTGCTGGCATGAATGTTAGGCTTCCTCTTTCAGCAGAGGGAAGATGATAGCTAAGGAGCAATCTCAAATTTGGTACTTATATTTCTTTCAGGAGTGGAAAATAATAACAGCTGTGTCTCTTTCCTGTGTCAGGGAGGTCATCAAAGAGGACCTATTTGGAGTGCTTCTACCCGTTTTTTCTTTGTTTTTATATATATATACACACACCTAGACAGTGCCTGGAGCAACACACAGGCTCTTTGCTGGATTTAACCCATGTGCAGTTTGAGGACAGAATGCTCCCAATAGGCAGCAACACCTCAGCAGAAACAACAAGCAGAAGTAGCCATGGCCTATATTTCACTGTTAATCTGCAGATGTTTGCAGAGAGAATAACCAAAGTCTTTGAAGATCCCAAGCTGCTGGAGTCCCAATCTCCACCGCTTTTTTCAATGCACATTCAATATTTCAAGATTTGCTTTCAGAAGGAATCTCTCTCTGTGACCTAAATCGCAAATGACCTGAATGTCTCTTATTTTGGATCTTTGTTCTCAGGCAACAAATGATGTGCTGGGAGGAACAAAACTTTTAGTTCTTATAAAAGCATCTTGACACAGTCCATTAATAAGGTGGTTTATATCCAAAGGAATTTCCCATATCAACCCAAGTATCAAAAATCACCACCATAGCAGGATGTTGATGCCCTCAATATAAAATAAAATAAGGTGTGGTGGTTGTCATGGTGACTTTCAATCACACTGGGCACTTGCAGCAACTTGAGGATAATGATTCAGAAGTTGAAATGCAAGGTGCTGTTTCAGAGGAAGATATTCTTAAAAACCACTTTTTCTTTCTGTTAAATCCTTTTTTTTTTCAGATTGTCTGTTCTGGTTTACTATTGTGGCTTAAAAATAATAGAATAAATGTACTTGAATCCCAATCCCTTTTTTTGCAAAGAAGAAAATCCCCTCTTTATGCTTCTTGCCGACAGATTTCATCTTCCTGACTCTATGAGTTTTCACGAAGTTTGCCTTGTCAAAAGACTTCAGAGACCTCTTGTATTTCTCGTGTGCAACATAAAAATTTATTGCATAGTTCAGTTGAAGAATACTAAAGCATAACAAATAATAGTTCCTTTTGAAAGAATTGTCAAGATTATTTGAGTTGAAAAAGTAAGAGTTTGTTCCCAGCTGGAGACAAACTATTCTTTCCCATCAGAGAAAAGAAAGGGATTCATGTACAGTTGTGTTAGGAATCAGTCACACCAGTTTCAATTGGACTATAAGGGTCACCTTAGGACTGATCCATATTTCTCTAATGATGCATCTCCTTTAAAAATTCACAAAGCTGTTAGATGTCCTCTAAACAATTTCACTGAAGATATGAGTCTTTCTGTGTTACCAGAACTCTCCAAGGTGTGACTTTGTTTCCTGACTGGCTACTGCAGGAGGACCAAAGCTAAAGTTTCAGGAGAGGCTCCCGCCAAATTCAAATTTGCATAGCCATGGCTGTAACAGCTGCGTGTTTGTCTGACATTTGCTAGCATGGGTGAGACTGCTACCAGGAACAAAAATACAGCTTAGAAATCTGTTACTGAATATAGGATTTAGGATCACTATTTGAAAGCTGTTGAGGAACATATTTAGTGCAGGTAGCTCGGGGTGCAGCTGCAGTAGGAGCTGCAGGTCAACCTCTGGGTGAGACCCCCAAGGCAGGAGGCCAGGAATTGGAAACCTTTGGCACAAAAAAGAGCACAGCCGCCTGTGGCACCAGCCAGGAAACCAGACACTGAGGCATTGCAGGAGCCAAGGACTCAGTGGCAGACTTTCACACACAGAGATTGTGAGGTATAAAAGCTCAGGGTTTCTTTTCGAGGTCCCTCCTTGGAGGCACCAGTTTAAGCTGTGATTCTTTTGCTGCACAAGGATTAAATTCAGGATCCAGAGGTCTGAGACTCTGCTGTGAAACATGGGGTCAAGCCAGTAAGGAAACCACGTCCAGCTGTACAAGTGGAGGGATGTAAGGCACCTATCATGTCACTGGGGCCCCCCTGTTGTGAAAGCGCCTCGGTTCCAGATCAGGTGGTGAAAGCATGACTGCCAGAGTGGTCCATGGATGGTCAGATAGAGAAGTTTCCTTAAAAAAGCCAGTGGTAATCTGATGCTCTATGTCCCAACATGCTCTATGTCCCAACAGTTCTGTATAAAAAGGTAACCTCTTAGTGCAGTGTGATGAGTGGGAAAAGGAGAGCCTCACCTTGTGTTGTTTCACCCATTGCTGTGTGACCAGGGCAGAGATGAAAGGAAAGATGAGGCTGAGTCCCTCACAGAGCTGTTACTCTGTTCCTGAAGACATCTTCAATACCCATGTCCCTTCCTGGCAGGGATGAACTCAGGGACATACAACAAGTTGTCAGCATGTGTGGGAGCAGCTGTTTCCCAAAATATCCCCAAAATGAAACATTCATGCTTAAGTTGCCTTGGCACTTGACTTGTCAAGATGCAATCATCCAGGGAGATTATTCAAGCTCCTCACAGGAAGCGGGGAATAAACCTATCCTGTTGCAAAGAGGAAGCTAAGGGAATCACCCTCCCACAAACAAATATCTCGCAGCAACAACAGAGTCAGATGGAAGGAAATGAGGTCACCCCACAGTTTTCATACTGTTTTGAGTCCTGGCTCAGAACAGGCTGAGCCTGTTTTACCAGTAGCAGGTAAAACTGTTTTACCTGCTGTTTTACCAGTAGCAAAGTCTCAAACTGGTGTCAGGATTACACTAACCTGGGGAGTGATTTGCCAGGTCCATCTCTTTGCTCTGCCTGGTGTCTGGAGAATTAAAAAGCAGTGGGACAAAAGCCTGCCAGGAGCCAGCCTCAGTCAGAGATCACAAGACCACCACTGCAGAAAAAGCTTCTAATTCAATAGGAATTACACAGTGACTAGTATTAAAAAAATCACAGAATCACAAAGGTTGGAAGAGATCTTCAAGATTATCTGTCTAATCATCAACGTAGCACTACCATAATCATCCCAAGCCATATTCAGATGCCAGAAGTGCCACATCCAGATGCCACTTAAACACTTACAGAGAAAGTACCACCACCTCCCTGGGCAGTCTATTCAAAAAACCTAACCACCTTTTCCACGAAAAAAATTCTAGTGTCTAATCTGAACTTCCTCGGTGGAACTTAAGATGATTTCCACTTGTGCTTTCACTTGAGATATGGCAGAAGAGACACCCTTGCTGCAACCTCTTTTAAGACAGTTGTAGAGAGCAGGAAAGTCTCCCCTCAGCCTCCTCCAGGCTAAGCACTCTCTGGTCCCTCAGCTCTTCCTCATAAAACATATTCCCTAGATTCTTTACCATCTTTGCTGCCCTTCTCTGGACATGCTCCAGCACCTAAATGTCCTTCTCAAAGTTAAGCGCCCAGAACTGGACACAGCACTCAATTTGTGGCCCCACCAGTGCTGAGTACAGGAGGACAATCACTGCCCTGGTCTTGCTGGCCACACTATTGCTGATACAAGCCAGGATGCTCCTGGCCTTCTTGGCCCCCTAGGCACACTGCTGGCTCATGTTCAGGACCTGTCAATTCTCCCTGGTGAACATCAGACCACTGGCCTTGCCCATTGATCCAGCCTGTCCAGACCCTGCTGAGGCCTTCCTGCCCTCCAGCAGGTCAACACTCCCACACAGCTTAGTGTCACCTGCAAACTGACTGAGGGGGCACTCGATCCCCTCATCCAGATCATCAGTAAAGATATTAAACAGGACTGGCCCCAATACTGAGCCCTGGGGAGTACCAGTAGTTACCAGCCCCAGCAGGATTTAGTTCCATTTATCTCCACTCTCTGGGATGGACTTCCAGCCAGTGTTTCACACAGAGAAGAGTGCACCCACCCAAGCAATGAAGAGACAGTTTTTACAGGAGAATGATGGAGGAGACAGTGTAAAAGGCTCTACTGAACTCCACACAGAGAACATACACATTCTTTCCCTCATCCACTAAGCAGGTCACTTTGTCAGAGAAGAAGACCATGTTGGTCAAGCAAGACCTGCCTTTCCTAAATCTCTTGGGCCCAATTCTCAAGCTTGTCCAAGTCCCTTTAGATAGCATTCTATCCTTTAGGATTTTCACGACTCACATGACTCAGCTTGGTACTGCCTGCAAATTTGCTGAAGATTCAAATTTCTTTGATTTCTTGTCTATGCTGTAAGTGAAGATATTAAATAATGCTGGTACTGGGATGGATCCCTGAGGGACCACTTGTCACTGATGTCAGTTGGGGACTCTGAGCACTACAGTCTGGATGTGACTGTCAAACACTTCCTTATCCAATAGTGCACTCATCAAAACCATCTCTCTCTGAAGTACAGATATTGTAGGAGGCCATGTATAAGGCTTTAAAAAATCCTGATAAATAACATCAATAGCCCTTCTCTTGTCGACCAGTGAAGTCTCTCCATCATAGAAGGTTGGGCAGGACTTCCCCTTGGTGAAGCTGTGCTGGCTAAGTCACCTCCCTGTCCTCCATGTGCCTTAGCACAGCTTCCACGAGGATTTGTTCCATGATCTTCCCAGGAACAGAAGAGAGGCTGATCTGTCAATAGTTCCCAGGGTCCTCCTTGCTACCCTTTTGAAAGATACATACAGTGTTCCCATTTTTCCAGTCACCTGAGACTTCACCTGACCAGTACTGGGTTCTGGTCTGGTTCCCTTGATAATCATTCTTATCCCTCCCGTCAACAGAGTCTAGCTCCACAAACTTGTAACCTAATGAGGCCAGATCTCTGCAGGTGTACCTTTCAAGGCTACAGAAACAAGACACATAAGGGCATTTCACAGATCATCAAAATCAATCCAGCTATGATGGGGAAACATACTACTGAATCCTTTTCTAATTATACTGAAGGGAAATAAGCCTTTTTTCATCTTTCACCATTTGCTTAGCCCTGATCACAGTATCTAAGAACTGGCACATTAACTGTCACAATACATTGCAGAGATAACACTATAGCTTGGTTCACGGCCTACATCACAGTCAAAAGGATCAGAGTCTAGAATTAAATGTGATTATGTGTCAAAATTTGGGCTTAAAAGAAACCACCCATTTACTTCTTACTTTCTGTTACCATCGTAAAAACTGACTCCTTCCTTGTATCAGCAAAAAGCATGCTTTCAGACACTGGAGAATTAGAATCAGGAGAGTGGTTAGTGTCTTGGACAACTACTTCAGCTTTGAGTCACAGTCTATACCAGCTTAATGTGTTTGTGAAATCGTGGCAAACATCTCAACGGTTTATATAAGAAAAGTCTACAAGAGAAGTCTGTACAAGAAAGACAGGGAAAAAAGACAGAATTAGAGTGTCTATAATAGTTAGATTTTAAAATATCAATTCACAAATTCAAGTGCCAATTTCAGCCAACTCTGAGTTCAAAGCTGTGTAAGGAAGCACAAATCTGAACAAGGCTATCACAAAGGCAGTGAACGTCCTCTAAACAATGACTCAGATCAGCAACAAGATTCTCAGTCTGCTGTGTTTTGCTTATTCAAATTTACCTTCACAAGGAAAATGAGAGTGAAGGTTTTGATAAACTCTTTCTTGAACTTCATAAATTTTGATAACTCTTCAGCCATGTAAACTACATGCAGCAGTTCTAACCATGCACCCTTAGCCTCTATGGATAAGTTTACCCTAGTTCATGAGTAAGTTACAAAATAACTTTTCAACACACTGCTTTTTAGCTTTATTAGATATAAAGAAAGAGACCCCTTTCTTTTCCAAGTCCATTTTGTCATGGCAGTTTTCATGAAATCATTTAATTCAGCTGCAGCATTATGCTCCTGAGTGTCCCTTGCTTGCTGGGAATTTTCTCTTTAATGCAGGTAGTTTGACTGAAATAGTTGTTTCGGAATTTCCTGTAGGTGTAAAATATCTGTGACTACTGGTTTCATTACACAGCACTTAGGCAAAACACATGAGGAGAAAAAAAATCTTTAATTAGACCACAACAATGCATGAAATGGAAGGTTTGGGGATAAGTCCTTCTTCACATTACAAGAGTCATTTCAAGAGACAAAGAACAACAGAGACAAAAAGGGAGAGACAGAGGGTCAAGGGGTGTCAGAAAGAGGAAAAAGAGAATGGAAAGATGAGGAGCCAAAGAGGCTGTGATAGGCTCACAGAGGAATATAGAAACACGTTTTAGAAAGAGTGAAAAAGTGAAGAGAAAAAGACAGGCTGTGAAGGAAGAGAAAGGCAGATACCAGACAGAGAGATCCAGGCTGGGAGAGAGGGTGAGACAGACGATTAATACACTACAGCAAATACTTTAGTGTTCCCTTTTTATCAAGTAATATCATCTCTGTAGTTTGCCCACATTCCTTCACAAATGTCTGAGAGTTTATTTGTTATTCTAATTAATTCTGTGTATTTCAGCAATTTTCTTCAACACATTTTGTGCAAAGTTCAACCTATTTTTCCATAAATATTCTTGATCAGCCTTCAAACTCAATTTATGGAGATTAATTTTTACTTCAATATGTAATGATCTATTTTTAGATCTCTTCTCAGAGATCAAGCATGCGTATAATCTGAAATTCTCATAAACTCTATACACTGCTTCAGTCACCCAAGAAAAAACTCAAATACTTTTATTGGGCCTTCAGGACGGATCAAAGAAGGCTGTGAATATTTACAGTGAATCAAGATTAGGCACAGAAAATTCAGAAGCATGTGCCAAAATAATGAGGTTTTCATTATCACTTCACAGACAAGTCAGAAACTAGTGGAGGGGGGGAAATGAGTTTACTTTATAATATAGATTTTACACTATAAATAGTCAAATATTCATATCTGGAAAATACAGTTATGGCGGGGAGCAATAACAGGCAGATATTAAAGAGTGTTAGAAGGAATATCAGCTCCCTCTATGGATCAAATCCTGTAATTCAGAGTAAATATTATAGTGGATGAAATTTATTTTCTTTTTCTGTTTGCAAATTGCTGTGAACAGCTTATAGATAATTACAGTTAAAGTCATGTTCTGCCCATTTAGCCTAATAGTGATGGGTTTTTAGGCCTGAGATTTTTCTTCTTTTCTTTTTTCCACTGTAAACAGAGATATTGAGGAATGTGGTTGTGAGTGCAGGGGGTTTTTTCCAAACCCAATCTTAAGATATTTTTTTTAACAACTTTAGCCTGCAAAACCGTATCTTCAAGAGACATTTTAATCTGCTAGGGTAACTAATCTGAACCATGTCAGGAGTGGCTACAGACCTTTGAGACAAGGGTCAAGAGTTGTCTTTGTAAGCAGACTTGCCAGCCTAGTGAGGGTTAATCTGAAGGGAAGAGGGGGCACAAGGGGCTGACAAATGGGGTGACAGCATTACAGGGAAAGCCCTCTGGCACTTCCACTCTAAAAGCAGTATGACCTGAAGCCTATCACAAATGTTTGTAAATTAATGCATGAAGCATGAAGCAAGGAGAATTAAAAGTCTGTGAACATAGCATGGTGCTAATAATGCCAAGGTTGTGGATCTGATTCCTATATGGGCCTTTCACTAAAGAGTTGGATTTTATGATTCTTGTGGGTCCCTTCCAGCTGAGAATATTCTATGATTCTGTGAAATCAGCAAGCTTGATACTGTAATAGGTGTCTGCTGACACTTGATCAGGAAAAGGAGACAGATGAAACCTTATTTAGGCAGCTTGAGAAATCTTTACCATCAAAGATTCTTGATATTAGTGGATGACTTTACCCTCCATGATTGTATGCTTAAACAGCAATACATCTGGTGGTAGGAAACCACAATATATACAAAATGTGCTGAAGGCAACTTCCGATGCATGTGGCCAATGACCTGATGTGGAAAAATGCCCTGTTCAACCTGCAACTTCCAAAGAAGGTTAAACAAGTAACAGGTAAGGAGTTTGAGGGCATTCTTAGGCTGCAGCATGCAGGGTCCTAAGAGGGATGAAAAAGAGCAGAATAACAATTCTGAACATCAGAAAACATAATTTGAACTGTTCAGGGCCCTGCTTGGAAGAATCCCAAAGGAAGTTGCCTTGGAGGATAAAGGAGCCTGGGAGGACTGTTTGAGAATTGCTCACAGGCACATCCCAGCATTTCAGCCCTTTCTCTTCCTCCTTCCAGAATTCATATAGAAAGGGTAAGGATGGAAGGGACCAGAGTGGGTCATCAGGTCCAACCATCTTTCAAGCAGGGTCATCCTAGAGGACATTGCACAGGATTTCATCCTGACAGTTCTTAAATATTTCCAGTGAGGGAGACTTCCCAACCCCTCCAGAAAGCCTAGTCCAGTGCACGATCACCTGCACAGTAAGGAACTTTTTCTTCATGTACAAGTGGAACTTCCTTTGCATCAGTTTCTGCCTGTTGCGTCTTGTCCTGTTGCTTGGCACCTCTCAGAAGAGCCTGGCTCCACCCTCATGGAACCCTCCCTTTCAGATACTGATAGAAATTGATGAGATCCTCTCTCAGTCATTTTTTCTGGATGTTGAACAGGCCCAGTTCCCTCTGCCTTTCCATAATAAGAGAGATGCTCCAGTCCCTTAATCATCTTTGTTGTCCTCCACTGGACCCACTGCAGGAGCTCCATTACAGACTCCAGTACAAGTCTCTCTTGTACTGAGGAGCCCAAAATTGGACACAAACTAAAGATGCACATTTTTTGCACTAAAGATCTGTTTGATGACTCTCTAGCTCTATGTAGGAACATAGATGAATATGTCATAGGAAATATCATTCTCCTTACGATTCAAGTGAAAACAAGAACAAAGAAACAAGTTTGCCTGTTGCTTCTCTACACCAACAAGTGATAAACTATTCACTGTTCCTTGCAATATTAAACCAGAAGAAAATGTCATCTTGGCCCTAAAGACCATTTAAGCCTGAGGCAGGAAACAGCCTGAGGGACAGCAACAAAAATTTTTAGATAGCAAGTTTCAACAGCTGGGGTCTCAGTATACCACCAGCTTCATCAGCGTTAAAAGCGTTCATTTCAGCTTCGTCTCAAGCACTGAGAAACTCTTCTCTGGGAATAACTAGGAGCAGGAGGAATTGTAACCAAAGAAGATACAAATACCACGTGATCATGCAGGGGTGAGAATAGAAAAGCTAAAGGCTGTCTGGAGTTGAATTTGATCAAGAATGTGAGGGTCAACAAGACGGGATAATGTGAGTATATAAATGAAAGAAAGACAAAGAAACTGTGGGCTTGTCACTAGATGGAGCAGAGACCATAGTACAAAAGGAAAAGGCCAAGGTACACAAAGCCTCTCTTCCCTCAACCTTTACTAGTAAAACCAGCATTCAGGAATCCTAGATTTCTGAGACCAGAAAGAAGATTTGAGTGGGGAACACTTCAGGAAATAGACAAATTAGATGTGCAGCAGTCTGTGAAACCTGACAACTTACCCTCACAAGTGCTGAGGGAAGCTGGAGATACTGAAAGGCCACTCTTGGTTGTTTTTGGAGGGCAGATGGGACAGCTAGTTTCTGAGGATTGGCAGAGAAAAAATGTCAATCCTATCCTCAAGAACAGAGAGAAGAATGAGTCAGAGAAACCCAGGCCAGAACAGCCTCAATCCCTGGAAAGTAATGGAAACCATCTCTAGACACATGAAGGATGAAAAGGTGATCAGGAGCAGTCAGCACTGACTTACAAAGTGAAAGTTATGTTTAACTAATTTGATAGGCTTCTCCAACAAGTTGAATAGCTTGATGGATGAGGGGAGCACAGTAAACATTGTTTATCTTGTCTTAGGCTGGCTTTTGACACAGTCTCCTACAACTAAAAGAGAAACTAGAAAAAAAAAAAAAAAAAAAAAAAAAAAAAAAAAAAAAAAAAAAAAAAAACAGGTTAAGTAAGTGGGTACTGAAGATCAAATTCTGGTCAAAAAGCGGGCCCATAGGGTTGTGGACAAAGTCTGTCTGGGTGCTGATCACCAATCATGTATCCTCTGTGGGGGGTAAAATTGCTGGGCCAATACTTTTTAATATCTTCGTTAATACAATTAGGTAAGCTGCACCTGCATGAAGTTTGCAGAACAAGCAAAAGTGTGAGAAGTAGCTAATACACCAGATGGCTTTGCTGCCAGGCAAAAGTTCATAGACTGGAGAAATGGGACAGCAAAAAACTCATAAAGCTCAACACAGGGAAACATGAGGTATTGCATCTGACATAGAGTAACCCTGGGCACCTGAGCATATTAAAGGAGGTGATTCTTCCACCCCTACTTAGCACTGATGACGCAACACCTGGAGTATTATATCCTCCTCTGGGCTACACAGTACGAGACAGACATGGACACACTGGAAAGAGTCTAAAAAATGACCACTAAGGCAATTTAGGAACTGGGTTGTGTGTCATGTGAGAGAACAAGCTAGAACTGTTCAGCCTGGAGAAGAGAACGTTTGGGGATCTTATCAATGTGAATAAATACCTCACGAGAGGACTAGAGATGACAGAGCAAAGCTCTATTCAGTGATGACGGTAGGAAAAAAGACAATGGACAAAATTTAAAACACATTACATTCTGCTGCATAATTTTTAACTATGAGTTGGCTCAACCACTGGGACAGGTTGTCCAAAGAAGTTAGTAATCTCAGGTCCTGAAGCTCTTCAAAATCTCACTGGACACAATACTGGGAAACCTGCTTCAACTGACACTGCTTAGGCAGAGGTGTTGGAATGGAAGTGATGTACAACAGCCTCAACAGTTCCTTGAACAGGTGTAGACTAGGAAAATTGCACAGATTCTGCCAGATTCTGCTAAAACTGATTTTGTAGAAAGGTGTTCTCCTGCTTGGACATAACAGTTTTCTCAAAATGAAAAGAAAACAGGATAAAATCTACTGATGATCAGACAATTTGCAGATAAATACTTGCCGGCTAATGCAAGGATAAGTTGGTCTGTATACAGCACAGTGTAACTCCTGTCTTGCCAAAATGTTCTGGGCAGCTCTTTCGTACAATGCTACAAATTACCACCATTTCAATCTTTTGCTTCCTGCTGGGGATTATGAACTGTTCACAGCTAGTTTAGGGGAGTCTCTTCCTTTGCACACACCCTGTTGCTCAGGTCTGACCTTTCAACTTCCAGAGGTGTTTTATTCTCGTATAGCAGGCGCTTGAATCCACAGTTCCCAGGTGACCGAAGAAATTTGTTGCTCACAGTTTGTCTTCAACTGCTGAGAGAGGTGACAAGGAGCTGAGGGAGTTCTTCTGCAGAGCTTATGAGTGTCATGTTACCGCATCCTGTATTTAATGTACCTGCAAATGCACCAAGGGCCGAAGACAGGCAGATGAAGGTAGAATTCACCTGGGAAGTGTTTTCCGAATTTATTTAACGGCCATCGGGTGTCACTGCTACTCTGCCAGAGAAGATCAACTGCGCAGTAACCACGATCGTAATTCCAGCCTGGAAATTCAGCTGTGCTCATGTTGTCGCCGTCAAAGAGAATCAGAAACAGGCAGTTCAGGGACTTCTGCACCTGCTTAAAGCAGATACTGCAGTGTATCAGTGTACAAAGCATGGTCCCCAGAGAGTGTTAAGGTGAGAAACATTAATTATAAAAGTTTTTATAATACACTTTTTTACACTTTTTTATAGTATTTTTACTATCAGATTAAAATAACATGCCTCTAGACAGCCAATAGAAAAAAATATTTGAGCATCAGAGTATTTCTTTCAAAACAAGCGTTTTGTTATAGTTTATTGCAAACTACTGTGCTTCTATCTGTTATATTTTAGAAACTCTCTTACTTCTTTTCCTCGGCTCAGTGGAAAAAGCTTCTTTTATTTAACCAAGCAGTCTTTGTTCTTCTTTTGCTAAGCCTTCTCATTTTCACACCCTATGTATCCCTCTTTTATTGATTAGCCATTCTAAAGCCATTAGTGTGTATGCATTAGCATCACTTGCTTTACATTTTGATTGATAAACTGTTGAATATAAGAAAAGATACATGGCAAACACAGCATGATCATCAAAAGTCCTACAAGTCCCGTAATTGCTATGGCAACTACATGTTTAACCTAAGGTCAAAAACTGAAATTTTCCAGCCAAGAAAACAAGCTGAAAGGATCTCATCCCTGGTTTTGTTGCAGTTCACCAGACAGCTCCTCCAATTCCTGGATGTTTTTGTGAACAGATTCGGAGTGGTCACTCAGGTCCATACTGCACATTCATTTTGAGCCTTCACGTCTCTCCCTGGCCTAACAATAAAAAGTTTTGTTTTGTCACAGCTCTATTTTGCAGTGTTTTATGACATACAGAATCAACATCTGTTAACAATCCTGTTAAAGCATTATTAGTAGCATTGATCTCCTTTACAAGCCAATTAACAAACAACCTACTTTATTAATTGTGTTCAGGGCATGCCAACAGAGGCAATTAAAAAACTAAAACATCTTTTTGTAGGATTCCAGAATTTGGCCTCAGACTCACAGTCAGGGCTAAGTGACCTAGCATTACGTTTGTTCCACATTTGTCATGGTGTCCAATTGGTTGGAGTTTTGAGACTGGAGTGAAACATGGTTAAATGAGCAAAAGTGCATGGACCTCTCACTGCTTTTCCTGAAATGCCTTTCCGTGCTCTATCACCACATATTAGAAATATGTTATCAGGCAGGCTTACTGCAATGATTTTTGTGGTGATTTCTGAGGGAGCAGTAAGACTACACCAGGCAGAGGCACTATGGTAAATGCCAGCGCCACTTATATTGACTGCTGTGTTGTCTGTGTTTGGACTGTTGGTGTAATAGAGATAAAAACACACAGGAACTTTTATGGAGCTTAGTACATCCAGCTCTTGAGGCTGCTGTGAGAGAGCAGGGAAGTTACTTGCTTTTATGGTTCCATCAGTATTGCCCAGATGCCATTCCACAGACTGGCCAGCATTAGACTGCCATGATCCCAAACACCACTACTCTTGATCTACTCTTACCTGGAGTTGTACAATCATGTGTAACTGATCATATAACTTATTCCAATCATCCTTTGTCACAGGAATGCCAACCAGACATGTCTGAAATGGATCACTAGGACTGGTCATGGGTATTCAAAGGATAGATTGGTTAATTGCTTTAGCTAATGTGAGCCAAACACTGGCTCATTGATTGTGGGACCCATGTTTTGTTCACATTCATTAAGAAAACACTGAAGATGCTAAAAAGGGTTACGTATGTTGTGCCTAAACCCACAGTAGCTGATTACCAAACTAAAGCTGTGATGCCTTCAAGTCTTCATCCCTTCTGTGGTGGGTTCGTTTTCTTCACAGGTAACCATTGATCACCTGTGGATAGAGTAACACAGCCATAACCACACCCCCACGTTAGCAAAGGCACAGGGTGTAGCCACTGTCCACTCTGCAAATGCTTGTAATAAATGAGTCATTGAGAATTGTTTAAAGCACCATGAGAAACCTTCTTTCACTTGCTATTTTGTTATCAAATCTGTAAATACTTAAACATTTTGAAACAAATACTGCTTTGTCCAATTGTTCCTGAGGTGTTAAAACAAGGGGATCCCCTCTCTTTTGTTTAAGAAGCATATTCTTTTAAAAGGGCATGAGTTCATTCCACAACAGCTTAACCTGTTGAGGAATGAAGTATACCAGTTAAGTGATGTGTACCTCAACCATGAAGAAAGGTTTTCCTTGGTTGTGAAACATGTGCTGCACAATTATCAGTTTTCACTACTTCTGGGACTCCTAAGATAGCAATAGCTCACAACATGTGTTTAGTGACATCTCTTACCTTTCCCCCTTTATGAGTGGCAGCAACAAAATATTTGGAATATGTCTCAACTGATATATATGCATATTTTAGGGTGCCAAAAGAGGAAACGTGTGTAACATCCATTCGCCAGACTTCATTGACACCCAAACCTCCTGGATCTGTACCTACTGTTATATGTAAGGGTGTTAAGTGAGCACAGTTAGGGCAAAAATGAACAATTTGTCTGGCTTGAGAAAGGATAAAATCAAACTGTTTACTCAAAGCTTTTGCATTCTGGTGATAAAAGTCATGTGACAACTTTGCTTGTGTAATTTGATTGAGAACTGTTGCCACCATCATCAGCCCCTTCTAAAAATTTGTTGTCAAAATCAGTCCCACTGTGGTAACAGAACTCTTCCCCAGTGGGTATGTAGCAGAAAGTACATACAATCTAAGCTGTGCTTGTTTCCCTTCTGGCTCGTATACCATGCGTTCCTCAGCTGACTGCTGTGGCATCTGCTGACCTCTGATGCCTGTGATGATCACTGATGGCATTTGTCAAGGGCCAGGTAGGTGGCCATTCACCTTCACTGATGATGGTTTTGTTGGCTCTGATATACATTAATCCTGTAAAAGACTTGCCATCTACAACACAGGTTAGAAAAGGTTGCTGCACTGAAATAAGTTTAGACCAATAAATGTGAGGAGTACCTCTACTCCAAAACTTTCAGTGCCCCTGTCAGCACTGGCAAATGGTATCGGTTCTATATCTGGCAATACAGGAAGCAGGATAAACTGAGCAATGCATGATCCTGCTGGAATAGTAGAAAGTGGATTAGGAGTCCAAGCCATGATTTTTATTTCACCCCTACAATCAGAATCGACAATTCCTGATAAGACAGTGATTCCTTTCAGAACAAGTATTTTGCTATAGCTTATTGCAAATTACTGCAGTTCTATCTGTTACCTTTTAGAAACTTTGTTACATCTTCTCACCAGCTTCTTTTCTTTAACCAAGCAGGTTTTGTTCTTCTTTTACTAAGCCTCCTTTGTTTTCTCACCCTACAAGATACCTTTTTTAAAAGGACTGTGACAGCTTGATGAGAAGTGGAGGTGAATTGGAAAGGAATAAGGCCTTCTGAGGAAAGAGCTTCTTATGAAGTAGGAATGAGCTAGAGGGATTCCCAGAGAGCTCTGGATTTCAAGGTGGGGTAAATGTTAACCCCAGTTTAGAGAATGGGGGTTTCAAGCAGGTGATCAGCAGATAAACTGGACAGACAGATAGACATACAGTTTAGGAGACTGTAGCCTTGCTGTCAGCATTGTGCAGTGTCATGTGCATGCTTGCACCTCCCATCACAGCATAGGCTGTGCTGTCTCTCACCCAGAGAGGCTGCAGCCATGATACTGCTCAGGCTGGCCTCTTCCTCACAGGGACACAGACTGTGTCTCCTCAAGCCCAGATCTAGCCAGTGTACCAGCCTGTCTAGGCCACGGAGCAGACGGTCCAGCTTGCCGCCCAGAGTCCTGCCATTCCAAGTCACTCTTGCTGAAGACCTCACAAAATGCATCTACCATCTTCTTTCAATATACCCTTCTTTAACTGTAAAACATCCCCTGCTTACATCAAGTATGATAACAAGGGACCTCAGAATCCTTCCATATTCTTGGAAATAAATGGGTTGCAAAAGTCTAGAGATGCCTGTCACCTAGATGAGAGCAACACTCCAAAAAATTAAGTATAGTATATATCCAGGGCAGCATTCTAGCAATCATAATTTTTATTTGTACCAAGCAGATCTCAAAATGGAATTCAGTTACAGTGAGATGGTAGAATTTTCCTTTGTGGTGAAAGAACACAAGCCTGAATGTTATTTCTGGATTCTGTTATGTGAAAAGCTAAAGGTAGCTGACACTGGCATGTAGAGTGGATTCTCTTTTCCTGACAACATTTTAGTTTCACAGTTGTTAATGTTGTTTTGGAGGCCAAAGGCCACAGGAGATCAGAGGTGACTACTATACTAAATAACAGAGGCAGAAGAGCCCAAAAAATAAGACTGAAATTCTTGATGGAACACATAGGCACAAATTGTTACCTAATAGGAGCCAGCCTATCTTCAGTTTCATGAGTTTGGATCAGCTCAGCCTTTCAGTCCAGTGTCTCTTGAGTTTTATTTACATACAGCCTCTGCTAGGATAGGTTTGTCTTGTATAACTGAAGTATTTTGCTAAAACCTAGAGCTTTGACAAGTACTTCCATTAGAAACAGAAGAGATGTGGCAGGGAAGGTAATACAATTTCCAAAGGAGACACAAAGAATACCGATCCTAGACCACAGCATGTGATAAGAAATGGAAATATTATGCAAAATCACTCATATGAGCCAGCTCTTAAACCATATCTCTCTGCTTCGTCTTGCTTCACCTCCCCCACCTATATACCTCCCAAGCCAAGACATTGCACAGTTCTGTCTTTCCCAGAAACTGCCCGGGCTGTGGGTCAGAATGAGTCCCTGTCTAGGGTGGATGACACTTTTTTCAAGTTTTCTGACTCCATCAGGGAGTCTGGCTGTCAGAAAAGGGTGGTGACCACAACTGCCTTGAAGCCCAGTCTAGCCATTACATCATTTGTTAAAGACCATGATCCAAGTAATGTTCAGGGCAGATATTCAGGGTGATGGGTGGATGAAGGTCTGCTGTCCAGATTCTCTCTTCCCTCCACTTCTTCTACAATAGCAGGAAACCCATGGGAGGGGAAGGTTCTGCACCGGCCTGAGCTGTCTGTTTTCTGTACCCACTTCATCTTGGTACACTGTTTTGTTGTACTTACCCAGAAGTAGTGAAAGCTAAACCTGCCTGCTTCTCTTGGCTGCAGAAATGAGGATTGCTTGCTTGTTCCCTGTGGCTGCAAGCCAAATGAGACATCCTCAGACTCAGTGTGTCAAGGGAGGATTCTAACTCACAGGAACTGAGTGAGTCTTACTTTTCCTTCACTGTCTGAAGCACTTTACACCTCTCCCAGTGTCCCATAAGCTGCTCTGTCACACCCAGAAGTCTCTTCTCTACAATTTAAAAGTTCATCTACAGACATTTCCTGTGGCTACCCACTCCAGCTCCCTAATCTTCGTGTTGTTTAATATTCTCAAAGAATAGTGAACACTCGAAGGGAACAGAACCACTTTTCCCCAGCACAGAACTAACACTAACACACACACACACACACACAGACAGTCCCCTAAAACAACAACACTCATCTGTCTGCAACTGGTTTCACAAGTAATGTAAATTTTTTAGAAAATCTTAAGTCCAATTTGGAGAAAAACTCTGCTTTCTCAAAAAAAAAAAAAAAAAGGAAAAGAAAAAGATTTTTCACAGCTGGCAGTGGAGAGTAAGTTTCTGACACATTGGAATTAAGTGGACTGAATGTCTTTTCTGAGCACTCCTCAACATTTTTTGAAAGGCAGGAACTACAAGTTGCCAGCTGGGCAGGAAGTCAGCTTTCCCAAAACAAATTAAAAGTTTCAACTTTATCAAAAGCAAAAAATATCTTGATAGCAACAAACTGAAAAGGACAAAAGGAAATTTGCAATCAAACTGTCCCATTTTGCTAGAATTACCCCTTAAAATTATTTTAAATTAATTTTATGCACATTTAAACAACCTTCTTAAAGCAAGGAGCAAAGAAATCTCTGAAAATGTTCCCTCTTCCTCTAGTTTACAATACAGAGGTTTGCTGACAGCAACTCCCCAGAAGTCTAGCATGTTTCAGACCAAAAGCACAGTGAACTGATGAATCCCCTCAACTTTTGAGGCATTTGCACTGAACAAGCTCTTTCTATCCCACCCCCCCTCCATACACATGGTGTGTGCTTATTTACATGCCCATGATGGCAATGTTGCCCAAATGTGCACCACTCCCTCTAAACTACACCCCAAGTTCAGAAAACCAGAGCAGCATTCAGGCACTTATGCAACTTCCCCATGCTTGCTAAACTGAAATGGTTTAGATCCTGCCTGACCACAACATCCCCGATGCCTTTCACCCACACAGAAACATTTGTGTGGCCATGTGGGTGGTAACCACCATCCCTGGTGGTACCAGCAGGGTTAAAAAAAACCTGACACTGGATTCAGATAGTGGCACAGTAAGAAACTCTCTTGTTGGAAGCATCAGAGTTTTTTTTCGTTTCTCCTTGTGTTGGAACATTCAGATAGCGTGCAGGATTCCACAGGTCTGCTTCAGTATGGTCACTCTCTTATTTTCATTGGGAGCGGTTGATGGAATTGATAATGCCTAATATTTACACTAGGATATCGTGGACCAGTTGGGCCAGTTTAAGTACAGTGACAGCAAAGTGCATGTGATACTGCCATACTCTCTGCACACATCTCATTCTTTTATCTTTGTTAAGGCATGTACAAACTACTTGAGGCATTTTCTGCAATATTGAGCATACTGTCTCTGGCCTAAAAACAATAGCCCCAAATTTCAGTCACATTTCTCAAGGAAATCTATAAGAGTAAACAGAGTTGTCTGCTGACTGAGCAGGAGAAATAAGCTGCAGGAAGTAAAGAAGGAATGAAGTGTCACTGAAAATAAGACAAAGAAAAATAAAATCATTACCTAATTTTGAATGTATTTTCTTTTTTAATTATCGGTATTTCATGGCAGAAACCAGTTTATAAAAAAAAATTAGATAATGAAGGAGAACAGGTACTTTGAAAGAATCCCACTACTCCATGTAAAAAGAGGAATAAGATAAAATGCAATGAAAATTTAGGGATTTCACTCTCACAACTCCCCAAAAGACATCAAGTGGTACTTACTGAGTAGGTTGAGACTGTCGTGTGACAAGATAACTTGTCACATTTCACCATCAAAAGGTGAAATGAGCCTTGGCTGTTTTCCTCCAGTCCATTTGGATAAAGGCTGGTGTCCTGTCTACAAAAGTTAACTTTTCTCTGTGCCTGTTCCAGATAACCAAATATTTTCCCTTGCAATTTCTGCCTTGATTAGATATATGAGAAACATGGTGCTTTTCTTGGGAACAACAAAAAAAATACACATTTTGCATATTTGAAAATTATTTATGCGTAAGAAAGTGTGAGCTATCAGCCACTATTCCCTGCTATTCACCAAAGAACAACAACAGCAGGTTACAAACCAATCCCCTTGCACAGCCTGAAGTCTGCTGCCCATGCTGTGCTATTATTTCTACTGCGTTTAATTTGATCTTCAACCTTTGGACTTTTGTAATATTTTGAAGGAGCCTGCAAGCTCTAGCTTCAACCTACAAGTGTCAAATATCAGGAAAAGCTCTGGTAGGACCAAGTGTGACCACCCAGGACTCACAGTTGTCAGGATCACCCTTGAAAGATGATCCCATTGTCACTTGAGAAGTACTACCCAGTCTCTACCAGCATGACAAACCCATCACATTTGCATCATTGCCATTACTGTTTAGCCTGCCTGCATTCAGCTGAACAAGATAACCAATGACAGCCTCCTTTTCTACATGAGTAGCTGATTGGAAATATCATGCTGTGTGCTACTGCACGATATTTTGAATGGATTTTGGCAAAAAAGGAAAATATTTGATGCTGTGGACATAGCACAGAAAGCAGGGAAGAAAGAAAAATGAAGCCTTGCTTCAAGTGCTTCTTTCCTTACCCAAAGGACTTAGCCCTGAAGGGCTCACAAATTAATTCCGTGTTATACAAGTATGTCTTGCAACATGAGACAGCTGTTGCAACCTTGCTGTTATTCCAAGTGCTGTGTGATGCAGTGTTCCATTGGACTGTCATTTCCAGGAAAGCGGATGGATTTTCAGGGTACAGTGCTATACTGACTGGGAGCTACAACAGAGAGAAACCTTTGGGAAATACTTGACATTTCATATTTTGAATTCATATATTCATCTCAAATTGAGATGAAAGATATCTTTTAGGAACTCAATTTATGTTTCTAGTTTCTATGGATTCTAAGCACTTTTCTACAACACTTACCCACTTACTCTTATTTCTTCAACTGAATTTGAGTCACATTAAAAAATCAGCTTTTAGGATCAATTTTTATTTATATTTGGGTTTTTTCAAATAAGCATTATTGGAACTATTCTAATTTAGTGGATTGTTCCACCTCCTTTAAAGTTTTATTTCTCAGAGTGTATTACTCCTACGGAAATGTTCTTTGAAGTTCTGCTGTATCAGAAAAAAAAGGCCACAAGCAAAGGTATCTCATTTCCTACCCAGCCAACACAGTGACATTTTGCTGGAAACCTAGGTCACAAAACATAGCAATTTGATTTAGCAATATAACATGGTAAGGTGCATTTGATTATAGTGGCTGCAGACCCAATCTCAGTTATTCATTGTTACACCATCCAATAGAACAATGACAGACTTCTGTTATAAGCTTTTGAAGAAATATACTGCAGCACTGGAGACATTAAAAAAATCTCATTTATGTTTCACTGGACTGTTTGCAAATTTCTCACACAGACATTGCAGAATATTTTGGAAGGAATCCCACTTACCTTCCTGGGAATGGCCCATTCCCACTCCTTCTAAACTGAATTGTCACTGAAGAATGTAGTAGGAATGGAAAGTAAATACCAAAAAGCCTAATCCTTCTTCTGTAACACCACAAGTCTCTGCCTACCATCGCTACTATGTCTGCATAACAACATAATACCCGGGGGACGATAACAGAAGAATTACAGGAATGAGATTCAAATTAGAGGAATGGATTCCTCTCCCAGTTGGGAAGTAAATGAACAAGAGAAAGTTGACACTATTCTCCAATTTCCCTACAGACTAATAACAAGGTCAGTTCAGCTTTCTCTTCAGTGCTGGGAAAGTGTAAGCGTTGTTTGGTTTTTACCACAGTTAAACATGAGTGTTTTCCCCATATATAAAAAAGAGTGCTTCGTGAAGGGTTGCTTGATTTGTGATTTATACAATCAGCCTCTGAGGCGCATTGCCTACTGAGCAGATAACTCACGCCATTCCAGGAGACTGATGTGAAGCCTCAAACACACAGTTGTTACAATTTGAAGATAGAGGATTCAACTAACTACAGTGGCAAGTACTGTGTTTTTGCTGTAAGTCCCAGTAGTGCAGTCACATTATCTGACTTCCTCCTTATTAATAAAAATATTAAGATTCTGGTCTTCAGAGTGGCAGAAAAAATCTTGAAAAATAGGTGCACTCAAAAGAATCAAGCATAAAATAAGACAGCAAGAAGTCAAAAATTTCAGTAAATGTCAGTAGCTTTTCAATGTAAAAAAGTGAAAATACCTTTCAAAGCAAAGAATTTAACACTACTTCACAAAATAACTGATGTTTTCGGAACTCTTGGACATTAGAGATACACAGTTCTGCCCAATTTCTTTAGGAGGAACTGAAAGTTAATTTCCACCAGGAAATTCTGCAAGCTGATTCTCAGTTTATAGATAAAGGCATCTAGGCCAAATTTTGTGATAGTCTTTGAACAGAACATGAGAATAAAGCACAGTTTAAATGCTCTTTTCAGAATGTTTGAAAAGTTCTCCCTCTTCTGAATGACAGACTACAACAGACTCATTCACATACTTGAGCAAAATGCACTATTTTGTGGCACATGCTCTCTGGGTTAATACCAGTAGTGAATGTTCTTGGATCATCTGACACGCAAACCAATCTTAACATTAAAGTACCACAAACAACACTGAAACTCCTGAGTTAAAATACACGTCTGTCAGAAGGTAAAAAAACTCTTAAGATGAGCTTCCTATTAGACTTGAAGGAATGGGAATTTGGGAGAATGCTGTTACTGACATAACGTTTCAGGTTACAAAGGTGCACTGTTTAGCCAGCACTTGCAGGACTGGCTTCTGAGATTGTTGCAAGACTGTTCATCACCTGCAGAATTTCCACTGCAGGAGCAAGGAGCACTTCTTGAAGGAATACCAAGGTGTTGCTGCACTTTTTCCCAGTCCTCCAAAGTGGAGCTTTTTTGTGTCCTTTGGTACTGCCTTCTTCATCATGCTACTCATTCCTTCAATCCAGCAGACCATTTCCCCTCTGGAGCAACCACAATGAGCCAAACTAACCTGGACTACTAGTAAAATAAACAAAAATAAAAAGCCAAGTGTTGCACACATCTGTTTCTCCTCAACAATTCCTGGTTGCTAGATGTGAAATGGTAATAGTGCTTAGCCAGGATTTCACTATAGGAGGAGAAAACAAAGTCCCATGGGGGTATCCTTGCCCTGCAATAATGTATCATTTTTCCAAAGAGTCTCAACCCCTGGAATTTTCTCTTACCTCCTACTGTCACACTTGGTGGCTTAGTCTCCTGAACAACAGATCCTATGAAATAACTGCATAGGTTTGGTTTGGTTAATTACACATGATACTTTCCATTGTTGAGAGAGAACTTTTTATGTCACATCACCATCCCTGAATTTACAGAGAGTAAAATGTGGTTCAACAAAACACACTTAGAATTTGCCATGTCAGGCAGGATTTTAGCAGCTGTTTCCAGAAGGACCTTGTGAATGTTTTTCTTAAGCCTCAACTGAAAGGTGGAATGAAACAAAAATATCCAACTGACTTTTTTTTTTTCCTTCTTGAGAAAGGAAAACAAAGAGTTCAAATGCAAATCTATATGGTCTGCAAGAAGGAAGTTGTTTTTCTCCCAAGATGTTAAAAGAAAAAAAATTCAGGAGTCACTGCTTTAGTTCAGCTGAATATTTAACTAACTGAAAAGGAGAGAGATGCTGTGCTTTTGATTGCATTTTGTCCCTGAAGAAAACCTCTAATGGGCATCGGCTGGTCAGCAAGACAGAAATTTTTATTCGGTCTGTGAGGTGTCAGTCAACACAAAATGGAAACATTTTTCAGCTCAGCTGGTATCAAAATAAAAATCTCTGTTGAGACTTGAGAATGAGTAGCCATTTCACTATGAAATACTCCATTTCTAGTAAAGTTCACCAATCTCAGGTCAACTGTGGTGGGTTGTATACAAGTCTGCAAGCTAAAAATAAATTTCTTGCTCTGGAATCAGGACTCCAATCTGCCAATTTCCAGAAATTCTATGGGGACCTCAGAGAACCTGTAGTGATTGCAGTGAGAATACAAGTTTGAAAAGACAGTCTGAATAAAAAAGTCTCCTGAAACGGCAAACCAACCATACAAGAACAGATGAAATAAATGAAAAGAGAAAACACATGTGCTGGAGCTTTAATGATACAGTCTCAGCAGCTCTGAACACCTTACCAAGATGTGATGCAGTCAATACAGCAAACAAGAAACGTTCAGCATTTCTGACTGTAGACAGGACATGCCAACCTGACTGTTCCCTAGGTACAGCCAGCCTGCTGATGCATATGACTCTTTGCTCTGCTCTGCTTGGCATGAGAGAGGAGCTCCTGTCCTCCTAACCTCAGCACAGGTACAGGATGTGAGAGGGAACTGCTGCCTGCAGGCTGGCACAGCTGTGGTTCTGCTGTCTGCGTAACCCTGGCACTGCCTCATCTCTCTGTACAGCCAGGAAGGAGATGACAAAGAGCAAGGTTCAGATCCAGAAATTACAGTTAAACTTTTATACAAACATTTGTACAGAAATAATGACCTGTAAAGATCAGATAAGGCTGTCTTGCATAGGAAATTTTCATGCATGACTGCCATCAACTTGAGAAACACCTTTTAGTGGCCTTGCTTAAAACAGATTATGTTCTCAGAGCTACTGCAACATGTTTATTTTTAACTCAAGGAGTTCATTAATTGACTGCACTAAGATTGTGGATAGCAGAAGAAACATTCCTGCAGTCACAGTAGCCCCACTAGCTGAACACTGCTCAGAGGCAGGAAGGAGTGCACAAAACATAGCATTTTGGAACTCTTTCACACTCTTTCTAAACAACTGGTCATTGTCCACATGGCCTCCTGCCAACATCCATATGTTATTTCCTTCTCTTCTCTTTGCTTCACATCTGGCCTATTCCCATAACAGTCACACAAACACTGAGTATGATTGCTGTCTGAGGTAGGATCTGGGCCCTGAATTTCCTGTCAGTACCCTGCACCACAGGACATCATCATCACCATCTTCAGAAATATGGGACTAGTAAAACTCAGGCTAGAAAACAAATACAGCTGTACACTTACAAGTGGGATTGACTAACCAATACAAAAAAAATGTAGAGATAAAGAAACATCTGAAAAACATCAAGAAAAATAATTTTTTGGAGGAGAAAAAAATTTATTGCCTTGGTGCATTACAGGTTTTAGCATGTGCTAAGACTGTATATGGCTTAGATGCAGATTTTTGTACTCTGCTTTGTTAGAAGGTGGAGTGGCAGTTCCTTTTTGCAAATCTAAGCTACTTACGAGTGCTGAATTTATCACCTGTGTTTACAGTTCCATCACTGCTTTGCTCATTAACTGTCCTGGAAACAGAAGAAAGGTGCTGAGGAAAGAATACCTAGCCCATAACTTCCAAGCACACATCATTTCACACTGAAGTGTCCTCCAAGCCTTGAACTAGTATCACTGAAGTTTTCCTGTTATGTGGTGCTTGCAGCTGGATTTAGAACAAAATTTTGGACTGGCAGATGAAAGGAGTGGCAGTAAAGTGTTAGGGTTAGTCCTCTCTCAGTATGCAAGCTCATAACAAGCTGCTCCTCTCAGCATACTAGGCTGGGAGTCTCACCATTCTGTCAGTGAACAGAGCCGTTGCACACCTGGAGTGTATGATGTCTTTTCCATATCACAGGGTGTATGCCAGAGATCCAAAGGTCCAGCACACAGATTTCAATTTTGTCTTGAAGGTTAGCATTTGCTTCAGTCAGGACTGGAACATATGGGCAGGAAATGAGGATTAGTCACCCAGGAATGCCAACAGAATAGGATCACAGAAATGTCAATCCTTATCAGATTGACTTTTGGCTTTTTAAATTATTTTGAGTCTTTTTAGGTCTTACCTTTTTTCTTACCTTCAGAGAGATTTCTTAAATCCCAGGCTCAAGAGCTACAAATTCATTTTGACATTTTTAAAGTACAAATTCATTTTGACATTTTTAAAGTACAAATTCAGATATCAAGTACCATGAGACTGGCATTTAGACCCCTAGCACTGACAATACCATACTTGGCAACTTTCCTTGGAAGACAACTCACCTAACCCAACCCAAAGTTCTCAAATGTGAAAGACTCAGCCTGATTCAGGTGAAACTGCCTACAGCTTCCCTTGATACCTGCCCTTCTGTACATAATCCACCCTCTGATCTTCTGAGGAGGCATGCTTACCTTGATGTGTGATGATACCCATGTTGGTTTTAAACGCTGTCCTCATAGCAGGGAGACCCAATAGCTGTAGTGAACTCTTCCAGGAAGACCACACTGGCCTGGCACTGATCTGTGTTCAGCCATGTTGAGAAAGAGGTACCCAATTTAAAGGGGTCTTGGCTTTCTCTACTTGAAGTCATTCCTTTCTGGTCCCTTCACTGCTGCTATAGATGAATTCTGGACACTTGTCTACAGCTCTCCTTGGTCCTCACACACTTAGCTTTGCCTTGACTTCTTACAGTTAGATTGGCAAGACCTGAATAAAACACACCATGAAGCTTCAGAGACACACCCCAAATGACCCACATGAGGACCTCCTCTGCTGATTTGCAGCAGTTGTTGACTATGAAATCAGATGTTTTGACTAGTTCAGAATACTTTGTTCTGAAAGGGAAATCCCTACCTTAAGTTATCACACAGCATTTCCCAGAGCAACCTTTTCTGCTCATGATAAAGTGCCCATGGCCTTCCTCACCACCCCTAAGCTTAGCTGATTAAGAAGTCACTGAAGGACTCCCTTGCTCTTGCAACTGTAGGCATGCAGACTCCCAAGATACAGCACAGGTTTTGATAGTCTGCTTAGGTCATAGGGGCCTCACAGTCTCAGGAAATTTACTTTCCAAAAAGGAACAAAGCACAAATGCACTGAAGGAGAGTAGTGGAAAGTGGAGAGAGACAAGAGTCCCAGGTACTTTATTTTTATTGACTTAGTTATTAAAAAGACAATGGAAGATTTCTATGCCACGTATTTTAGATTTTCTTACTTTCATTTGCTCTCTCCTGAATGTTTGAGGCACACTCTGTAAGCTATTTTTGATTTGTTCTTATCTGTATTTTCAAGAAGGGAAAACTGGTATATACCAGGTATTATATGCCACAGATTTTAGCTAAATACTGGTGATCTTGAGTTTTTAGTTCTAGGTATGCCATTCTCACATACATATTTCAGCTTTCCTTCCCTGACAGCAAACTTCTACCATACAGCTTACTCTTTGCTGCTCCTTCACTGAGAGAACTCTGTGCTCGAGTTCTGTGGCTTAAACAGAGAGCTAGGAAAAGCCAGTCACACACCAGAAGCAAAAGCACAAATACACATTTTTGTGCCAAGCCATTAGACTGGCTGCAGAACACACTACAAGTTTGCTAAGCAGAGTATTCCTGTGGGACTACACGCTCCAGAGGGTGGAGTTGTGGCTCGGAGTGTGAAATGTACCTCTTTGTTAAAGTAACTACCTGACCTAAAGGGAACAAGCAGAAGCAGAAGACATGTTGTTCACCATGCTCTGCCTCCTGCTGTGTCACGATGTGGCACCCCTGAAAGTCCTCTGATCAAAAGAAGAGGCAAGAGCCCACACAGGTGGTGCCAAGACCCAAAGCCTGGCCAGGAATCCTGCAGTTTTACTAATACTTTCCCTACCCTCAGCCAGGGATGAAGTTGAGAATGATCTTAGTTTCTTAACAGCCTCAGAACTCTGTTCCAGGAAAAAACTGGACATAACACTGTCAGCTTCTCAAACACACTGCAGTCCCTATGAGTGGAGCAAGGTCTTGCTTGAGTTAGATCCTAGTTGGCTAGATACTGGAGGGAAAGGGAGTTCTGAATCTTATCCCCTTCCAATGCATATTCAAAATTCCCAGTGGTGTGTTCATACATTTTAAGTGCCAAAGTACCTTTAAGAAGTTGGGCCTCCTCAATTAAAATCCAGCAAGGCCCGCCGATCAAAAGTGGCTTTCAAACTAGGATGAGAAGAATCCTTTTACAGCATCTCTGTCTTTCTTTATTGTACATAATTTCCACAAACAAAATCTCTTTCAGTCTGTACTATTGCACTCTACTCTCTCAGAGGTGATTTATTTTCCTGATTCATAAAGCATTTCAGTTTGCCTTTTTGGGGGTAACTGATGTAGAACATTTAGAACAGAACATTTTCAAAAACCTTTCAGATACCTGCAAACCAATATACAGATAACTGCAACACATATGAAGCACCAGAAGTCTTCAATAGGTTTAATGCTAGGAATTTTTTTAACTTGTGCATTCTACATATGCTTTCTTGTTCTTTCTGGAAGTGTGTGTGACATTTATGAAGATGGACAACCTGAAGCAGTGGGAAAAGATTCTGTTTTAAAGGCTTAGAGGGGAATTTACCTTAACACTCAGTGCAGAGGGTCTGCACAGCAGTGAATGTGACTGCAGAACTTGGAGAGAGATATCACTTGTACACTACATCTTTGCTTCCTAAATTCTCTCTCTATAATAAAGAGAGATACCAAACAAAGGAATCTGCTAGGGTCCTCATTTGGAGAAAAAAAATCCAATAAAACAGAATATAAGACAGAATGTTCTCCAGAGCCTTCCTGTCTCTCTTTTGCTCTTGGAGTAAAAGGATAGAAGTGTATGGCACATTGACTCCCAGAACTGCACTGATGCCAAAGCACCTATCTGGTAGAGTATCTCATAATTTGGATGAGCAAAGTGCTGAAGTAAGTAGGGATCTCACTTATTCATCAGGTAAGCTAAGAATCCCTAGCCTCAGTATGTAAGCCAGGTTTGTATTTTCTTTACAGAAGACTGACAGCTACACAGTTCATTACAAACACATTTGCCAAGAACAAAAATTCCTGCCCTGCCCTCTGTTCACCACAAAGTATGAACTCACCTTCAGGGCTGCTCTCACACAGTACAATCTGTGTTGCTCCCCTGGCATTTAGCAGGAACAGTGACTTCCAAAAAGACAGCTCTCTCTTTTTCCTTCCAAGGAAAAATTGTTTAATAAATACTCCTTTGAGTTCAGCCCCATATATTCCCTTCTGTGTGATGCCCACAAATATTTCTATTTTCTTCCTTTATATACAGGAAATCTGCATAATTTACAATTTGTTTTCCCACTCCTGGGTTTTCAGTGATCTGTTGCAGTTGCCAATCCAGCACATTTCAGACCAAACATATTTCAGATCCTCACTTAAATTCTCAGGTCAAATTTCAGCCTTTTGGTTTTGGGACAGTAAAAAATGGTCATGCAAGCAAGAGTGTCCTGTCAATCAATTTGCACCAGGAAAAAAAGGCAAATCAAAAGCAATCCACATTTCTTCAAGGGAAGAACCCAGTAAAATGGTATCTGCAGTAGCTTTCTGTTACAATTTATCTTGCAGTTAGAAACAGGCAGGATGAGATTGCAGGTGATCTGGGATGGAAAATTAGCATGCCTGTAGGCAGCAGCAGCACAATCCTGAAAATTTTCTCTCATCAGCAAGGGTTTTTTCTTGCTACCCCAAATCCCTACTGGACTCTAAGCCTAGATTCTCAGCTGTTAAGACAACAGTGACCAACCCAGATTTCAGTTCTTCTGTCAAAGTCTCCTGATGCAGACCTCTCTAAAAGCATGAAGTCCCAAGCACTTGGCTCAGGGCCACCCAGCCCTGAAGTACCAAGCAGCAAGGTTCAGATCTGTAAGGGTACTCAGGGTCCCAGACCTTTCCTACCTTGATACTTAAGGTCATATATTTTAAAGTGTCCTTTGCCATCACAAATCTAAGCACACATCTCGTCTGACAAGGATATAAACTGCAAAGACCATCAAAACCTGACCCAATAAAAACAGGGAGAAAAAAAAATTCATTCCTGAGAAAAAAAAACACAGCACTTTCTGCAATACACCATTTCATGCATCAAACAAGCCAACACCTTTAAGATAAATATGCTTAAATATGCTTTTCCTCCTTAGCAGGATCCACATCCCGTTTCTGCCCATCCACAGATACAAGATTGATTGGAACATGTTTGCTCTGACTAGAAGTTACTGCCAAGACACAAAGGAGTAACTCAGGCATTGAAACACAGGCATCTGACGTAATTTTAAAAACCTTTAAGCAACCATCATGGCCTTCAACTGTCAGTACATGACCTACAGGAACTTTTATGTCTTCAATATTTTATGATGTCTATCATAGAATCTTAAATGGCTGAGGCTGGAAGCAATCTCTGGAGGTCATCTGGTCCAACCACCCTGCTGTAACAAGGCCACTTCATGGTGGTTGCCAGGACTATGCCCAGATGACCTCTGAAGATCCCCAAGGCAGTAATCTGTGCAAAATATTGCGTCTTACTAAGTCTGCAGACCTGGGGATTTTTGTCACAGAGCTTTCCCATTCACCTCCCCATAGTCTCTGCTATTGTGGATCCAGGATCCACATTCTATTTCTTCCAGACAGTCTGGTCACGCACTCGTGTAGCAGATGAAAAGGGCAGCAGAAGGCCCCAGCCCATCTGCCCCACCCACAATCACTTGCAGCAGGGGCTGGTAGAAATCACCTTTATTTCTGCCATTCTGGAAGTTCAGACCTTCCGTTCTCCTTGAGCAACTTGACCACGCTAGTTGTGGTGCTGAATTCCTCCAGTGTTTGTGGTGGCATTTTTAGCAGAGCCTGCAAGAACTACATAACAGTATTCTGCTCTTTTCCTAGTGGACGTTATTCACATGCTTTTTACAAGAACAGCCTGAAGGCAAAAAAGGGAGGGTAGAGCAATAAAATCTAGTAAAGCAAGGTTAATTGTTTAATCAGAGATTACTTGAAAAATTCCATCTGTCCCTCCTTGCCCTGAGGCAGAGAGAATATATCCTAGAAGAGGTCAGAGGACTTAACATTTTATCTCAGCTTCCTGCAACACCAGCTCAGTGCTCTGAATGCCCACAAAGGAGCAGAAAAAAATTTCTGCAAATCATCCACGTCCACACTTCAGCTTTCACCACACCTAATACCTCATCACTTGGGCAGGGCGTAAGTCTCCAAACTGGATAAACTACCAAAAGGAGATCAAGTGAACCTGTAAGATGTTGTTGTAAAGCCCAGGCAACACTAGCAGGAAAAGGGTGATGCTACCTCCCTTTCAATAGGAAAGGCTAGTGAAGCTGTGTGGAAAACAGACATGGCTTTATGAAGTCACCAGAGTATACCTTATATATCACTTTACCACATACAACTTTACAAAGGTAAAGCCTTTTTTATTCCCCTTTCATTATCAAGCAGCCAGGCTGCTGTCAGCAGTATGTCAGCTGCCCCAGCTGGCCAGCAGCAGGCAATGCATGCAGCTCAATTTGGGTTCCCTGTGCAGTTCCCCCTTCCTCAGAACACCCTGTTCAATGGGGTTATCACTATTTGCAAGTCACTGGCCTCATCAAAGCAGGGTAAGAAGGGGAGAAATTGAAACTTCTGCAAAATAGATAAAAAATTACCAATATGCGATTTAAAATGCAATAATTTTTTAGACTGCAGACTGAGTTGACATTGGGAACAGCATTTTATCAAGACTTGTTCCTTAAAGGTGAGACCAGAAGACAAGATAGGGCACTTGAAGGTCTGGTTTTATATGAGAAGGCAGACACTCAGGTCCAACTAGCTTGCACAACCTTAGGTGGCTCAAAAGCCTCCTGAAGATTAAGGAGAACACAACCCTCTCCAGTTGTCTTGTGTGTGGAAAAGGAGTGGTGGACTGCCATGGTTTAACCCCAGCTAGCAATGAAGCACCACACAGCTGCTCATTCAGTCCACCCTCCCATCGGGAAGGGGCATAGAATCAGCAGACTCAGACTTCTGGCTTTACATAAGGTCAGTTTAATGGGGACAGACAGAACATATTAATAATGATAGTGGTGATGATTAATAATAACAACAGCAACAATAATAATAGTTAGAATATATAAAAGACTGATGCACAAAGCAATTTCTCACCTCCTGCTCACTGATTCTGCCACTTCCCAAGCAGCAGACCACAGAGAGCCTTCCTCACCAGTTCATATACTAAGCACGACATCATATGGTATGGAATATCCCTTTGGCCATCTGGGGTTTGTGGTCCTGGCTGTGTCCTCTCCCAGCTTCCTGTGTCCTGCCAGCCTTCTTGCTGGCAGGGCATGAGAATCTAAAAATTCTCTGACTTAGTATAAACACTAGTATAAACTTAGTAACAACTGAAAATACAAGTCTGTTATCAACATTATTCTCATATTAAATCCAGAACACAACACTATACCAGCTACTAAGACAAAAATTAACCCATCCCACCTAAATCCAGGACATGGATACATCACAGATACTACCTGTAGCTGTTCTGAAACAGGAGATAGTGAGGGAAAACCTTGTTAAAGGTTCACTTTATTGCAGCCCCTGTGATCCCTCCTGCATAAAGTCTTACACTTATGAATTACCACAGCTACAGGTATGTCTGTAGAGTCTGCCTGAGAATAACAATCATCATTCAGCTAGGGAGGCCAGGAGAAACACAGATAATACTGAGAGCCTCAGTATTATCCCTCACCTTAGGGGTACTTTACTGCACCTCCAAAGCCATGATTTCCTGCACACTGGGAAAAACACCAGTACAACTCACATGGCACAAGGGACCAGGACAGGAATACTTGACTGTCCATCTGTACAAGCACTCAGGTGTGCTCATTTGTCTGAAGGAGTGGGTGAGTTTTCAGAACAGACTCAACAGGGTCTCAGGCTGACATCCCAGACTCTCAGGCTCTTGCTTTTGCTCCATTTCAGGAAAAGTAAAAGACAGCCCTGCAGCACAACAGACACAGTTCCTGGCAGACTTGAATTTTCCACAGTGCTAAAGAATACAGTAATAAATGAAAAAAATTAATTACATAAATGAACTTGCATTTGTATCAATCCAAAATAAAGGCCCATCCAGAAGAGTACTAATCAGTAGAGCAGGAAGCAAAGGTCCCATGCCAAACATATGACCAGTGACATTTGGAAAAGCAGGATGACAAATGTTTGCAAAAGTGGAAAAGTACAGTAAGAAAGAAATGCTCTTTGGAGAAGCCCAAGGGAATTTGGGCTTTTCTTTTCAGTTGTGTTGTCCCAGAGGAAAAAAATAGCCTCAAGTTGTAAATCTAAGGTCCTCCTTTTGTTGACAACAGAGAAATTTTAAAAATCAAGTATCTCATAAAGGGAAATTCCAGTACAGCTTGTCTTCTCCCACAGCTGGCAAATGTGTTTAAAACCTATATACCTACATACGTATTTATGTGTATGCCTACAAATACACATCTGTGCAACGCAGCCCTGGGAGAAGAAAATCTGTTAATTGGATGTTTCAATGCTGAGAAGAAGTAAGAGCTGAAAATACATATGTGCAGAATGAGACTTCAATAGAACAGAGTGTAAACACTGCTGGGTTTCAGATTAGACTAGAGACAGAAAAAATACTTATGTTTCTGAGACAAAGAAAGAAGTTAACAGCAAAGAACTCATAGTGAAAATATACTGGAAAGAGAATCACACAGATCTGCAAGCTGTGTAAAATGGGGAGAAAATTAAATAAACAGCTCACAACAAATTAAGAGAATGCCTCTTTCCTCTCCAATTCTACAAATGCCCACCCTTTTAGAGTCTTTTGTGCTACTTATTGTCCTTCCTTTTGTTCTGATGTTTTATTTACCAACTTACCTTGTAGATATTTAACAGGATAAAAGAAGCAGCTAGGAAAACACTGTGGTAACAGAATGCAAAAAAATTATAAACTGCCAGTTATAAACTGCCACGGATATAAAGGAGGAACCAAAACAGATACCAGTGTAGCACACTGAAGTAAATTTAAAGAATATCACAGCAATAGTCATGGCTACTACTGTTGAATTGTTTGTTACAGGTGTAAATCTGGTTGCAGAGAAAAAGCCAGTCAATAACATTTACAGGTGCTGTGTGCTGACCTGCCTTCTGGAGTTAAGTGCTATAAATTCATGTGTTACTCTGAACATGTGTGTTCCAGGATATACAAGCAGGAAAGGAGAGAATGGCTGGAGACAAATAATTTCTCTGCAAACACGAAGGCACAGCTCTCAAAAACCAAAAGACATTAAAAAAAGAATTTCAAGTACCTCAAGATGACACAGAAATTTGTGATCACACAGGTGTCTAGAGCAGCTTGGGGCTCTGCACGAGAACGGCAACTTCAGGGCTCCCTTGGGACAGGGTGCACACATGCAGGCCCCAGAACATCCAAGAGGCCAGAGGTACAGCTACGAGACACAACATGACACAGCCCTGAAACAATGTCTTGAGACAAGGAGAAACTGGAATCACACTTGTGAAGCCCTGGCTGCTTCCTGACCTGGGTTTGGGAAGCTCGCTTGACAGGTTCCTTGCCTTGAGACAGCCTTGTTGTCTGATCACGTTGTTCTGATCAGATCTGGGTAGTCTGGGTGAAGTTAAACACACTAGGTGTCATGGCTATTAGCGGGCAACATCCACAGAGATGCTTGGCAGCCGGGGAATGGCTCCCCGAGGCACAGGGGGCCGATAGCGGCGCATACCTGGAGTAGGACCCCGCTTCCCACGCTGCCCTGCAGGGATACGGGGACGGCCTTAGCGCACGCACCGCCAAACCCTCAGGCCCCAGCACGCCTGGATCACCTCAGGCGATATATAGTAACGAGAAGTCTCAGCGCAGCCCCCGACCCTGCGGCGCCTTGCACGGGCGGGCCGGGAGGGCGGACCCGGCTTGCAGGGCGGTCCCTCAGCGTTCCGGGTGCCTTTGGACCGGGCTCGGCAGCGCCAGAGCCGGCCCGGGAAAGCGGTGGGGAGCGGCGGCCGCAATGCAGACGAACGTGCCGCCGCGCCGGGAGCCGCTGGCCCGCGGCCCCCACGTAAGTCAGGGCCGGGCGCGGGGGGCCGCGGGCGGGCCGGGGGCGCGGCGGGGCCGAGCCGCGGCTGAGCCCCCGCGGGGCGGGCGGGAAGGCAGCGCCCCGCCGAGCCCTGCGCCGAGCCGGCTCCCGGCATGGGAGGGAGCTGCCCTCCCCGCTCGGCGTGGATGTCACGGCAGGCACCGTCTGCAGGGCCATCGCGGGACCCGCGTCTGTATCACTCACTGTGCCCCCACCCGGCACACGGGATTTGGGGCCGTGCCGGCTGATGTTCTTGTGAGAAGTTCTTGTGAGACCTGTGCCGAATAGGTTGCCTATTTGTGCCCTTTCTCTCTGGATTCTCTTTTCATTACCCAGTCCATAGCAAGCTGTGGGGAGCCGGTGACCTTCCCAAAGCTAGCACACTGTTCCTTGTAACTGTGACTACCTTCCTATTATTTGGGAGATGAGAAATTTGATTCACCCGCACGAGGTTCATCCACCCTGGAGGGTGATCTCGGCACGGGTCTAGAATAATTTTCAGTTTTATTTTGTTGATGTACCTGTGGCAATGACGAATAGCCCCAATATGCCAGGTGCTATACAAGCACGTTAGGACGAAACGCATGCACACTCCAAGGATTCACTTTCAGGCAGGATGTAGACAGAGTTTGGGGAAAGAGGCATGAGTATAGGCAGAGTAACAAAGAGACTTGAGCTCCGTGGGGTAATATTTCAGGTAGGTTTTCTCAGAAGGAGTTCAGCTAACGGGTGAAGTCACCACAACACTGAGGGGAAGGCAGAGGAGAGCTGTACAGCAGGGAGGATAGCAAGTGCAGAAAGGCTGAGAAGATGGCCTTGGAGAGGGAGCCAAGACCCACGGGAGGGGTCCAGATTCCTTGCTCTTTGGCCTGCCACTGCAGGAAGTAGTCCTGCTGGTGCTGTTTCCCCCACCTGTAGAGCAGGTTTGTGGCTGACAGGCCAGCTGGTTTTAACTACCAGGAGCTATAGCTCTCTGCATGCTTGAAGAGTGTGGAACAGATATCAGAGGTGATGTCTGCAAAGGTGTGTGCCTATCATGCAAAGAAGGCCTGTTCCATTTCAATCTGAATGTCCTACCATGTAAGTTCTTTCTCCGAAGCTTTTCTTTACATATCCTCCCTTTCCTCTAGTGTTCCAGCCAGCTGTGACTTCAGATTTGGTACCAGGTCTCACTGCAATCTGCAGGTGTTGAGAAATATCACCTTGGATATTCACTAGTGAAGACTCAGACTTAGGTTTTAAAGAAACTGATTTCCAAAAAGCACTTAAAATATATCTGTTGTATTTATTTTTAAGTAAGAAATTAATTAACTTTTTTTGCCCTCTTGTAGCAGTGTTTTCCTGTGGTGCTCTGAAACACCAGATACTGAAGAGTAAACCAACTCAGGGACAAAAGTGAAAGTTAACAAAGCTCCCCATTCATATTAAGGCAATCAAGGGTGTGGATAGAAATTATACAATGTTCACATATGTTCCCCGAGATTTTAAATGAGAATGTACACAGGAGCTATGTAGACTGTCTGACTTGGGAACATTCTTCTGCCACAAGATTTCTCACCCCTGCTGCATTGCTCCTTAAGAATATCACACTTAACAAGTCTACATGCAGCCTGAAGAATTTTAACTAGTAAGAATGTTGGTGGTCCACACTTGGGGACATGATTCCCATCAACACTGAAATCCCACACATATCCTTATGGGCCATATAAAATTGACACTAGGGCAGAGTCAAGGACACTCATAATATTTTCTCTAAATAAGCGTGATTTCACGTGGTAGAAGCCAATCATAGTGATTTTCCCACTAAGTACTTAGCTTTGAAAATACAGGACTGTCCTTTTCAGAATCATGTTCAAATTGTATGCTTTTCTTACAATTGTAATCAAATTTTAATTCTAATCATAAGATTGAGCTGGATCACTGGATCTTTGTGTGAGAAAATACAGGCATGACAGCATGCCACACACAATACTGGTTTTTTTTATAACTGCCTTTCAGAGATATACAAGAGGGTTTCAAAAAGCACATGAAAAGTAAGAGGGAGAGCCTCTCACAAACTGGAGTCTTCTTGTCAGGGACATTCAGGCTGAGTTTTTTAAAAATAGTGCCTCAGCACCCAGGCCAGTCAGAAAGTGGTCTGTGTCCACATGATTCTGAGTAACCTCCTATACTCTGGCACACAGAATATCTTGGGAAAATAGGCTGCTATTCTTCTAATAGTGTATGGTCTTTCCCGGAGGGACTCGGCACAGCCTAAGGACATGGGTGTTTGTTAGAATGTCTGTTGAAGAGTTACTCTTTCTGCAAAAATCATGGAATATTTTAGTAGTTACTTATATGTCTCTCTAATTACAGACAATTTTTCATTAAAACATCTGATACTAAATCAAAGCTTTAATAAAAGAACATGGATAGCAAATCCAGCTGAGAAACTTAAGACTATTCTAGAATAACAGCTGACTCAGATACTCTTCATGTGACCTTTTTTCCAGATTAGTATCAAAAAGCCAGAAGGAAAGAAGTAAATGGCAATTTAGCATGTGGGGTTTTTGGGTTTTTTTCCCTAAATGTCTTCCTGAATTCTGAAGATTTGCTCTTCATCATCAAGATCTTGATTTACTGTCCAATCAAAGCACATTAACAGAAGATTTGTTGGTTGAAAGCTTTAGAAACAGAACCTCTTTTTAAATTTGCGTGCTTGTTTTTACTTTTCCTTGACTTTTATTTGTTGTTTGGAGAAACGAAACTTTTACTAGACATTTCTGGTAATGAAAATAAGGACTACAGAAACTTCAGAAAATGAGGAGATTTTATTCTTGACCCAGAATTAAAAGCACAGATATATTTTTGTGGAATACCTGATGCCACTGTGCTTTTGACTGGCACTTAAGCCTTCTGTTCCATCTCTACAAGCTTCTTCAAATGGAAAATCTGAATTGTTTCAGGGAATTATAGTAGCCATGTAATAGGTTAGGATTTAAGATTCCTCTGAGAGTCCCGTGATTAAAGGAGACATTTGAATAATCCACCTAATAATACCTAGTGTGTTAAAAGACAGGAGAATTTAAACTTAGGGAAGGGTACCTAAGGTTTCCAGTACTACAACACTTTCTTTGTCCATTTTATATTCTTGGTCTCAAAAAATTTCCTCATCCGTCTTGGTAAGTATAAACTATCTGCTTTGTACTGTATCTGTAACTTTGCAATCTCATTAACCTCTTTCATCACACTTTTTGTCTTAATGCAGTTAATAGCCAAAATCCACAAACTACATGAAAGAAATTATTTTTATATGGCATAAAGGGTGGAAATACATGTTTACTATTACAATTCTTTAGTCCTGATATTGGATCACTTCTTAATGGATTTTTTTTGCAATTATATAGTAGAATTAGTACTCCTTAAAATTAGAAATTAGCAATTACCAGAGGAGAAAATATTTCAAATATTTGTTATCTGATGGTCACATTGAAAAACACAGTTGCATTCAAGCAGGATGCCAAAAAGCCTCAAAAGGACTAGGAGAGAGATTAAAAACAAACAAACAAACAATCAAAAAAAAAAAACAAAAAACACCAAAAAAAAAAACCAAAAAAAAAAAAAAAAAACAACCCCAAACAAACAGTTGGACAAGAAGAGCAAAGAGGAATCTCTAATCTCTAGACCTGTGTGCATGCAACATGGGAAGTATTTATTGATAGTGAGAAGTGGTCAGTTTGATTCCTCCTTCCTGCCAGACTTTTAACTTTCTTTTCAGCACTTCATGTCAATTTGAAGTGAAAAAATTAGCCAGTCTTACTATCAGAACTGGGAAATCTTAACAGAATTTTCTTTCCAGACACTCACAGATTAGCGACATTTGGATCTTTGGCTGTTTTTTCTGCATGGTTTCCTCAACCAGGTATTCATATATATATATATGTGTGAAAAAACATTCTTTTATTATTTCACTATATTATATTATGCTATATTATATTATGTTATATTATATTATATTATATTAATATATAACAATTATCCCACCCGTACTTGAGGTGGAAATTTGGGATCTTGTATTTGGCAAAGTTACCCACTGTCTTATATAGTGATGACAGCTTCCAATCAAGTTCATTCTGTGCTGGCTCACATCTAAATACTCTAGAGTATGTATAGCAACTCTACTCATTCCATTTTGAATATACCCCAAGTTGTTTTAAGTGAACCACACTGTCTACTGATCAAGCACAGTAAGAGGAAGAATTACACCACAAGAATCACTCCTGCTTAGGCTGCCATCATTGTTCAAGACCAACTATGGGTATGTTGAACTGTGTCAGATTTCCCAGTGGATGTCTGATGTGTGTCAGCGAATTGGCAGCAGCAATCATTCCTGCAGGACTGAACAAGGAGTGGAGCTTCAGAAGAAATAGACAAGCCATAACCTTAACAGCACTGATTACAAGTGAAGAAAAGAGACCCTTTTGAAGAAGTAAATTGATCACATAAGCAGAGTTAGTCACATGATGACAACAAAAAGTGGGCAAGTTCCACTATTTTTAGATAGAGAGTCGGAAAGAAAAGTTTTGTGGCTTGAAGTTTTTTATTAGCTGAAATTAAGATAAAGGCTCAAGACATAGAATGAACTGGGAAAAAAACCCAACAACTATTGAGGTTTTCAGTACTCTTTCCAGTGCTCTGCATGGGTTTCAGATGGATATTATCTTAGCCCACAAACACACTCCTGATCAAGGAATTCTCTAGAACAGAGGTTGCATTTTATGCCATGCATCTATCACATTCTACAACTATAGCTAGTTATAATAAACTTTAGTCACATTTTATAGGATATATGCAAATGCCATTATTTTGCAACCCACCAGACACCAGAATATGCCATCTTTCCAAAAAGGTAAAAAGGGACTGTTGTTCTGTTATAGAACACTGGAAACTCTAAAAAAAAGTGTGGGATATTTTTTAATTAATTGCTAATTATCTCAGTGAGATTCACAACTCTGCTTGTTACCTGGTTTTTTGAAGCACCTAATTTTTACACCGACTCATGGAATTGTTTAGATTGGAACAGAACCTTAAGGTCACCAAGTCCAACCATTAATAGAGCACTGCCAAGCCCAACATTAAATCATGTCCCTAAATGCCGTATCTATGTGCCTTTTAAATATTTCTAGGGATAGTGACTCCAGTATTTCCTTGGGCAGCTGCTCATGATGTTTGATAACCCTTTCAGTGAATAAATATTTCTGAATATCCAAGAATAAAACTCCAGCGGCACACCTTTAGGCCGTTTCCTCTTGTCTATTACTTGTTACTTGAGAGAAGAAACTGTTTCTTAACCCATCTTGCTACAATCTCCCTTCAGGTAGATGTAAAGACTGATAAGGTCCCTCAGGTGCTTTTCATAAGAAAGCTCCCTGCACCAGCTTCATTGATTTCTTTGGACAGTATCTTTCCAGAGACAAAGAACAAATTTTCATGTAATTCTGGATTTCCTCTCCCTTAGCTGGGAATTCTGTGTCTTACAATCTTAGCTACATATAGATGCCCGTTTTGTGTTAGCATAAAACACTGAGCAAAGATGTAAGAGATCTGTGTTGTAATGACGAGAGAATAAATTCCCAAATTTCCCTCTTCATAGCATCTATGGCATTGTCTTATCCCTGATCTATTCCCCTTCTCTAGAACATCAGATATGAACTCTGATGTGGTTGCCTACAATTGCTATTACTGTACAGCTCACCTGGCAGTTTTAACTGGGAAGAACAAACAGGAAAATGCAGGAAGGTAAAACTTGTCAGGCTTTCCCTACTGTTTGTAACTGTTTATATTCTCCTTATATCATGGTACTTGATCTCTTCCTACAAGGGATATTTGTAATGGAGTGCATTCACAGAAGCTGAATGCTACTGTGCCAGAATCTTCAGAGGTTATCAGTTTAGCTGTGTCAGAAGGGCCTGCTTTTCTGAAAGCACTGATCTTTAACATTCAAGTTGCTTTCAGGTGTTTCAGGCTGGATGATACAAAATTGATATGGACAGTTGCTTTTGAAAATCTTAATGGAAGTTTTCACCTTATTCTCAGCACGTGTCTTTGACATAAATAAAATGGACATAAATGAAAAATTAAGAAGCAATAGAAGATTCACATCATGTAAATGTTGAAAAGCCACAATGCTCTGCTTTCAGAAGGGAATAAGCAGCACAGTGCCTAGCACCAGTGCAGAAGATCAGAGTGCTACTGATTCTGTTTGTCCATCTCCTGGGCACAGTCATGAACAGACCATCCCAGTGCAGCACCTTTCGCCTCTTGCCTCTTTGGATGGGTTTCCAACGAATCCAAACCATCTGCAAACCAAGCCCACTCACTGATCTTCATTCTTCTGTTCAGATTTTACGCAACGTGACCTCTTCAGAAAAAAGTAATCTCCTTATCTCCAACATTTCCCAACACTTTGACGCTGATGTCCATTTAGTTCTATAGAGCCTTTACTATTCCTGCAAAGCTTTCTGATGGGGGAAGTGCCAATGAATTTTCTGGATACTGAGACCCTGCTCCTCTAATGAACCCCCTCACAGCCACAGGCCTTGTTTAGGACAGGAGGTCCTCTTCACAGAGTCACTGGAGATTTTGAAGAGCAAAACATAAAACTGGCTGGAGCAAGCTGAGGCTTCTCCTCCCATCTCACCTCTCTGCATAGCATTTGTTTCTCTGCTGGAAAGCCTTGAGGCAGGGCTCACTCAGTAACAAGAAAAATTTAATCTTGTTTATGTAATATGTGAAGTCTGTGAGAGAGAAATAACCAAAGGGAGCATAAACTTTGGGTTTTTTGCACCTTTTACTGCAACATGCTGAAACACCATTAGAAGATTTACAGAAAAATCACATGAAGAGATGCACTGATGTTTTGTAAGAGTAATTAACTCTTGATGTAGCTGCTTCTAGCTATGTTAGTACTACTTTAAGCTGCAGTCTGTCCATATGCTCACACTTTCATACACTCATACTCAAATATGATTCAGGCTCTCCTTCAGCATTTTGTTTCAGTGAAACCAACTATAGACATGTGGTAAGCTTATCATAACCTGAAAGCATTTACAGGAGACAACTCAAATTTATTTAATATGACGTTTCCAGAATGTACAGGGGTTTTTAAGCAATGTGCATAAAGAAAATCTAGTGATGCAGAGAACAATAAAAAATAATTTAAACTGGACATGAATTGAACCTAAGGCACCTTACAGTTGCTATTAATACATGTGGTCTGTACTGCAAGCAGAGATGCCTGGTAATTTCAGAAGTGGGTGTGCTGCAATATTCTCAAGACACTGAGTCTTTCAGGAGCCATGACTCATTGAACCACAGCTGTCTGAGGACTTTCTGAACATCAGCATAGGATAAGATCCTTTCCAGCTCTTGGGAAACAGTCTGATCATCTCTTTAAATTCCCAAGGGCAAGTCTCAAGGGTTTTTTGCTTTAATAATCACTACTGAAGATATTTTTTTCTTTTGGCTGAAGACCTCAGTAATTGTTTCTCAGTCTTTTTAAAGAAATATTGGTTACTGTTAGGAACGTCAACCTTTTTCTCCCTGGTAAAGGCCAGAAATGCAACTATCTCATTTCTTGCGCCTACTTTCTTCTAGGTAATGCAGACACAGGAGTCATTCTTATGGCTAATTTTTCACTTTAAAAGCTTCTAACATGATGGCAGTCCCTACTGAAGCTGTGAAATCATCCAGCAATTTTAATTAGATTGCTTAAATGTGTATATATGGAGTATTCCACATATAAACTGACAAGCAGAGACTGTCCTACCTCAACGGTATGGTTCCTCTTTAGGAAAAAAATCTTCACAGAAAGGGTGATTAGACACTGGGATGGGCTGCAGTGAGTCACTGTCCCTAAGGTGTTTAGGGAAAGAGCGGATGTGGCACTCAGTCCCATGGTCCGGTTGACAAGGTGGTGCTGAGTCTTAAAATGAGGAGGGCTTTTCCAAACTACTTGGTTCTGTGGCTCTGAAGCCAAACCTGTGGGCCCCGCAGAAGCCGCGGGGGCGCACCGCTCTGGCCCGGGGCCCCGCGCCCAGCGTGGCGCTGCGGCGCCGCCGGCTTTGTTGAGAGGGCGGAAGGCGCTGCCGGCGCATGCGACGTGTTTCCGCGCGGAAGGTGAGTGCGGCGGCCGCGGGGCCCGCGCCGGGCCGGGGCCGTGCGGGAGGCGGCGGGCCGCGGCCGCGCTGTGCCGGGGCGGGGCACCGCGCTGCCTGGGCGCCTCCCCGCGAAATGGGGGATCCGCAGCCCCGGAGATGCGGGGATCCAGGCCCCCGCAGGGGAAACGGGCGCTATCCAGAAGAATGAGAGCGGCGGGCCGCGGGCGTGGCCTCTCCCGGGGTGAGGGGGGAGTACCAGGGCAGACCCTCCGGTTGTGTATGGCCTGAAGTGTCAGGGCGGGCTTAGGCTGCATATTACACAAAGGCGCTTCACCCGGAAGGTGGCTGGAAGGGGCTCCAAAGGGTCACAGCACCAGCCAGATACGGTTCAGGATGCGTTTGGACAGTGCTCTCGGGTACATGGATGCTTGGGGTGTCCTGTGCTAGAATAAGCAGTGGACCATGGAGCATGCACATGGAGATTAATTATTTCAAGTAGTCCTTGTTTTTTTTATTCTCTTTTCTGCTAAAGATTGCTAGTCCCTGCAAGGTAGAAGAGACCCAGCTAGAGTATTCTGTGTGGATCAAACTTAGTGTATCATCAAACATCTAGAAACTAAGAGGCAAGTGTTAGTGATTAGTTATTTCAAATAATTTGGGGGAGCAGTTCTGAAAAGAGATTTCTTGCCTGCAAAAACTGATACTAAATTCTAAAACCATAGTGGTAACAAAATTTTGTAGCTAGGGCATCACAGCTCTGCTTGAAGGAATTTGCTCTTAATGGCTGAAGGAACCTGGCCATTACTTGCTGACAGTGAATACTGTCTGAAAATACAGAATTAATTTTTGCATTTAGGCTCTGAAAAGGTCAGAGTCGGGATAGAATAATGTCCAGTACTAAACTGCGATAGCAATACATTACATGTTTCTTTAGAAAACATCCAAGTTATCCTAGAAAACAATAAACCTCTTTAATTAATGGCAAATTTCAACATGCAGTTGATACTTAAATTGCATTGTGTTGTGGTTTGAAAGCAAACCGAGTAAGAGGCTCCAAGTCAGAAATACAATTTAATGAGAAGAAAAAGGGAAAAATAAAATTAAATAAAAGCAGTAATACAGAAAAAACCCCGCTGACAGAGTCAGAATACAACCTGAGCAGGGTGATGGAAGCAGTCCAGGTGAGGTGGTCTTCCTGAAGCAGTGATCCCATAGAAAGGTCTGGTAGCTCTGGTCCTCTGGGAATCCAGTGGGTGAGGGCTGCTTCTATTCTCCCAAATCTCAGCTTGGCTCCTCCCCATGGGCGGAGCATCTCACAATGGGATGATGAGTCATACAGGAGGTCCTTGATGGCCCATTAAAGAGAGAGAGCACCCAGAGGGAGTTACCTATGAGTAGTGCACAAGGCATTGATGGGCCATTAACTGAACATGATGATAGAATACATCCTAAACTACAACCCAGGACACATTGTTACTTGCCTTGGGATAGGGTAAATATTTTGTTTCTTCAGACAAGCAGGTGTTTAAAATTGACAGCAGCAAAAAACCTGTCTGCACCAAGGCCAGTGCATGGCTCACTTGGCAGCTTTTTGATACTTCTGTGGTACAGACTTTTAAGGCAGTAGTGGAAATAATTCTGCTTTGAAATGTAATGTTAAGTTGAAATGGACAAATATCAGGAATTGATTTTGTTTCTAGTAAATTCAAACAGATTCGGAGTGTCTCCACATCTACTTCTAAAATCATTTTAAGAGACCATTCTTGCAGCCAAATCCAACTGTAATTAAATGCAATCTTCATGGCTGGAAAGATGTGTGGGCTGGTGATTCAGTTCTGCTGATTCTGTAGTTATGGTGAAAAATGAGATTTTATTTTTTCTCAACTTAGAGACCTGCTGTTTAGAAGATGGTATGTTCTGTGTCTGGATGGAAGTTTTTTAGAATTTTAGACAATGCTTGAAGAGAAAAGGAGGACAGAAAATTATTCTGCTTCTTTAAAGCCTATTTTGCATAAACGAAAACAAACTGCTTTTTTGGAGGGGTCATGGTGGTCCTAGCTCAGACAGGTAACTTGGAGTTAACAGACTTCAGATAAGTTTGCTTTGTTGCTTCTTTATTTTGCAGTTTTTTACTTTGGCTTCTTGTTTTATGTAGTACAGAATATGTATGCAGCTGTGACCAACTTGAAGAGTTTTGTGAGAAGTTTGCCTCTAGTTATACTAATATTGTTGGTGCAGTTTCAAAGACAAGTTTATAGGTGTGTCAGAACTGGCATTCACATCTTGATCACCATTTTATTTTAATTAGTGGCTGGTTTTACATAAATAATGACAGGATGTCCTGCTCAGTGCCGCCTCAAAAAGAGGTTTTAGAAGTGAGGAAAAGCAGTGAGTCTGTTAGATCTGAGTCTGGCTAATGTCACTGCCAGTTACAGTTTTGCAGAGCCATAATGGATTGCAAGTGGACTAGAGATACCAGTTCACCTTGGAACAGATTCCTAATCACCCTGATGTTGCTATTACACCAAAGCATTGTTTTGTCATGTGTGATGAAATGTAAACTAATGTCTTAAAAATAGGGAAATTTTGAAAAGTTGATGAATTTTTTAAGTTTCATGAGAGTGTGATGTGAGAGTAGCATTTCTTTGAGAACTTTACTGAAAAAATCTGAATGCAATCTAAAAGGAACATGGAATTGCTAATATTATCATGTACTGTCATGCTTTTCTAGCCTGCAAAATCAGTAGAGGGATTGATACTGCTTAGAGTCAAGGATAAGCAAGCCTTGTGCGTTTATCCAGAAAAAGTTCAGTCTGCACAGTGGAGCAAAAATCTGATGTAACATTAGATTTATATCAAAAGAATGCTACTTACTTAAACTCTTGCCAGCATCTTAGTAATTTCTGCTTGGGAGGAGGAAATTCGGGTTATTTGGGGGTTATTATTGCTATATCCTTTTTTCCTAGGTTTATTTGGACTTAATACTGTATTATTGATTTTTTTAATGTACTTTGGCCTACAAAATGGTATGTTAGACTTTAGAAGTAAATGTTTAACTTGCTTTACCTCACCAAAATATGTTTAATGGCGATACATAAACTGTCTTAGTCAAAAACCTGCTCTTTTTGTTGATGAAGTCTGTCAGTGGATGCATCTCAGCAATTTGTTCCATTCTGTAATTTGAAATAGGAGATTGTCTTTTTTTCATTTACTAAGGCAGAATAATTTTTCTACTTATAGAAGTTTCCATCTGAACAGGGAGAAGTAATTTTACTGTTTAATTACAGTTGAACTTCATAATACTTAAATATTGTTTATACAGAAATTTATATACTATTTGTAGAAATAGAAGTATTAAAATTGAGTTTTAACTAGGAAAAAATATTTCTATTCTTAATTTTGGAAGCATAACTTACTCCTTCTGTTAGGTACTAGGTGTCCATTGTCAGTGGAGTAGTTAATGTGTATCCATGGTTTGGGCTACATTTGTGTATGCTGCTCATGAAATGTATACCGTTTGCTGTAAGTAAATTTCAATTACTAATGATGCACTTTTTTTTCTCTATTATGTCAGGAGGTGTACTTCAAGAATCTTTCAAAACAGAAACAAAAGGGAGTCATGGAGAAGAATGGAAACAACCACAAACTTCGTGTTTGTGTTGCTACTTGCAACCGTGCTGATTATTCAAAATTAGCTCCCATTATGTTTGGTATTAAGGCAGAGCCACAGTTTTTTGAGCTTGATGTTGTAGTGCTTGGTTCCCACCTGATTGATGATTATGGGTAAGGTGAATTTTTACCTACCAATATGTTTCTGCGGTGTTAGCAATGATAATATGAGCATTAGGTAAAATGAAGTCTTGGCATCATGAGTGTACACAACAAAGTTGGGTTTTTTTCCAGAATTTTATTTTGCAGCTCCTTATGAGATTGCATATTTCTGGGAATTTTTTATCCTAATTTTCAGCCATTCTAGAATGTTTTGTGCAATGCTGTAATTGTGCAATGCTGTAATTGAGACCCTAAACAGAATCACAGACTGTATGAAGTGAGAAATTCATGTCCTGCATTTATCCCTGAAACCTGGTGATTGTCAAATGGAAATGTGTCACAGTTTTTTAATTTGCTTGAGAAAAGAGCCACCTTAGTCACTTTTAGTTGGAGCTCTTCAAAGAGCCACCTTAGTCACTTTTAGTTGGAGCTCTTCTGCTTCACAGTTATTGGAGAAAGTACTTACATATTGCTTATCTTGTCTTGGTTTGAAAGATAGGTATCTGCTAGGGAAGGGCAGGGCTTCCCTAGGAATGGAGAATTCCAATCCCCTCCCTCCAAATTATTATAATTTAGAAAATTGAAGGAACTTTCAGGCAAAGGTATGGGGATAGGAATAACAGTTCCTTACTGTTATATTACAGCATGTATAACAAGGCAAACATACAACAACAGTTACAGCATTAATAACAAACAGAACCAGGAAGCTCGAGGAGCTTTGTTTCACAAAAGCTGGGGCAGTCTGATCTCTCGGAACTCCGAGAGCACCAGGCTGGAAAGATGGAAAATCCTGGGCTGGTGGATGAGATATATCAGAAGCTCCGCAGTGGTAGCTGGAATGGCAGGAGTGTCCCGGCAGGGCAGGGGATGCGGGGCCACAGAGTAGCAAAAATCCTCAAGGTAGTACCCAAGAACCAGCGGTGGTGGGACAGGGCTGGCCCAGCAGGGCAGGAGGAGACAAGCTCAGAGTTCTGGGGCACACAAGCAGATGATGGTAGATTTTCTCAGGACTGGACCCAGTGGGAACAGCGAACTCCTCCTGCAGCAAGTAACAGCCTGGCTGTCCTCTTCAGCTCTGTCGTTTACCTGCCCCAAAACTTGCATTATCTCCCTCTCTGAGAGAAACTCCCAGAGATGAAAGAAGCATAGCTTGGTGCTATAGCTCCTCTCCTTTGGCCCCTTTGTTCTGCCTGAGTACCTATAAGCACTCAGTTTCCTAGCAACTTATGGGAAAAATTCTGTAAGTAGAAACAAATCTTACCCCCATCAATATCCCAGGAGAGCACTGTTAGTTCTTACTTCCAGTATTATGAAGACAGAAAAGTGTGGTTGTATGTTTCTGACAAAACAAATAACAAAATGATATATGGTTATCTGTGGTATATGGGTATGTGGGAGAGAATATACGGGTATGTGAGATGCGTCCATAACTGTCCATAAGTAAGCAGATACTGCCCAGGAGGATGAGATATCTTGATCCAAATCCCTCCCCTTGGGAAGACTCCCTTTATCAAAGGTGGGTATTCTTCTTATTGCTGGGGAAAAGGTAGAAGGAACAGCCTGGGCAGCCTTTCTGGAATTGTTGATTTTCCTCAGGCTGCATTTACCAGCTTGGACCCAGTAAGTGAAATAGATACGAAAACACATATTTTGGAAAATAAAATCAGGCTTTAGCTTAGTATCAGCATTGTTGAGCTTTTAGAAATGTATTACCATATCTTCATATCTTAGTCTTTCTACTAAGACTGTTCTTTTTCTGCACATGATAACACTGTGTTCCTTGCTTTGTACTGGACATTGTTTCCATCCAGTAACATGGCAAGGTGAATTCAACATCACAAAACTAACCTGATTCAAAACAAAACCAGATAAGAAAAAAAACAGTTGAACATCTTGACAGGTTAGTATGTTGAATTGCACCTTGTCTGATTGGAGAAATAAAGTAATTCCCTTTCATTTGCTAAAAAGGACAAACATGGCCCTGATTTCTCTATATCCCATAACCCTTTGCTGTCTGCAAGACTTGTGCAAAGTAATACAAAATACTACTTTTCCAGTTCCAAAGTGTGTAACACTACCTCTGTACTGTGAATAATTTGTAATGCACAAAGCAAACTACAGTAGAGATTTTGATCTGCCAAATGTTCTTGCTGTTAGTTACTTTGTGATCAGTATTCTAAAATCCAGGTACTTCTTGGGTTTTTTTCAGGGCCTAGCCCTGCACTTCCTAATCTGGGTCATTTTATAAAATGAGTGGGTCCTCAGAACATACTATGTTTTAGTGATGTGAATGGTGTGATTAACAGTAGCAGAAGTCAGATGGCAGTGATCCTGGGAGGTGTTGGTTACTGAAATGCTTGAAGGATCATAAACAAAACCACCAGAAATGCACAGTCTTGTTTGTCCCCAAGATTTTCACCTTTCAAAAGGCAAAGAATAGAGAAACAAAGAGAAAAAAGTTTTCCAAGATAAATGTACATAATCAGGAAAATGATAGGTTTGTGCAGGATATTTGTAAATGGAAATGGAAATGCAATGAAGATTATGCAATACAAATGAGAGCCCCTTTACTCAGTAAAATAAAAAAGATTTGCCTTAAAAACTACAGAATCTGAAATAATATATGCTACTTGCAGGATGTTTTCTTTAAATATACAGGCCTCAGCTTTGCATCACATCTGTTGTATTTATACAGTTATCCACAGAAAAGTCAATAAACATACCCTTTCTGACAGAAAATCATGCAACGCCTATTCTCTGAAGGGCTCTGCGGACGCATGAATAAAGAGTTTGATTTCTGAGGATTTCCACAATATGTTCAACACAGTTCCTCCTTAAAGTTGTCTAGAAAAACTGGATATTTGGAATATTATGGAGGATCTTCACATGGATGAGAATATTCTGGTAAAATCTTGAAAGCTCCCTTATTCAGCTACAAAGATGTGAAAAGCAGGTCTTTTTTCAAACACTAATACAGCTGTTGTAACTTTTGTTTATTTTGTGAAGCGGTGTTGCTGTAAAATCAAGTTGTATTTACTCTAATAACCCTTTTTCTCTGACCTTCAGTAATACATATCGTATGATTGAACAAGATGACTTTGATATTCACACAAGATTACACACCATTGTGAGAGGGGAAGATGAGGCAGCTATGGTGGAGTCAGTGGGCCTTGCATTAGTCAAGTTACCCGATGTCCTCAACCGCCTGAAACCTGACATAATGATAGTTCATGGGGACAGATTCGATGCTTTGGCCCTGGCCACATCTGCAGCCCTGATGAACATTCGCATTCTTCACATTGAAGGTGGGGAAGTCAGTGGGACCATCGATGACTCCATCAGACATGCCATAACCAAACTGGCCCATTACCACGTGTGCTGCACAAGGAGTGCAGAGCAGCACTTGATAGCCATGTGTGAAGACCATGACCGCATCCTTTTAGCAGGCTGTCCCTCATACGACAAGCTTCTCTCTGCCAAAAACAAGGACTACATGAGTATTATTAGCATGTGGCTAGGTAAGTGGGCCACTTTTAATGTTTTTGTCACATACTTTTCAACATTAGACAAACTCAGTATCAGTTACCAGTCAAACAGTAATACATTTTTTAATAGTACCTGGTATTTCTTTCTATGCTTGCTATCAGTCTGTATTCTACCAAGTACAGCTGAAAAGCTTCAAATGTATTTTACTGACCACTTCTGGACCTTCTGCCAAGTCAAAAAAAACCTCCTTAAATGGGTAATTTCTCTGAGCTGAACCATTTAAAAGCAAAACAGTCTTACTGAGCAGCTACTCTTGTGTAATAGAGTTTTGGTTAAATATAATCAAAGCTGTTCAGGCCTAATATAAAAAAAACCAAACAGAATTTCTATTATGAAGCTTTTTTTGAAGAATGCACTGCAACAGGACAAAATGCGCCAAAGCTTTTGATGTTTCATACTGACTTTCAAATAATTCCTGTGAAGAAGGGGGGGTTTTGTTTGCTTTTTATCTTTGACAGAGCAGTCTCCTGTACAGCTACCATGTGTAGTTGGAAGCTGAAATCTTTTTCAATCAATATGTTTTGCAGGTAAATGTTTATCAAATATACTAAGACAAGTGTGATTGACCATTTTAAAGCAGTGGAAATTAAGTCTTTACTTGAGAATGGACAACTGTCAAAAAATCTGAGCAGCTTCAGGAGTTATTCCACATTTATAGTGGTGTGAGAACAGTCTCTTGATCCTGGCATAGTCTTGGAAAGTTTCAGAAGTAGGCTTGCAAGTTAACAATTTGTTGACATTTATGTAGTGGTCTCTAAAGTTATGAGAGAAGCTTAGAGAGGCAAATAACAAGCTAGGCTACCCTATAACTCCCTTGATTTTTATTCTAGCATTGATCTCTTTGTGTTAGATGTATCACATTCAGTGCCTTGACTTTTCAGACTTTCACATCTGTAGTTCCAAAAGTATGTCCTTCCTTTCCCTCTTGCTATTCCGTGCCAATGAAAAAGCTTTTTTTGCCCTCCATTTGGACAGGTGAAGATGTTAAAACCAGGGATTATATAGTTGCTCTGCAACATCCTGTAACCACAGATATTAAACATTCCATAAAGATGTTTGAGCTGACACTAGATGCACTCATCTCCTTCAACAAGAGAACACTTGTTCTGTTCCCTAATGTGGATGCAGGTGAGTAGGTTACCTTTGTAACAGAGTGACACATAATAGACTGTCTTCAAAAGGGTGCTTTTGTCCCGGGTCCTCCAGCCAGATGGAAGTAGCTGGATGGTGTCAGCCTTATGGGTGCATCTGCTGCAGCTCCATGTTCACATTGCTGGAGGACATTTCAGCTTTTCAGTGTGGGAAGAAAAATGAGGAGAAACCACATGACATGTAGGAGCAATATTAGTGCCTCTTAAATTAACTTAAAACTACAAAGATACTTTGCAGTGAATTCTTGTATCAAACTTCAGCATGTGTGCTGAGCTATGTGATTTGCAATGTAAGGATTAAAAAGAGAACAAAACCTGTTCAGAGCTGGCAACTCAGTAAATGGCTGGCTTCTAGACTCTTTGTGCGTCTGAACTTTGATTTTAAAAGTAAAACTTAAATCATTCATTCTACTTTGGTTTTCTGTAGGAAGCAAAGAGATGGTTCGTGTGATGAGGAAGAAGGGCATCGAACATCATCCCAATTTTCGGGCAGTAAAGCATGTGCCGTTTGACCAGTTCATTCAGCTAGTCGCTCATGCTGGTTGTATGATTGGTAACAGCAGTTGTGGTGTCAGAGAAGTGGGAGCATTTGGTACACCTGTCATTAACCTGGGGACACGTCAGACAGGAAGAGAAACAGGTACATGTTTGCTTAACTCTCTAGTGTTTTGTAATGCAGGACAGAGGTGTCACTGTTGCTTTAGTGGAAGCAAGTGAAGGCACGTAACTGATGAAGAGTAATGTCAATCTGATGGGCATCTTCTCTCACAGAGGAAATAAAAACAATGAGTTTTTTTCAATTCTAAAGCAGCTTGTACTCTAGTGCAATTTGAGGATCTGATTTGTCCTATGATGTTAATTTTTGTCATCTAGGTGAAAATGTTCTTCATGTTCGTGATGCTGATACACAGGATAAGATTCTTCATGCTCTACAGCTGCAGTTTGGGAAGCAATATCCATGGTGAGTACATTCATCTTAATTCATTGGAGTGGATGTTAAAGCAGTAGAGTAAAAGGCATTTAGTCCTAAGGTGTTTCATCGTATTTGACTGGAGTGCTTTTAATGCACTGATCTGAGGTTACAAATTATTTTTCATTTCAGAACCACGATGAGATGTCTAGTATGCAGTAGTATTTATAGAGCAAAATGTTACAGGTAATGTAACAAGTAGTCATTTAACCTCCAACAGAAAGTCACAAGGGCAAAATTCATATTAATTTAGATCAGTGTGATTAAGAGAGCTTTTTCTTTAGGAGCAGCATGGGGGAGAACATCCTGTCTGCCTACTCTGGCTTGTGCCCAAAGGACACTATTTTGTGTGGGTACAAATGACACTGAGAGCCAAAAAATGGGCAGGATCAAATAAGACTAATAAAGCCTTTGTGGTGCATGTGAAAAACATCACCACCCAAGTCACATCCTCATGCATCCTAGCAGTTAGAGAAATCAGGATGGCCAGAGGCAGACGCATCGCACAGATCAATGTCCGGGTTGGTGGCTGGTCCTATCAAGAAAGTTTTGGCTTTTATAACAGTGGATTGTGTTTTTATTATTTTTGGCCTGTGATGGGGGAATGGGATTCCCCTCGCTAAAACAGGCAGAGTCTTTGGCAGCAGACTGGCAGTTTGGTGAGATAGGCTTTAAACTGAAGGACTCCAGGAGTGGGGTCCAAATGGCAATGATTGTGCCATTACTTCCTCCTGAGGAGCAGGTCATAGCAACCAGTGCAGAGACAGATCCTTGGCTGCAGCTCAGATTGGAGATATGTCTTGTTTTGAGGCAATTTAAAGAGGTGGGCACTCTGAAATAAGTAACTTCCCCCTTGATTCCAACCAATCCCTTTCCAGCAATAAGGAGCAAGACATAAGTAGATGCAAGCTGCAGAAATTAAGATGTAAGAAAAAATAACAGTTTATTAACAAACAGGATGCCAACAGGCAGCAGGGGGAAAGTAAGTAACTGCTAGATACTGAACTGCTAAATCTCGCAACCCTGCAAGAACAAAGAAAGACCCGAAATGCCAGAAATAACTGTTCCCAAAGTGGTGCCTGCCAGAGGCAGCTGCATGGCTGAAGGACAAAGGGAAGATGGCATCACACCCTTACCTTCCAAGATGGTGCCCCCCAGATGACCACAGGTTTGCAGGAACAAGGAGGCAAGATGGTGACAACCCCCACCAGGAAGGCAGGAGTCTGCAGAGCAGTTCTGGAGGTAGATGGAAACTTGCTAGTTCATGTGGAGTCCATGTTGCTGCTGCCACTTCCTCTGCACCATGGCTATGGGGTGGGATGGTGGGGAAAGACCATCAGCGCTGGCACAGGGTGCCCAACCCCAGAAACTCGCTGGCATTTTTGCTGCCAACGAACCTTGCAAAGTTCACTTTGAAACAGTTTCTCACTACAAAATGCAGTTTTTAGAATGGCAAACCCAAGGCTGCCATGAAAGAGAGAGGCTCTGCTCCCATAGTCTTCTCTCCTGGAGAAGCTCAGACTGAGACAAGGCCTGCTACTTTTTGCGTCCCAGCTCTCTGCAGCAGCAGAAAGGCTCCTGTGGACTTCATCCCAAGACAGCCCAAAAACGCCAGCTGGAATCCCTCTGAGATGAGGGGGAGGGAAATTAAAAGAGAACCAAAAAAGGGAAGGGAAAAAAAAGCCCCTGCCAAAACAAAGATGAAACAGCCCGCAAAGCAAACTCCATGCAACAAAAGGCAAGAAACTGCCTGGGCAAGGCAATTTTTAAAATGCCTGCAGTCACCCTGCCAGCCACTACACACACAAGGCCCCCAGCTGGAGCGTCTTGAAGAGACAATAGCAATTTTTGAGTGCAGATAGATATGAAATACAATAACCTTATAGATACTCCAGGACAGGATCACAGGGTGAAGCACATCAAAAGTTTCTATGACTATGGTGTTTATGATGCTCACACCCCTTCAAGCAACCTGATTGCTTGATCTTTGATGAAATGCCTGTATACCAATGCACATAGCAAGTGGTATAAACAAGATTATCTAATAAACTAGAAATCTATGTCAGGTTGCAGAGCCGTGATCTCACTGGAATTTTGGTGACATACCTGGAATGCTGTCACAGATGGCAATGTATTTTTTAGAGAGGGCAGGTTAGAGAAGCAGAGTGGAGCTGCTCTTTGTGTGAGAGAGCAATTGGAATGTATCAAGCTATACTCAGGTACAGATGAACAAGTTGAGAGTTTATGGATGAGAATTAAGGGGCAGGCTGATATGGGTGACACTGTTGTGGGTATTTACCAGAGGCCACCTGATGTGGAGGAGGAAGTTGGTGAGGCTTGAAAATGTGAAGGTTAGGGATGGCATTGGCTGCAGTGACCGTTAGAAACTCAGAACTGTGCATTGGGGAAGCGAAACAGCAAGCAGGATTAAAACCCTAAACTCGTGGAGATAACTTTGACCTCTTCAAGGACCTACTTGGAGGAATCTGGTGGGTTAGGATTCCAGATGAGGAGGGTGTCCAAAGAGCTGGTCAGTATTCCTGACCTCAAACCAGTGCATCCCTGTGATCCAGAAATCAGGCAAAGAGGGCTGAAGACCTAAATAGATGAGATTCTAGTAAAATTCAAACAAAAAGAAGACATTTATTGGATGTGACAAAAGGAACAGACCACATGGGAAGACCATAGGAATGTGTCAGAATATGCAGGGATGTGAGAAGGAAAGCCAAAGCCCACTTGGAATTCAGTCTGACTAAGGGTATTAAGGACAACAAGAAAGACTTTTCTAAGTTCATCAGCAGCAACAGAAAGAATAGGGTAGATGTGTGGCTGCTGCTGGATCATATGGGTGTCCTGGTGATGAAAGACACAGAGAAGGTAGAATTATTGAATGCTTTCTCTGCCTCAGTCTTTACTGCTGAGAACAGCCCTCAGGAATCCCAGACCTCAGCGGTAAGAGAAAAAGGTTGGAGAATGGAAGACTTGTTTGTAGAGGGTTGGGTTAGAGAGCAGCTAGGCAGATTGAATATCCATAAATCTACAGGCCTGATGGGCTGCACCCACATGTGCTGAGGGAGCTGGCAGATGTTGCTAAGCCAGTCTCCATTATCTTTGAAAAGTCACAGAGTGGGAGAGATGCCTGATAACTGGAGGAAAGCAAATGATACTCCCATCTTCAGATATGGCAACAAAGAAGGGCTGGTGGGAGATGAGGTGGTTGGGCACCATTTGGGATGTAGTGGTCATGAAATAATAGAATTCTCAAATAATTGCTGAAACAAGGAGGGGCACCAATGAAACTTCCACACTGGACTTCGGGAGAGCAGACTTTGGCCTATTCAAGAAGCTGATTTGGAAAAATCCTTGGGATACAGCCCTTAAAAACAAAGGGATCCAGGAAGGATGGACATACTTCAAGAAAGTAATATTGAAGACACAAGAGCAGCCTGTCTGTTTGTGCCAAAAGATGAGTTGTTGGGGAAGATGACTGGCCTGGATGAAAAAAGAACTTCAAAAGGAACTAAAGGAGAAAAAGAGGATGTATCACCTCTGGAAAGAGGAGCAGGTTTAAGAGGAAATGTTTAAGGATGTGACTAGGTCATATAGGGAAAAAAACTAGGGAGGCAAAAGCCCAATTAAAACTTAATCTGGCCACTTCTGTTAAGAATAATGAAAGTGTTGTTATAAATACATTAATGGAAAAGGAGGGGCAAGGATAATCTCCATTCATTACGAGGTGGGGAATGGAATTTAATAAATAAAAATGAGAAAAAGGCAGAGATACTTAACACCTTTGCCTCAGTTTTCGTCAGTAAGACAGTCCTCAGGGCAACTGGGCTGAGCTGGAGGATGGCATCAGGGAGCAAAGTAGTCCCCTTATAATTCAGGACAAAGCAGTCAGGGAACTAGTGAGTCACTTAGATGCTCACAAGTTTATGGGCCCAGATGGGATCCCTCTCAGGGTGATGAGCGAGCTGGCAGATGAGCTTGTGAAGCTGCTCTCCATCATTTACCAGCAGTCCTGGCTCACTGGTGAGGTTCCAGTTGGCAAATGTGACACCCATCCACCGGAAGGGCAGAAAGGAAAATCCAGGACACTACAGACCTGTCAGCCTGACCTCAGTACCTGGCAAGATTATGGCAGAGATCATCTTGAATGTGGTCACATGGCACCTACAGGATGGCCAGGGCTCAGATGCAGCCAGCATGGATTTAAAAGGGGCAGGTCCTGCCTGATCAACCTGGTCTTTTATGATGAGGTATCTGGCGGATGAAGGGAAGGCTGTGGGTTTTGTCTGTTTGGACTTCAGCAAGGCCTTTGACACTGTGTTCTGGGTTGCAGTGTAGGATGTGCCCAAAGTATGTATTCTATCACCATCTTCCTGAGTTGTTGAAACCAGGTGGATCAGTATTTCCTTGCCCCCTCCCTCTAGACTGTCTTCTGTTAATGACCCGTCAATGCCTTGCTGCAGGACTCACAGGTAACTCCCTCTGGGAGCTCTCTCTGTTTAATGGGCCATCAAGGACCCATTGCGTGACTCATAGAATGATATCAGCCCATTATTGTCAGATGCTCTGCCCAGGTGGAGGAGCCAAGCATTCCCACCTGGATATAACCTAGGATTTGGGACAGCACAGGGAGCTTTCACCCACTGGATTCCCAGAGGACAAAGCCTTCCAGACCTTTCTGTGGTATCACTGCTTCAGGAAGACCACCTCATCTGGACTGCTTTCACCACCCTGCTCAAGTTGTAGTCTGACTCTGTCAGTGGTCTTTTGTATTATTGCATTTTTGCATTTTTGGTTGACACTGGGGCCCAATGTACCCTGATGCCATCAAGGTATGTAGGAACAGAATCCATTTCTATTACTGGAGTGACAGGAGGGTCCCAGTAGCTGACTGCATTGGAGGCTGAAGTGATTTTAACCAGGAACGAATGGCAAAAACATCCCATCACAACTGGCCCGGAGGCCCCATGCATCCTCGGCATAGACTATCTTAAGAATGGATATTTCAAAAACCCAAAAGGATATTGTTGGGCTTTTGGGATAGCTGCTCTAGAGACAGAAGACATCAGACAACTGAGTAGCTTGACTGGTCTCTCAGATGACCCCTCTGCTGTGGGACTGCTGAGAGTGGAAGAACAACAGGTACCGATTCCCACAGCAACAGTACACCATCGGCAATACCACACTGACAGCGACTCTGATTCCTATCCATGGGATGATCTGTAAACTGGGGAGCCAAGGTGTGGTCAGTAAGGCCCATTCACCTTTCAACAGCCCGATTTGGCCCATGCGTAAGTCCAGTGGAGGATGGAGACTGACGGTGGATTACCGTGGTCTGAATGAAGTCACACTGAGTGCTGCTATGCCAGACATGTTAGAGCTTTGGTACGAGCTGGAGTCCAGGGTAGCAAAGTGGTATGCAACCACTGATATTGCCAATGCCGCCTTTTCCATTCCTTTGGCAGCTGAGTGCAGACCCCAGTTTGCTTTCACCGGGAGGGGCATGCATCTGGAACCAGCTGCCCCAGGGGTGGAAACACAGCCCCACCATTTACCGTGGACTGATCCAGGCTGCATTGGAGAAGGGTTCTTGAGGCTTCAGAACATCTATAGTACATCAATGACATCGCTGTGTGGGAGAACACAGCAGTGGAAGAGTTTGAGAAAGGAGAGAAGATTATCCAGATTCTGCTGAAAGCTGGTTTTGACATTCAGCAAAGTAAGGTTAAGAGACTGGCTCAAGAAATCCATTTCCTGGGAGTCAAGTGGCAGGATGGACATCGCCAGATCCCCACAGAGATAATCAACAAGATCACTGCTTTCCTAGGTGCCATAGGCTTTTGGAGGATGCACATTCCTGAGAACAGCCAGATTATGAGCCCTCTCTACCTGGTTATCTGCAAGAAGAACAATTTCCACTGGGGCCCTGAAGAGCAGCAAGCCTTTGGCAAGATCAAGCAGGAGATCACTCATGCATTAGCCCTTGGCCCAGTCAGGATGGGACCAGGCGAGAGGAACATGCTTTACTCCACAGCTGGGAACAATGGCCTGTCCTGGAGCCTCTGGCAGAAGGTGCCTGGGGAGACTCGGGGTCGACCATGGGGATTCTGGAGCCGAAGTTACAGAAGGTCCAAAGCCAGCTACACTGTCTTGACCACCTGTGAAGGAGTTCAAGCTGCCTCAGAAGTAATTGGCACTGAAACACAGCTGCTTTTGGCACCCTGACTACTGGTGCTGCTGGGGTGGATGTTCAAGGGAAAGGTTCCTTCCACACATCATGCCACCAATACCACATGGAGCAAATGGATTGCCCTCATTACACAGCACAAATGTATTGGAAACCTGAATCACCCTGGGGTCCTGGAAGTTATAACAAACTGGCTTGAAAGTGAGACTTTTGGATTATTGTCTGAAGAAGAATAAAAGCAAGTAACACATGCCGAGGAAGCCCCACCATATAACAAGTTACCGGAGACTGAAAGACGATATGCCCTCTTCACTGATGGTTCCTGCCAAACTGTAAGCACTAACTGGAAATGGAAAGCTGCAGTATGGAGCCCCACACGATGGGTTCCACACGCTGCTGAGGGAAGGTGGATCGAGTCTGGTTGCAAAGCTTAAAACCATCTAGCAGGCTTTGGATATTGCTGAATGAGAGAAATGGCCAAGGCTCTATCTCTACACTGACTCGTGGATGGTAGCTCATCCTCTGTGGGGATGGCTGAATCGCTGGAATAAGGCCAGCTGGCAGCAGCAGAGGAAAACCCATCTGGGGCTGTGGACATTTGGCAGGACATCGCCGCCTGAGTAGAGAGGCTGACTGTAAAGGTTCAACACATGGATGTGCACGTACCCAAGAGCCAGGCTGATGAGGAGCATCACAACAATGAGCAGGTAGACAAAGCTCTAAGGTGAAAGTAGTGCAAGTGGATCTAGACTGGCAGCACAAGAGAGGATTATTCCTAGCTCGTTGGGCCCATGATGCCTCTGGTCATCAGGGAAGAGATGCAACATACAGATGGGCCCATGACCAAGGGGTGGACCTTACTATGGATGTTAGCGTAGGAAACACATAATCACAGAATGATTATATGTGGTGCTTTATTGAAGAGCTCTGGGAGTCGGGGCACAGACCCAAATCCAACTCCAACGGGGGCTCAAAAGGTATACAGTCTTATACCCTTTTGTTATACAACTCTATGTTAATCATTGTCCTGGATTGTAGTTCAGGATATATTCTATCACCATCTTCAGTTAATGGCCCATCAATGCCTTGTGCATGACTCATAGATAACTCCCTCCGGGAGTTATCTCTCTTTAATGGGCCATCAAGGACCTCCTGTATGACTCATCATCCCATTGTGAGATGCTCCGCCCATGGGGAGGAGCCAAGCATTCTCACCTGGATATAACCTGGGATTTGGGACAGTAGAAGCAGCCCTTACCCCCTGGATTCCCAGAGGACCAGAGCTACCAGACCTTTCTATGAGATCACTGCTTCAGGAAGACCACCTCACCTGGACTGCTTCCATCACCCTGCTCAGGTTGTATTCTGACTCTGTCAGTGGTTTTCTCTTTTTGTATTGTTGCATTTATTTTATTTTATTTTATTTTTTCCCTTTTCGTCTCATTAAATTGTATTTCTGACTTAGAGCCTCTCACTTGGTTTGTTTTCAAACAACAGCATCATTAAGCCTCCCATTGTTCTATTGTATACACCTAGGCATGAATTTTGGTAAATATTCCCTTGTGATTCTCATGATTCTGGTTAAAGGTAATAATCACATTCAGCTACCAACAATCGTTACAATTGTATCACCTATCATATGATGACTACTGATGGTACAGTTTCACCTGACCTAGTAGAGAGTAGCTTTATTTCTAAGATACATAGGCCTAAGTACAAATCGTCCTAATCCTCCCTCCCCTCTGATTACCCAGGCAAAGTTATACTTGATTTGGTTAAAACAATAGCATGAAAGCAACATCCTGGTTGCAGTGCAGCTGAGGTTCTGTTCCCCAGCTTTGCAGCCACAGAAATCATTAACCCTATACTATTGTGGACAGCATCTCACAGGTCATCCACGCTATTGCTTGGAGCACCATCTTGGGCCTAGAAAAGCAAGTCCTGTAGAGACATGGCACCCCTGAGATAATTGAGTCGGACAATGGGACCCATTTCAAGAATGGCCTTATAAACACCTGGGCTAGAGATCATGGTATTGAATGGATATATCACATTCCTTATCACGAAAGTTGAATGGTGCAATGGACTACTAAAGACTGCCCTGAAGGCACTTGGCGGTGGGGGAACCTTGGAGAATGGGAAAGAAACTTAGCCAAAGCCACCTGGATGGTCAACACCTGAGGATCTATCAATCGAGCTGGTCTTGCCCAGTCTGAACCCTTACACACAGTGGATGGAGACAAAGTCCCTGTGGTATACATGAAAGGTATTTTAGGAAATACTTTTTGGATTAATCCCACCTCAGGCAAAGGCAGACCCATCCGTCAGTCCGGGACTGTTTTTGCTCAAGGACCTGGTTACATTTGGTGAGTAATGCAGAAAGATGGGGATCCCATTATGTACCATAGGGAGACCTAATTTTAAGTGAGAACTGTGTGTAATGTTTCATTCTGTGTGTATATATATGAATATCTATATATGTATGTGTATATCTCTGTAAGAGTGTATTGATTTCAGTATGATGTAGATGTAAGATGCGCCCAAAGTATGTATTCTACCACTGTCTTCATGAGCTGATGAAACCAGGTGGATCAGTGTATCCTTGCCCCCTCCCTCTAGACTGTTAATGACCCGTCAATGCCTTGCTGCAGGACTCACAGGTAACTCCCTCTGGGAGCTCCCTCTGTTTAATGGGCCATCAAGGACCCATTGCGTGACTCATAGAATGATATCAGCCCATTATTGTCAGATGCTCTGCCCAGGTGGAGGAGCCAAGCATTCCCACCTGGATATAATCTGGGATTTGGGACAGCACAGGGAGCCTTCACCCACTGGATTCCCAGAGGACAAAGGCTTCCAGACCTTTCTATGGGATCACTGCTTCAGGAAGACCACCTCATCTGGACTGCTTCCATCACCCTGCTCAGGTTGCATTCTGACTCTGTCAGTGGTCTTTTGTATTATTGCATTTATTTTATATTACTTTTTTTTCTCTTCCTATTACATTGTATTTCTGACTTGAAGTATCTCACTGGTTTTGCTTTCAAATCAGCACGCACTGTATCCTACAGCATCCTCCTGAAAAAGCTGGCAGTCCGCAGCTTGGACAAGACTACTCTTAGCTGGGTTATTACTGGCTGGATGGCCGGGCCCAGAGAGTGGTGGTGAATGGTGCTGTATTCAGCTGGCAGCCAGTCACCAGTGATGTCCTCCAGGGATCTTTGCTGGGGCCAGTCCTATTTAATATTTTCATTGATGATCTAGACAAGGGGATCGAGTCCACTATCACTAAATTTGCAGATGACACCAAGCTGGGTGCGAGCATTGTTCTGTTAGAGGGTAGGAGGGCTCTCCAGAGGTACCTGAACAAGCTGGATAGCTGGGCCAAATCCAACAATGTGAAGTTAAACAAGTTCAAGTGCCAGGTCTGATACTTAAGTCACAACAAGCCCCTGCAACACCACAGGCTGGGGACAGTGTCGCTGCATAGCATCCAGGCAGAAAGAGATCTGGGGGTACTGGTGACAGCATCTGAACACGAGCCAGCAGTGCTATAAATGAGGCCATAGATCTAGTATTGGTTAAAAAAAGATCAGTCATTGTTTGAAACAGAATGGCTACTGGAACAACAAAAAAGCTGGGCTAGTCCCTAACTCTTTACGACAAGCCAGAGTACCAAGGTATGTATAATACTATGTGGGCCCTCCCCACTTTAGGAAACACTATCCCTCAGGGAAAAGGCCTTCTCTCAGACCGTCACTCTCTTTTTATATCCTCCATTCTTTCCTTGATTGGTGGATTTAGGATCCTTGATGTGAATGGCTCATTCTCAGGGTTTTATTGGTCCTTAGCAAGAGTTCTTCTGGGCCAATCATTCCTTCCTGCCTTTGAATGATTGGTCAGTTGTGTCCACTAGTCATGACCTGGAGTGATGGTCTGATCTGGAGCCTTCTGTGGAGGAAGAGAACCCCTCCCTTTTCCCCCTTTCTTTCTCTCTCTGGCATTAGCATTAGAAAGCATTGTCAATGCTGTAACCTCTTCACTCATACATTCATACACATTTTCTAGCTATTCAGAACTTGCCAACTGTATAGTGCTAACTATACAGAACTTGCAGTGACAGACCCATACAAAGTTGTGAATTGAAATGGAACTTAAAAGGTACATACATATACCCTTATAACTAACAAAGGTCTAACTTTAAACATTTATGACAGCAGTGTGCCCTGGTGGCCAAGAAGGCCAAAGGCATCCTGGCCTGTATCAGAATAGTGTGGCCAGACGAGCAGGGAGGTCATTCTTCCCCTGTACTCTGCATTGATTAGCCCTCACCTTCAGTGTGTCTCCAGTTCTGGGCCCCTGAATTTAGGAAGGATGTTGAGATGCTTGAATTCATGCAGAAAAGGGCAATAGGGCTGGTGAAGGGCATGAATACAAGTCCTATGAGAAGTGGCTGAGGGAGCTGGGGTTGTTTAGCCTGGAAAAAAGGAGGCTCAGTGGGAGCTTTATCACTCAGTATAACTCCACAAAAGGAGGCTGTAGCCAGGTGGGGGTTGGCCTCTTTTCCCAGGTGAACAGTGACAGGATGAGAGGACACAGCCTCAGGCTGTTCCAGGGAAAGTTTAGGCTAGATTTTAGAAAAGTGCTTCAGCATTGGAATGGGCTACCCAGGGAGGTAGTTGAATTGCTGTCCCTGGAGGTGTTTTTAAAAGACTTGATAAGGCACTCAGTGCCATGATTTAGCTGATAATGTTAGGTCACAGGTTGGACTCAATCATGTCAAAGGTCTTTTCCAGCCTAGTTTATTCTGTGATTCTGTTATTTGGGGTGTGGGGCATCTCTCTTACGAGGGGAGAGAGAGAGAGAATGTGGAAGCTGGCCCTGTCTAGAGAAGACAAGACACAACTGAGAGGGGGGGATCTCTTCAATACATAGAAATATCTCTAAGGTCGGTGCCCAGACTCTTCTCAGTGGAGCCCAGCAACAGGACAAGAACTAACAGCCATAAACCAAAACACAAGTTACACCTCCACGTGAAGAAGAGCTTTACATTGAGGGTGGCAGACCACAGGCACAGACTGCCCAGGTATGTTGTGGAGTCTCCCTCCCTGGAGATACTCAAATCCCACCTGGATGAGTTCCTGTGTCACCTTGTCAATGTGACCTTGCTTTGGGACAGGAGTTGGCCTAGATGATCTCCAGAGGTCACTTTGAACTCGAGCTATTTTGTGTTTCTGTGACACAGTACGGGATAGCTGATTTGACCTCATGATACATAGAGAGTCATGAGTGCAAGCTTCCAGGGAAGTTGCAGAATTCTAGCAAGGTGCTTTTCCTTGTTCCTCAGCCTTAATGAGTACTGATCCTGATTTCTCTAACATATAAGTTCTTATAAACTTGGATACATAATATTTGTTCAACTAAGGACAAGGATAAAAGGAGTGTTTCTTAAGAATCTAAACAGAGCAATAAAACCAAATATTTTAATAGCAAGTTTCTGACGCCATGTGTGATATTTTAGAAACAAGCATGTTGCAAACTGACATGAATGTACAGTTTATTATTACATAGTTGGCATCTGTGTGATAAGTACATCATACTTGATTTGTAGCACATACATAAACTGCCTATATTTTTATTTCTGCATTATGGTGTGGGTCCCTTCATTAAACTTAATTTTACAGGGGTTTTGGCATCATTAGTTTCCAGTTTTCTACATTCTGGTTTCATATTCCAAAACAGAGCTAGTATCAGGCTTGAAAGATCTGTGTATGTTCTTTAAACTACTGTCACTGTGTACCATATCTCATGACAGACTTTCATAGTGTGAGCTGCAATATTGGCAGAGTAGCCAGATCATAGTATTGTAATGACACTGTTAAACTCTTCTGTCACACCAAGAACTTTATGGATTGCTGTCTTATTTCCAATTACATGAATTCTTTTTTGTATTATAGCTCAAAAATATATGGAGATGGCAATGCTGTTCCAAGGATTTTGAAGTTCCTTAAATCTATTGACCTCAAAGAACCATTGCAAAAGAAATTCTGTTTTCCTCCTGTCAAAGATAATATCTCTCAAGATATTGATCATATTTTAGAGACACAGAGTGCTCTGGCAGTGGATCTAGGTGGAACAAATCTCCGAGTAGCAATTGTCAGTATGAAGGTAAATATTTTGTTGTGCATCTAGTTATTCCGCAAACTCCATTGGGCTTTGTGGATATGGGCTTGTGGTTTAAGAGAGGTGCAAAACGAAGCAGTCTGTTGACTTTTGTTGAGGGATAAAGAAAATCCCCATCTTTGCTGCTTCTTATACAGTCATGATACAACTTGCTTAGTGGTTTGCTCTTCTAAGACTGGTGTTGAACTAGCAATGCCCATTTGCTGGTGCAAGGTTGTAGCTAGTGCTTTGTGGGTTGACTGAAGACTTGGAAGAATAGAACAACTTTCACATGTCTTGGTTCTCCTTAAAAGGTGACTCAGTTCAGCCTGCAAATTTTTGTATGTCAAGCAAAATGTGGTAGGCTCCAATAGTAGACTTTTTGCCTCCCCACTGCCTTACATAGCCATGTAATGGGCATACAAGTCCATTCTGAGTAACAACCAGCATCTAGCAAATCAATTTACTGAACTCTGCAGCATTTCAAAGATGTGAATAAAACTGATGATGAGAAGTCTTTGGCTTTTATTCTCAACAGTATTGGACAATTTCTCGCACAGTTACACTCCATATTTGCAGATTACTAAATCAGTTCAATAACAGTTGCCCAGAAGGCAAAATAAGGTCCCTGCAGAAGCAGGAAGGGTTATGTAAAATGACCTGATATAATCCAGAATATTCGCATTCATTTAAAAGATGTCTGCCAGACCTACAAAGTCTTAAAGATAGCTTTTAAAAGTGTAATACTTTTGGAAGCAGAATTGACACACATTTTTTCCTATGAGTCACCATAGCCTGGAAAAAAAAAATGTAGAAAATTCTGCCCACTTTACAGAGCTGAATGACGTTTATGAAAATTGAAATGCTAGCAAATCAGAGTGAAAACAGACTTTCAAAATAAAATTACACAACAGATGTAAGCGTTTAACAGCCAGTGGCAGAATATGAGATACAATTTTATTTTCACAAAAAAATGGAGGTTCCAAAAAATTCCTTTTAGAAGCTGTTGTGTCTCCTGATAACATTTGTTGCAGCCTCATCTTCGAAAACAAGTTCTCTGATGCATCTCCCAAACCAAAAGTGAAGGAGAAATGAAGCATCCAAAATCCACAAACCCTATTGCTCATGTGATGCTGAGATGCACATTGGGACCCAATACTCAGAACTGTGTCTGTTTGGAATTTTCCAAGTTCTTTGGCAACAGTGACTCAGCCATGTTTCTTATAGGCTGTCTTTGTCACTTCTCTTTGCTTATTTGCATTAATTCAGTGCAGTTCCCTTAGATACATGTACAGGGGATTTAACAGGGAGAATAACACTGTTAGGCAGGATACCTTCAGCCTCCTGGCTTAGTCCTGTGACATAAACATTGAATTAAGATCAGTTCCTTAGTACCCATAGATTCCAAGCATGCGTCATGAATACTTTAATTTCCACTGCAAGACTAGGGTTGCAAATAATATTCGTGGACCCTCCACATCCTGTCCAAAGTATTTAGAAAGGCATGTCATGACAGGACAAGGGGGAATGCCATCAGCTTGAAAGAGGGTGAGTTTAGATAAGATATTAGGAAGAAATTCTTTATTGTGAGGGTGGGGAGGCACTGGAACAGGTTGTCCAGAGGAGTTTGGGATACTGTGTTACTGGAAGTGTTCAAGGCCAGTTTGGATGGAGCTTTGAGCAATCTGGTTTGGTTCAGCATCTCTTTGCATGGCAGGAGGTTGGATCTGGGTGATCTTTGAGATCCTTTTGAACCCAAACTATTCTATGATTTATCACACTTGATGGTACTCCACAGATATTGCAACTGACTGAGAAGTGTGATTGCTTAGAAGATACTTCTGAATGTATAGTAAATTTTGCATTGAAATATTCAGCATTTCTGTCTGATGCTCCTTTTTTGTGAAATGGCATTGTCTGTGAGTGACACCACAGAAACCATTCATGCAGTCAGATTGTAAAGATTTTATTTTTAAAGCAATGTGGGGTTTGTGTCCTTTTAAGCAATTGTTACTCTCTTCTTTTTTTTAACACTTCAGTGTTGAGCTTAAGTGCATTGCTCTGTCATTGTTTATGCCTTAGAAGAGTTGCAGCAGCTCCGGGGATACTTCTCACAGGAATTATGTGTTCCTTAAAATGTGTATTTAATTTCAGATGGGAGGTTGATTAGAGAAAGATAACGTAATGCCTAATCTTACAAACTTGTCCCCCAGAGCTGTCAAGGATCTTGCCTGCAGGCCCAAGATCTAGAGCATAGCATCTGTATTTTTTTAAAGAGATAAGTTATGACTCTCTATTTTCAAATTGAACTGTAATTTATATGGAGGAGAAATTTCATCATGACATACATTTCTCTGGGGCATGTTTTGTTGTTTTTAATTTCTAGGGTGAAATAGTTAAGAAGTATACCCAGCTCAACCCTAAAACCTATGAAGACAGACTAGCATTAATTCTAAAGATGTGTGTGGAGGCTGCGTCAGAGGCAGTAAATGTAAACTGCAGAATTTTGGGAGTAGGTAAGTTAGCAAATACGTTTTACATCTATGTTTTTCAACATGAAATTAAATCACAGATGTTGATTTAAAACACCTTTCTAAAATGGATCTCATGAACTTTAAGTTCTTCCATATCCTCAACAAACAAATGTTTTTAAATGGCTGAAAATGAGAAGCTGACTAAAAAGACTGAAGTTTCTCCAGTTTGTAGCAACCGTTAAACAATCGGTTAAGTTTAGTAAACTGTATCTAAAATGTGTTTATGGTTCTCTGGACTTTGAAACTCTCTGCTCTCTTGGCTTTGTGAATCAGATGCTCAATGTTTATCAAAACAGCTCTTGAAACAACTGCAGCTGAGTGACGTTTTCTCTGCTGTCTTTAAGCCTTTCTTTAGGACTAGGATCAACTATGCAGCAGAATTTTCAGATACCTCAAGGCAGTCTAAAAAGGCTAAAATGTTAGGAGTAAATTTATAGCTAACAGAGACAAAAGCAGCCCTTCTGCTGACTTCTGGTTCACATGCAGTACAGTTCTGTGTTAAACTGTGCTTATATCAGGCACAACTTCAGTTTAATGGTGACTAGGAGATTTGGCCTTAGATATTAGTTATTTATGAAGATATTGACTAATGTGTCCTGGATTTTTGAGGACATAGAATCTTTATTTTAGCTGAGAAATTCTCCTAAAGAAAAGTAGTTTGTTTTAGATGAAAACTGAATCACACATTACAAAGAAAATTTAACTTGAACACGTATTTTTTAAAAATAATGCACAAATTTATAAAAACAATGTACACAAAGCTGTAAGGAGAAATGTTAGCCCTTCAATTCAGATCTTTCTTACAGCTTTAATGTTCAGTTCCGCTGCTTGTCTTGGAGCTTTAATGGTTGCTTTCCATGTGACTCAGTTATATAAGCTCTGTAAAATAAATGTTTGAACTTTGTTGTCTAGAGCTAAATAACTCCATAATAGAGACCTACTCTTCAGTGGTCCTGAGGCTTCAACTCTGGAAGCCTCGCCAGCTAGGGAAAACTAGTAGGGTTGGCTAGTAGAGCCTATTACTGGCCTACTCTGTTCAGTAGACAAATCTCTGAACAGAGTTTTGATCTTTCCTAAAACCTGTGTGTTTTAAGTAAAAATCACTAGTGCTGGTAATTCATTTTAGTCATTCTAAATCTTGAAAGTTATAGCAGACTTCTGGACACTAATAGTGTTCCAGGGTTTGAATAATTTGTTTTTGCTGTTATGTCTATTGTACATCACTAACAAGAAACACAACTATTAACTGATTTGCTGCAATCCTGCCTGCAGTGGGAACATTAACTCTCTGATTAACATGAGCCACTGCCCATGTAATTAATCTTAAGATACTTGGTGCATTGTGATTAGAGGCATGGCATTCTATGAATTATCTTCTTTACTTTGAGGGTGACTGAGCACTGAAACACACTGCCTGGAGAGGTTGTGAAGTCGTCTTCTCTGAAGGTATTCAAAACCCATATGGACAGAATCCTGTGCCACTTGCTGTAGGTGAACCTGCTTTAGCAGAGAGATTGGACTAGATGATCTCCAGAGAACCCTTTTCAACCTGAACCATTCCATGATTTTTTGATCTTTACATGTCAAAAGTTGAACTGCCAGTAATACTTCAAAAATTTTTACTTTCATGCTCTGCTTCAAAGCCTAGTATTAAGGGGGAAAAAATCTTGTCATTAGAAAAAGAAAAACAGATTTTTACTTAAAGTTTGTTACACAGACTTAGTTTTCATTTTTCTCTCCTGTGTTTCTGTGACTTAGGTATTTCCACAGGTGGACGGGTAAACCCTCGAGAAGGAATTGTGCTTCACTCTACAAAACTCATTCAGGAGTGGAGCTCTGTGGATCTCAGAACTCCTATATCTGATGCTCTGCACCTGCCAGTCTGGGTGGACAATGATGGAAACTGTGCTGCTCTAGCAGAGAGGAAATTTGGTCATGGAAAAGGAATAGAAAATTTTGTAACACTGATTACTGGTACAGGTGCGTGTGTCATAGTTCAGTGAAACCCAAAGTCCAGCACCATCACTTAGAGGCTCAGCTGTTCTATAGGCATAAACATTACCACTATGCCTGGAAAACCAAAAATTTTTTCACTACACTATTTGTTTGGCTTAGGGTGCTCTTTAATTTATTCAGGCAAATAAAACCACTTCCATAGTTAAAACTTCTTGATGAAATAAGTTCTTCTTGTACTCCTACACAGGTAAGTAAGGAAAATCTGAGCAACTTCAACTGGAATAATTTTGATTTTTTCAGCTTTATGGTTTAATTCTCTTTCAACTTTAGCAATACAAGGCAGATCAGAATATGTATCTAGAAGATAAGCAACTGAATATAAAAAGGTATGCTTAAATATCAAATGCAAATGTGGAGTAACTTTTCTCATTTGCTAAGTATATAGTTGTTGTGGTTTGAAAACAAACTGAGTGAGAGGCTCCAAATCTAATAAGAAGAAAAGGGAAAATAAAATTAAATAAAAGCAGTAATACAAAAAAAGACCACTGACAGAGTCAGAATACAACCTGAGCAGGGTGATGAAAGCAGTCCAGGCAAGGTGCTCTTCCTGAAGCAGTGATCCCATAGAAAGGTCTGGTAGCTCTGGTCCTCTGGGAATCCAGTGGGTGAGGGCTGCTTGTACTGTCCCAAATCTCAGTTTATATCCAGGTGAGAATGCTTGGCTCCTCCCCATGGGCGGAGCATCTCATAATGGGATGATGAGTCATACAGGAGGTCCTTGATGGCCCATTACAGAGAGATAGCTCACTGAGGGAGTTATCTCTGAGTCATGCAGCAAGGCATTGATGGGCCATTAACTGAAGATGGTGATAGAATACATCCTAAACTACAACCCAGGACAATAGTCCTTTAGATGGTGACAGTAAGAATAAGCTGATGAGTCTACACCCAGTTTGGGAAGGGACAGCACTGGCCTGCACATTTACGTGTCCTGGCTCTTTAACAGACGGGTTTAACTGTCTAAATACAGCATTAGAATCTCTCCTCTGAAGTGCAAAATTTTAAAGCCACTTGGCTAGTCTTCTGCATAAAGAACATGACTCGCAGGCTTAGAAGATCTGTCATATTTCAGTACCATCTATAGGCTTTAAAAAAATTACAAGCATTATATACCATTTCAATCCATATATGAATAGAAGAGTGCAATGAGGTTCTGTACTGGTGTGTCTAATAAACAAGAGTTCTTTAACAACTAGTAATTCTTGGTTTCTAGTGTAGATGATCATTGATGCAAATTATTTTATCTTGTCTATATCAGAATAAACAAATAGGAGTGTCTTGCAGAACTGGCACCTTTAAAAACTGTTGGGGAGTAGGGGGTGTTTGTCTTTTTTTTCTTTTTTTTTAACAATGAAAGTATTATATCTTTGCAGGAATCGGAGGTGGAATTGTTCATCAACACGAATTGATCCATGGCAGTTCTTTCTGTGCTGCTGAGCTTGGGCACATTGTTGTATCCTTAGATGGACCAGAGTGCCTGTGCGGAAGCCAAGGATGTATAGAAGCATATGCCTCAGGAATAGCATTACAGAGAGAAGCTAAGAAACTGCATGATGGTATCTATTTACTATAGTTTTGAAAACACAGTTACTAAACTGCAGTATAGGAAGAAATTTTCAAAGAAGGTATTAAGAAAAAATAAATCTGCCTGTTTTTTTGGTTTTTTTTTGGAGGAGACAAGAATAGGTGTATAGGCAGCCTCCATTGTACAGATCTTTTTCAGTGGCAAGGAACATTTGGAACAACTGGTCTCAGAATCCCCAGAAGCACACAGTAGAGCTTGTCTCTTCTTTTTAAGCTTGATGTAAACTAATCTGACAGGCATTCTGTGGCATTTGGTTTCACAGCAATTGTCTCTCAGCAGAAGCTTCTCAGTCTTAAATAAGTTTGAGAATATTTATATTTTATTTATTTTTGGGTCCAACAAGACTTAAAGAATTACCACACTCTCACTGTTTGAGTTTGATTCCCTGCTTCTGCAAGTAGTTTCCTGAATAATATGGATATGGTTACTTTGGCTAAACTCAGGGTTGGACAGATTGTTCAGGATTCAGTATACAAGTAAAAGAGATGAAAATATTTTAATTGCCCATTATTTATTTTTTTTTTACCCTCTGACTTGCCACATTATCATGTTTTGCTCTTGGCTTTCTCTTCCTTCCAGATGATCTGCTTTTAGTAGAAGGAATGTCAATGAAGGAGGAGGAGATTGTTAGTGCTGCACATCTTATTCAGGCAGCTAAACTTGGGAATACAAAAGCAGAGAGCATTCTCAGAACAGGTGAGAAGGTAGCCCATGGGGGAAATGCTTCCATGATTGTATTTTAGGGGATACCGAAATGGTAGTGCACTGTAACACTACGAACTGTAGTGTTACACTACACGGTACCTGTTGAGGCCCTCTCACTATAGAAATTACTAATGGTAATGGGATGTTAAGTATAAATGTTGGAGAAAATGTCAGCGGAAGTGTTAAAAGTATCTGATCCAGTAAAAAAAATTAAAAGTTCTACAAAAATCAGTTTTAAAAACAAGTGAAGTCTCAACACTATCATATTGGAAAATTCTGGGACATTTCATTGTAGGCAAGTGAATGGCTGGTCTGAGGTAGCAGAGGCAATTTATTTTATGTGTTACTTTACGTGGGGTGTTTTACTGGTTTACTAGTTTTAAGCATAGTCCTCCCTCATACACAGTGGTTAACACTAAGGTGGTAGAGAGATGCCTTCCTAATTTCTCTTTGCTTACAAGCATGCTTAATGCCTTTTGTCTTTTCACATCCATAATGTTGAATAATGCATTATTGTGCATGAAAAATTTGCCTTTTTTTTACTTTCAAAAGAAAAGTTAATAGCAGACATGTATTACCTGATAACATAAAACTCTGGAACAAAACACTTTACTGACTTTACAGTGTTATTTGCTGCTAACAGAACAGTTTCAACTACTGATGCCAGAACTGCTCTGAGTATTCTACTCAATTTCTTTTTACTTCATCTTTTTAGCTGGGACTGCACTGGGCCTTGGCGTTGTGAACATTCTACACACCGTGAACCCATCTCTTGTGATCCTTTCTGGAGTTCTAGCTAACCACTATGTTAATGCTGTCAAAGATGTGATAAATCGACAGGCCTTGTCCTCTGTTAAAACAGTGGATGTGGTGGTCTCAAATCTAGCAGATCCTGCTCTTCTTGGAGCTGCTAGTCTGGTACTGGATTACACTACACGTAGAATATACTAAAATAATTACAGGAGAATTAGAGAGTTGGACTATTCAAATTCCTAATTGGTGGAGGGAATAATTTGTCCCAAATTTTTCTTTGATGAGAGTAGCTAATGAATCAGAGTAGTGTTCCGAGTAGTTAGTGACTACTTAGCATTTCCTAATTGAGGTATTCTCTTTTTGTATTTTTTCCTAAATTTCAGCTAACTTCATTGGAAGTAATGTGCAATTCTGGTTTTTTAAGCACCTCTGTTGGTAAGCCTATACATTACTTTTGAGTGTGGCTGAATTATTTATGAGCATCTCTTGCTGTATGGGGATAATATCTATTGTGTGTAAAATTACAACTCTTGGGGATCCATATCTCATTTCCCACCTGTGTGAAATGAGTTTACCAGCTTTTCAGTTTCCAGGATTCCACCCACAAAGTAAATATGATGTAATCACCAGTAGCAGGTAGTAATTTCAGTGGGTGGAAACTAGGGCTTCTACAATAAAAAAAGGCTACACTTAGAAATTCCTTTTCATGAAGGACTTGATAGAGGCAACCAACTTTATTATATCTTCTCTAAGGGCAGAGTCCCATCTTAGAAGCTTTGCATATGAAGGAAAAAACCTACAGTATAGTGAGCTTACAGCCTGCAGATGAGTCAAGACAAACTGATAAACATAGCAGTAATCATCTTTATGTCTTCTGGCTATGGCAAATAGTAAATGGTTTGAATTTTAATCTTGGGGGATTTCTCAAGAGACTTAATCTACTATTTTCAGGGAGGGGGGCTGCTTATTCTTTGGTGGCCAGTTAGCTGAAATGCAGCCATGTGGCACAGTTGATCATAAAGAATCTACTGCAGAGTGACACGGTGCGTCCCTCAACCATTCAGATGGCTGCAGGTGCACTGTTCTTTTCCTGCTTTCACCATTACTTTTCAGGATGGAAAGTCAAATCTGACCCTTATCCTTGCCTTCAGAGTATTCAGAGGCCTAGGAGAAAAGTATGTTCAATGCCAATGAAGGCCTGCCTAAGTAAGCTGTGGTTTGTATTTTTTGTGTTTCTTCTTTCATGATATATAGTGCTGTCTTTATCCAGCTGCTTCTTTAGCATACTTTCAAGATGCTGGAGAAATTTAAAAACCAACCCATCTGTCGGCTAATCCAGAAGGATGGATCTGGAGGAACAGTCACAAGACCATCCTGTCCTGAATTTAATGACCTATTTTGACATCTAACTCAACCACTGATATTCTCAGAAGTCCAGTAATGTGTTAGTACAAGGGCTGTTTCCATACTTGAACTTTTTCTTCAATCAAAACGAAACAGTCTTCTAAGCATTGTATAGCATTGTATTCTGCTATACTATGAATTTGGACTGAATAGCTCCTAGTACACTTGCTAATTCTGGGATATAATCTATACAGATTGTCTTTACTTCATGCTTTCTTCCACAAGGAATGCTTACTGGTAATTCACATCTTCAGAGCAGATTTCAGGAACACCATCAGATCTCCCTCTTGGTGTCTCCAGGAACAATTATGCAGCCTCTATACCATAGTTTTCTCAAACTTGGCAAATAACTGGTTCTTAACTGTTCGCCAAGTTGTACTAGGCTTCCTGTGACGAAGGAGTTTTACTTCCTTTTCTTACACATCTTGGTTTACTTGATGATTCCCAACCTTCAATACCAGAGCATTAGATCCATGAGCAGGTCAGGGAGAAACTGGCATTTCTCTGCAGTGACAATAGCTCAGATTCGGAGTATTGAGGTTCTGACAGTGAGGGGACCTGTCATTTGATCTTTCCATCCTCTACCATTACAAGGAACATCCTCTACCATTACAAAGAATGCCTGGCTGGAATGCCTGGCTAAAAATGGGACCAGGCTTTTGCTTTCCAGACCCTCTGATGCTCTATATTTCTGGTATCTCAGAGTCAAAATCTTTTTTCCCTAGCAGCTGAAGGAAGGGTGCAGGCACAAAAAACCCACAACAGACTAAAACACAGTTGAAAAGTTTTACACCTTTAACGTCACGTTAAGAAAACAGTTCTTCAAATGCTTTTGAAAATGCTTTTTTCCTGACAGTTTTGCCAATACTTGCTGCATATGTACAAGTGGTTTATAAAATCAGAAAGAATAAAAAATCATATTTAATAGTGCAATAGTGGTTTTGTTTGTCTCTCCTTCTTTCCCTTTTCGAAAAGTGTCCTTTTTTAACTTCAGGTACTTTAATGTGGACCAGAGATTTTATGAACATTAACCCCCAGTTGCATCCAGTCTCAGAACGACCAAACGACATATATTCATGGAATATCTGCAGTAGTGTGCTTACTTGATGCTGGCCGAGTGTCCTTTAGAGTAGCCCATACCATGAAGATCATGGACTCCAGTGAGAGCAAACCAACCTTTATATCCAGTACTGGGAAAAACATAGAAACAAAATCCCTTTCCCAAGCAGCAGGGCATTCTCACTGCCTGCACCGGCAGCACCTGCTCATATTGCCTGTTGTATGTTGTTGGTTTTGCAGTGTCCAGGGTAAGCGCACATGGTATCCTAACTGTCGAAGCCTTGGCAGGAATGCCGCCCTCCAGCCCTCCCAGCAGAACTACATATAACATTAACAGCTTGGGCAGGACAAGTCCTCTCATGAATTTAGATGTTTATAATCAGCATTACATGAGCAAGTGGCAGCAGTAGAGTGCCAAAAGGTTGGAAAGTGAACTAAAACTGGAGTTCTTAGTTCTGTAACTTTAAATTCAAGTAACCATTATAAGACCAAGTTCCTATACCTCGTTGCTTTCTGCAGCTGGTGGAAAAAGACTGCTTTGTCCACAACAGTTTTGCATTACCATAGAAACCCAAAGAGCCAGGACTTGGGATCATGAGGAGACCAGCTCAGTTTTGACAGCTATCTTTTTACAGATCATTGTTGATGTTTGCAAACCACATAGCTAATCCATACAGAATCAAGGTTTAGAATTTCTTATTTGTCTCCTGACCATCAGCTTTAGTTACTCAGTATTTTGAATCTTTGATCTGCCGCACACACTTGGAAATAACAAATTCATTCGTTTTTTGGTGGTCTTGAAGCACTGTCCTTCAATTTAATTACAACAATTTACTTTTATTTACCTACAATTTACCTACAATTTAATTGTAACAAAACTCAGAAACTTGCACATACTACCAGCGGAGGCAGTGGTAATTTTGTATTACAAAAACACAACACAGAGTAAGGTGCAGACAGAATTTATACTTGGATTCAGTGAAATCTGATCGCTATGTCCCTTTCAAATGCCATGGAGACATCATAGGCATTAGTATAAAAGACCTGGACTGTACACTCCTTGGACCATTCCAGATAATTAGATTTGGATTAGAACTAGTGCCAAAGCACAAGGTTCTGCAGAGGAAACATGCTTGCCTGCATGACAAGTACTGCTGGAGGAATCCTCTCGGCAAAGACTATAGACACCCATGTTTGTCCGTTCTGAAATACAAGCCAGTAATGTGTTTCCCTCTTAACTGGTTGCTCAGAAAAAAACATCAGCAAAAAACAGATAAGCCACACCATGTTCTTTATGGCTGCTTAAAACTTAACCATGTTGCACAGTCTAAGAGGATGAATGCACAGTGCTGTTGTTTTCAGGCTCCCTGCTTTCCAGTGAACCCATGACCTCTCCATCCCCCTTCTTGTTTACAAATGCTCATTGTAATTTCAGACTGCCTGACTGCTGGCTGCCACCTGATCAGGAGCTAAACAAAGCAAGTTCTATACCAGGATGTATTCAGCAAGAATCCACAGCTTCTGTCTCAATACTGCATGAGATCTTCACGCACATGCAGCTGGGATAATTTTTGAAGGATAGGAAGCATCCAGGTTTTTTTCCAGATTCCACTGACTAATGCTATGGAGATAAGCAGCAACAGTGGGACGTTAAACAGGACTGAGCATGCACAGCAGGCCAGAGGTAGCACAACACCGTCCCATGAAGTTACAAAACAAACAGGTGCTGGCAGGTGCTGACCTCTGAAGAAAACAAGACAATGTTTCAAAACAGAGACGAGAATTGATTTGCCCAAATAAACCTGAGAATTCTTTTTCTGTGTTACAAGGTCTAAGTATCTAAAATAACTGTCACACAGAAAATGTCCTGATTCCAGAAGTGCTGCGTTTGATTCTGAACTCCCCCCATACACAAGAAACACAAGCACACCAGAGTTCAACAAAGAGCCACAAAGATTATAAGCAATTGCAGCATTTCACCTCTGAGGAACAGCTGAGAGCTGGAACTGTTCAACCTGGAAATGAGAAGGTTTAGGGGAATCTTATCAATGTAAAGAAATACCTGAAGCGAGAGTGCAAAAAAGATGGGAGCCAGGCTCTTTTCATTTGTGCCATGACAGGAGACACTGGGCACAGACACAGGAGGCTTCATCTGAACATCAGAAAACACTTCTTTACTATAAAGGTATCCAAGCACTGGCAGAAGTTGCCTAGAGAGGTAGTGGAATTTCCCTTCCTGAAGATCTTCAGAGGCTGTCGATATGGTCATGGGGGACAGGCTCGACATGCTTCAGCTTCAGCAGAGGAGTTGAACCACAAGACCTCTAGAGGTCCCTTCCAACCACAGCCAGTCTATGATTTTGTGACAACACTGATAAAGGGGACAGTGAGCTAGCATACTTGAATGTAAAACTAAGGCAGAAGAGTTAATCTGCAAAATCTCTGTACCAGGGTTAGTGGAGGTAATCAGAACCCAGAGAGCTGCATTTTAAGTGTTCCAGCAGGATGAAATTTGTAAAAAATCTGCAAACACATTCTTACACTCTACAAACCCAGAATATAAAATGCTGCTTTAACTTCTGTAACATTGCTTTGGCCTTGACTTTGAGTCTTTGCTCATCTTCTTGGATTGCAGCTCTAAGCCACATCCATAGCCAAATAAAATATTCTGTAAAACAGAAAAATGTGGTGATCAATAAGTACCATAATTCAGTGTGCAGGAACCCCTCTCGTTTATCTTTCAGATTCTCCTAAATTCATATTAACACTTTAAAGACTGTATATTTAATACAGTGGAGTTTTCTTTATTAAATTACCAGCTCATTTTGAATGCCTTATTTTCAGAGTTTTTGAATGTGCAGCAAAAAGGAAATTTTCAGTCAAGGAAATGGTAACTAGTCAAGGCTACTTGGTATTCTCTGGACTTGCTCTGTGCTTCAGTCCTGTTGGGCTCATCTGTCATACCCTTGTGCAGTTCAGAAGATATCTTCCTGCCTTAATCTTCTATGAAATCAAGCTTTCAGACCTGTAATCTACTATCATTCATCAACACCCATCAGCAGTGTGTGAATACACTTGGAAACATGACAGTAGCTCTAGTCATTACAGACAACAGTAAGGAACAGTTAAACTACTGCAGCCCAACTGGAAGCCATTTATTCACTACCTGACCCAACAAAGGGACAAGGCTGCTAATAAGACAGCTGCTATGCAGTAACATCCTGAGCCTTGGTACATTGTAGTCTGCATCTGCAACCTTTTTTAAACTGCCTGGACTAACCTTCCAGCTTGTAGATAAAAGGTATTAAAACAATTACACTGCACAGTAGTTAAGATACTGAGTCTTTGATAAACATGGTGAAATAATGTAGGAGATTGAACAGATTAGTTTTAGAAAATAGCTAAAGGTTTAACACAGCACAGCTAGAATACAGCTCCTGTGACTGCTGGGTGAGCCAAGGAAGTGGAACAGAGATTTTCTAAATCAGTTTGTTTCAGATTCAATCACCTTGGCAGACAGAGCTCCAACCTAGAGATAAGCAGCAGTAAGAGTAAGTCTTCCCTTCCCTTGCTCTCCAGCTCTCGTAGTGGTGAAGTGTCTGCAAAGGTCAGTGAGGACAAGGACACAGATCCAAACAGCCTCTACACCACAGATCTTTGCATATGAAGAAGGCACTGAAAACCTAGCAGAACAGAACAAGCAGTAGATTAAAGGTTTTAACTGCTCAGTGCCCTCTCCTGTATGTTAAGCCTGAGACTCGCAGCCAGAGCGACATCAGAAAACTACAGAACTACTTACCTGAAGAAGGCAGTGTCCTCAGTCCCACTGGAAGCAAGATAAGCCCCTTAACAAGCCTGCTGTTTTAGTTTTCTTGAGCTGCTGTCTAATGTGATAAGGGAGAAGTTTTTAAACTAAAGCTCTCAAGGGCTTTAAGAAAGCTTAATGAAACAAACAGGACAGCACTGCAGAGACCAGAAGCACTGCTGGCTGGACATTCACCAGCATGGTGAAATCAGTAGCAATCAAGAGAAATGTTTACTCACACTTAATTCAAACACCCTCTGTCAAAAGCAATCAGAAGACCTTCTCAATTCATCCATAATCAACACATTTTGCTGTTTAACAGATCTTTAATATCAGTAATGTGGAAGTGACACCTCAGTGCACAACAGCGCAGAGACTACAGTTTTGGAGGTTCTCCCATTTCAGACACAGAAGGGAAACATCAGGAAGAACATGCAATCAAACAATGATCAGCTCTAGATACATCATGATGTAGTCCAAAAAAACACATTGAAACAATTAATCAAATGACTGCAAACATAGCTTCTCTGAGTAAGGTTAAGATATTGCATTTCTAGTGTTTCCATCAAGCTTTGCTTCAGCGAACTAGTGGAGCCTGCTTGAGCGAGATGAGGACTGAACGCATGCGGGACACATCTTTTGCCTGCTTACTAGACTTGGGATTAAAGTCACAGAGCTGAGCCACACGTTCCCACTCAGTGCCCGGAAAAACTTCTTCTGCATCATTCACAAAGGCTTCTTCCGCTGCCCTAAAAGCAATGCAAAGCACCTTGTGTTAATGCCCAGCATATAAGGCATTCCTTCCCTCTTACAGGATGCAGTTTCTTTCAGCATGTTTCAAAAGAGATGTGACCTGACAGCTGCTTGTGGACATTATGGCCACGTAAGCTCCCACTGCCCCAATCCTGGAGATGAAAGTAGATTGCAATAGTATGCTATGCACAAGCAGTGCAGAGGATTGCAGTGGATTGTGTAAAATGTTGGAATACAGGTGTTTGGTTTTAAGAATAGTTACTGAGTCTTTGCTGAAGGAGTCGCCACACAAGCTTCCAGAAAGTAAGTTACTTCTATGTAGGCATTTTATTTATGGAAAAATGTCCAGGTCTTAACTAGTTAAGCCTTTGCCACTTGATGGCTTATACTGGACATTTGCCAACTGGAAATTTACAACTGCCTGCAAGCATGTCTTAAACAAATTCCATTTGAGAATTTAAATCAGCCCCAAGGCCTACAGGTCATCATCAGACTATCTGCTGATGATTCCCAATGCTGTAGTGAAGCAGCATGAATCATAAGGAATTTAAGTAATGAATCCCATGCTTGTGAGTGCAATAGACTAAAGCATATCTTGGCAGAGGAGATGACTTTTTGAGGTCATCTCACAGAACAAACATATTTCCCCTGCTCTCACCCTAAGGAGACTCTAAGGAGGCTTTGTACATTATGTACTGGATAGTGCCAGTGGCTTCCCAGCTATATTATTTTGTCTTTTCTATGCTGCCAATAGCATTGCTTCAATGTAGAGGTAACACTCCAGCATCTAGTTTACATGAACCGTGGGGCCCTGGTAGCTGCCTGAGTGCAGAAGCAGTAAGCATCAAGAGATCAAACCAAATCCATCTACTCCAACAAGCAGTACAGAGAAAGCAGTGAAAATGACTCTCCCATGAGGGTTCAGCACTGTTCACAGGGATGATAAGGTTACAGACACCACTGAAGACAAGGATCACTACAACACTGCTACTTTATGTGACATGACACTTTTAAGGGGCAGTGAAGATTTTTTTACTTAACTGTTCTAGGCTGTAGCAAGGATGATTTATGTTTGTGCTTAAAGGTGAAGAGAAGAAACAAGGAGAGAAAGTTTAAGTCAGATATAGAAAATGAGAATGAGTTTAATGCAGATGATTAGCTGGCTGAACATGCAGTAGTAGCTTAGCCTACATTCAAGAAACAGGCAGCCAGTTTTATTATGCAGCACTTACACTGCACGTTTGAATTGGACATATGAAAATAAGGGTTTTATTGAAAAAAATCTAACAAAACCAACTCCAGGATATTTCAGAAAAGTTAAACACCACCTGTAAATCCATCATTTCACAAGTCTTGGTTTACATCCACCTACAGTTAGCTGTGAATTTCACACCAAACCTTCAATATAAATGTACTCAAAGCCCCAACACGTCTCACCAGTACACCTTCTAAAGGTGTCACCTTAGAATCTGTGACATGTCCATCTTTCAATTCAAGTCTACAAATTAAGGGAAGAAATTAAAATACATGAACAAGCCAATGAACATTGCAATCCTTCTGTCCCTCAGAAACTAGCATACTCACTGGGCTGGGGCTTGAAAGTCTGAGCTCTGTTTTCACTGACCTATTAGGCTGGCAGAACAGTGACACTGCTCCTAAAAGTCTTCTCAGCAGTTTACACTGATTTCCCCATACCACCTTCTTGTACTTTCCATTTGTTCTCTAACAGCCTCCTATTTCTATATGCATGCGTATTTTCTACCCTGATTTATGTCAGGTAATTCACATCTACCCTCCTTGGCTTGTGAACCTTTATGAGCAAGAATTGCTTGATTATTTTTCTGATACGTAGGCAAAGCAGGTGGTCACTGCCTATTACAGAGTTAAACACTGCTTCTCTGTGGAAGGACTAAATACAGCAGCTATGTGAAACTGCAGGCACTAACCCACACCTCCAGCAAAGCATTTTGCTAAGCAACGTTCACTGGCCTGGAAACAACTGTAAACCCTTAGGTCTAAAAACTACTGAAGTCATTACCAAAATTCCAGTGGTAGTACACTATGTGACTTAATCTAAAAGTGATAGGTTTTGTGCACTGCATACAGGAGAACTGCACTCAGTACTGCAAACCAGAAGTGGTCCAAACAGAAAATATTCAGAAGGCACCTTCAGACATTCAGCACTGTTTCTGATCCTGCCAATTATCATGTTGACTAGCAAACAGAATTAGTAGTTAGGCAACATACACATAACCAATCACGTCAGCGAAGGGTTGTTTGTAGAAAGCTTCATCTGCCACCCTAGGTGGCAAGTAGTCCAACAGGCAGGCAAGCAGGCAGGAGAAAAGAGATAAGGATGAGAAGTAGGAAACACAGCTGAAGGCAGTTTTAACAAGCACATTAACCTTGCATCACCTAGACTTACAGTAACAGGAAAGCTGTTACCACATGGAATGTAGCAATTAAACCATTGGTCAGAGGGACAACACAAATTCTGCTACATCCTAGAAGTTTGGGCCAGCTAGTTGAGGACTAGGGCCTTAGTGTTAGCATTAGACTACTCCCAGAGGGCAGAAACTACCATCAGGCAAGGGCTGTCACCAGGGTGATGAGAATGCCACAGTTCCGTGCAACACCTGTTCAATGAGTCCTACTCCAGACTCTATATCCTGCATTCAAACACTGGCCATAATAAAGCTATGAGGGTATCATAAGCTCTGGCCACCAGTTAGAACGGTACTAATCCTGTTTCCTTTTCTTGGCTCAACCAAAAGATCATGAATTCCTCACTGAATGGGAGTGGCAAATTCATCATTCTAAAAGGTAGTGTAGGCCTCCTTTCTTCCTTTAGAAAGAAGAGTACTCTACCTAGGATTTTACTTAATAAAGACAAACCTGATGGCCATTTTGATAAGGAAAGTGGTATTTAAAAAGAGAAAAAAAAAAAAAAAAAAAAAAAAGAAAAAACACACACACACACCCCACACACACACACACACACAAAAAAAAAAAAAAAATAAAAAGAAAAAAAAAAGAAAAAAAAACCACAATAACAACAACAAAATGGACAAAACAGCAGTTCATCTTCTACCCTGTGAGTTCCCAAAATATAATGAAGTCCTGATGATTACCTGGACAGAATGAAGTAGAGATTTACAGCCATTAAGTGAGTTCTATCACATTTACCTTCATGAGGCTTGAAATCAAAATTCCACAATGAACTCCTAAGAAAGTGTAAGAGCTTACTATTCCAGCAACCAAGACATCACTTTCTGCCACAGGACCAATAATTAGACAATTCAAACCACTACAGATAGAGTCAGCATTTAGTTTCTTACTGGTAGAACTGAGTCATGTTATTTCTGAACTGCTCCCAAAAAGAGCAGCAAAAGGTATCAAGACATTTAATGAAATGACCTGTAGCAAAGATTAACTAGAACGCCACTTCCATACGTTCTAAAGTAAGCAAGTAAGAAAGCTAGTCTTAGGGTAGGTAATTGCAGACACTGAAGGGCTGTGCATGACAATAGAGTAAAATATTTTCTGGCCATGTTTGAGCTTTATGTCCAAAGGAATCTTTAGTAATACATGAACATCCTCATAATGCTTCCTGGACATTTAATCTAGATTGTTTAAGAAAATTTAAAAAGATAGGTAGCAGGAGCATTTACTTTAATGATCTGAAGAACTACTGCCTTAGGACATACAAGAAGTATTCTAACCTCCTTCTCCAATTATTTTCATAACTACAACTATAACTCTTCTGATGGCTGGAGAAATATTACCTGTTACTGGCTTTTGTTTTCTCAAGCTTTTCATCTTGTCTTGCATACCACTCTTCCAACTCCTTTATTGCCTTCTCCTTCCATTCTGCTTCTTGCTTTCGTGAGTTTGCATCTGAAGATTTAAGAATTGCTTTATCAGTCATGTTTGTATCCAAATGCATCTTGCAAAGAGTTCATCTGATGGTTCAGGATGCACTCTAGTGCAGGCAGTTGCTTCATCCACTCAGATAAGGGTTAGGAGATTTCCTAATTCAGGCTATGAGAACTCTATATACTATGAATATTCAAAGGATTAGCTAAACAGAATTCCTGTGCTGTATAACTGGGACAGTCCACTTCACTTTAGGATAGGCATTTTGCAGCGTAGTGCAGATTCAGTAAATCTGTTGGTCTGCAAACTGCTCAAACGAGAAACAGTCACCTTGCTATGCCAGTGCTGGAACAAAACTTAGTAAAGCCTCTATGCGTAGATGAAGGAACCTGGCACTCCAGCTACTTTTACACACAGCCTACAGTTCAGGACAGCCTCATCTCCTGTGACTATCTCAAAACAGGAGTAAAAGGGTCAGCTTTACCAAGAATTACATTTTACAGAAGGTTCTGTCCTAATTTCAAGCAAAGGCTCCTTCACCTTGTAAGTGGGAAGCACACCAGTTTGTAGTCTCTTAGACACTGTACATGGTTAGGTACCATTGCATTTGATTGCTGTATTTAGTTTAGTTAATAATCCATTACTTTCTTAATTTAGTTATTAGAGTAAGATCCATGTGACAACAGATGGCCTCAGCAATTACAAAATGAGTAATCTTTATCCTTTGAAAAAATCTACTAATGCCTGCAATATTTATTCTCATCTTTTTAACTTACAAAAGCTGTTCATTTTCTGTCAGCTCATCTGTAAGTAAAGGTTCAGAGAGCCACCTGCTTGCTGACTCCCACACCAGTATTAAGACTGCTTACTAGATAGCTTGCTCCTTGAATTCAGTAAGCATGTTAAGACTCCAGAGGCAGTGCCATGGTTCAGAATTCTACTGCTTAAGAATCATAGAATGGCTTGAGTTGGAAGAGGCCTTAAAGATCACCTAGTTCCACCTCCTCTGCCATGGGCAGGGGCATCTTCCATTAGACCAGAGTGCTCAAAGTCCCATTCAGCCTGGGATGGGGCATCCACAGCTTCTCTGGGCAACCTGTGCCAGTGCATCACCACTCTCACCAAAATTTTTTTTCCTAATGGCTAATCCAAACTACCCTAATGTTTAAAGCCATTACCCCTTGTAAACTACACACCCTTGTAAAAATTCCCTCTCTAGTTCTTCTTTAGATCCCCTTTAAGTATTGGAAGGCTGCTCTAAGGTCACCTCAGGGCCTTCTCTTCTCCAGGTGTAACAACCGTAACTCTTTCAGCCTGAGAGAAGCTGACATTAAGTTACTCAACAAATACCATGCCTACCAAGTTGCTCCAGGCGCTCCTTTTGCTCCTCTCTCCACTTACGAATACTTTCTGGTTCTGACTGCAGTCGATCTGCTTGGGAGATGGCAGCATAGCAGTCTGTGGGACCATTACTCTCCTTGGAAGAAAGGAATAATAAAAGTCATTTGTGCATAACAAGCAAATATTCCAGGTAACTGCCTGCCAGCTTTATAAAATTAGACTCTATCTGAACAGAGCTAATAACACATTCATTTGACGTTATAACACATTTCCACCATTAAGAACATCTTGCTACAAATTACAGCATAATTGAAGGAAATTATCACAGGACTTCCTCCAGAAATCAAGGATTAGAAAAAATAAAATAAGACAACTGAAAATACAAGTGCCACAAACACTTAGAGCCAGAACACTAAGCCTGCATAATGCAGAAGACAATGCCTAGCACCTCACTATACAGTTGTAGGCCAGATATTCTCTGAGCTCATCTCACCTTAAATATTTGCTGTGAAAGTAATTTTCTTTATGGTTTTGTGCACAGGAGTATAAAACATTCTTTGCAGCTTATCTGTCTACTTCAGGAGACATTTGCATACCACATTACAAAATCTGAATTGCAGTCTGCAGCTTATAATACAAGAGGCATTTCAACAGTTAATCATCAGAACAGTAGGAGTACTAGCATCCTTTTTTACCACATAACATCTCAAAGACTTGAAATGAATAGGGCTAACATAATTACAACAGATTTACAAAGCTAATGAATATTGTAGTCTTTGCTACAGAAGATACTCTAAGTGTAACAACTTTTATTGCTGTATCCTACCCCTAACAGCCTTAAGAAATACCACTCCTAAGAGTACCAAGTCAATTGCAGCCAGATTTGGTTGTGCCTTGCCCCTCTCTGGACCTCCTGTAGCCCTCAATGAAGGAATAATGCAAAGAGAAGACACTAGGCTGGTGCAACACCACCAGGCTTCACATTTCATCCAAAGCAAATAAACTGGCCAGCTGCAGGGCCAGCTAGTTACAGGTGGCTAAAATGTAAGTTATGTATAGCCCATTCAGTCTTTTCTCTGTCAACCAAAGTGACTTGTCTCTTAGAATTCCAAACACAAAATCAAGGTATTTAAAGAGGGCAATCTACCTTCTGTTGTACAAGGAAGTGCAAAGGGCCTCTAAAATACAAGTTGTACCATCAATCTCACAGTAATGGTAAGAATATAAGAATATCAGCAGCAGTGAAAGCTGTTTGTGTCTCCCCAAAGCTCAGCATTCACTTAAAACTCTAAGGAGAAGTACATCGCTCATATGTTGCTTCCTTCCCAAGCATTCATTTAATCAGGGCTAATGAGCCAACTGTGTCACCAGGCAATGACCATGCCTTGAACATTGTCATTAGTGTGAAATTCAGTTACAACAAAATGATTGCCTTAGCAGGCCTCATTCCTCCCTGACACCAACAAAGCAGGTATCTCTGACTTTTGTGATTACCATAGCTGTCTAACATGCTTTCATACTGCAACTTAGCTTTTTAGCCATCAGCTTAATTTCATGTCACTAAGAAATATAAAATGTTTTCAGTCTGTTCCTTGTAAGACCATCTTGATAGACAACCAGGATGCATTAATCATCTTTAAAGAGCAAGCAAATCTGAAAACTCTGCTTTAAACTAGTTAATCAGAGCACACTTTCAGCTTAGCAGCCAGCACAAGCCAATGTAAAATCATATCACAGAGCCCATCTGTGGGCTGTTTTAAAGTGCTTATGTACTGTTAAGCCACATTTCAAAATGAACTGCTGCTTTAAGTTGCCTCCAACTTCAGAGCATGGGCATAATTTAGAACACTCACAACTTTATGATATGAGCTACCAGAATAGAAGACACTCCTCAGATATGAGACTAGATTACTTTAAAGACAAGAAATAGGAAGAATTAGTCTACATTAAGGCAAAGGTCTCAGAGTAGAACAGCACATTCTAAGTACAGAATACTTCTATCTTACCTGATAGACATCCCCGTTAACCACTCCATCAACGGCATCTGTAAAGAGGTGACTTGTTTAGTCATTTGAGAAAATACAGAACAGCCAGATTTACTGATTTCTGTAACTTGCATGGAAAGCTCTACTGAAGTTTGTCATGTGGGAGTTGTGAAAGTGTATGTTACTTGATACCCTGCAGGGACACTTCCTTCTCCCTTCACTTTTCTGGACAGGCATAAAAAACCAAGTGAGCCACCATTATGCAGAACTAGAAATACAAGGTCATTTCTTCATTATGAGGTCCTGCTTCTAACAACATAAATGGCAGAGTTGATACTGCTGAGAAGCTGCTACAGACTGCATTCTAAAGCTACTCCCACTCTGCCCTCCTTCTCTTAGAAGCTGACTACTATACAACTGTTCTGAAGTTAAGAAGGATGACTACCAGTTTTTAAGTGTCTGCCTGGAAGATTGACAATTCTGCAGCCAACAACTAGCAATTCTTATTCTAGTGTTGTTACCTCCTAATTAGCTCAAAAGATATAGTCACATTCCTAGCAAAGTCTAGGAATTTCTGGTACCATCTGTGATGATACACTTGATAGCTTCCCACTTCAGTTGCAGCATTATTATCTCTGAAGTGACAATGGCATAGAGCTTCAGAGAAAGGCTAAGGTACAAATATTTGCCACAGAACCCTAAAATATCATCTTTAAAACACAGCCACACGGAGCACATGCCAGTTGTGAGGCAAACATTTAAGTTTTTGAAATTATTTAAATCTCTGGACTAAACAAAATACACCAAGATTTTCAAGAACTGCTAAATTTCAGCAAGGCATCTTTCTGGAGCAGCGCCACGTAACATCTGTCTGTACGCTACACCAAGTAGTCATGTTATTCATGCCACCATGGATGAATCTATCACACAGAAGTGGTTCAACCACAATACAACCCTCAGTGAAAGAAGTGACTGTTCCAAACAGTAAACAGAAAAAAACCAAGTTGTTTTGCACCACCTTCTTACAGACAAATAGCTGACTGACATAAAACTAAGCGAGTTATGCTGCTACATCCTTAATTAGTGGCTAGGTATGCACCAGTTTCATAGTACTAGGGAATGGCACACAGGTAGTTCTTTCATACTCCTTTATCAGGGAACTGGGCAAGTGTTTATCTCTGAGCACTGAAGAGCAATTATTAACTGTGTTATGTAGAGGACTGTAAATTCATCAGTTCAAAAATGGCAGTTAGGATGGAGGATACTAGTCCCCAAGAACATAGTTACTAACTTTTGCAGGAGAAGACTCAAATTAAGAAAAAATAGCTTTTCAGTAATGAGAAACTGGTATTTTATAACTAGACTCCCATAACTGAGATGTGGTTGCTACTTTGTCAGATTCCTACTGGTCTCCAGGTACAGGAGGCCTTTACAGAGACTGAAGCCACCAGCTGTGCGAGAGGGTTCACAAATCTTGAGGATGCTTCCAAGAACAGTGATAATATGTTTTAGGTTTTCTTGTCACACCAAAAAACATTCATTATGGTCTTCACTAGTCAGGCTGGTTGTCTGCCCAGGTCAAAGGAACAACATCATTGCTTAAGTCTGTGCCTGAGATGAAGCACATAGGTTTGTCTAAGGGCCGTTTTTTGTTCTGCACAGAAACAGACACTAAAAGACATTGAACTGTGTTTTGAGAGGGCACCCAGGTAAGAAGCATTAGCAATATTAGAGCAAATTTTCCATCTGTTCTGAGCTCCCTAGAACTTGCAATTAAGCTGCAGAGTCAGCATGCAGACCGAGCATATCACAAGCAGAAGAGGAAACAGAACTGCACCACTATGCTGTCATACGCCAATACAAATGTGCTAACTGGAACAAGACTAATAGTCAAACATTCCTTCACTTCAGCTCTCCAGTCTTTATGCTTGCATAATTAAGTATGAAGTATAGAAAAATTACCTGTTTGCCAGCCTTCATATCAGTAATCAATGTCAGTTGTGTATCAGATTTTTCTGTTCGCAGAAACATGCAATTTCATAAACTTCCTACAGAAAAAGCCTAAATACTGGTAGTACCATCAATCATAACATTTTCAGCAGTCATGAACAATAAGACCCCTCTACTGGTTTCAGAGTCCATCCAATTATATCACAGTACTGCATCTCCTGAAGTTAAAATCCACATATTTAGAACCATCTCAGTTACTATGATCCATACTCCTTGTTGTTTGCTTTTGAACTTAAGATAAACTCTTATTTTTAAGGGCACTGTTGCAATGAACACGCCTATACACCTACAATTCTGCGACACATGCTGACAATATGGTAATAAGGAACTTTCATACAGCAACACAGATACCTTTTAGAGTCTGGAAGAATCTGGAGAGGATAAGTCATACCAGCTGCCTTGATTCACAGCAGATACAACACCCAAGCTTGCCAGAAATAGAAAGCTACCATAAATGCCCTCCACTTTTACTACAGCTTACAAAAGAAAAGGCTGGGTAGTGTGAAGACAAATACAAAAACGATTTTCTCACTTCAGTCTTAGAAGTCAATATATAGCCTCAGAGGTTTTATCACAATGATGATCAACTATTCTGAAAACTACTACTGGCATTACCACCACTCAGTACCACTTGGCCTAAGCCTCTCTAAAGTTATTCTCAATGGAAAAGAGGACCGCTATCAGAAACATCAGAGGCAAGGCTTTACAGCACATGAAGCATTTTTCTTATACTCTTTTAAAATAGATGTATTTTTGTGAGTTACCTTCAGCATCTCTTTTAAACAGTAAGTCCTCTACATACTGCTACTTTCAGTGAGCTAGCAGCTCTAGTTAAAGCAACAGAAGAATATAAAGTTTAATATATTGTGACATAAGGTTAAGTAACTTTACCTCTAAAGGCCTAGTTTCCCATCCTCTTCTTTTAGGCACAGTCAGTCATGCTTTCTATTTACCTACCTCTCACTCATAAGATGATAAAGAAGAATCTTTTACAAAATTTTGTTTACATAGTTATGCAAGAACCTGGAGAAGAAATAATTTTTCTAGTCATAACTCATTCTCATGCCTGTGTGCAAAATAAAGGCAAGCAGCTCAGGAAGAGTGATTCTTTCTGGTGTTTTAGTTCTAATCTGCTGTCCTATCAAAACCCTTTAGTTCCCTCATTTTCAATATAATCAATAGGCTAGAACTAAAACACACCTGCAATAATACTGCACCATAACAGCTTCTGTAATTTTCCAATGTAATTGCTTCCGCAATTTCCACCTCCTGTAAATTCGCACTAGTATTCTCCTGAAAACAAAAAAAAAGTTGGATTTTTCTGTCTTGACTTCATAATAATGCAGCATCACTAATACAAGCTAGACAGATACCATCCCTCTGTCACACCTTTCTCAGTGCTGTCTTATGGGGCTCTGAAGCCTCAGATGCTGATTGCTTAGCAAAACCCAGAACAATGGCTGTTCAAACAAATAAGAAAAAATCAACAGTCACAGACAAGAATTCTTTCTGTCTGTAGTGGTAACTAAAGAAACAGGAAGAACCAATTCTTTCCTAAACAATTTTCAAGCAAACTGATACTCAGTTCCTGAAAGACTGTTAAATGAAATACCTAGACAAACCACCAGATGCAATTAATTTTCTTAACTGCTAGAGGCTCATGTCTTTTGAAGAAGACAAACACAATTCAGTCAAGTACATATAAAACTTACAGAGCGTGAAAACATGAAAGCAATGTTTGAGACTATTCAGCCTACATTAAATTTGTGTATTTGCATGATTGTTAAAATATATAACTGCTTGTCTTTGAAATTCCCAATAAGAAGCTACTCAACAAACTACCATGAGGATTTTAAATAGGCATACAGTATCTAGAAATCACACATTTCCCCTTGAATTCTCTCTCTCTTGCTCAGAGAACATAGTAAGTGAATTGATACAACCTCAAGACATACTATTGTCAGAATCTCACTGCATGTACATGGACATTGATTCATGCCTGAAAAAGAAATCTCGTAAGACATCACATTACTAATAACTAGGCAACAGCATTGCATTACTTGATTTATACAGTACTCCCTGCTTTCTGGAGCTGGGATTATGCTTCACCTTCCAAGGGAAATAAGATTAGGTTTTTGCATGCTCAGGCAGCTTGAATGGCATAGCTATTTACATAATGAACGGCTCTATTGGATCAGGCCTGGATCAGTATTCCAGCCCTGATCATGGCAACATGAAATGATGCTGTGTGAGACACACGACAATTAACAGAATTCCCAACACTTTCAACTCATGAAGCTCTCTTCTGCCCATGTATTTGTCTAATCATTTACCAAGAGGCTGAAATTGAAAGACTGTTTGTTGATGAGACACTATGATTCTTAAAAGTGTATTTCAAGAAGCTGATGACTGCTTGTCACTACATCTGAAGTTAAGATCTTCAAGCTTCAGTTGAGAGCTGCCCAAGTTATTACTTTTGGCCCAGTATTTAGAAAGAACTTATCCACCAGACCTGTAAATAAGGAGTTCAAAAAAGGTTATGGTTAAAAAAAGTAAATCCACAAATCCCTGGTCACGATGCTTAAGGATTTACATAAGAACTTGCATTGTTTCAAGAAGAAATTTGCATTCACCTATTCAATTACAGAAGAGTTTAATGAGCTAATATGGCACAGACTACACCTGTTTGATATTAACATACTGATCAGATAAGAAATGTCTAACACAAATGGTGACAGAAGCCGTTAAATATCTAACCAATCTAGAAGCATTGAACAAATCAACTTTTTGATAAGGAAACACTTTGCAATAGTCATCACTACACGTATGTAGAGACCACACCCCTCTAGCTGTTCTAGTACATTGTGAGAAAGATCAATGATAGATTTTTTTTCTAACTAAATTAGTTTGCAAACAGCTACTTTAATGTTCCAGAGTCTGTTTGGAACATAAAGCCCATGTAAGGCATGATGTTTGTCTAAGGTTTCTGAAAGTAAGAAGGGAAGTGTCCATTGTGTCTGTTTATGAACTATACACAGAATACGGAAGTCAAATTATGTATGATACCAAAACAGGATGGTGTTCTGATAACAATTATTCTCAAGTTCTTGTGCTGGAGCAAGATACTCCCTAGTAGACACCCTTTTTTTCAGGAGTATGGAATCCATATGTTTTGGACCTTATGAGTGAGCTGACATTAAGGGCAGTGCTGCCACTAAATAAGCACTGCAAGGTCTCCATTACCCAGTTTATTTAGATGAGCATTATTCACAGAAATACTACAAACCTGCCCCCTCATACATACGATATGTCAGTAATTTCTGGTATCAGGTTGCAAAATTAAGACTTAATTCTAAAGATGTTCCGACACTGAACTGTGGAGCAGTTAGTCTGAAGGAGAGCAGCATCCTACTGCAGCAACAAAGGGATGTCACAGGAGAGCAAACGTGTCCCTGTGGCCCTGGTGACAAGTAGAAGCAAAGTCTTCTGAGAGTATTGCAACATCAACCCCTTTCCACTTAGGCTTCAGTTAAAACCTTTCACAAGGAGAAGTGTTTATTTTGGGCTGCTTTAGCTACCATTAGACTAACTGGAAACACACTAACTTACACTTCTCAGCACATAGTTCCCACCCTTCTCCAAACGCAGGTTCTGCAGTGTCGGGCTTGGTACACTCAGTACAAAGGTTACCAAGGAACAAAGGCTAAAGGTTTAGCAAAATTAAACATTAGCTCAACGGCTCTTATGCTTTAATACTAAGATCACCCCCGCTGAAGACAGAAATTCAAGTGACGGATTTCAGAAGCCTCCCTTCAGGCAGGCTCCTGGATTAGACGAGATCAGCACCGTTCGCATTAGGATACGGGCACACCTTAGGCATCTTCAAGGGATACAAACTATAACCGTGGGAGCAGGGAGACAGCTCACCTTGTGGCACAGCGCACCCAGGACGGCCCCGATCCACCCCCGGGACCATCCGGGGCAGAGCGCCCGGGCGAGGGTCCCGCCGGCACCGCCCCGAGGGACAAGAGGAGCCAGGACCCTTCACCCCCCCCAGCCCCATTCGCCACCCCGCAGGGCGTACCCACGCCGAGGCCCTCGGGACCCTGCAGCGCCTCGGGCACCTCGCCGTTCTCCAGAATGCCGAAGCCCTCGTCGTTCTCGATGCCCGCGATCTCGTTCTCCTGCTGCGCCAGGAAAGCGGCAGCGGGATCCTCCTCGCCACCGTCGGACGTCCCGTTCCCGGCCGGCGTCTGCTGCGGCTGCTGGGCACCGAAGAGCTCCATGTCGGCCATGGGCGAAGGCGGGCAGGCAGCTGCGGCTCCGCACCGCGCCTACGCCGGGCAGCGGCGCGGAAAGGGCGGGGGCGCCCCGCCTGCGCCAATGAGCGGCGAGCACCGCCGTCTCCGCCCAATCAGCGATGGACCGTGGCGGGGCCTGCGGAACGCGAGCCAATCGGCGCCCAGAGAGCAGCGGGAAGGCGGGGCGGAGCGCGGCCTCGGTGCGCGGAGGAGGCGGGGTGCGCCGGTGGGCTCCGCTGCGTCGGGGTACGCTGGATCGGGCTGCGGCGGGAGCGGGGTCGCCTTTGCCAGCCTGCGGACGCACAGGCTCCGCTGCCAGAACACATGGATCCGTCGGCAACTTGGAGACAAATTCGAACCCGCAGAATACGTCCAGAATAGTGGTTCTGTCAAACATCTTTCGTGATTTTGGGTGTGTTCTGTCTGACACAAGGAAGCTTAAGTCACAGAAACGCAGCGTCAGGTTGGTAGGGACCACAGTGGGTCAGCTGGTTCATCCCAGAACATTTGGCACAGGATTGTGTCTCTATGGTTCTTGAATATCTCCGGTGAGTGAGACTTCACACCCTCTCTGGACAATCTGTTCCAGTGCTCAGTCACCCACACAGCAAAGTTCTTTCTCATATTAAAGTAGAATTTACTGTGCATCAGTTTTTGCCAGTTGTCTTATGTCCTAGTGGTTGGCAAGAAGAGCCTGGCTCCTGCTCTTGACACCCCTGCCTTCAGGTATTTATGCACATTAATGAGGTCAAACCAGTGTAAATTCAGGAAGCACATGTTCCATTGACTGCGTGTTGACAAAATGTTCATTGGAAGGGCAGTGATTTCTGATACAATTTTTTTGAGAGTTACTTTGATCAGTTCCTGTATCTGGCTTATAACACAGATAGTTGTAGATAGTTAACAGTTGTAGAATGTCAAGGGATTAGAATGGACTAAAAGATCCTCTAGTCCCAACCTCTGCTGCCTTGGGAAGGGAAACTTCCACTAGAGCAGATTGTTCCAGGCCTTATCCAACACTGTGCCAGGGTTGGGACATCCACAGCCTCCCTCGGCAACCTGTTCCAGTGTCTCCCCACCAAAAGACTGAAGAACTTTTTCCTAATATCTAACCTAAATTTCCCCCCTTTCAGTTTGTACCCATTACCCCTTGCCCTGTCACTTCAGTTCCTGACACTGACTCCCTCTCCAGTTTCCTTGTAGTACCCTTCAGTTACTGGGAAGTTGCACAACCTTCTCTCCTCCAGGATGAACAGACCCAGCTTCCTTAGTCTGTCTTTGTATGGGAGGTGCTCCAGTCCTCTACCAACATCATGGCGTCCTCTGTACTTGCTCCAACAGTTCCATGTCTTTCTTATGCTGAGAGCATTGGAACTGTGTGCAGTATTCCAGGTGGGGTCTCGTGAGCAGAGAGAGGGACAATCATCTCCTTTGACCTGCTGGCCATGCATGTAGTTTATTGGCATAGCAGAGAGGGGAGGGGGAAATACTGTAAGAATATGACTTACATATGTAAGTCATATTAAATATGTGCGTAAGAAAAGAGAAAATTATGCTGGCGGCCCTTAAGCTGGTGCAGTTGCTGCAAGAGGTACTTGTTTAATCCCACTTACATATTGCCTGTAAGTCTGTGTGTACATTTCATGAGATATAAGAGGTAATGCTCTCCAGGCTTATGTTATAGTCCCAAACAAGGATTCAGACATATTACAGAAGGAGGCCAAATTCAGATAAAAAATGTAACTCTTGAAAGACAGTTGTTTCCCATGTGAATTTAATGGGTGAGATAAACCACATGCTGAGCTACGTTTTTCCCCCATCAGTATCATTTGCTAGAGAAAAAAAGCACAAGTATACTCCTGTACCATGACAGAGAGCTCCCTTCACCTCATTTAGTCAAACAAAAACATGTGCCTAGTTTTTTCTATGAAAACTCAGAATCTGATATGGCAGGAGGCTAGACTTAGCTGAATTTTGTCTCTCATAGAAACACAGCAAGTTTTCTTATTTTAAATACTCTCCAGCTGCCATGGGAAAGCTAAAATAAAAACAACAGCAATAAGTAGGCCCGTAACTAACAACAGGAAATGATAAAGATGAAATGCCATCATGAATTGTATGCCATGCTCTTACAGAAACTTGCTGACTTTGTTCCACCAGTTCTTCTAAAAGCATACTCCCAAGTTCATTTGCATCAGTCTTCTTTCCTTATATGTAAATACAAGTGATACTGCACTGCTTCCCTTTAACTATAAGTAGTGAATTTTAGACGACTATCTAGCTATTTCCTCTTTTGCTTTACCACTGCCTCTTAGCCCTCTGGGGGTTTTCTGATGGCGCAAACACAAGTAGGACATTGTGATTTAAAATGAAAAGCAAATCCGGTTACTTGCTCATCTAAAAATTGCAGAATAGAGATTAAGGAATATGAAATGCAAGCAGAATTGCAGTTTTTCAAATGGTCCCAGAAAATTATTTTCTGTGTTCCATCAGAATGATTAAGTGAACGTTATTGCTTTAGATGCAAAGGAAAATACAGTGAGCCATTAGATCTGTTTTGATCATAAATTCAAAAATTTTTATATTATCTATAATTCAGATGCACTATGAGATGTTCTTGCACTGACAAAGCTATTATTACTTTCCTGCTTTCTTACCCAGTAAAATAATCCGAGATACCAGCTTTTCTAAAGGCAGGTGTGACTCCTTAGAGAGTAGTACAAAACATGGGAGTAGCATACTCTTTGTAATTCATTGATGCCTTGAGAAGGCTGATCTGAAACAGAGGCTGGACAGAACTAGAGAATAAAGGAGATATTTACAGAAAGGCCTTTAGGATACACCTTGGGCAGTACAAGAGCCTGGCCAGGGCTACACCCTGGTGGACTTAAAATGGGACTTAAGGTGGACTTAAAATGGCACAAAATGAACGACCGATCACGAGGTCTTACACTTCTATAAGTTTTGGTCCATTTGCATATTGGGGTTTAATTGTCCAATTACAGCTCCAGGTTGTGAAGTTCCATCCTTCGTGTTTTCTTTCTTCGGTCCACGGTTGTTTATACTTTTCAGTCTGAAAGTTGTATTCGTTGACCTCAGTCTTCAGCAGGAAAAGGATTTGTTTTGTCTACCTAATCTTACTAGAGAAGAAGATAGCTTACTAGCACTTCATGAGGCACGGAACTACACTCCTAGGCAACACAGAATCTGAAAAACATGAAAGCTAAAACTTAAGACATCATATCCATAGTGGTTTGTTGATGTGTCACACTGGGGAGGAAAGTTTATTACAAAAATACTAGATGAATAAAAACTCACAGAAATATGAAAAGGCAAACAGACTACAAAGGAGTGTTAGGATTGTTCTGTTTTTCTCCATTCTTTGAAAGATAATGACATTTAATTCCAGTTTCTATATGTATTGAGATTTGACTTAGAAGTAGTTTAAAAATATGTTTTTGAGCATTTATGAAAATACAGGTTTGCAGCTCTGCAGTTCCAACATTAAGAAAGTCATTGCAACAGGGCAGTGGGATTTCTCTGACTCTTTGATAATGTTTTTGATTTAAGAAATTAAATTATTAATAGAATAGATGTTTCTAGAGAAAAAAAATGGAAATGCAAGTCCTTACAACACTCTGTAACTATGCAAATGAGAAGGACATTGCACAGCTTACATCTGGAGATTAATCAGTTCTCAAGAAATCTCTAACTAGAAGTTCCCTGCACAAGAGCCCACAATTGGAGTCAAGTCAGAAGTGAGGGCACACAATGACTAGGACTTGCTCCAGTTCCATTGAAATCAATGAAGAGGTTCCATCAAAATACTGTGGCTAGTGACTTTCAAGCCATAGACTGAAATTAGAAAAACCTCCCAGCTTTTCACCTATGAGAACCTAGTATTTTATAACTAGACTCCTGCATCAGAAAAATGGTGTCTGCTTGGGGTCAGATTGCCAGATTCAATGTACCAGGTACAAGAGCCAAAAAGAACTAGTTTGAGAGGTACGTAAAGCATCAGTCTGTTCCACAACAGCTACCCTGCACATCACTTCAATCTGGAAGCTCCCTGAAAGCAGATTTGTAAAGGTCACTGCGCATACGCTGACTTGGCCACTTACAGCTACAGTTAACAGTTCTATTAAATGATTGGCTTATGAAGACTAAAGCCCACAAAGAAAACATTATTACAAGTCACTGCCATTCAGCTCAAGCCCATCTGCACTACATACTCATGCTGTAGCTGCTCACCTTGTTTTGATGGGGCTGGATTTAAAGCCAAGCCAGGGTCTATAAGTCATATTGACAGTAGCAGCTTAAGTAAGCCATCTGCCCACTCTGATTACCTAGGAAGACCAAAGCGCAGTTTGCCTATTCAGACAATCCAACTGGAGACATGTTTATTACTACAACACGCAAGAGAAGCTGGTCTTTAAATATATGTGGTTCTCATCCCCAAAAGGCAGTTTTTCATGAGAGGGGCTCCTTGTGTGCCTCAAGTCATCTGCTAGGCAAGAGGGCTTGAAGTGGCCCCACCGTTGCTTCATATGTATATTGACAAACATGTCTTATGCTACAAGATCTCCAGTACCACAGCAAGACACACTGCTTTCAGTTTATCAGGCTGATTTGCTGCCATGAGAATTTAATTCGATGGAGGAATGAAGAGACACTGCTGATAGTGTCCATATTGTTAAACACAAACATCCCAAGAGGTGCAGCTGCTTTCCAAGGAACACCCAGGAATTAATAAAATAAGGAACCTACCTACAACTAATAAACATGTGCTGCTTTGCTTCTTTTTTTGTTGCTCCAACAGCTATATCTATTCATCATAGATGTGCATGATATTCAAACAGAATCTGAGTAAGCAGAGAATAGACATTGTTCCCTACCTAAGGGAAGCACAGGGCTGCACAAAGATGAACAGAGTGGAGGGTTAAACTGTCAAAGCAGAACAGTAGTAAGTAAAGAGGCAGTCTTTATACTGTTTTTTCATACTATGCAGGTTTGCAAAGACAAGGCCAAGATACTTGAAATTATATGAATTATAGAGTAAGCAATAGCATGAAGGTAAAGTCTTTCCAACATTTTGTATGGATAGAGCGGGCCTTTCCTTAACACAAAAGTACTTCATCCCTTTAATAGCCTTTGTTGTCTTGCCCTGGACTCACTCCAGTATATCCATGTTTTTCTTGTTTGTGGGCCCAAAACTGGCATTTTTGGGCCCACATCAGCATTCCAGATGTGCTGAATGCAGAGGAAGGATCACTTTCTTTCATGTGCTGGCAGTGGTCTTCCTAGTGCAGCCCAGGATGCTGTTGGCCTTTTTCATTATGAGGTCATATTGCTGGTAGATAATAAGCTTCTTGCTCCCCAAGACCCCAAGGCCCTTCCTTGCCAAGCTGTTTTCCAGCTCCTAGAATGTACTGACGGCTAGAATTATTCCAGTGTAAGATTCTGCATTTCCCACTGTTGAGTTCTATGAGATTCCCCTCTACCCAATTCTCCAGTCTACCAAGGTATCCCTCAGTGGCTGCACAACCCTCTGATGTAATAGTCACTCCTCCTGGTTTTGTATAATATGTGAACTTGCTGTAGCAGCACTCTGCTCCACATCCAGGTCATTAATAAAGAACGTCAACAGTACTGGCCCCATTATAATATATATTATATCTCTGAATTATAATGCTAGTGAACTTGCTTCCAGCTTGATTTTGTGCCCCATATCACAACCTCTGGACCTGATTGTTCAGATAATTTTCAGTTCACCTTACTATCCATTTATTTATCCCATACTTTGCCAGCTTGTTTTGTTAGAACACTGTGAAAGACAACATTAAAACCCTATTACAGCCAAGGTAAACAATGTGTCGCTGCTCTCCATTCATGCAGCAGGCAAGGCAACTCACTGAGGAAGGTTATCAAGTTGGTTAAGCATGACTTTCCCTCTGTAAGTGCATGGTGGCTACTTCTGATGACTTTTTGTGCTTTCTGATATTGGAAATGGTATCCAGGATTAGTTGCTCTGTCATCTTCCCAGGAGCTCACCTGAAGCTGGTTGGCCTGTTGCTCTGATTATATTCTTTGTTGACTTTCTGGAAGATAGGTGTGACATTTGCTCTCTTCCAGTCTTGAGGAACATTCCCAATTGCCATGGCCTTTCAAAGACTATCAAGGGTACTCTAAAAGACATCAGTCAGCTTTCTCATTGGTGGAGTATGTAAGGCCTACTTGTTTATGTGCTCTTTAAGCTGTCCTTCTCCACCCAGGGAAAGTTTTTTGCTCCAGACAATTTCTCTAGTTCAGCCAATTCCTCTCATTGCAGAGCCTTGAGATTCTTGAAGGTTAGGATTGTTTTATTGCAACAGACCTAATAAGGTGCTCCAAATTTATTCATAATCCAAGGTGGAGAATTTGATTTAGGTGCATAAAAATACAGTGTAGAGTTAGGTGTCTGTCTGATACTTGAAACAGTAGTATGTATCTCTGCATGGATCATTATTTCCTCAGAAACACAAGGAAAACTAGAACTAGGCTTTTGATGTTTTACCATTGTTTTCTTGAGAGTATATGCTTTGCTAAAAGGAGTCAGAGGACATGCACAGAAGAACTCTCATAGCATGTTGTGTTTCTATAAAGATGGTGAAGTCAACATTTTTGTGATGTTCTAAGAGGTGTATGAAATAATAAGGGAGAAGGAGCTTGAAGGGTGCCTTTTAGTTCTTGGTACAAAACTCATTCATTATCAGGAAGAAAAAGCCCTATGTAGGGGCAGAAGAAAAAATTACCTATTTTCAAGTATTTCTAGAACACATTTGCAAGCCAGGTCATTGATTCCCCTTTTCAGGATAAAGGCTTATTACCAAAAACAAATAAACAAACAGAAAATGTTACCATGTAGAAATGCTGAAGCCTGCAAATTCCTGCCTTGTTAAATTTGCTTAATCTCCTCTTGTTTGGCATCCATACCAACAAGGAAGATGATTGATGTCATTGTGAGGCCACTCAATCATCTTTGAAATGCCATTTGGGAGTGTTCCTTAAGCTGAGTAAGGGCAATTACCATTCATATCTTCAAGAGCAAGTTCACAGTAAAAGATTTTGAATTCCTCATTAGTGAAAGGTTAAACAGAATCTCCACAAAGCATATGTTGACTTAATAGCTTCTTCTTGTAGAATGGGTTGCATGTGAAGTTCTTACATCCAAAGGAAGACTTGTCAGCCTACCTGACTGAACTGTCCTGAGAGAAAAATTAGTTCTCCACAGATGATAACTTCCTAGCCTGTCTAATCAAACTGGTTGCAGCTGTGTAGGTAATGAGCACCTTTCTGTCCTGTAATCTCACCCTCATCTTCTCTGACCATAAACGACCTATTTAATTTACGGCAGAAATTGTAAATTCCCCCAACATCATCTGAAGTATTTAGTGAAATTTTTTTCTTTGGTAGTATATTTGAAAATGTGTTCAGTCAATTAGTTCCCAATTAAGTTTTCTGGACAATCTGTATTACATCTTTCGTCTGCAGTTTGGATTTGAAAGTTGCTTCACAATACCTTGTCTTAGTATTTTAGTATCACTTCTGAATGTGGAGCTTCTGCAACTCCTAAAGGTAGCAAAACTAATTGAAATATTAGCAAATAATTTATCACTTTCATGTATTACATGAAAATTTTAATACTTTTATGTACTGCAGTCCTGTCGGCTTCCTTAGAAACAATGAAGCAGTGGCCTTTTCTGGATTTGATTTACAGACACAAAAGCATTTCATGAGGTGCAGAATGAGCATTTCACCTTGCCCAAACCCAACACAGGTCACAAAAAGTTGAGAAAAATCTGACTGCATAGAAAAATCTCACACAAAGAAGTATAAATAAAAATAACTCTTTAATTCTATTTCTGCTGTAAACCGCTTTTCAAAATGTGATTATTTCTTTATGCTTCAATTGAACCTGAAATAAATGACAGCCACTTGAAATACAGAGATTGTTGAAACCAATACTGAGTAGAAATCACAATTTACTGCGGACTGTTGCAAGGTAAGGATGTTGAGTTAAGAAGGCTCTGGTAGAAGGGAAAAGACATTCTTTATTGACAGGGATTTTTCTTTTCATCTTTTTAATTAATTGGCATTTTTAGAAGAACATAGAAAGGTAGTTTGTCTATATTAAAAACTGGGTAGTCAAGAATTTTTGAAGCTCTTTGGAAGTTCTTGGATCTGCCAAAATTTTCTCATTTCCCTCCTAAAACAGCAACACATTTCTGATTGAATTCCATACAGAAGGTGAGGTATGGCACCCCTTTCCCAAGTCCAAGTAATCTACATTCTGAACACATAGAAAGCATCCATTCAGCTGCCTTATCACAAAATACCTTGACTTTTTTTTTTTTTTTCCCCTGGGTAATCAAGGCAGTAACATCTATGTGAATGCTTATTTTTTCTGTCAGAGTTCAGTTTTCTTTCTAATACTTGCAAGTGTTAGAGATATATATCCTTGCAACACCTAAACTCTGATTTGCTGGAGGAAAGCAACTGTACTCAGATGCAAGATCGCCTTACAGTCGGCACTTGTGACTAACATATACAAAACAACTGGGAATGGGCTTGATTATGACCTCGGCTCACAGACTGTAGTGATGAGTAGGTCAACGATGAGTGATGCCAGCCAGGCAGGCCAGGAGGCTGAGAAGTAGACTGGCACTTCCACAGCACTGCTGAGGCAGGACTGACAGCCTCAAGCTAAGCCGACAAACATTTTGTGTATTCTCACTGTTTTGTGTGTCACGGATTTCTGCATCACACACTTTTCAACTATTCCTCTGACAACTGATGCATTATTTCTGTCCTATGGCTCTCCCTCACGCCTTTTTTAACTGTGTGGAAACTTCTTAAAGTAATAATTTACATTTACACACCTATCAGAAAAGTGAGAGTATTAGTCCTCTCCCTCTCTGCCCTCAATCTACAGAGTGTACTATCCTCCCTCCTCTGCTCCCACAGAATAGAACTGAAGTACAATAAGATTGGAGTGGATGGTGTTGACTTATTCCAAATGCCAATTCAGAGATGCCAAATACCAGATATTTTATATAGGTATTGCGTTAGAACAATTCTGATACTGATTTGTAGCTACAAGAATTCAACAGATCTGTATATAATGCCTTGAATAAACCAGCTATAAGAATTCAGTTTGACAATTAGATGTGAAAAGCTTATTTTAGTGATTAGCACAGTATCATCCAGCAATTTGATGACAAAAATAGTGAATCAGAACTGACTGATTTAGGGACCAGCTTTCTCTTCCTTAGAGCTTTGGTCACAGTTTCCCTGCTGTCTTGTAAAACACAGGATATACAGACTAAGCCAGTCACCTCCACTGTATCCAGTACGGTCTTGGGCAAGACTGCTCTTGAGGGGAATATTCACTGACTGTTAACTAAGTATACTGAAAGAGGCAAAAATTATGACTGAAAAATCTTAAAACTAGCAGCCTCTGTAATTTGAGGGTTGTATAGCCCTAAACATGTGCTTTGTGTCATGTGTGTTGTTAAGTCAAAAACTGCAAGCCAGTGCACCCACTCCAGTGATACACACAGGGTTGGACCATAGAGATCTCTGTTCCTTCAGGTCACGAAATAACTAGAAGGAGAGAAGACAGTTGTGCAGAAGGAGGGAGAAAATATACTTATGGTAGGCCTCTAGCTAAATTCTAAATCTTTACCAATTTTGAATATGTTCTAATGGCTCATAGTCCTTCAGAGTGACTTTTTAGGGAAAAAAAAAGATTATGTTTAACATCATCTACCTTCTTCTCATGCAGATCCCTTATTTATAGCCCCATTTGTCTCATATTGTTCATAGCACTAGGGAAAGGCTCTTTGAGTTTCCTTATTCAGTCCCCTCAGCTGCTATTTCCAGCAGCATTTCTCATGAAACCAGTATCCATCAAATTCCCCTGTCTCCCAACTTTCAGTCCAGCTTCTTATGCTCCTCAGATTTTTGGGCCTTGCAGCATTATCAGCAATCCACTGGCCTAGTATCTGCCAGTACCACTTTATTCTGTCACTCTTCCCTAGTTTCTCCTTACATATTTTCCCTTCTGAATCTCTTCCTGCCTCTATAACCCTTAATCACTGTTTGTCAGGAAGAGTTGTGTCATTCACATCATCCCATCCACCCCCCCCAAATACTGTATACAATCTCCATCTCTCACTTCTTCCTGTGGAAGTAGTTAAACAGTTACTTAAACTCCACAAGATCTGATGAAAGGACAAGTCATTCTATTATTGTAATTTACTGAACTGTTAGCACATCTGGACTCATTCACAGTACACAGGCTTCTTCTCAAGGTTGCATTAGAAAGTTGGTCAGAGCAAAGGGGAAACATGCTGGTTTCTTAGTTTGTCAGAACTTGTGTGGAAACTGAAATTCAGATGTAGGGCTGAAATAAAGAAAATCTGCAGAAATCAAAATCTTGCTGTCACCACAAGGAGATGTACTGCCTGTCACTGTTGTCTGGATGGCCCCATAAAAAAACTACACTGTCATTGCTAGTAAGAAAACTAATGAATGCTAGCATTGGAAGGCCACAAGAACTGTGGGCTGTGATGTTTGTTATTAGTGTGAGAGAATTTACTCAGTGCAAGCTGAAGTTGAGTACCTTTTGTTATGATCTAGAATTTAAGTGTGGGATAATACCAGAGACCCTGAAAATATGTGCAAGGCTAAAAATAGAGGGCATGAGACTATAAACATCTCACTGGCAGTCAGCTTCCAGTTCTTGAGGAATAATCTTAAGAGCTGAGAACACTGCTTTAGGCATAACAAGGAAGACAAGGAAGCAATCAAACAAATGCATATAGTTTATGCACTGTTTATGAACAAGACAAAGAAATTATGTGACCATGGGAAATTAACACCCCCAGAACTGCACAGTATTTAATCCAAGGAAAGGAGACCAGAGAATTAAAATTCACTGACAAATTCATTTTTGAAATGTACTAGATCTTGATATTTGAAAGGAATTGCTGCTGGCAAATGGTTGCCATCACTGGATCATCATGGAATTTCCTTCCTAAAACCTATGTCAAAGCTGCAAGCACATCATCTGTTTCGAGGAGCAAGGCTCTTCAAATGTCTTTTATCATGCCAGTCAAGTTTTAGGGCTGTACAGAAGTCTGTGTCTGAGTGCATAAACTACATGCACTTATTATGTCAAGCTCTGTAATTCCTGAATAAAGCATTACTGCACATAAATTCATTTTGCCTAGCATGATAACTATCAGTGTGACAACCATCAGACTGACAAGCCCAATTGAAATGGTCAAGCAATTGCACTAAACAATCATTGTAGGTTCCTTCCAGCTGGAAGTATTCCATTGTATTCTATGTATGCTTCTTATTATTGTCCATAATACATCCATTAAATCCTTAGCATGAGTTGGCTCTCCCACTGAAATAAAAGACAAACCTGCAGCAGAACCAGGGTTTTAGACATCACACAAGAACACGGAGTTTCACAGAATACAATGTTGGAATTGTTGTGGCAAGACCTTCATTAGGAAGTGTTAGGAAGTATAAAACTGCCTGGGCTGGAATAGTTCAATTTCTGTACTATTATTATATGTTTCTTACTTTCATGCTTTACATTAGAAATATATATATGTGTATATATATACACACACGTGTGTATATATATGTATGTATATGTGTATATATATATCACTGCATATCATCTTACCTTCAAATCTACTGCTTTAATACAGCATAATTAAAAGCACAAGGGCTCAGTCTTCTATCATTTTTAGGCTATAATACACAAAATATTATTCTGTCATTGCAAAACTATTCCAGAAATTAATTACTTGTATTCTGGAGGCATTTTTTCTCTGCTTCTTTACCTGATGATTGAACAAGGAACTTGCCCCAGGAAAGAAGGGTGTGTCTGTTCTGTGGAAATGATTGTAAATGTTTGTGCAGGAAGAACATACAGCACCTAAGGATCTACAAGAACAATGGGACTTTTGTCCTCAAACTATGTAGTTTAGTTGGAGAAATGTCTCATGGGGTAGGTGGTTTATTAAAGTGTAAACTAAAATTCAGTGAGACATAGTACATTAGAGGCTTGCTTCAAATACTACAATTAAGAAGTGCTTAATGAGCTGCTTTTTCAATCAGCAAGCTTTTGGAGTAAACTTCATTGTAATTATTCTCAGTGTTTGTATACATGCAGTATTAAGATTACATTCACAAATTGTTTTGCATAGCCAATACTGAGTGTCAGGTGTTTTCATAAAGTGATAAAGTTTCATAAATGTTTAGTGTCTTAAAGTTCAACACTATGGCTTTCAATTCCATGTAGTTCCTGAAATTATACTGTTATAGCCCATATGTTGTTAATCAGTAATTCCTGCAGTACAGTTTCAACCTCCTATTTTTTCTCTGGAAAATTTTCGTTAAAACATTAAGCATGTATTACCCATTACAGAAATGCAACATTTTTACAGGGACTGTATTTTACTCAGATCTCTTTCTGTAACAGTCACCCCTAAAAAAGCTGTGCCTGCATTTGTGTCCACCTGTGACTGTAGTCAACGTAATTGACCAGTAAAAATGATATGAGTTCTGTTGTCAGGAAACTTTCTCATCTATGAGACAGCCTCAGGCAACTGACCTGTTTCTAGAGAACTAGCTGATTTAATATAAACATTTTTTTATGATCTGAAATTCTTGGTCACACAAAGAAATAATATCTTTATGTCGTGTTCTCACTATAATTTACAGAATTCAATCTTTCGTAGCAGGCAGCATCCTTTTTGAGAACCACTGGCACATTGCAGAGTATCATCAAGGCCATTTCTGATTTGAAATTGAGGCAATTTCTTAGGCTCTCTCTTATGTAGTACTACACAGCTTAGAGCCTGCTGGTTGTGTTCAATCAGTCACTGCAGTCTGCCAGAAGGATGCAGCTCTCCTCGGGGAACAGTCAATACCAACAAAAAGAATTACTGTATTGTAACTCTGGTAGTAACATTGTGTATCAATGAGGCCTTGAGACTCAACTCAGCTTCATATCCCTCACCAAAACAAAACAAACCAGACTAAACAAACAAACAAACAAACAACCACCAGACATGTACCACAAAATGGTAACAACTGAAATTATTGATTTCAGTTCCATTAAAAGCCTCACAGATAGGCCCAGAATGTCACAAGCATATTTGCATGCCAGTCAGAGAAAGGTTTTGCAGTAAAAAAATCTCAGAAGTGGCCTTAGCCCTTGCTTCACATTTTACTATTTATTTCATCCAAGTCTCTACAACTCCTGAAAGGAGAATGCAATGTGGTGGGAGTCGGTCTCTCCCGCCGTGCCTGCAGCGAGAGGCCAAGAGGAAATGACCTTAAGGTTAGGTAAGGGAGATTCGGATTAGATACAAGAAAAAAAAAAATTCCCTGTCAGAGTGGTCAGGTCTGGGAACAGGCTTCCTTGGGAGGCAGCGGAGTAACCATCCCTGGTGTGTATTCCGCGGAAAGCCGAGCTCCCCGCGGGCAGCGCTCGGGACGGGAAGCGCTGCGGCGCGGTGCCGCTGCGCCCCCTGCCGGCTGCGGGCAGGAGGCGGGGCGGGAGAGGCGGCGCCCATGGGGCTGCTGGGAGCGGCGCGGGGCCGGCAGCGGCAGCGCAGTCGCGGACGGGCCGTGCTCTCGCTGCCGCCATCTGTTCGCCATGGTTCGCGAGTTCGAGCTGTGTCCCGGGCGGCGTGTCGGCGGCGACCAGCCCTGCTTCATCATCGCCGAGATCGGGCAGAACCACCAGGGCGACCTGGACATTGCCAAGCGAATGATCCGCATGGCCAAGGTGCGCGGAGGGGGAGGCGAGTGAGCGAGAGCGCCGGGGCGCGGCCGGGGGACGCACGGGAGGGTTTGCTCCAAACACAGAATGTCTGTCGGAAGACCCTTGCACTTGACTTTGGTGAAGGGTCTGTCTGGGGCGCTTGTCCTGTGAGGAGCGGCTGAGGGAGCCGGGGTTGTTCAGCCTGGAGAAGAGGAGGCTCAGGGTGACCTTATCACTCTCTGAATTCCCTGAGAGGAGCTTGTACCTTGGTGGGGGTTGGCCTGTTCTACCAGGCAACCAGGATGAGAGGGCATGGCCTCAAGCTGTGCCAGGAGAGGTTAAGGCTGGACATCCGGAAGAATTTCTTCACAGAAGAGCTGAACAGACATCGAAATGGGCTGCCTAGGGAGGTGGTGGAGTCTCTGTCCTGGAGGTGTTTAAGGAAACTTGGTGCCATGATCTGTTTGACAGGGTGGTCTTCAGTCACCTCAAGATCTCGATGATCTCAGGAGTCTTTTCCAGCTAGTTCATTCTGTGATCTTGTGTCGTGGCCGCTGCCCCTCATGCTGGGGCATGAGTTCATGAGGAATTTTGGAAGTATCAGGCAGCTGCTGAATCGTCTCTAATGAACGTCAAGTTTGACTTGGTTGACATTAGATCTTTATTGCAGTAAAGCTTGTGTCATCCAGTAAGACAGCCAAACTGCTTTCAAATTTGGTCCATTAGATAGAAATCATCACAGCTCGGGGCATGGCGTATTCAGTTCTGTGATTGGGGTGTAAGTGGGCACTGCTCTAATGAGGATATGTTTTCACTGTTTGACTTCAAGTGAATTCCTGGTGGTGGTCAAGAGGTTTCTGGTGCTGGCGATGTGATCTAGGGGGTAAATGTGGTGATGCTGGATGGATAGTTGGACTGGATGATCTTAAATGTTTCTCCCAACTTTGATGATTCTATGAATTTCAGATTCATACTCTTTGTTCCACAGAATCCCGTGCCCTTCTTTAATGTAAAATTATCAGTGACAGCTAATCTGGGAAAAACACCACAGAAGTCAACTCTTTGAATAAGCAGCATGCATAGCTAAGTAGTTTTGAGATTTTATATGATTTCTCTCAGCTGCTGCTAAGTGTATCAGGACTTTGAAATAAAAGGGTTAATGTGTGTGTAGGTCCACAGTCACTCTGTGTTCATTACCATTTTTGTGATTGCTGTATGATAATGTGAAAACTCCACAACAGAGTTAGGATGAGCGCAGTTTCACTTGCATTTCCACTCAGTGTGCACCAGCATGTTTTGCAGGACTGCGGAGCAGACTGTGCCAAGTTCCAGAAAAGTGAACTGGAGTACAAATTCAACAAGAAAGCCTTAGAAAGGCCCTACGCCTCTAAGCACTCCTGGGGAAAGACCTACGGAGAACACAAGCGCCACTTGGAGTTCAGTCATGACCAATATAGAGAGCTAAAGAAGTATGCAGAAGAGATTGGCATTTTCTTCACAGCTTCTGGCATGGATGAGGTATGTAAGCCATACTGGAATGACGGGGAGTCTGGCTGGTTTTTCTGTTTGGTATTACATGTGATAGTTCTTACATATAAAGAATATATGGACAATCAATTTCTAACTGAGAGACCTAGAGTAATTTGTCAGTTCACCTGTCTCTACTGAGTATTTTGAGGTTTACTGAGTATTTTAGAGGACTTGCCACATGATACTTATACACAGTAAGTAATATTAGAGACAAGGCTTCATTCTGACCTTCATAAACAATTGAAGCTTTGAGAGTGTAGGTCACTTTGGCAATCAGATTGCTCTTTGATGGTGTCTAGTATGTTGGTTTCAAGCATATCAAAATTTCTTTGTGTATTTAAACCAGATTCCTTTCTTGATCTAATCCTAATTATTTCTCTCTTTTTTCCCCTCCCTCCTTGCTATTTACTAGAACCCTGCAGTGTTTCTAAGCAGCAGAAGTGTTTGTGCTCCTATTTATTTTGCTGATCTCATGGACGGGCTCAGCACCTTGCCCTATTACTGTTGAATCATTTACTGATTTTTGCCAGGGGGCTCTTGACCAGTCAGTCAACAGCTTCGCAACTCCACTAAACTCCTGTTACTGTTCTCCTTAAGACATGTATACTTTGTAGCTGTTCTATGTTGTTTGCCTCAGAGTGATGGTAGTGACGGTATTAACAAATGCAGCATCCAGCTGAAATGTGTAAGCTCTAAAGGTCAGATGACAGATAGATGAGATATTACAGATTTTTTTTTCTTTGTGGCCTAGAAAATACAGAGAACCAAAACAAACTAAAAGAGACCCTTCCAGAAGTCAGGTAGACACTTTTGCATATGGCCAGCAGGGCAATGTCCCTGACTTTCTGCAAGTAGACATATCCAGGATAGGACAAGAATGTGATTTACTCAGTATTTTAAGGTGATATATTCAGTGTCTCACTCTTGCAGAGACAATTCCTGATATATCAGTGTTACTCTTATTTCTTATAATTTGTTCTCCCTCTTCATCTGACAGTAAACAAATATATTTTGTGTATATGGCAATAGTTCAGTGCCAAGGATTCAGAAACATCTGTGAAAAGAGAGTGTGATGATGTTTCTTATATTGCTATCTTCATGTCTAGAAGACCTGCTGGACAACATGGACAACAACTCCTTTTAGGAAGGAGTAAATGAACCCAGAAGTCTTGGACTTCTGTATCTGGGATCTTAAAGACCCACGTGCCTTTGGGGACTCCTTCTCTGATGTTAAAACCTCTGGTTTCTAACGGCTGTGGTGCAACACAAAACACCTTTTATAGGCAGAAGCTAAGATCACTTTCTGTTGCTGGGATCCCTCTTTCTCTCTGCTGTGCTCCTTTGTATGTGGCTTCATCAACTGGTTAACAGAACTGTTTGTGCCTTCTTTTTGAGTAGTAATTACATTACACAACTCCCTAAGAATTCTGGTGGCATTTCTGCAAGACAGGGGTTTGGAACTTAAAGAGAGTGTTGCATAAATTGACATTAAAAGTCTTTGAGAATTCATTAACTTCTGAAAGGTTTTATACATTAACTTCAGTAAATTATCTCTGGAAGTCCAGTTAAGTCAAAGAGGTTAAATTGTGTGTTAAACTATATGAGGAAATTAATGAAGTGATATGTAAAATAAATACAAAGGTTATGAATAACTTCTTTATTTATTCTGTTCCAGTGTGTACTGGAGACAAAGCAGGATCTTATTGAACCACTCCCTTTAATGTCATTCCTGTTGCTTGAAATTACTTCCTGGTACTTGAATTTCTTAAAGAAGAGCTGCTAATTTTCAAGAGATATTTACGTAATAATGAGTAGCCTTAGTTACAAGGTCTACCTGTCATATTTAATTTTTGGCCACCTCCTGAGATAAGATCTTTGCCTTTTTACTGTAGAATACCCACTGTCTTTATGCACAATGCATCTGAATAAACTATATTAAATAGTAAATAGAGAGATGCTATACATTGCAGGTACAAGAAATCAAATTTCCATCATACTGATGATAGAAAAATTAGACTCAATAAGACGTGGACATCAGCATTCTTTCTCTGGCACTAAGTAAATTTAACTGCAACAAGGAAAAAGCTGAAGAAATTAAAAGTGTTTGTGGGTGGTTGACAGGAGACAAAGGTAACTATTTCATTATTTTCCCCAGAGGTGAATGGAGGATTTAAATAACTCTTGCCTGTGATAGATTTGGAATTTAAATTTTCTTCCAATAAAGTACTCATTTTTAAAAGGGCACTTACTGATGTAATACTGGTTTTCAGAAAGCCTCTAATACTTCTTGAGTTGTCTTCAATATAGCATACATATTTTTAGACAAGGCAGAGTATAATTCGCATTTAAATAAACAGTTTTATTGTCTTTGCCTTGGCATATTTTATTGTCTAATATCTCTCCTAAAAGCAAACTCATTTTGGATTTCCCTTTTTGGGCACTTTTGAGTTTTTTACCTGGTGCTTATTTAATATGCTCATAATTAGTTTTCAGTGTGATGAATCTATTCTGCTGCGTTTAGCTTTAAACACTCTGTGGCTTAATATTTCTGACCTGCAGGGTGGTGTGGCAGGACAACTGTATGTGTGCTTTTAGTACATTTCTTCTTCAACAGGCAGACTTCCATCTGCAGGTAGTTGCTCTCTCTAGTAGTGTTTTTAAAAAGAAAGAAAAAAGCAAGAATGCTGTGGTACACAAGTTCATCTTTAAGTGGAGGTGGAGCTTGGTAAGCAGCAGAATGTACAGCTGGTGTGACCAGCTATGGTGAGAGACAAGAGACTGCCTGGAGACAATGAACCCAATCAAAAATCTGCACTAAAATAGAAGTATGAAAGAAGGCATCATAAATATACTCCACCTAGAGGGAAATCAGAAACTAATATTGTCAGGATAGTAAATGTTACTTCAGGAGCAGTGGTTTTAGGGGAGATGTCTATAATACTGACCTGTTTAATTAAGCTTTAGGTTTGCTGTGTTAAAGGGCAGTTTATTTCCAAGCACAGTAGTTCTTTATCCCTTGATCCAGTAAAAGTTGAGTGTTAAAACACAGTGATTTCTTTTCCTTGTAGATGGCTGTGGAATTTCTGCATGAACTGGATGTTCCATTTTTCAAAGTAGGATCAGGAGATACAAATAATTTTCCATATTTGGAAAAGACTGCAAAGAAAGGTAAGCATTTTCTTTGAGGCATCTTGGTGAACATCACAATTTCTCAGTAGCTTAATTATTAGATTTTTACTCCTGTGCATTTCTGGGAAAAAATCTGAAGTTTCTTTAAAAGAAACTCACCCTCAGACCTTGAAAAAGAAAGCTTTACCCAGCATTCATTTACTTAAAGTAATTAATTTAATTAATTCAATCTTGGGTAGCTTTCTTGTAGACCTAGGACAAAACTTTGTGCGTATTTTCTACTGGCTAGGTCGCCCAATGGTGATTTCCAGCGGGATGCAGTCGATGAACACAATGCATCAGGTTTATCAGATTGTGAAGCCCATCAATCCAAACTTCTGCTTCCTGCAGTGCACCAGTGCATACCCGCTTCAGCCAGAGGATGTCAATCTCCGTGTTATATCGGTCAGTGAGTAACCCAGAGCCTACTGTGGGTAGGGGAGCAGAGAAGGGCTGTGTCCTTTTACTGGGATACACTTCCAGGTCTTAAGGTGTGCTGGAACTTGCTTCTGAGAAGTTACAAGATGTTCCTCTAATTCACAATGCAAGCACTGAAGTAAAAGGATACACTGGGTCGTTTTTTAGCAGAACTCATTTTTGAGGAATATGATAAAAGATATTGCTGGAGTGTTCAAAGTTCAACAGAGGAAAACATGACATATGGCTGACCAGTTAACCCTGTAGTTTATAGTACTAAGAAAAATCATGTAGATTGTTATCATAAAGATGATGCTTGAAGTGAGAATGTAATTCTAAATAGGGAGCTAGACCAGAAACTTTGTTACAAAAGCTTCATGTGACTATCAGAGCAATGAAGAAAATTGATTAGACCCTACTATAGTTTTCTTCATTTGAAATATTACCAGGATACACCAAATAGCGATGTAAGAAAGTTTTCCCAAACTGGGCAGTGTTAAAGCACTACCTTAGATCTATGCACACATAGTATATGATTTTTATTAGAATGACACAAGGCATTTAAGTGTCTTTAGGATTTGGTGACTGTTCTCTATGCAGGGATTAAAAGATTGCTTCAGATTTTAAATACAATGTTGAAGAAATCTGTTTTGGATATAGATTAAATTTAACCAGTCCACTGGGTTCTTGGATGAAAATAGGATACAGTTACTGTTACTTACACTGATATAGGCTTTAAAGACCCTGAATAGTAGAACTGAATTAAAAGGAGAAACATAAGTTATAGAAGAGAACATGCTTTCTTTTCCTTGTCAGTATTGATAATAGTCAAATTTGGAACGTGGTGTTGGTAATGCAGTGTGACTTTTTGAATTGAAAAATTAGAGTTCTCTGCATAACCAACTGCTTGTTTTGTGGCACAGTATTTGTCGACTGCAGTTATCACTGTTAAATTTGCTTTGTCTTTGAAACTGCTACCTTGGTAATTCAGACTAACTCTGTCGTGATTCAAGGCATATCAGTCAGCTTTTCCTGATATCCCCATTGGTTATTCGGGACATGAAACTGGCATAGCCATTTCAGTGGCAGCTGTTGCTATGGGTGCTAAAGTACTGGAACGCCATGTGACTCTCGACAAAACATGGAAAGGAAGTGACCACCAAGCATCCCTGGAGCCAAATGAACTGGCAGAGTTAGTGAAAGCCATCCGTACTGTGGAAAAAGCAATGGGTTCTCCAATCAAACAACTCCTGCCTTGTGAAATGGCCTGCAGTGAAAAGGTAACTTTTGATTTTGGTTTGTGTAAACCTGCAGCTGATTTAGACCTATAGCTAATAACTCTATATTCAGAAAAATAGCTTGCAGATTGCTTATCGCAGTAGTTTATTGCAGCATGGAATCATGTAGGTCAGAAAAGACCCATGAGGTCATTCAGTCCAACCTAATACCAAGTCCAGCTGCTATTGTATGTTTGTAAGTGCCATGTCTGCACATTTTAAATAACTCCAGGAATCATGACTCAGCTGCTTCCATGTTCTAGACTGTCTGACTGCTTGATAACCCTTGTAGAGAAGAAATTTTTCCTAATATCCAGTCTAACCCTCCCCTGGCACAGCTTGAGGCTATTTCCTCTTGTTCGGTCACCTGCAGTCTGAGAGAAGAAACCAACCCCCACCTGGCTACAGCCTCCTTTCAGGCAGTTGTATAGAGTCATAAGGCCCAGTATGAGCCTCCTTTTCTCCAGGCTGAACAACCCCAGCTCCCTCAGCTACTCCTTATAGGACTTCTGCTCCAGACCCTTCACCAGCTTTGTGGACCTTCTCTGGATTCACTCCAGCACTTCAATGTCCTTCTTGTAGTCAGGGGCCCAGAACTAGACACAGGACTTGAGGTGTGGCCTCACCAGTGACAGGTACTTGGCAGTAGTAATAGGAATAATATCTCTATGATTTTATCTCTTTGATGTATCTCTGTGATAATATCTCTTTTACACTAAGCTAAAACACCAGTCATTTTAATCAGATTCCCTGCATTGTGATTTTGAAAAATTCCCATTGAGCCACTGTCCACTTTCAGAAAACATCCGCATGTTCCTGGCAGCCCAGTTACAGTGAAATTAACTGTGCTAAATTAATCTTCATTTGGAATAAGTAATGGAGAAGGCAGTTCTACACAACCTGTTCTCAAATAACTGCAGAGTATTTTTTATCCTTTTTTGTTATACTAAGCTAGCAATGCATTTAATTTAAATACTGTTTGTTTTTTTTTTCCCCTCCCGTGTAGCTGGGAAAGTCGGTAGTGGCGAAAGTGGCAATTCCTGAAGGTGCAATATTGACACTTGACATGCTGACGGTGAAGGTGGGAGAGCCAAAGGGATTTCCCCCAGAATCCATCTTTGATCTGGTGGGCCAGAAGGTTAAAAAAAATATTGAAGAAGATGAAACCATCACTGAGCAAGTAGTGGAAAATCATGTAAAAAAAGTGAAGTGCTAAACCAAAGCACTCCAGTCCATGTTTCTCAATGTACTACCACGTAATGTGTTTGAGAGTAGCAGCATGATATATTAGAAGAAAGGGGTATAATTACAAGGGTGCAAACAGGTTAGAATTTTCAGGTTCTCATTAGCAGCAAGTTTCAGAAGCAAGGGGATATAAATTATAAAGATTTTATTAGAAACTGTATAGCATTGTGCCTAGGAAATGCCATGATCCTGTCTTCTCCATTCCACTTAACCTAGATTAATTTGGAGTTTTGTCAAATATAAGACCACAGTCTGCTGTTTTCCAGCTTCTCTTTTCTGTTAAGATTGCAGTAAATTGTGAGAATTTTGTCTATGCTTTGAATTATTCTAGCTCTGTATCTTTTGATATTCCTCTCTTTTTTGCCATTTCCCTCACCCCTGTGAAAGCAGGACTCTGGTTAAATACAGATAAGTTAAAGTTTACATACACTGAACAGAAAGTTACAAATGGAACTGGATGGCTTTTTTTTTAAGATGAAAGTCTTAAAAGTGTCATGATAAAGCAGTGGTTTGCAGGAATCTGTATTCTGTGGGAAAATGAGTTACCTGAGAAAGCTAGGTCCTCAAGACAGTACCAGGAAAGGAAGCATACAGAATATTTAGAAAGGTCCCATTTAAGGGTCAAGAGAGCCTATTGTAAACTGAAAGGCCAAAAGGCAAGCCAGAGAGATTGAACAGGGAAGAAAAGTAGATCTGAGATGAATCAGTGGAAATAAGCTTAACCTGTGCTTCAGAAATTGTGAAAAGCATCTATTGCGGGTTGAATGAAGTTTGGAATATTAAGTTGATTCTGCATTTGGATACCTCTTTTTGGACCTGGGGTGCAACTTCTCAGGTAGGAAGCCAAATGCTGGTGAAGCTTGATCTATTTTTTTCCTGTGCTGCCCTGCAAATCCTCTACATGGGGGTTTTTCTTTCAGCACTGGTGTGTGAGATGACTGACTACATCACACCATTAGGCTTCAGCTTGATGGTCAGTACACCTTTCATGTGCTCTGCTCTTGCATCCCAGCTTCTCACTTTTCAAGTGAGAAACGCAATCCCACTCTGGTCGGCTGCTGCTTTTACCTTTGACCAGTAGGGGAGCCAAATAGCAAGAGCTGCAAACGAGTCATTCTCCAATTACATTGCTTAGCACAGAATTGCTAAGGCAGTAATTCATCTGCTTTTTTTTTTTTCCTGTGGTGGAATCATTTACCTACATGGAACTAGCTACCTTTTGGTCATGAGTTGGTGAAGTATCTTGAATTCGGTGTTGAGTGGCTTTGCACCTAAAACTGTTTACTTTAAAAACGTTTACCCTTGTGCAATTCTGAGGATACTGTATTCATATCTTTAAATGGGGAGTTGAGGTTGAGTCATATACTTGACCATACATGAGCTGCAAATGATGCAGTATGCTTGCCTTACATTACAAAACTACTCAATGGTTAAAAGATTTTTTTTTTCAATTTCAAAATTGAAAAATAAATTTAGCTTATAAAACAAACTCTTGTTTCTGCATTTCAGCCTATGGTCAGACCTTGCCTTTGCCAGCACTAGTGATGCAGGGCCTTGAGTATTTGAACACTGTAAGATCACCTGACCAGTTTCAAGTAGCAGAGGTTTTCACTCTTTACTGGGCTGGTCCTGGAGACTGCTGTAAGCAAAGGCTCCAGAAATTTCCAGGACTTCAATTAATGTATTGGTGGGGGGAGAAATATCCATATAAAACTTGCAAGCTGTGTCCCCTAGTTTTACGTTAACACTGCAAATTGAATACAAGGATAAATAGGCCACAAATGCACCTCTGGCCTGGTGTTTTTATTTTATTGCACCTGTGAGCCCTGCAGACATCTCATTCTGTAAGGGGTTGTAGACAGCTTTTTCTCATGCTTCCACTCAATGGGAAGAATAGGGCAACACAGAAGTCCAGTTCAGAGCTCCTGTCACATATAAGACCAGCTAATGACTATTAAGTGTGGCCACAGAAGCTCCAGCTTAAGAAGAGACCTTTCCAAGAGTCAGTGCCAGTCTTTGATTTTTCCAAGATGACACTTAAATACAGGGTAAATCTCGTAGTGCATTTATTATCCAAATATTACCTTGTTAATGATAACAATATGCAGTATATAATCTGGAAGCTTGAACTAAACTAAACCTGTTGCCATACACAACTGCAGCCTCTCCAGATTGATAAAGGGAAGGAGTTCATTAAAAAAAATTTCAAAAAGTCAGTGTCCAGGTTCCAGTCTGAGTTGTAATATGTTTCTTTCAGTCTGACTTCTTCCATTTTGCAAGTTGAAAAATACTACATACAGGACTTCAGGTGGTACAGCAACACCATTTTTAAGTTAAATCATCTTCCCCCATTGAAAAATGCATATACATTAAAAAAATAGTTGGTTTTCTTGAATTTACTGTTACAAGTAGAAAAAAGTACAACCATGGTCATACAGCACTTCAAGCACATCAACATCATTTATAAAAGCCAGACCACCTTCCCTCATTGAAAAAAAAAATGTACATTAAAAATCACAGTTGGTTTTCCTGAACTTGTGTTACCTTCTAAAAGCATCATAATTTCAAGTTTGATACAACAGATGAATTCATGTAGATAATTGCTAAAGTGGCATTAATATAAAAAGCATGAAATAGTAGGCTTTATTTTGCTTTGTTTCTTATGTTAGTTTGCACGTTCTAATGGACCCTTCCCAGAGTCTCAGGGCTGGATAAACTGGTTCTGTGAACTTGCAGCGGAAGGTGTGCAAATGGGCCATGCCATCGCTAACATTGTAGAATGAAAGGATTCCTGCTTCATAATCTAGAAAAATGCCAATGCAATCAGGATCATCATCTACCAGGATGGGGACTCTCTCTCCCTTGTGAAATGCCCAGTACTCAACATCAAACTTCTTAAGGCACCAAGATGCTCTATTCCAGCCCAGTCGACAGGCTTCAGAGTCTCCTTTCCTGCCAATGGTAGGGTAGGCTGCGCCAATCCACCATCCTGCTCCAGCATGAAGCACGTCAACTTCCCAGTAATGGCTCCCAGAAAGGAATGCGTCTCTGCTTAGCACTTGCCATAATTTATCAAATCTCTGGGGACTACAGGGGTAGAATATTCTCCTCCAGCTACAGCTTACTTCAAGAAGGTCATCAGACAATTTCAGTCTTGGGTGAATGCTGTCATATTCCCAGGTTGGTGATCTTGCATCTGTAGTCAAAGCCATAAACATACTTGCTACATTTCTCATGACCCTCAAAAGAAGTTCAAGTTGTAAAATGCCTACAAAGGAGCCCACAGTTGGCAGTGTCTTGGGACAGTCAGAAAGCCTGCAGTCCCAGGAACATGGGCTGGAAAAGGCATGCCAAGGGGGTCACAGCAGGGTACTAACTGCTGCCTCTGGACCTTTGTTATCTGGGCCAACCATGGTGATGGAGACCTCAAACACAACACCAAGGTTGCTTTATGCTTAGGGTTAGGCCTCAGCCAGAAAGCCCACAGCTCCAAGGACACTGGGTCTGGAAAAGGCATTACAGTCTGTGCAAGGCAGGGCCCAACATTGCTGACTCCATGTTAGGTAGGGAGGGGATTCTGCTAGCCATGGAACAAACAGCTCCGGGACACTGGAGCTGGAAAATGTATGCCAAGTGCATAAGGCAGTGAACCAACACTGTTGTCCCCACACCTTTCTAACCTAGGCCACCAATGTGATGGGCACCTCAGCCACAGCACCAAGCTGCCACTGGGGTTAAGGGCCACATCAGAGAAGCCACAGGGCGTACAGTTTCAGAGACACTGGGCCTGCAAAAGGCATGCCAAAGGAATCACACCAGAGGACCAACACTGATACCTCCACACGTATCTAATCTGGGTCACTCCTGGTGATGGAATAAGGAGAAGCCATACACAGTTACGGCCCTTTGGTCTGTTTAGCCTGGAGGAGACTGAAAGGAGACCTCACTGCAGTTACAACTTTCTTGTGAGTGGGAGAGGAGGGGCAGGCACTGATCTCTTCTCTGTAGTGACAATGACAGGACCCGAGGAAATGGCCTGAAGTTCTGTCAGGCAAGGTTTAGGTTAGAAGAGGGAACCTTTGAGTTTGAGCTCAAACTCAAACTTGGGCTCATCAGGGAAGTGGTCACAGCACCAACTCTGATAAAGTTCAAGAAGTGCTTGGACACACAGTCGTGTGCAGCCCAAGGAGTTGGACCCTAGTGATTTTTGTAGGTCCATTCCAGCTCAGGAGATTCTAGGACTCTAGTGTAATCATACTTACGTTTTAAGAAAAGCAACCGATCTACAGGAGTCATGGTTTTCAGTGCTGTCCCAGGCTCCTTCTTTGCAGTAGGATTAAGGCTACTGAAAATATCTGGGCAAAGTTGAAAAGGGACAGTTTAGGGAGTCTGCCTAAACTGCCTAAACTATCATTTTCATTTTCAACTATCATTTTCCAGCTTCATGGACAAACTATGTTACTTTTCCTGGGGAGGGACTGCTCACTCTATGCTTTCAGCATTATGCTCTTTGGATAGTGTGGAGATGCTGGATTAGTGTTGCCAAAGAAGTAATAATTGAGCAAAACACCAAGTAATCACACCTGACTCCTTAAAAAGTAGCCCTGATCAGATGAAAATAGGCAGCTGAAGATAGCTGCAGGTGCTTGATGCAGAGCACCTCCAAGATGCTCTCTAGAAATCTACACACATCCTGCCTTTCAGATCAGGTCTGCTCATTTTCCCCAGCAACCTGCTACTGTCTTTTTGGTGGCAGTTCTCTGATAAGGGATTAAAAGGCAGCTGGGTGAAATGTGGTGGCCAGTGTTGCCTGCTCGCTCAAAGCACAGCAGGATTTTCCCATGGCTATTTAGCTTCGTGGCTCTGTGGCCTTAATCATGCCAAAGGTCATTTAATGAATGACCATTATGGCTAATGAATATCCATTTGATGAAATAACAGCTCAAAGGCAAAAGGATTTCTAAACAGAACATGCTAGCTCAGCTTTACAGTACCAAAAATCATATATTTTTTCCAGACTGAGGCAGATCACCAGGTACATCAATTACAAAAAGCTTTCAGATTTTAGAGGTACCCCAATGCCAGAGCACTTACATCCAATTGTAAGTGACTGAGAGAATAGATACATTCTGTAGGTGTGATGGACTACATTAAATTGTATTGAAATACCTGATAGAACTGGGGGAGGGGGTGAAAAAAGCATCAGACAAACCAAAGATCATTTTCAGAGTTGGAAGAGCAACTTCTTATCTATGTTCCTAAAACACCACTGCTATAGCAACATTACACCCATGCTGTTAGAAAACAGTATCCATGGCTGAAACACTGTGGTTTCTCCAGACAATTTGGTAAAAAGTCCTGTTTTTACTTACAAAGTACTTTATTTGTAAAGAGAGGAGAAGAAAGCAAAATTCAGAGCACTCTCACAGGTACCTTCTTTAAGCCTGGCTTCCAATGGTTTCTGTAGAATGGACTGAAGAACACTGTTGAAGTGTTTATAATGGTTAAGTAAGTGTTCAAATGAGAGAGGTACTGGATGCCACTCTTCTGGCATGTGCCTGGATTCCTTAATTTCCTTCTCAATTTCTGTGTACTTCTGAGGGTAGAAAGACAAACACTACAATTAGCAGAGGATGTGACATGAAAGGACTCTTCCCTCCAGCTCCCATACACCACAGAGCAAGCTCCTTCACTAGGTAAACCTATGGGCCATAACAGGCAAGCTTTGCTGAGCTCAGCCTGCCTTGTAGCTCATTAGCCTGCCCATTACCCTTCACCTGTCAGGGGAGCCCGTGGCCACCCCAGACATGGAGAACCAAGCAGCTGTGGTTAAAAGAGATTCCTGCAGGATGGAAATGAGTTTAGCCTGGCCAGGACCCTTTGTGGGAAATCCCATCCACGGCAAAATCAAACCATTAAGTTTTAAAAGCAATCTGAAGAATAAAATCCAACCTCCTTACAATAAAATCTCCACAAATTCACAAAGAGCAGCTCCTGTGTGGAGGTGTGTTGGCTAGCATGCACAGCAGAATGCCAGGGGCATATCACAGGAATGGAAACTCAAGTCTGACACATGGCAAGGATGCAAAAATGCACCAGAGGCATGCATCATCCTGTAAAAAATGGCATTTTCTGGCTTGTGTCAGGGCATAAGCACATGGCAACACACTCTTCCCAAGGAAGGTGAAGATCATTAGGAGAGAGAAACTGATGTTTATCTGTAGGCAAAAAGAAAAGCATTGCACCCTCCAGTGAAGTGATGGCTATTGCTTACAGTGATTAGGATTTCTTGCAATTAAGGAAATTACATTTTAACTTTCCTCCTGAGGTTTCCTGAGGGCTGCCTTTTCTCAGATCTGCATATTACACTGGACAAGGAAAGACCTGATACATCATTTGTCTTCAAAATTAAGAGATATGTCTTACAATCTGTCCTTTCTATCTCTGCTTAAAATCAACATGAATTTCATACAGACCTGAAATCAATGCCATAGCAAGAACACCTAATAGCTCAAAACTTTGGTAAAATTTGTTCACCAAAACACCAACACAAAACAAATTAAAAAGCAATTAGAAAGATGCTGCTTACATACAGAAGGATTTAAGGAAGACATCACTAGAGAAATGTACAACGAACTGTCAGGGTAAGAGGTAGAAAGAGACCATACAATACCACCTCCAGGAAATTAATAGCATCACTGTCCTGTTGTATTTGTCTGATTCGATGTATGAAGGTCTCTAGAGCTGCAAGCTGTTCTTGACAGGACCTCATATGCTGATCATGTGCTCCCAGAGCTTGCTGAGTCTTTTCATCAATTAAGTCTTTTGCCAGACTCTCTTCTTCCCGAAGAAGTAACTGAAGTGCAGTCATTTTTTCTGACAGCTGCCGTTTCATCCTATCAGCATGTGCCTATGGATGAAGCAGAAGAATGTCTCTCCTTTGCTCAACAGACCATAAGCATTTCAGGCATTTCTCTTTCAGGCTGTCAGTGCTATGTTTTGGTTGAATTTTATAGATTTTCTCCATCTCTTCAGAAACATGTCTCTACCCCTTCAGGGAATGTGATGTCTGCACATCACCTACCTGCTGATGCCTGGATGGAGAAGACTGAGGGAAGATTCCAAGATGCCCATTTACGTAGAAAAATCTGTTTTCAGCTGGAATTAACAGAGTAGCAATTGCAACAAGAGGCAGACCTTGCCCTTCAAGATTTTGACTGCTTTTAAAGCAAGCCAGAGACAAGTAGCTGGTAGGAATAGAAAGCCTCCAAAACAAAGTGACATCAGACCAAACCTCTAAAGCCCCCTCAAGCTCTTACTGGCATTTCTGTAACAGAACTCCTTAGAGATGCTCCTTAGAGCAGAAGTAATTTCATGCTCTAAAAATGAGGTGCAGCTTAGCACACATTTCCATTCTTAAGACAGAATGAACAGAAGTGTTCTTGTGTTTACTCAACTCTGAATCCAGAAAATTCACTAATGCAGTTCAGAGCAATGCAAGATACATAAGTGAAGCCAGAATAACATAGGCAGCTGGGGCTACCTACTATTCTGCTGCACAAAAATTTCACCCTTGGTCTTCCAGAGATGTTCAGCTGATCAAGAAATGAGGACCAGGCCTTTAGAGACTCTTCCCTCTGACAGTGTACTATATTGTGATGGACACAGGATACATTCCTCTCCTGAGAAGCAGTAGGTGCCTGGGTCTTTGAATAGCTAGAGAGAAAAAAAAAAGTCTCAACCAGTGGAGAATGAAATCACACTTTACCTTCACATCATTTACAGCCTGTTCTATGTTCCTTTTGTTACCAGTTTCTTGCTCTTTTCGCTCTTCTAGATTCTGCAAGCACAATGCCATGAGTTCCTAAACAATAATGAAACAAAACAAAATAGTATTTCATGACAGCATCATAAGAAAATAACAACAAAAATGAGAAACATCTATCCAGCTTATTTCATATAGGGAGGTACTGCAATACTCAGTTTCAGAATCAGAATATTCTGAATTGAAAGGCACAACTCATAAATGAATGGTCTTTTATGAGGTTTATTAAGGACAGTATAGTAATGAACCATAAGGATTTCAGCATTTCACCTGGTGGTTATACTAGTAAGGTTTGGACAGCTGTGCAAATTAGCACCACATTCTTAAAAGCACAGGGAAACTCAAAGTGAAAAAACTATTTTCATCTTTAAATCTGTGATGCTGTGTATTTCAAGCCAACATGCTAATATTGCATGTAGCAGCTGAAAGGCAGCTTAGTATTTTTATTAAGTGCGTAAGTGGAAGTGTCCATTTAGAATCAAAATCCAGTGAATGTTCAGGATGCTTCCCAGTGTACAAATGACCAGTCAGATACCCCACTATCACCACAGTGATGCTGTAGTCTGAATATCTGCAATAGCTAATGGTGTCAGGAGGGCTGGTAATCAATCACAGTATTTGTGACACTTGTGGTGTGCCCAGCACAGCATAATCAGTGTTCTGCTTATGTCTTGCCCCAGTTTCTCATCTGCAGCCCTCTGAAATTGGCTGCCTCTGCCCAGCAGGTGAACAGTCTTGGTGTACCTGCTAATGCATGTTTGTCATTAGTAACATGAAGGATACAGTCAGTGCTTACGCTCTCAGTGCACTGGTTCTAAAATAGGCCCTCAGTAAATACCAGGTAAGCTAACACCAGCTGTAGCTGCTATCAGCGTCCTCTTCTGCAGCTGAGACCCAGTCAAGAACACCTGCATGCACATGTGCCAGTTCACTGCAACAGTCCCAGGGCAGCACAGCATTTAAACTCTGCAGTGTGGACAACCAGAACCTGCATTTCTGACGTGTCTCCTTAGAAAACACATGCACTGTGTCATTTCAGTATGACAGAGTCAGAAGAAAATGGACTCCTGGCAAAAGCCAGAGACCCTGCATCTGGAAGGCCCTTGGCACAGATACATCCACGCAAGGAGGTAAATGTTCTTGCATAGACTGAGACACTCAAGCTATTTATTCCAGCTGCTCCAGTTTTCCATCTTGCCCCTGAAGAACCGGAAGAGTTCTACACCACTAGAGGATATTCAGGACTTTTACCAGATATCACCATTCCTTAGTTTATTTTGCAGCCTAGACCTCATTCCCTTCCTCAAAGACCAACAAAGACCACAGAGGAAAACCTAGTCTTCCTTCTTTGCTAGTAACACACATCACTTTGTGCACTCATGACAGTGACCATATGCAAATATGTCAGCATTTCTGGTTAAGCATTACTTTCTTTACAGAGGTATGTGAAAGAGCTGCTTCCTTCTGACTGACGACCATGCCAGCAACCCATGTCATTCACCCTGAGGAACTGACTCCAAAAACCTTCCTTTAGGGATTGCCTGGATGCTTCAGGTAGTTCAAGTGAAAACATTGTAAAAGCAAGGATTTCTGAGATGACACTCCGAGCTCTAGTCAGGCTCACAGGACACATATCAAGTGCAAAGAATGCTGATCCTGTGTGCTGCATTCAGGAGTACAGGGAGCATGCTTTTCGATGATGTTAAACAGTCTCTGATCCAAGGATGAAGCAGCTTGCACAGGGGTTCTCATTTCTTCTTAGAACCCACAGCTAGGATTTGCTGAAAGACCTGTGGAAGATTCTCAGTAGAAGAAATGCTGCCTGGCTGATGCCATGCTGAAAGGGCTTTACTGAATAACTGCTCACAGCAAACAAAATCACTAGTCAAAATACAATCTTTTAGGCTATAACTGTTGATAGTTTCTGCCTAAAATCTCAGCAGCCCTAAGCCAGTAGATATCAGCAGATTTTGCCTAGGGACAGAAGGTCACGTGGGAGTACAAGTTTCTACCCCCGCTCACTTCCTGATTTGGCACTGAGAAAAGTCTTCATCAACAGCACGTGCTTTCCTCTGTCCATCAGACCCCCAGGGAAAGCAGCACAGTTTGTAGATTTGTGCACTTTACTTTGCCTCAGATCAGGTTTGCCATTCCACAATACGTGCATCACCCACACACTGCCGCCCTGTCATGAACGGAACTCCAATACTGTAATGATCTCCCACCTGCAAGAGGGACACTTTGGATGAAAGCACACCAGCAGGCAGGTGCAGTGCCTTGCTCGGATGTCTTAAATGACAGGGTTTCACCTCTTAAATTAGAAGGTTTTACCTCTGTGCTGCTGTTTGTGGCAGCCTAGTGCACGGCCCTCTGCCCTTGTAATGCTCTCTAACATGAAGTGCAATAAAATGCTCCAAGAGTTTACCATGACCTGTGTACCAGTTCAGTTCACAATCTGTGTGAACTTCCAAGCAGAAAGTTCTGTAGGAACTGTTTCCTCCTAGTGTTTTCTGTGGGAAGTGTCCCAGTAACACTGCTCCAAAATGTCACACAAGGAGTGGTAAGGAACTTTCTGAAATTGCAGAGGAAAAAGAAAAGAAAAAAGAAAGAAAGAAAAGAAACTTCTGAACATCAAACCTCTGTGTTAGAGTATTTCAAGTCTCCTAGCACCACAGCATGCAGGCCTCAGCAGGCCTCCTGGCAGGCTCTCCAAGTAAAACAAAGCACTAGCAGGAGTACTGGCAAGCTTGCAAAGCTTCCTGAGGATATTAGGTGGCTAGCTACAGTGGGATGAAGGAAAACCTCTTAAGGTAAAACCCCTGGGCTGGCTGTGGCTGGGATGGAGTTAATTATCCTCATAGCAGCCCATGTGGTGCTGTGTTTCATATGTGACTATACTGTGATTGCACAAAAGACTAGGAGGTGACACAAGCAGGACATGACCCCTACTAATCAAAGAGTAATCCGTACCATATAACATCACGTTCAGAAAACTGGAAGTGTTTAGGTGGGTGTTATAAATGACAGTACAATACTGTCTTTTGCATTTATGTATTAGCTTCTGCATGTTGTTATTAGTCACAAGTATTTTGATATGCAATTATATCTCCTTTTAACAACTCGTTTGTATAAAATAATCCATCAGTTTATGTAAGCAATGTATAGCTTATATAAATAGTGTGATGAATAAATTATATCGTAGGTCTTAGCAAAATATAAAATGTTAAAATGCCTTTAACTCAGAGAAATGTGCAAAAACAATTAATTTCATCCTGTTGTTTCTCACATCTGCAGACTGACGTCTCCAAGTGATAAGATAACTGACAGGAACTAGAGCACCAGGAAAAAATTAGAGAAGAATTTATTAATTCCTTGTTATCAGGGAGTGGAACAACAGGATGAAACCACAAGAAATACAATACATTGACCTAATCTACCGAACACCATGCAGAAAAGTCAGAGGTTAAAACCAAACAAAAGAGTTGCTGTAACACAAAAAACTCACAAGAATTAATGTATAAACTCATGAATATATATGTACCCCAGTAATGTAACAGTACATAGAGAAGCTTTGTTTTAAAACTAATTCTGTGGGTTTTGGTCAATAGCCAGAAACACCCCAGTGCTGGACACTTTCCCTTTCTATCCCCTTATTAAATTTTTAAAAATTCTAGAGAATGAACTTTGTTTTTCACAGTGTGTTGGCTGTCTTTTGCTCAGGAACTGTCTGGTGTCTTCCTTTGCATCACGTTTGTTCTTTTTCTCTTCCCTCCAGTTCTCCTTCTCCTAGTACTTATTTTTATCTAGATCCATGAATATTCTTGGTTTTGGTGTTCCCCTTCCCCAGTCCCACTAGGCAAAGAAGGGGGAAAAGCAGGCAGCTGTGCTGTGCTTAGCCACCTACCGGGGTTAACCCACAACATCCCAGGACTTATCAGAGAACTGTGCATGGGCAGTCACTGTGATCTAGCCAGCTACAATGGTGGGGCCAGGGGGTAAACAGAAATTACCTTTCCCCTTTCTCTGGGGTATCTATGTTTCTGTCAAAGGTTATTCCAGCCTGGCAATAAAAACATTCTCTGGGGCAGCGACACTCCTCTGATTCCACATACAGGGTCTGAGGATAAAATGCTGCTGCACGTGACTAAACAGTGAAAGCCACTTCCTCCTTGCCCCTTGATTTATATACCTCTTTTGTGGACGCTTGGGTGTCACCGATTGTCTCTTTCCTTTTCGTACACAAACCATATTCTTGTGCAGTGGCATCAGATTGACCTTGTCTGTGTGGGGTCTGCAAAGCACTTGTTGAAAGTACAGAAAGTACAGAAACTTTGTTTGGCCAGTCGACACAGCCCACAAACCTTGAACTCCCATACGGTGATTCTAAGGTAAGCAAAGCAAGGCTGAAGGTCGGCTTAGTACTGAGCCTCTGCACTGACACTCACAGATGCCACCATCACACCATAGCCAAAAAAACCCCAGCGGCACAAGTTTCAGAAACGAGGGGAAGACCAAACCAGGAAGATCCTGGCTCAGCTCCCGGTTTATGCCCGCCGTCCGCGGGGCCGGCACTCACTCACCTGCGTGCGGCGGACAGCGTGCGGCAGGAGGCAGGCGCGGTGCCCGCGGTGCGCGCCCAGGGCCGGGCACAGGGCGCACACGCAGCACCCGCAGTCCTCGCAGAACAGCTCCAGCGGCCGCCCGGCGTGGGCCCCGCACAGCCGCGCCCCCGGCGCTGCGCCCCGCGGCTCCCCATGCTCCATGCCGCCGGCGGCCCGCAGCCTGCGGAAGGGAAGGATTCGGGGCCGGCGGGGGCGGAGGGAGGAGGATAGAGGGCCGGCGTGCGGAGGGGTGCGCCGCCGGTGACCGTGCCGCGCCTTGGGAAGGCGAGCCGTGCCCGGGGGCGGAGGGCGGCCGCTGCCCGCCGCGCCTCTTGCCCTGCTCAGGGGCGGGCGCGGAGCGGCGCAGGCCCGCCTCAGTCGCCGCCGGAACGGAGCCCCCAGCCCGGGACGTCGAGCAGTCAGTGCTGGCAGGAGCCGTGCCTTGGAGCGGGAGAGCCGGTGCACTGGGAGCTGCCGCCGTCCCGGGCCCCGTTTGCAAAACTGAGTAATTTATGTAATTTCAGCAGCGTTGGTGTGAGGTAGGCTTCAGTGTCATGGCTGAGCAAGACATTTAACCTGATACAAAAGTGTGGGGGGAAATTGTTTTCGGGGTATTGTTGGAGTCCAGGACATCCCCTTGGATGGCCTGGGACCTGAGGAAAGGAGTTTGAGCCCTGGACAGGGGGGTGTGGAGCTGGTCCAGGGGGCTCGGAGACCTTGGCACAGAGCCCAGGGAGACACCGGGTTTGATTTTAATCCATGGGAAAAGCTTCCAACATTGCAAAAGTAATTACAAACCTCCAGGATGTGAAAATTGTAATTTAGCACAGTAGATGATGTAGAATTTAATAGTTTTAGAATTTTTAGAATAGAAGTAAATGGGGACAAGATGGTGGAATTTGGGTGGTACCTTATGTACTTCTCCTTCTTCCTCATCCTCCATTTTTTGGGGCGGTGATGGCACAAAGTAGTTAGAGTGGATTGGATCGAAGGGGAATGTCACTTCTGGTGTGGGCACTGGGCATTGGCACAAAATAGTAAATAACTAATATGTAATAATCTGTATAAATGTTAGGGGACATCCCATCTGTGGGGCAGTCGCCTCGTGTCCCAGCTGCTGTCCGGACCTCAACTGGGAGCAGAGAAAATTCTGAGATATCGAATAATAAACAACACAAGAAACCTGAAAACAAACCTTGAGGACTCTGCTTTTTTACACGGACGCGACTCAGGGCTTTTTAGAGGGCCAAGGACTTTAAACCACCTAAAGCTCGGGTGAGGAAATCCCCCCAACAGGGTGTGTCTTGTCACTTTCTGGTTTTCAGGTAGAATTTTGTGCTCTAAAAAGTCTCATTTATAGAAATAAAAATTCTCATGCTCTTACAGAGTTTGCACACTTACTTTCACTGGCCTGCATTCTCTCTTACCTACAATCAACCAAAATCATGCTAATTTTTGAATATGCTTTGTTCTTCCTGTGAATAAAAGCAGTAAGAGTACACACACACACATACACACACGTGCACATGTACGTAAGATGTGAAAAATACGAAGGTATTTTAAACCCGAGCATTTTGGTGGAACGTGTGAGAGCCAGAATATGTGTTAGTACATGAGAATGTGGAGCACTGAGGAACAAGGGCAGTCCTGCTGAAATCCAGCAGAATTTCATGCCTCCAAAAGAGCTGCTGACATAACCAACGATTTAGAAAGTGCCTTGTACATTTAAAAAGTCAGGTTTTTTTCGTGGAAAGTTTCATACAGACCCCAGGCTACAGTCATGGAATCTTAAGGATCATTGTAGATACTTGTAAATTGTTTGCTCTTGTTCTACACACCCAAAGAAAAGTGTTTATGCCTGCTTTAATAAAATAAAAGTTTCACATCCTCTTTGGGACCCTGTTCTGGTGCTTGACCATCCTCAGAAAGAAAACTTTTGCTGCTGTCAATCAACATCTTTCTCATTACAGCTGGAGCCTTGTTGTTTCACTGTGCCTTTCTGAGAGGCATTTCAATCTCGTCTTTTCAGTCTACGCCCATACAGGAGCTGTAGACAGCACTGAATTCTCTGACAGAGGCTGAACAATTCCAGTTCTTGGCATGTGTGTTTTGAAATGCTCAGCTTCAGCTCCACTATTGTCTCTCAGTTTCTGCAGGAGGGTTTGCCTGATGGAGTCCCTGTGTGTCTTGTCCAGAGGAATGTGTGTGTTAAGTAAATGTTCCTGTCTGACCATTCAGGAACACTCTGGCAGTAACGCCCAGAGATTGTACTGCTGGGACTGAGCACCTTCACAGGGCTCCGATGAGCCAAAGGGTCCCTGCCTGACTGCCTGCACACCCTGCACTCACACAGTCAGACAAGGATGCCTTAGCAGTTCTGCTCCAGGTTTCCAGTAGCAGAATCTCAGACCTCTGGAACCCTGAAGAGGTTTATTTATGGTTCAGTAACAGAGTAACAGCTCCAGCTGGTGCCTCTAGGAGGAACCCCAAACAAAGGATTTCCTGGACTTTTATACCCTCAGAATCTGTGTGACAGAAATTTGGGATTTTCCTGCTGAGTCCTTGGCTCCTGTGGTGTCTCAGTGTCCTGGCTGGGTAACAGGGGTGCCCTTTGCTGTGCCAGGGGTTGGCAATTCCTGACCTCTTGCCTCAGGCTCCCAGCCAGAGCTCAACCTGCAGCTCCCACTGCAACTGCACCCCAAGCTACCTTCACAGAATATTCATCCTTGTTTTTGGATTGAGCATACCTGCTAATATATTAAAAGGGGAAAAGAAGACTTTCACAGCATTTTATACTGCCTTTACTAACAACATTATTACAAGTAACAGTATTAAGGCTAACATTGTTGTCGCAGGGCAGAAATTATTATCAAGAAAAGGTCACAAAAGATTCATGAAACTCGTTTATTGTCCAACTGGTTTATCATTTATTACTTGTTGGATATGAGACAGGTATATCTTGTTTTCCTAACACAAAATTTTAACAGCAAAATGAGAACACAGTAAGCCAGGATATGGTCCCTTCCATTTAGGTTCTAATTTGATTTTTTGTGAGAATATCTCAATTATCATTACATCTCCAGGTTGTGCATCATCTATTTCAAGTAGACTGGGATGATACTATTGTGCATACTTTCTCCGTTCCTCAAACCTTTTCTATATTTTATGTATAAAATATTGGGTCAGGCATTCTTTTCCATCCAAAAGGCTGGTCTTAGCTGGAATATAAGTTCCTGATATAGCCAAGTGCCTTCCAAAGAGATTTTCTGCCAGGTTGTAATGGAACATTCCAAACATTCCACAGCATCAAATTTAAGGTTTGGTGCGGCAGTGCCTGTGTCACCTGTCCGGCCAGCCCTGGCACCACAGCAACACAGTGGTCCTTGGCTTGCCGGGAGTGCAGCGTGGCTGTGGCAAAGGAAATGAAAGGAGGGACTCTCCAGTGCTGTATCCAATCAAGTTTATTGGAGGCTCCAGATGTGGAGCCCTCACCTCGGGACACCAGCCTCAGAGAGACCAAGAGCCCCTCTGTGCTGTGACTTTTAACAGGGGGTGTTACACAGGGGAGGGTTCAGTCAGGGACCAATGGGGTACAGTAAGGGTGTGGCTCTTAACATGATAGACAGGTGCAACAACCATACAAGACACAATAGGAGGGGAAAGTCTGGATCCTGCCCAATCACTCGACGCCTTCCCTGGAACTTTCTGGACACAGGGAGAGGCCCCAGAGTGACAGACAGGACCAGGAGGTTATATAACCAATGATTGACATAAAACCGAATATGGGGTAAACCATACAGGGGGAAACATAGGGGGTTACAGAACAAACCATTATGTAAAATCTTATCGAACAAATCATACAGAAACATGAGCAAAATACACCACCACATCTCCCCCTTATTTTATTATTAAAATGAGGAGAATTGCAGCTGAGGGGCCAAGTACTCTGAGTTAGGGTACAAGTCCCCAAACCATTGCTGGTTAGTGGGCCAGTTCTCAAAGGGGACTGGCTACTGCCCTTCTTCCTCTGGGACGCAGTTTTCTTCGTCCTCCAGTTCTCCCGACGCTTCCACCTCTGCTTCTTCTGGTGCCGAGGGGACTGCAGCATGGTTAACGTCAGGGGGTGTGGTGGAAACAGAAAGCAGTCTATAAATAAGTCTTTTAATTAGTCCAAATGCAATCGAAATGATAATTATTACAAACAAAATCAGAAGTCCAGTCTTTATTATTGAGCCAGTCCAGCTGGAAAGACCTCAATTCCCAAGAATCTGGTCGAACCAGTCTCCTGTCTTTTTTTATGGAGCTGACCATATTCTTGATTTTTGAGATGGAATCATGGATGTTCTCAGCTTTGGATGATGGGTTAAAACAGCAAAGGCCCTCAAACTCCTCGCAGGAGTGTTGGTGGAGGAGTAGCAAGTAGTCTATGGCCGCCCTGTTTTGTAGAGTCGCCTGCCGCGTTATTTCCTCGTCAGATAGGAGGTCCGATAGAGCAGTGGAGGTTAAATTGGCTTGTTTCACCACCCAACACTTCAATCGGCCGAGTTCTCCCATGGTTTTGGCCACAGAGACCCAGGGCAGGAAAACTGTCACTGCTGTAGCTTTGGCCCTGGACCAGTGGATTATGTCCGAATCACAGTCCGGGTCGAGATTTGCCAGATCTCTTTTTTGGACTGTTGCAGGCCTTGAGGAATTTTTGTAAATCCAATCCATAATTTGAGTCTTACTGGGGGTAAACAGCCCCAACTTGCCAATTGTACAAGAACCTCCGATCAGGCGAGGGGGGATGCCTGGCCATGCCCGGTCACCACAAATAAGGAAGGCACCTTTGGGTAGGGAGAGGGGTTTATCATCAAGAGTGGATGCCATCTTTACGTGGGCGATTCGATCGCACCACGTTCTGGCGGTGTACACACTCTTAAACTGAAATACATGGGTGAAAGACTTTTCCTGGCCTTTGGGCGGGGTAGAGACAAATTGAACACAAAAGAAGGCTTTGGCAGAGCCCAGGAGGTCCAGCTCCTGTAGCCCCTCGGGGGCTGGGTATAGGCCTGAAACCCAATCGCGCCAAAGGACCAGGGGGTTGGTCACCGGGAGGGTAATTTTCCGGTCGAGGCTGGTTTCAATGAAATTTGGACAGCGACCAGTTTCAACGGGTTGTTGTTGGGAACGGTGACGGGAGGCATAAACCGAGGAGGACAAAGCAACAGAAGCACGGGCAATACGACCGGGGGCCTTACTGTTGTACTTGCTTTTCCATTGGAGGAGAGCGGGGGGAAGCTCTCCCTCCTGGAAAGGGATCCCCACGAGGCAGGACGACATGGGGTCTTGGGCGGCAGCCGAGGACAAGCAGATGTGATCCTGTCCTACTGCTTTCGCGAGGGTCCTCCACACATTTGCTTTTGGCTGAGGAACAATCCATAGTTGGGTCAGCCGCAGGAGACTGGCGACGATTGCAGCTTGCAGGAGGTATGCTGCTCTGGGGGTCCTCATATGGACTGGTCTCATTATCACCAACCTAAGGAGAACTTAAGATTAAACACAATTAAAGGGAAGAGCCACACCTGGGGTCAAACGGGAAAGGAACCTTTACTCCGCACAGATCTCCTTTTTCTTCCTTCTCCAGGAGGCCACTGACACCTGGGACACCTGTTTTTCAGAGGCCTTGGGGACATAGGGCCTCACCCACTTAGCGGGGACCCACCGCAAGCCGGCGGGCGTGGAGACACAGGCGTACCCGCGCCCCCAGGTCACCAAATCATGAGGTCCCTCCGTTCCCAAGGTCTCCGGGTCCTTGATGAGGACCTTCGGCCTTTCTCGGAGAGCCAGTTGTCCGCTCCCCCCAAAGTGCTTGATGATAGGCAGGTTTAGGGACTCGAACAAACAGTTCAGAAAATTTAGGGTGAACAAGGCCCGGGCAAGTCGCACCGAGGGAGGTTTGATTTTAAGAACCTGCTGCTGTTGACATAGGACTCTCTTTAGATTTAAATGAGTCCTTTCCACAATCGCTTGGCCTGTCGGGGAGTGGGGGATGCCGTCTTATGTTCCACACCCCACTGCTGCAGGAAACTGCAGAATTCCCTGGATTTGTACGCAGGGCCATTGTCGGTTTTGAGGGGCTTTGGGATGCCCAGACAGGAGAAAGCCTGAATTAGATGCTTAATAGCATCTGCAGACTTCTCCCCTGTGTGGGCAGAGGCGTAGACAGCGCCTGAGAAGGTGTCCACCGAGACGTGCACATACTTCAATTTTCCAAACTGGGGGAAGTGTGTGAGGTCTGTCTGCCATACCTCACAGCTGTTGAGTCCCCAGGGATTCACTCCCGCACTCATGGTGGGGTGGGCATGTTTCTGACAATTGGGACAGGCGGCCACAATCGCCTTGGCCTGGTCTCAGGTGAGGCGGAAACATCGAACCAGGCCTGGAGCATTCTGGTGGAAGAGCTGGTGACTGATCTTGGCTTGCTCAAAGATGTTCGGCAGTGGGGCCATTTGGGCAGGAGCAGCGAGAGCATCCGCCCTCCTGTTTCCCTCCGCAATGAACCCCGGCAGATCCGTGTGCGACCTGGTGTGCATCACGTAAAATGGGTGCTCTCGGTGGGAGACCAGCTTAACCAATTTCGAGAGCAACTCAAATAACACAATGTTGAGCACCTTCTGCAGAATGGACCTCTCTGCTCTGGACACTACTCCAGCTACATAGGCCGAATCAGTTACTAAATTGAATGGTTCAGAGAACCTCTCGAAAGCCCTGACGACTGCGGCCAACTCAGCAACTTGAGGTGATCCCTCAACTTCTGCAACATCTGACTCCCACTGCTGAGTTTGAGGGTCTTTCCAAGTCATCACTGACTTGTGGGACCTTCCAGACGCGTCTGTAAAAATGGTCAAGGCATCCAGAGGCCTTTTACTCTGAACACTCTCTAAAGCTAATTTGAATTGTGCATCCTGATTGAAAATTTTATGGGCAGGCCGATGGATAGAAATTTGTCCCGAGTAACTGTCCAGTGCAAACTGCAGCGCTTCATTCTCTTGAAGCAGACGTTCCAACATTGCCTTAGTAATTTGGCCGGATCTTAACCTAATTGGCACGTGAATACACTCAAAGTCGCAGCCGGCCAGTTCTCTAATCTGGACTCTGGCCTTCCAGATTAGATCCGCCATCAGCTCCTGTGGCCGCGTCATCCTTTTGGACCTCTGGTGGCTGAGAAAGACCCACTCTATAATCAGAACAGGATCTTCTCTGCCTTGGTCCTTTTTAGGAATGGTGGCAACTTTCTCGTCCCATTGAAATATCACCCAGTGGAGGTGTGGCAATTGTCCTAATATGATGAATCTGAATGACAGGCCAGGGTCACACCTGCTGGCCTGCCTTGTGGACATGGCTGTCTGGACCCTTTCCAGGGCTTTCCTTGCCTCTGGGGTGAATTACCTAGGGGAACTCAGCCCTTCTCCCCCTTTCAATAAATTGAAAAGAGGGGCTAGGTCTTCAGTGGACAGACGCAGCCAAGGCCTCACCCAGTTTAAAGCCCCACACAGCTGGTGGACATCTGCAAGAGTCGTAATTTTGGTTCTAATGGCCAATTTTTGCGGAACAATGGTCCGGTTGCTGATTTCCAGCCCCAAGTACTTCCAGGGCGGCATCTTCTGAATCTTGGACTCCTGCAGTTCGAACCCTGCAGCAACCAGTGCAGTCACTGTCAGGTCAAGCGCGTGGGTCAACAGGTCGTCGGTTGGGGCACACACGAGCACATCATCCATGTAATGATGGATAATGGTCTCGTGTGCGGCTGCACGGACTGGGGACAGCAGGGAAGAGACATACCACTGGCAGATGACTGGGCTGTTCTTCATGCCCTGAGGCAAAACTTTCCAATGGTACCTCTTCCGAGGGGCCTCTCGGTTAATGGTAGGAACCGAGAAGGCAAAGCGTGGGGCATCGTCAGGGTGTAAAGGAATTTGGAAGAAACAATCCTTAATGTCTATAACAGCCAAATTCCAATTTCGGGGGAGCATGGTTGGGGAGGGCATCCCTGGTTGGAGAGAACCCATATCCTCAATAACTTCATTAATTTTTCGGAGGTCGTGAAGGAGGCGCCACCTGGTTTTATCTGATTTTTGAATGACAAACACCGGAGAGTTCCATGGGGAAGTGGTCTCCTCGATGTTGCCCTTCTTGAGCTGCTCCTCCACGAGCTCATTAAGTGCCTTCAATTTCTGATTTGATAGCGGCCACTGTTCCACCCATACTGGGTCATTTGTTTTCCAATTCAGTTTTTGGGTGGGGCGCTTCTCAGTGGCCACCGCCCAAAAATCCTTGGGAGGGTCGGGTATGTCAATTTTGACCCCCCACTGGGCCATCAGGTCTCTTCCCCACAGGGGTGCCTCATAGTCCAAAACGAAAGGACGAAGGGTTGCCAATTGTCCTTTCGGCCCCTCAATTTGTACCACGCTCTTTGATTGTTTGGCCAATTGCAGGCCCCCTACACCTTTAAGGTGTCCAGGCACTCTTTGCAAGGCCCAGTGTGACGGCCACAGTTTTTCTGGGATAATCGTCACATCCGCGCCAGTGTCTAGGAGACCCTCTACAGTGGTGGTCTCCCCACCCACCGTAAGCTTGTATGTTTCTTTGGGTTTATCCTCCCCAATCGCCCTTACAGCGTTCACCTGCGGGGTGGCATCCACATCTGCTGGAATGACCTGGGCGATGATTTGCCCCTTGGGGAGGAAGGTTGGTGGGTTTAGACAGTGCAGCCATAAGACGAAGCGCTCAGGGTCAGATGTTATCAACCCTGGAGCAACTTCTATCTCCTGAGGTGTATGTTTACAATCCCCAAACGACAACAAACTTTCCCTCGATACGATGCCACGTACCTTGCCGTTCTCTGGCCACCACAGTGGTGTGCCAATCCCGATCCCGCAGGTGGAGCGGCTCAACAAGGCTCAACCGGAAAGGCTCGTACCAGGAGTCAGTCGTCAAGGTGACGGATGGAGATGGTAATATTAGGTGTCTTGTCCGGTTAGGTGGATCCTGGAAAGGATCTGTGGAAAGAATTGGTATATTGTCATGTCCGGATATTTTACCCTTTCCCCCCGCCCCTCCTTGGCTTGGGCCACCCGATTTTGGTCATTGCGCTGGGTGGTCCCGCGCTCGCCCCCTATTTTTTTTGATGTCTAGGACGGTTGTCGCCATTCCTCCCTTTTCCCTTTCCGTCCCTGAACTTATCGAATTCCCTTTTTAAGGGACATTTCTGGCACCAGTGTCCCCCTTTCCCGCACAACAGCGCGCAAGGCCTGTCAGCAGCTCCCTGGAAGGAGCGCTTCCTTTGGGCCGGAGTGCGTGGGGGTGGTGGAGCATTTGATGGTCCAGCGTCTACGGCGGCAGCGGCAGCAGGTCTCCCTTTCCTTTGCTCTCCTGAAGGGCCTATTAGTGGAACTCTCTGCTCGCAGACTTCCAGCATATCATCCAGTGTGGGAGGAGGGTTCAGCAGCAGTGTGAGTATCGCTGCTCGACACTTCTCGTTAGCGTTCGCAAACGCCAGTTGCTCCAAGACCTCCTCACGAGTTGCCTCTCTGCGGACTTGGATTTCAATGGCCTTTGTGAGACGTTCCACAAATTGTATAAACGGCTCTGCTGGGCCCTGGAAAATCTTTGAATGGTGAGGGAGGGGACCCGCGGGCTGCATTTTGAAAAAAGCCCTTTCTGCCGCCTCTGTGATTTTTTCAAGGACGGAGGGTGGGATATCTGAGGCCTGCACCCTTGCCCCTGCCCACCGGCCTTCACCGCTCAGATGGTCGAGGGTGAGGTCAACCCCTTTCTCGTCTATCGACGTAGCAGGATCTTCTAATAGACTCAGGAGGGTGTCCTTTAAAATACGTTTCCACGATCTCTCCCAAGCCCTGTACTCCATAGCATTCAGGAGGGATCGGAAAAGGTATTTTAAATCATATGGGACTACTACACTCCCGGTCAGCTGAGCATTCAACACTTCCCTGAAATATGGACTATCCCGTCCACATTCCTTGAGGGCCTTACATATATCCTTCACTACGTTAGGTGAGAGGGGCTGCCAGGACGGGGTGGTAGTATTTCCACCTCTTGACCTCCGGTATGTAACCGGAGCAAGAAATGGGATCAGGTCCTGGCCTGAATCTTCCAGTTCCAGCTCATCCTCTTCCGAACTCCAACCGTGGGAACCGGAAGGGGGAGCGTGGGAACCGGAAGGGGGAGCGTGGGAACCAGGAGGTGGGCGTGGCCTTGGGCACCCAGGGGGAGTGGTTTGGCACCCTGATGACATCACACGAGGGGCAGGTCGATGGGAGGGACGTGAGGGAGGAGACTGCCAAGGAGGAGCCTGGGGGAAGGGTGGAGACAAATTCTGTGAGGTAGGAGGGGCTCCAGAAAGGAAGGGGTTGGTTGGGGAATGAAAGGGATTATGGGAAGGAGAAAGAGAAAAGGCGGGAAGAGAGGACAAGGAGGAGGACCTTGCCATGCGGCCCCCACCATTTTGAGAACCAAGGCTGAGGGCGCCATTTTGTGACAACTCACCCCCAGCCAAACTAAAGCGAACTCGGGGCTTATTCATGGGGTAGGATCAGGGTAGGGAAAAATCCCGAGTAGCCTGGCCAGGGCTACCACGGGAACCCCGAGCAGTCTGGCCAGGACTGCTCGGGCGGGGGCACTTCGGCATTCTAGGGGAGCCAGGGCTGACGGGGGCTTGGCTCCCCGCTGCTCCCTTGAGAATGCCTGCCTTGGGACGAGGGGGTTCAGGGTTAGGAGAGAGAGAAGGGGGATTTGAACTTGAACTAAACCTGGGAGAATTGCAGGTTTGCCCTTTCTCCACTCCTTTTGCTCCTTGTAGAGCACTCCTAATTTGCTGAGGCCAAAATGAAAATTTTTCTGCTTTTATGTCCCCTGACAGAGCCAATTCAATGAATTTAGAGCACACACCATCCCAAAATGGAATGGTGCTTACTAGGTCAGAGGAGGTGTGAGGGAAGGGGAGGAAGAGCAGCCTGACAAACCTTTTCAGTTCTCCCTTCGAAAAATTAACATTGCCAATAGTCAAAATTTCCATAACTTTGTACAAAACTCCTTTCTGGACGGTCGAGAGCTTCGCACCCATCTCGGCTCGATGTTAAAGTTGACCGCCCTTCCAACAGGAAACTGCTTCAACAAAAATCTTAAACCAAAAGGCAAAACCCTCAACACACTTAAAATCGAGTCAGGCACCTAAAGCCCACGCCCTTGGGGTGTCAGCTGTAACGAAAAGCAAACCAAACTGAGAAATTGAAAATTAAACAAACTAAAGCAAAAGAAAATTGCGACCGGAGGGAAGAAACTGCTTAGAGAGGGCAAAAAGGGAAAGGGTCTCCCCCCCTTTTTCCTCCCAGGGACCGCATGGTCTGCCTCCAAAGGCTAAAAACCTTGAGGCTTCCCAAGAAGGGTGCTATTCCCTGGTGGGGCTGCACACACTTACCAAACCCTCCGGCACGGTGACACAAAAGAGCAGTCCTGCGATTCCTTGCCAAGGAAGACTCCTCCAGGCGCAGAAGGAGCTCCCTTCCTCCTCCACCAGGAGCGCACCCTGAAAGGGCTGCTGGGACTGGTGGTGTGTAGTGTGCTGCTGGCTCTCTCCGGTCCTGGAACCGCTCCACAGGGTCCAGCAGCTGCTGGGCCAAACTGCGTCAGCCACTACACTGCCACGCTGTCAGAATTACTCCCTGACAGCCCCACATTGGGTGCCAGCCTGCGGCAGTGCCTGTGTCACCTGTCCGGCCAGCCCTGGCACCACAGCAACACAGTGGTTCTTGGCTTGTCGGGAGTGCAGCGTGGCTATGGCGAAGGAAATGAAAGGAGGGACTCTCCAGTGCTGTATCCAATCGAGTTTATTGGAGGCTCCGGACGTGGAGTCCTCACCTCGGGACACCAGCCTCAGAGAGACCAAGAGCCCCTCTGTGCTGTGACTTTTAACAGGGGGTGTGACACAGGGGAGGGTTCAGTCAGGGACCAATGGGGTACAGTAAGGGTGTGGCTCTTAACATGATAGACATGTGCAACAACCATACAAAACACAATAGGAGGGGAAAGTCTGGATCCTGCCCAATCACTCGACGCCTTCCCTGGAACTTTCTGGACACAGGGAGAGGCCCCAGAGTGACAGACAGGACCAGGAGGTTATATAACCAATGATTGACATAAAACCGAACATGGGGTAAACCATACAGGGGGAAACATAGGGGGTTACAGAACAAAGAATTATGGTAAAATCTTATCGAACGAATCATACAGAGACATGAGCAAAATACACCACCACAGTTTGGGGCCATTTCAGGTAAGTGCATGTACATATTTTTATGTCCTTTTCTTCCCCTCTACTTGTCCTGATGATTGTAGGTGATACAGTTGTATGTAGTTTTCTCTTTATTCTCAAAGACTTATCCAACTGATTGTTTATATTAGCTGTAAAATGAGTATATTTTGACTCGGTTTGATTCAATTTGAACACATTCTGATTCAATTGACTCTAGAAACCTGTATCTAAGGATGACTTTCTTTTTCTGCTCCTCTTGTGAAAAAGCTCTGTATGTGGAGCACTCCCTTCCCAAAATGGCCATGGGCAGTGAGAGCTCACCAGGCACTGTCAGAGCTCTCCTCAGAACTCCTGATGGGTTATGCCACTGCACTGGATGCCCCATGATGCTCTTTTTGTTGAAAAGGTTCCTGCCCAGCCTGATAGTTGATTTGCTATCACTAGCAAGCGCTTACATGCAGCCTTAAGTTTTCACAGAGTCTATTTGTAGTGACTGAAAAGGGAAGTGGGCTCATAGTTAGTCATCCTAATTCTGAGCTTGGTCTGATACTTGAGAACTTCTGGTAGGTTGGGAAGCTGGCTGAGATTCTTTTTGCAGTCGCATAAATTCCTGGAGCTGCATATTTTTTATTCTTGTTTACTTGGCTAACTATTGCCTCTGCTTCTCCACTGACTTTGTTGTGAAACCATATAACCACACAGATTAAATATCTCTTTGGCAGAATTGGCTTCCCCTCAGTAGACCATATTCCATCATAATCTTGTGTCGCCTCCCACTTTTCCCATTGTTTCTTTTCTTCTGTTGAGCAGTCCTTCTCATACATGGTCTTAGAGTCTCTCATATTTGGCCATTCACTCTGGGCAGCCAGAGCCACAACAGCACATTCTCTATCATCAGGCAGAGGCATTAGGCTCACTGGATTCAAGGTGTTACATCTTTTTAATATTCCCTGCCATAGTTCATTGCTGTTCATAGTTCATTCATAGTTCATAGTTCAGTGCCCATTTTGGTCTTAGAGCTTGGGCTGCAGGCTGTCAACAGTATCTCCACATCATGTGGGGTATGAACTGTTGCAGGGTGTCTCAGGAAAAGGGGGACAACTAATTTCTAATATTTTTGCTGTTGTTGCCACTGACTGAGGCTGGTGGTCCTGCAGCGAGTGAAGATCATTTAACTGAGTGATATGCAAATGGTCTCTGATGGAGTCCTAAATTATGCTTTACCACTCCACTGGCTATTCCTTTACATTCATGTACATACAGATTGAAGGATTTTGTATAACCTAGCCCAAGACCAGGAGCAGATACCAGAGCCCCTTTTGTTGCTCTGTAACTTTATTCCTTCTCCAGGGCCTATGCAATAGACTTAATCTCTTCACTATTGGTTTCCTCAGTCAGAGGCTTAGTCAATTCCCCTAACACAGGAATCTAAGGCAAACAAAATCACACAACCCTGAGCAAACCTGATACATGCTTTTTGTGACTGGATGTGGGAGCCTAATTATGGATTCTGTTCTTTCTGGATCTATCATTCATCATCCCTTCCCAAAGTAAAGCCTAAATATTTAACTAAATATTTAACTCTGGCACAGCTGAAGTTTGCATGGAGATGCAGGCTGTTCCCTCTTTTGGCAATACTTAAATGCATATTGTCTAACATATAAACACTCTCGTCACAATTTGCCAATGACAGATCATCTATATATTGTACAAGAACCAATCTACCCAGTAAGTTTTTTACCTTTGTTTCAGTGCTTTCTGCCAAATTCTCTACAGATTCAATGGGTTCAACCTTCTATATCCTGAAGATCATAACAGAGCTTTCAAGCATTGTTTTGTTTACAAGGGTTTTTTTTTTTTAAATATACACAGAATTATCACCATTACAAGGAAGTACTAGTCCAGAGGAAATCCCATATATGTACAAAAAATAAAGCTATGTTTTCAGTTGACATAAACCTTCTGGAGAATTTTGGTTGTACCTGCTCTTGGTATTTCAAGTTTACATCACAACAATCAATTCAAATAGTTACAATAACACAGTTTGAAGATGGACCTTCCTCTACATGTAGATCTCCCTGAACCCCCCATTTTGAAGAGACACTACATGCACATAGTAGCAACAGAGGCTGAACTATTTTATACTGTGTTTTGTGCACTCTCCAGAGACATGTTTTGTCTGTGCAGGAATTGCCTCAAAAAAGAACTGTTAGGAGATGGGCAGATCATCTTGGATATCTTCTCTGGATATGAATATAGCCTAGCACAGACTGACACTCCCTTCCCAAAATGGCCATGGGCAGTGAGAGCTCACCAGGCACTGTCAGAACTCTCCTCAGAACTCCTGATGGGTTATGCCACTGCACTGGGTGCCCCATGATGCCCATCTCCACCAGTCTGGATGCAGGGATCTGCACTCAACACCTGACTGCTCGGTGGAGGGCAGGGCAGTAATTGCTCATTCATGTGGAATGGCACTTGCCCGTCACTCATGAGGGACACAGCCCTCTGGTTACAAGAAATAAAATCCTGTGTAGGAACAGAGTAAGACTGAGAGCTGCTCCCTTGGAGAGAAACCCTGAATAAAGGATTACCTGGGCTTTTATATCCTCACAGTTTGTATGCTGGAAAGTCTAGGGTCTAGCAGCTGAGTCCTCGGCTCCTGCTGTGTCTCAGTGTTCGGTCCCCTGGCTGGTGCCACAGGTCCCTGTGCTCTTTCCCTGTGCCCAGGGTTGGCAGTTCCTAGTCTCCTGCCTTGGGCTCCCACCCAGAGCTCAACCTACAGCTCCCAGTGCAGCTGCACCCTCATCTACCTGCACTGAATGCAATTCAACTCAGGACCCTGGTTCCTTTTCTGGCAAAGTTAATCCCCAGCCTGTTGATGTCCAGTCTTAATTGTTGCAGAGTCATTTAATGGGTTGGATAAGCCCAGACATCTGTCTTGATCTTCGTGAAGTTCAGGCTGGTGGCATTTCTGCAGCACCTCCCAGTCTCTCAGAAGACTGACTCTGCCTTTCACTTAATCTTTCCTCATCCTCTGCCTCATACCCTCCTTGTTTGTAATGACAGCAAGCTCTGAGGGCATATTCCATCCAATTGTCATGGTTGCTGCTAAGAACACCAAGGCACATTGGGCTCATCTTCTATCCCAGAGGAGTGGCAGTAGTACCCAGCTGCCAGTTCAGGTATTCTAGTCTGTCTATCCAAAAAACATCATGAGTTTGTCCGTAAGGACATGTCAAGGCCTATTACTTGCAGCATTAGAATTTGCACATTATTAGCACCTAGGGCGTTTCCCATTACAAATTAACTCACTGAACTAGATTCTCTGTGCTTTCTAATGTTTTAAATTGTTTACTGTGGAGAAGAGAGTTGTGATAAAATTAAATAATGCTTGTGTAAACACTACTGGATAACCAGGTGCTGTTATAATGCACCAAAATAAGATGCAATATCTTCCCAGTACTTTACTGTCTAACACTGGGGGAAAATGGTGCTGCATTGTGATGGTGAGAGGTCTGAAGATTTTCTTTGCATCCAGCTCCCACATTCATCTCTCTGGAGGGAACACCTGTAGTCTTTCAAAACAGGTTTTAAATGTCTCAGTGTGTGCCTCATGCTGTTTTTGCCAAGAAGATTCATCCTCCAGCATAGGCAGTGGAGAGAAGAGTTAAATCAAAAGAAAACAGGAAGGAATAATGTGTTCATCGTTTAGAACAGTCTCAGTGCAAAATCCAGCTATAGCTGGAGTGCTATAGGTAGGGTCAGGAGTGCATTCTGGTAGGGTCAGAATGGGTCTGAGTCTTCATCTGTTAGTTTTGAGATGAAATCACACCTCAAAGAAGGCTTATATTGGATCCAAAATAAGCCTTCTGCAAAATTTCTGTTTGAAGCTGGCAGCATGCAATACACACAGACCAGACTTTTGTTTAGGTGTGGAACCCTCTACTTCTTTGTACAGAAAACTTCTAATACAAGCTCTAATTTCATCTTCATACTTTTGTGTAGGGGTAAAGGAGGGAAGTCTGATTTAGTGTACACATTACAGGTCTTGGTGCAGATCTGGACATCTTTGCAGCTGTCTACAAAAAACCAAGAAACCAACTCAAAACCAAGCAGAATCACCACTTCAGCAAAGACATTGAGGACTGTAATTTAAATGTCACTAATATATGTAATTTGAATGGCACTAATACACCATCTATACGCACTGAACAGCCTTTAGTTGCTGCCACACAAGGGCTGAATGTTAAATAACAGAACAGAACAGAAGAATCCTGTATCAAAGTAGGCTGTTTTCCATAGAAGTCAGCCTTCCCACTGGCTTAAGAAGAGAAATAATTGCTACTGCAGAAATCAGAGTTTATGTTGGTTTGGTTTGCCTCAGGGTTACTCATTTCCAGAGGGACTACAGAGGGAAGATCTATTTTATTCTGAGTCAAGAGAACCTTCTGGAAACATATGCATACATGTGTGTATTTTAAGTATTGTAATTGTACAGTCAGAAAAATATCTTAGCAGCGCTATGTGACTTTAGTTTTCATGTTCAATTCTTTTTTTTCCTGAAAAACAAATAAAAATTTGAAACTACTAATTTTAGTAGCACTAGATGCTCTTTCTGTTTTGACATTTTCATTAAGAAATTAAATGAAAGTAGGAATTCTTTTGTGGCTTAGCTACCCACTATTCCATTTTAAAAGACAGAAAATCCATTTAGGCTACCAAAAAAAAAAAAAATCTGTAGCTGGAACCAGAAGAGAGACAGATAAAGAGAAACAGATAATCAGGAGAAACAGATACAGAGGCCTACAGTGGGTTTTTTGGCAAGCTACATAACAAGAAGCAACAGCGCATGCCCAAAGAAAAAGTTTGAGGGAAGGTCACCTTTAATATTGAAGCATTCAGGGAATATGACCACTCCTTTTGATGAACCTCCAGGACCTTACCTACCTGCATTCTAATGCTTAAGATTGTGTTAAAATTTTATTTGGTCTGATTTCAGTATCCTCCTGAGCCGCAGTGAGAGACTAAAACATGCCCCAGGAGTACTATTTCCCTGCAAGGTTTAGAACAGGTGACAGCTTCACTCTGTCTTCCAAGCACTTCTGCCTCCCCTCCAGAAGTTGCCTGCTCATAAGGGATGGGAAAGATTCTCCCTGTGTTAGAGGATACAGGCTCCTGGGTTTGGGGCAGTCATGCTGGTAATCAGGCTTGGGGACTGCTGGGAGATGTGGGAAGCAGAGACAGGGTGCTCAGCAAGGGCAGGAAGGTGGGTGCAAGGGTCTGCTGGGTACAGCCAGAGCTCTTGGGCTTTTCTTTGCTGGCAGGGCTGGGGCATCTGGGCACTGCAGAGCCCCAGTGAAGTCCCTGGCAGCTGGGAAGGGTGGGAGCTGGATGGTAGCCCTAGAGAAAATCCCTAGCACTGGATGCTGAGCTGCAGGTGATCCCTCAGCCAATGTGAGAGGCAGCTCTGCACAGTCCTGACAGCACCAAGTCTTTCTTTGCCTTTGGCTCTTTTGGGCCAGGGCTCCTCTAGCTTGGGAGAGACACACAGGGACCTGAGAGCATGGGGCTCTGCAGGACGTGCTGTTTTCAGGCTGCTGGGAGGGTTCACTAGAAGGCAGAGATCCTTGCAGCAGCCCTGAGAGCACTGGCCGACCCTGGGACCCTGCAGCTGAGCCTGGCTGGGCACAGGAGGCATTTGTAGCTGGAGCCAGAGCCCTGAGGCATGCCTGGCAGCAGGAGAGATTTATTGTGCACCACAGCCAGGCATTTGCAAGTACAAATTTTTTTTGAAATTAATTCTCCTTCCCTTCCTGTTTGCTGCCTCCAAATAGGTTGGTATTTGCCACACTGCGGCACAGCAGCAATCATCCTTCATCATCTTATGGCCCTGTGCTGGGCTCTCTCCAGTATGTCCGTATCTGGGAAGCCCACCAGCTGGGCTCATTGACAGCTGGTTGGACCTTTTCGTGCTGGTGCTGTATGACCCTTCCAAATGCTGGCACCTCCGTATATGCCGTGTCTGCCGGCCTCACTGAGCTGCTTCTCTGGCTGCTTGCACAGAAACAGGTGCCAAACACCAAAGTCTCCCAGTTTGCCAAATACCATGAGATTGAAAACATTGATGGAGACTTGAAAACATTTCCTTTGAAACCCCCAAGTCACAGTCCATCAGCTGGTGAGGGAGGAAGGGCAGAAGAGACGTGTCTTCCTTCAAGGATGGTATTTCTCCAGAATAACTTCTGGAGAGGCGGAAACCCTGCCTGCGACTGCAGTCAGCCACCCTGTGTGGGCAAGGGCTCCCAAATGCATTCTGACACATCAGCACTTCATGCTCATTCTGGGTGGGTGAGGGGTGAGAGCAGCTCTCTTGCAGCAGGCTGGTACCTGGGAAGGCATTCCTAGGTGTTCTTTACCATCTTTCCCTGAAACTCCTAAGGGCAGAGGCATCCACAATATAACCAATAATCCTTTCTCAGCCATGACAACTGTTGCTGGTAGCACAGGGACCTCAGAGAGAGGACGGAAAATTAAGGACAGCAAAAGGAGAGGAAGAAGAGTGTGAGGGCTTGGGATTAGCCCCCACATCCTTTGGGAGACACCACACATGCAGGGAATATGGGCACATTAGCAGTCTCAGCTGCATCCCCCTTCTCTTTCTCTGTTTTGGCATCTGATTATAAAACCCCTCGCCAGCTAAACTCAGAGGGACATGCTGCTCCATCCTGGTCTACCTGTGCCTGCAGGGGTTAGGTTAATTTCTGGGTATCCCTGAGTGTCCCTGTCCATGCATTAAGCATTTCAAAAGAGCATCTCTTTGTAAACTTGCTGCTCCTTATTCCTCTTCTTGCACCTCCCTACAGCATACCGTACTTCTGTGTTGACCATCTCCTCTTGCACCTGGGCCACAGTACAACCGATGGATTTGGCCTCAGCAGCATCTGTCAGAGTTTATCCTTGGCTTGTGCACTGATAGCCTTCAGAGCAGGAGGAGCACCCCCACAGACCACCTAATAGTGGTTACATAATAGTTACATAAAATAGACCAACTGCAATTTATGGCTTTACTTTAGAGTTTGTGCTGCAAGCAAAATACTTTTATTACACAGGCTTTTTGGTCTCTCAGCTAGGTTTCAAAGAGTGATACCAACTGAAAACTAGCTGACAGGAGAGAATTAAAGTGTAACAGGAGGAGTTTCAGACCCATCTGCCCGCCCCATTGCAAGGAGTGTCACCCAAGTGCCTCCTGCAGGCAACCGTGGCCTGGAGCACTGGAAGCTGCATCACTCTTCACTGACTGCTGTAAGCTGAGTGAGGGCTCAGGAAGACGACATTCTGATATGGGCAGCTCCCAGAATTCAAGGCAAACAACTCTCAGCAGAGCCCTAGTAATGCTCCTGCTTTCACAGGCAGGAGAGGGATTCTCTAGCACCTGGTGTTCTACATCCCAGACAGGATCAAGGCTGCGTATCCAGCATGGAGATGTTCAGATCAAGGAAGACTGGTTTGGTTGGAAGAAGATAGCTCGGAAGAGACAGCAAGTTTCAGTGTAAACACACGGTCTGGATATGCAGCTGGGAAAGGGATTGCCACTTAAGGATAGGAAATGCACAATTTCTGCTTGGCATTCTTATCTATCCATTCCTCATGCCCACTCACCCTTTTTTGTACTGACTTAATTTTGTTTTCTTCTTTTCTCTAACTATTATTGCACTTTGATTATCCATAGCCATGCATTCTTTCTGTGACATTCTGTTTGCTACAGAGCATGCTCCAACTGGCAGTAAGGCAAAGATTTTTTTTCCCTGTATTTTATTTTCCCTTCTACTTCTATTTATGACAACATTCTGATTTCATTTTCTATTTTCTATTTTGCTTGTCCACCAGGTTTTTTATGAACTGTAGCATCAAAAACACTCTCCTAGGACAGCCCAGAAAAAGTAGCACTGAAATCCATCTGCATTCATTTGGAACTGAGATTTTCTTAAAATAGGTGTTCTCTGTGTCCTCTGCCCTTTGCTTACCCATATTATCTTGGTTATCTTTGTAGTACTTGCTCAACACTGCCAATTGCAGAGCAGGTGGTTCTTGCCCGAGTAACAGATGGTTGTCTTTCAGGGGCCAAAGTACAGCAGCTCAAGTTCCCACCCAGAAGACACATAACACATCTCCCCAGAAAACTCCCCAGGAAAATGGAAACTGCCCTATCAAGCTGGGACAGGTAAATAACCTGCAGATTTTTGGAAAAAGAGTCCCAGAATATCAGCAGGTATGTGGGTTGTACCATTTATGTACCATCTGAGGTGTAAGAGGTGAATCACTGTGTAATAATGTAATTATTCTATAAGAGCAATGTAATTATTACTGTGCAATAATGGTAGCCACAGCTGCATAAATATGCTTAAGTCAGCCCTGCCTTACTTGTTTTCAAAACCAAACCAATACATCTACATCTCAGTCTGCCACAATTAAGATGCCCTGCCAATGAAATTATGCCATTAATGAACAACTCACATGGAAAACAGCCTTTCAAAATGAAATATCCTCCTACACACTACTTTCCTTTCCATGGAGTCTGGCTTTCATAGAAAATATTGGTACCTACAGGGCAGAAAGGATGCCAAGCAGAACACTCCTTGTTTGAGGACTGTGCCTTACACAGTCTGCTTGCTGTCATTTGCAGCCCGTTTTTGCCACAGTGACCCTATCCCTCTGCATAGCCCACTAAGGAGAAAAGCACTCCCAGTCTCATTTACCTGATAGCAATGCCAGCAATATCTCCGAGGTGGAAAAGTATTACCTAATGTCATGGCTGTGCCACGGAGCTTCAGCAGGACTGTGAAAGGTTCTGCAACATTCACAGCACCCTCGATACGAAAGAACTCAGAAACCTGTTTCCCCACGCAGCACCATGTGGCAGCAAGGCTGGGCTGTCTGCACAGCTCACAAGGAGCTTTGTCACATTGGCAGCAATATTCTGCTTAGCTGTGCCTGTTCTCTGCTGTCATTGTCATAAGGGGCAGGAAATTGGTTCAGCTTGGCGACAAACCATGATCCCTCCCACTACTGAAGGGGAAACACACCACGTGGGGAGGTGGGGGAAGACAAAGGGAGGGAGAAGGATTGGAAGTATATAGAACTTGCATTGCGTTTGAACGTTTTGTGTTCTGAAACTGCAGCTCTGAGACACAGCCAGATGCATAGGGCAGTGGAGCCAATTCCCCGTGCAGAGAGAATTGCTGCCATCTGCAGTTCTTAGGGAGACAGGAAGCGTTCTGCTGGTTAATGCATCTTGCCTCATCCAACGGGCACCGTGCAGAAGGGGCTTGTGCCTGAGTAAAAGTTGTCTCAACTCTATTTGGCTCAATTTTTTCCTCCAGGTCCCAAAACAAGAACTAAATGGAAGTGTGTCTTTCCATTTCCACCATCCTACAGAGCCACCTATCCAACAGTCCATGAAATGAAGGCAGAAATTGCAGCCAACAGACTCAGCAGTGTTTCTGAAGCTTGGGGATGCTGTGATCTGTAAGACACTTGATGCTGAGATTCCCCCGGCATCAAATCTTGCAAAATCCATCATAAGAAAAAATATGAGTTCCCTAAGACAATCCTCAAGACCAGAGCCCAGTAGTATTTGGTATAAGTGCATTCCCAAGGATTAGTCACCTTAAGCAGCAAATAGTCTCCTTAATTCAGCAAATCTTGTCAGTTCTCTGAATTTCTCATATACTGAGAAAGATTTACCAAAGCAGATCATAGTTTCTTTTCTTAATGGATTCAGACAGATTGTACCTTTCACTCCAGGTATGGAGTTCTTTCAAATTAGCATTCTTACCTGCTACCTCAGGATGAATTTAGCAGCTAACCATTCTACACAATCTTTAGTTAACTTGAAGGTTTGTGCTTCTGGCTCTCATCCCTAGCCCCTCCCCTGTGGTAAACTGAAGTCACACAACAATGCTTTATCTGCTCCACTCTTCTTCTATTAGTAAATTAATGAAATTTGACTTGTTGAGGACCTAACACAAAAATGAGGGTAAACAGAATTGTATGACCACACAAGTTCTTACTATGATTGTGTTCCCTGTGACTTTCTCAGCATCTGGTATTGAGAGTCATCAGTAAATGTCAAAGCCTACAGAAGTTGTATGGTTTCCTGTCTTTTGGTGTACAGTTAATGATTGTGCATTGTAGAAGCACATTCATTTGTTGAATGAGACACTCCATTAATAACAGACAGATGGTCTGGTGATAGAATTCATTTTAGTATATGAGTGAGCAATCATCCAAGACCAAAACTGACATCCTTGTTTTTTGATGCTGTGTCATTTGTAGTATTCAACCGCATTTACTCCTTTTATGGCTAACTGATAATTCTTCATGCTGAAGTCTTAAAGATAAATGCAATCACTTCTTTTCATGCTCTGCAATCTCCTTTCCCTGCTCTGTTTCCTTAAATCTGTTCATGCTGGCGCGGGGTGCAATGGTATACAGAGGCGGTTTGCAGTAACTATTTCTTTAATTTGGCCTTGTTCTTCAGAAGGAAGTCATAGCAAAACGTCATAAGGCCGAGCAAAATGAAATCATACAGGCCCGAAGTGCTTCTGGCTCTGCATGTTGGACTCAATTTCAGTAGAAAGGAAGCATATGTTGCAATAGAGTAGCAATAATCTCTGTACACAGAAGTCATGTGGTCTATGATTAACAGCAGGTCAGTAAATTGCAGAGCAAAGAGTAAGCTGGTAAGAGAAACAGTACTTCAGATATTGCAAAAATGTGTTTTAGCAGCACCAGTATGCATAATTACTTCTTTCAATTAGCAAGATTGTTTTATGAATTTTTACAGTACTTTCTAATTACTATGCAAAACTATCACAGCTACTCACTAAGGGTATTTTTTGAAGATGATAAACATAATGGTCTATTTACCTAATTTCATTACCAGTCTGTTTCACATGAAAAAAAGATTTCCATTCCTTGTTTTGAGTACAGTTCCTTCTCATTTCTCTTGTTGAACTCACAGATTTATCTTCAGTTTTTAAATAAGTCAGTAAGTCTATATGATGGCCCAAGCTCCTAGTACTTAAATGAGCTGTGAATTGCTTCTTAACTTCTCTCTCCATATTCTTCCCTTAAGTGCTTCTCAAAAAAAACTCCCAACCAACCAACCAACCCCCCCCCCCAAAAACCCTCAAAACAAAACCAAAAAAAAATTCTTCAAACCCTAACAAACATGGTTAAGTGAAAATTATTCTCTTGTGCACACAAATCCATGGGAAGAAACAGCGAGACAAAGGAAGTTGGTGGGGTGTCTCTCAGGACATTTATCATAGAGGACTGTGCTGGCTTGGGCATCTGCACAACTGTAAACTTCAGACTCTTCTAGTGCTGCCAGGATGAGCCTCTCCAAGAACTCCATTTGAAAATGAAGATTTGCTAAATTTTGTTCTAGGTACTAGAAGTCTGATGGTACATGGGTTCTTTCACAACTGGAAACTGCATTTTGAGACACAATGATGTGTTAAGGGGCATAGTGCAATCCACTGCAAAAGCCGGCATATGATACTCTGTTAGGCAGAATATGCATTTCAGAACTGATGGCTCATGTTCTATTTGCATGTTTGAAAAAGCACAGAGGTTTGTGAATTCTGTAATTCACAGACTCATGGAATATGCTGAGTTGGAAGGCAACCATCAGGATCATTCTGTCCAACTTCTGGCCCTGCACAGCACCATCACCAAGAATCACGTCATGTGTCCAGAAGTATCAGGCTTCATGCTGATACTTCCTTGGGGAAAAAATAGGAAGATATTTAAAACCCGAGCATTTTGGTGGAACATGTGAGAGCCAGAACTACATGTGTTAGTACATGTACTGAGTATTCAGTGTACTCAGTGGTACATTAGTACATGTACCACTTCCCTGGGGAGCTTGTTCCAGTGCCCAAACACTTGGGTGAAGAACCTTTTCTGATAATCCAACCTAAATCTCCCCTGACTCAGTTTCATGCCTTTTCCTCAAGTCCTGTCACTGGTCACAAGAGTCAAGAGATCAGAGCCTGTCCCTTCACTTGTGAGGACGCTGAAAACCACAATGAAGTCTGCCTTCAAGTCTCCTGCTGAACAGAACAAGTGACACCCAGCTGCTCCTCATATGGCTTCACCTCCAGACCCTTCACCAGTTTAATTGCCACCCTCTGAGCATTCTCCAAAAGCTTAGTGTCTTCTTTATATTGTGATACCCAAAACTGCTCCCAGCAATCGAGGTGAGGCTGCCCCAGTACAGAGCAGAGTGGGACAATTCCCTCCCTTGCCCAGCTGTGATGCTGTGCCTGATGGGCCCCAGGACAGGGGTGGCCCTCCTGGCTGCCAGGGCACTGCTGACTCATGTTCAACTTGTCACCAATCAGGACTCCCAGGTCCCATTCCAGGGAGCTGCTCTTCAGCCTCCCATTCCCATCTATACACATACCCAGCGTCGCCACAGCCCAGGCACAGGATCTGGCACTCTCACTGAACTTCACAAAACTGATGCCTGTCCTTTCATTTGTCCAGGTTTCTCTGCAAGGCCTCTGAGGGAGTAGACAGCTTCTCCCACTTTAATGTTGTTGGCAAACTCACTTAGTATCCCTTCCAGGCCTGTGTCCAGGTAATTTATAAAGACATTGATGAGCACTGGGCTGAGGATGGAGCCCTGTGGAACTCCACCAGTGACCAGTCTCCAGTCAGATGTTGGTGACAAGATGTTGGTGACAAGACACTTTGTCACTGAAGTTCACCAACACTTTGTACCCAACCCCTTGAAACAGGTGCTCAGCCATCATATGTTGTGTTTATCCAGGTATGTGGGGGTTGTTTTGTCCAGAAAGATACAGTATAGAAAACTTTACTGAAACCCAAAAAGATTACATCACCTGGCTTCCTTTGGTCAGCTATGTGGGTTATTTTGCTCTATAAGGAAATTAGGTTGGACAAGCAGGACTTTCCCCTCATGAGCCCATGCTGGCTGTGACTGATACTGGGTTGTCCTCCAGTTTTTTTTCAGTACTACCAGAATAATCTTTTCCACGGTTTTACTGGGCAGTGAAGTGAGACTTCACTGTAGTTTTTAGCATCTTCCTTTTTTTCCTTCTTGAAATTGGGGTAACACACACCAGCTTCCTGTCAGCTAGAACCTCTCCAGATTCTCGACTGCTCAAAAACCATGGAGAGAGGCTGTGTGATGACATCAGCCAGCTCTTTGGGGATTCCTGGATGAATCCCATCAGGCCCCATAGATTTTCAGGGATCTAGCATGAGCAGAAGATCCTGCACAAGTTCAGGGTCAACAGGAAATTGTTCTTTCCCACAGTCATGGCCCTCAAGCTTAGGGCAGTGAGACCCCCTTGGCTCAGTATCTGTGCTCAAGACAGAGGCAAAGAATGTAATAAACACCTCTGCCTTGTCCCTGTCCCTGTTTGTGAGGTGACCATCCTCATCTTGTAATGGGCTAATATTATTTCTACACTGCCTTTTGCCATTAATATATTTGAAAAGACTGATTTTATTGTCCCCATTTCTGACCAGCTTCCACTCTAGTTGGGCTTTAGCTGCATAGATTTTCTCACTGCAGTGGGAAGCAACATCTCTGCGTTCCCCCATGTCACCTGACCTTACTTCCACTGAGCATATACCTTACTTTTTGACTTAATTCCAAGAGAAGATTCCTGCTCAGCCAACCTGATCTCCTGCCTCACCTGCCTGACTTTCAACATTTAGGAATTGCCTCTTAACTGTGCTCCTAGGTGATGTTTAAAAAGTTACTAGCACTGATGGACCCAACACTTGCATAACATTTTCAAAGAGGATTTTACTTGCTAGTTCCCTGAGCAGTTTTCCCTCCTCCTGTCCAGAGCTGAGGTTTTGATGGGATTTTTTCCCTCCCATCAACAAAGATTTTTAACTCAACCACTTTGTGGTTAGTGTGGCCAAGACAGACACCAAACTCCACTCACCAGATCCTCTCTCTTGCCAAGCAATAGGTCAAGGGGGGAATCTTTCCCAGCTGGCTCCTTTTGCTTCTGTACAGCTCTCACCAAGCTTTTTAAGAATGTTACGACCTGGGTTGTACTAGCTGTATGATGGCTCCCAGTTGATTTCTCCAAGTTGAAGTCCCCTATAAGGACAAGGGCAGTTGATTTGGAAGTGTCCCCTAGTTCTTCAAAGAGTCATCAATAAAGGAACATTCTCATGCTTTTAAATAAAGCAATCTACACCTACCAAGGTTAGCAAAGGCCAGAATTGGACAAATGCTGCAGCAAAGCCACTGCTCCTGAAAAGCCAAGCCTGTCTATTGCACATTTAAGACTAAATAAGAAATTATGAAATCCATCTGTTCTTAAGCATGCTATCATTCCTGAATCAGTTGATAAGCACTGTGGGCATGCAAATCACAAATCAGTTCCAAGGAAATACCACAGCTGAGTCACATGGTCATGTGCACCACAGTGTGAGCTGTGGAAGAAAGAGGGTTACAGTAGACACGTTAGATAGAGAAACTAGAGCTTTCAGCAATAGTTGCAAGCAAGAGAGGAAAACAGAATCACAAAAAATACACACAACGCAGTATCTGGTGGCAGTGATATAATTTACTAGAAGTTAGCAACAGAAATTGTCAGCTAATTACTGAGAATGCCAGGAGACTCACTAGCAGTGATAACACAGACTTGTGAGCAAAGACACACTGCACAGGCTGAGGAAGAGATGCTGTGATACAAAGGTGGGGAGCAGAGAGCAGATCAGAGAAGAGGAGGAAGGAAATTCTGCCCTTCAGGCTAGGACTGATCATGGCCAAACTACTGATGATGATGGAAGCTGCTCTGCAATATACTCACGTGCAAAAAACCTTTGTTTTCCAAGCACAGAAGCTCACAGACTGACACATTTTCTCTTTTCCAACATCTCCCAAATGTTGGGATTTCTTAGAGTTCTTAGAGAGTGAAGACATGATTTATATTTTGATTGATTGAAGGTGAGCAATTTCAGACTGGGTCCTTTGTCCTCCAGGGCCCACAGGGCCTGCAGGCTGCAGTGAGAAATTCACTAAGGAATTTACATTTCACCTTAAGGCATCCTGGGGAATAATGGGTTTCTAAATGCAGAATCATAGCTCTGACACATTAGCCACCTTAAGACTTAGATAAATAAGGTTTGTTTGCATTCTTTGTATGGCCTGTAATTATAAACTGTGGGGTGAATCTATAAAATTCGCTGTGGGTAAACAATAAAGCGGAGATCGACATGGCAGCCACATGGGTTGAGACGTGTCATTTGCTCTGTCCAGCCTCCTATCATTTAGAGTCTCTGCAACACCCAAATCCAAAAGGTATGTGTAGGAACCTGAATAAGGATTCTCAAAAGCAGGAATGAATCTTTAAATATGTATGACTACCAAGAACACCTGCTATTGATGCAGCTATTAAATGTTCTATGTAAATGAAAAACTTTTAAGTAACTACACCTAACAACTTAGTTTGCATTATCTTAAACCCAAAATCACACAACTCTTTCACTACCAGTTTCTTGTTTCACTATCAGTTTCTTGTGCAACCCTGGCTAATGAAATCATTATAATTCAGGATGCATCACTTTACTACTGTTAGGGCACTGCGAAAGTGTAACACGTCTTCATCTGATACATAGTGCAAATAGTATGCTTAAGAAGCACCTTCATCCCTGCAAATTTTCTTCTGGATAAGTAAATAAGATCTTCAGAACACTGACCTTTTAGGCAAGGCCTTGAGTACACTGAATTCTCACACTCAAAAATATGGTCCAGCATTTCATACCAGTTCCTTAGGCTCTCTCAACGTAAGAATAAAGAAAAAGTTGTGTGCTACAGTTAAGGTGGCAAAACGTGCCCCTACAACACAAACGACTGTTGCCAGTAATACTTCAATTTGCATGATCACACAACAAAATATGCCCAGTAATAAAAGAAAACAATACACTCCTCAGAGAAAGAACAGGACAAAATGGTGTAAGTGTACATCATACATTTATTACTGAACAACTCTCTCAACTCCAAAATTGGGCACAGGGATTAAAAATAAAAATTCATTGCACTACCTAGTAAAGCATTACTAGTAACTCTCATAAAAAATGTACAAATTTTGTTAAAAATTTATCAAGCCTTCAAATGATTTGGTTACAGATATTTATAATACATTTAAAACTACATGTTAAATGATACAATAGCATATGATTTAAAGAAAACACTTGACAAAATATGATTCCAACAAAAACCATAAGCTTTCATAATAATTAGCAAGTCTGAAACACAAGTAGCAAAATGAGGTAACAATGTACCAAAGGAAAAAACCACAGCTTTTACAAAGGCCCAAAGATAACTCAGTTGAAACTGTTTTCTATGATTAAAATTAAAACAGTTGGTAAGTCTCATCCCAAGTATTACGCATTGTATTAACAGCTGTGAAGTCACATTCAAGAGCTTGTACAGAATGATGTACAACACATGGCCTTACTTCTTTTTCTAAAGAAAGCAAAAAATGAGACACTGGAATTATCTGTAGGCCTTGATATCCACCAAAATGTCAAATTAAATTGACAGTTTATGCAAAAAAAAAAAAAAAAAAAACCAACAAAACCACAGCAGTGCCAATATGACAAAGCAAACATATTGAAGGTTGGATTTTTTTCTTTTTTTGAGAAGAAAGAGTCATTGGATGGCAGAAAAGCGATGAACATAAAAGAAGTGTTGCTGAATTCAGGTGCTGTCAGGCACCACGGCAGCTGTGCATAATACATGGCAGTTAAGAGCTGAATATAAATCCCCTGCCCTTGACAGCCACCACAGAAGATGTGGTTGTAGCCTGTCTGAGCTGATTCAAAATATAAGCATATGTGTGCTCTTTGTACACACTAACCACGGGAAGCAAGTCCACATTCATCCATGCAAACCAAAGAACCATTCCAAAAGAGATGAGCCATAAGAGTGCAACAATTAATTGCAGGACTTTTCTAACTTAGACCCTCCATCTCCTAGATCTCCCATTGTCTCACTGAATTTTAGTGGGGGAAAAGGGACATTTCTCCAGTTCCAGAAAGAGAACTACTTTCCCTTGGCTTCAGAAATATGTGCCTTGTTCACTTGTATCAAGTTTAGAAAAAGTACCCTCTTTCTATGCTTTGAACTGAATACTAAACCATAGAAATGTTAGTCATGTTTAAATCTGTACATGGATTTTTTTCTTTTGCAGTTATACAGAAGAGGCTAAGTTTTGTAAGACATATGTGGTATATGCTTTTAAAATGTGATTTTATTTGTTAAAAAAATAAATTTTATTACATGTAATTTAATCTGCTAGGTGCTATTGTGAAAAGCCTATTCTTTAACTCCACTGGAAGAGAGGAAAAAGAAATTCTAGTATTTTGAAGTGGAAGTAACAGCATTTTTATTTATTTAGTGTTCCTAAGTAAGGACCAGTATGGAAAGCTCCACTGTTTTTGAGAACTATCTGCATTACTAAACAGAGGGAAAAAACATCTGAAACACGGCAAAATTGTGCTTTTATTTAGCTGCACCAAGAGCTGTGACTGGTCAGTAAAATCTTCAAAGAGGAAAACAAGCATGGAGAACATCTAATACTGTTTGAAATTTTAACTGATACTAGCACGTAGCAGCATAAAAAAGCATCAGAAATTATAAGGAATAAACTTAAAGCTGAGACTGGCAGCAAGTTGCAGCAATACTGGTAATTGTGCCACTTGAGCTGCTGCAACCAAAGTAATTACACTGAATCTATGAGAAGAATTTCATTGCAATGAAAGTGCATCCTTTTAATAGCTGTGGTATATGAAAACCTAAAGATTCTGCCAGGACACAGCCGAGATGTTAACAGTGTGAATGCTACAAAGAAACTTTATTTGGGCCACTGGAAAAAATGAGCTATTATTCAGAGCACTTGAATAGACGTTATCCCCTCCTATTTCACAGCACTGTTCTGGAAAGTATTCCAAATTTCTCCTCTAATGGAGCACTCTGGAAACTTGATTGCAAAAAAGCTAGAGAGTTCCTTCTTCCTATTACATTCATCATGTAATAAGGAAGGAAAAGAAGCAGCATCAGGGCAACCGAATTCGGTGGGTAATGACCAAAACCTATCTCCTCGTGTGATAGGGTGAAAGAAAAATAAAATTCTACTTCTCTGAAAAAACGCTAAAAAATGTATTTTATTACTGAAGCTGCAGGAATAACATTGTAACCTTTTACAAGTTACTTTAGTTACATGCCAGCTTCCTTCTAGGTAACAAAGAATGTATGTGATTAAAGCCAATGTTTATAAACTAAAGATGATGTCCTTAGCAAGGACAATGGGCAAAAGTTCCACAAGACCAGGACACCCTTAGTACTTTCTGCTTCCTTTCATGGAAGAAACACTTAACTGGTAAACCCAGCTAGAAAAATTTAAAAGGAAAACAGAAAAACATTGATATTCATATTAGCAATTGAATACATTAATATTGCTAAATGTGATATTGCAACTCTTACATTGAAAAAATAACTTGTAAATCAGCCATTAAAAAATCCAGACTTTGTAACATATGATAAAACCCCCAAGGTTACTCATTGTATGAACAATCAATGCATTCTTTAGTGGTACACACTTAAAGCCTCCAGTGAAGGGGAAGCCTAACAGCTGTTTGAATAGTAGTAGGTAGAAAGGTCTTTACATCTGTAAGTACGCTGGGGACAAGATACTAAATGTCTGTAATTGCTGCACCCATTGCATTCAGTGTGCAATTGCAAACACAAGGAAAGGAACCAGTGTACAGTACTAGTACTGTTTAAATAACACACGAGATTATACATTGCAGCATAATTATTACTACACACATACGTCCTCAGTACATGCTGGTATATAGGTTCTCAAACACATACCCACACCCAGTCACAAGCACACTTCACTCACTCTCTCACAGGCAAACACACACTCACACCTTTCATTCCCACTCACAGTATCTGAAGGCTCTATATAAGGTAGATTGCTATATTGTTTGGAGCTACCACTTTTTTTCCTTTTTCTTTTATATAAAAGCACATGCTAAAAGATCACATCCACAGTAATCTCGCAGCAATACTTGGAATGATCACACAAAACCCAGGGAATGTTAGTGCACACACAAAATTTAGCTAAAAAAAAAAAAAAAAAAAAAAAAATCTTTGGAGTTCCAATCACACTTGTTAGTATAACAATCCCGTAACTGTGAAGACTAGTTATAAGCTTTATAATTGATTAAGTCACACAGTGCAAAGTAAGGTCCATTGACCCTTTTGTGTAAAGGGTAGGCTGGAAGCCACATGGGTAGGTAAGTTCAATAGAGAGTTCATATATACATGTGACCAGAAACACCCAAACCAGATTTGTGCTCTTAGATTGGTCATTCTGAATCACGATGCACTTCTGAAGCATCAGCTCTACAAATCGGGCAGGTACGATTTGCCTGTAAAACCAGAAAAACAAAAGGTTAACCAGACTGACAAATACATTGTTCAAGTTGTGTAGGTGACACTGACATCTGCGACTGCTGAAGAGCAATTCAAGAGAAGACAGAACATGCTTACACCTTTTCTTAATTTGTTTTGTTATGCTTGAATGGTGTGGTGAGTTTGCCAATTCAAAATTACATTTACAAAAAAAAAATTGCCTTTTATCTTTAAAGACAACAAGTAAAGGCTCTAAGTGATGGTTGTTTCATTAATGCAGATTCACAATTATAGTATCTGCAGTCAGATACAACCAAAAACCTGAACTGCATGCTGTAGAGAAACTCACCAAAGCAAATTAAGACACCTTGGGCTGCAAATAAACATTCTGTGTGAGGATGTTGTATTGTCACAAACTGCACTGATCAGTAATGACACCATACTTTGTTTATTCAGTTATTGTCACAGAAGAACATCATACAGACTTGGTCAAAGCTGAAAGCAAACTGGGGAAAAATGAAGGGACTTCTAGTAAAGCGGAAGGGGAATAAAAAAAAAATAAAGAAAGTAACGATGACCCAACCAAGCAGGTATTCAAGTCACACACATCCAGCAGGCCTAAATTCAGGTCCTTAGTAAAGCACACACTGAAAATACATCCTGTGATTCATCTACTTTTCTAGCTTCCTTAAAAAGTAAACCAGATAAGAAGTAATATTCCTTAAGCTACTGGGAAAGTATTTCTGTCTTCTCTTACCCTTTTTCAAATAATGGCCGATTTCATTTTAGCAAATGATGAGAAAAAGCCCCAGAAAAATATGTAACATCTATGAGTCAATACTTCTTTTGCAAAGGGAAGAGTGAAGAGAGCTCTTCCCTGTTCCAAATTCTCTATTTCTTAGTTACCAAAACTGCAGGACCAAGCACTGTACTCCAAGTCTTCTAAAGCAACCAGATTTTTCAATGAAAATAAAAGCAAAGAGCATCAAGAAATATGACTCTGTAGGTCATAATTCAGAATTGTCAAATATTTTAAATCCAAACAGTAACTAATTCAATGAACATAATACATTATTTATTACTGAAAAACATCATTCAGTAATGGAAGTTAAAGTGACAGTGTATTTTTCCTGTCAATTTTCCTGCTGTCAACTGTTAGCACTGTCCATAATTTTTATTGCTTTGTAATTTTAGTAAATAATGAACTGGAGAATCAATTAAAATTTTATTTCTCTTTTACTCACAGTTTCAAAATATACTTCAAAATGTCCTTACTCAGTCATTTCATTTCATGTGCCTGATTCTAAATATAACTTGGCTAATATAATGTTTAAAATAAAAAGGCATGTTCTTAAATGTTCAGTGGATTAATAAATCAATCTGAATTGATTGGTTTCAGATTAGATTGGTTTCAGATGTTTGCTTAGATTGGTACTGAAGTAGCAACCACTTGCACCACAGAACAGCACTCAGTAGGAGTAATTTCCTGACAGGAATTGCAGAAATAGATCTACTGTGCCAGGATAAAATGACTACTCATGGACACCACATTTCTGCTTTCAAAATAACTTTTCAAGATCTTACCTGAACATCTGCTTTAAATTTAATTGCATTCTCGTGTCTTTCATGAAATTAATTTCCCCCTCCTGGCATTTAAGACTCTTTGATGCCAAAAGAGGAGTGGGGGAACAATTACAATAATACTGTAATACTGACCTTCTAACTTGCCACTGTTCCCAGCAGACTCTATTTTGTGCTGTCACTACAGAGTGCTGCACAATGAATTGAATTTTAAAATACTTTATAGAAATTTATGGTTAAAGTGAGCTGCATGTAGAATAATGAAACTACAGGGCTACTAGAATGATCTAAAAAGCATTGCTCTATGTTGGTGTTAGTCAATCAGAAATAAGTTGAAGTATAGGTACAGTTTGTCTTTTCTTATATATACTACAGCATTTCCTACCTAGCATTTCCTAGTACATTAAATATAAAGGCAGGTTGTCCTTTTAAGGTTGTTCTAAACTCTCAGGGTGAAGACAGGTCATGGTGTCAAGCTCTCCTTTGGAATGATGTTTAGTTTATAGAAGAACACATTTCTCATGTGTTCATACTTGACTAGAAAATATAAGTAGGGCAAGGAGCCAAATATTGTGAAACATGGCAATACTACAAAAAGTAAAAGAACCACCTCTCTTTTTCTAATTCTGCGGTTGCCTCCACTGCATCACATCTTCTCTTGTTAATTCTTTAAGTTTGCTTCAAAAGAGAAGTATTTTAGCTCAAGAGGGCAACCTAATGCACTGTTACAGAACATTTCCTCTTACTTGCCAACTACCTAAAAACATAATACTGTCAAATATTCCATGCATACAAGCCACAAAACTTTTTAATATAGTTTTTTTACTTCTCAATCATCACCAACAGGCAACCCAAGAAGAATATTTTTAAAGTACTCAGACTGAATCACTAATATTTTACTTATATCTTTCACTATAGTGACATGATGGAACTTAGAAAAGAATCAATTTGACTCCATAGTTCTAGAAATAGTCCTAGATAACAAACACACTCTTCAAATAAATGAGATTAAATCAGTGACAAATAGCGACTAACCAATAATTACTTTTCTTTGTCCACCTTGTGGAATAACATTACAAGTACTGAAAGCTACAATTTTAACGTTCCCTTGTAGCATTTATCAACATGATGTTGGGTGGATGATGTGAATCAGGTGAATGCGGACATAACTATACAATCAAGATATATTAAAAAAGCTCTCAAATTAATAAAGGAATGGACAGAAGCAAAACTAAAGCACAAAATATTTGGTTAACTGTAACCAAATTTAGACAGAGGCTGTAACTAAAATACACTGGTGTTACAGGTAATTTGTTACAGCTTCCAAATCAAAATAGTCTTTATTTTTATATAGCATCTTTGAATCATTGTAACTGAACCCACATGGTATAAAGGCATTGTCTTAGTGATCCTACACCAGGATAGTTTAACCTTGCCTATCTTATTTTGCATTCAGCTCTGGAATAACAATGTCAGTGCAAGTTTTACTAAGTTTAACTGCACCCCTCTACATTTTGATTGCATATCTTGATTGCATATCTACCTCATTCTGAAGACAACCTTTTAGAGAATAGCATATATGAAGATCTGTTAGAAAATGCAGTTTCTAAGACAGGACAGGAACATCAGCAAAACTATTTCACCACTAGAACAGCACACTACGATTATGAAAACAGACTAAAATAAATCTACTTTTTTCATTTTGCAGTTCCAAATTCTACTGCCAGTTCATTAGCAACTGAAAGGACTCTTAACTTCAAAAGTAACACACTGAGTCCCTAAAAAGATTAATTCAACATGCTTGTCCGACTCCTGAGTGTGATGTCAGTAAGAAAAGAGCATTAAGAAAAAGACAAGCATGTATGATACTTTCCTGACTTGTTCCTCTAACCTCCAGAAGTCTGCAGATCAGGGGTTCTATGAATCAGAGGTACATGTATTTTTTTGCATTAAGAGCCTGGAAAGAGCTGTCTTTAAAAAAGCCCACATAATAAACCTATAGCATCCACTATCTCAGAGATTATGTCAAATGACATTTTTATTTATTTTTCCCCCATAAAGTGGAGAGGATACTATCTCTGGATACTATCACTCTCCACACCACACCTGACTTAGACAGTTTCATACTATGAAAAATTGGCACATGTAGAGTGGATGCTGCTCAAGAAGAGGAGAGAGACACTGAAGAACACCACTTTGATACATACAGACTCTACTCTTCATTTATAGTAAGTCAATAAAATTACATACATCTAGCAGAGAAAAGTGTGCATGTGGCTATTTAGTAGGACAAGAAAACAACCAGGTGTTTAGATTCTTCTTGCTGATTATTGAGCATGTATGTGAATTCAGATACTTTGGTACCATTTCCACCAAAAATTATGAGCATTACAAATAGTTACACTGGCCCTAGATTTTATAGAAGCTTTAGACTTAGACTACCATGAGTACTGTAGCAAAAGGGCAATTTCACATCCCATCTTTTCAAATACTTCTCATTATTCTTGGTATCTTCTTAGCAAAAAAACCCTGTCAATATTAATTTGATTTTTTATTCTCTCCGTTGCATATTTTAGCACTTGCCACAGTTACGATGTCATATTTATGGTGCCATAAAGGCAAGGGTGTTTTATTTCTTTTTCCAAAACAAGTAATACCATCTAGGTGTAATTTTCTAGGGACCTTATCAACACAGGATCACTGCAGTTGCCAATGTTCCACACAACAGATGAAATGGATTAAAGCTGGATAGAATAAAACAGTCAAAAAACTGAGGGAAGATGGGAGTAAATACCTTGCTAGCAGTAGATGTGGCTTAATTAAGACTGTAGAGACATCTGCCATGATCTATTTGGTTTTTTTGTTCTTCTCACCTTCTGCACAGCTGCTATGTAATCAGTGCTGCTACTGGGAGGTCCTGATTCTTGAATTTGCTCAAATTCTCTTGGATGGGTAAATAATCTTGTAAAACTATAATTTCTATTTGTATATATTACATTTCTGTGTATATGCATACACATAAACGCACACATGTAACCCACTTTATTCGCCCCAAAAACCAACATTAACAGGAAAGTGGGGAAGGAAATGTGTTGGTACTCACTCTTGCTAGGCAAGCTATGTAAAACAATTGAATCCACCATCATCTTCAAACTCTGTATCATGCCTCCAGTATTATTTACTTATTTTTGAGTCTTCTGTAATGTAGTGTATTACTCAAATGCACAAGTATTGTTTTAAGCAAATGGAAAACACAGCAAGAGCTGACAATGAAAACACTTGTATTCATATTCATTTTCCCTTGTGCCAAATATTACAAATAAACCATCTTCATCAACTATTAGAATAATATAATATCTAGGCAGTGCTTCCATTCTATTAGCATTTCTAAGAATCAGAAACACAAAACAAGGTGAAATGGAACAGCAGAATATCCCCACCCTCTCCTACAAAAGTACAAAATCAATTTCATCTAAGATAGGATTACTTCTTCTTACCTTCAGCCATTTATCAACACACTTGGCATGGAACTCGTGGTTACAGGGTAAGACTCTAAGTAGCTGCCTTGACTCAAAATCACACATGCACACCACACATCTAAAAAATACAATAAAGTTCAAATGTATCTGCTATGTAAGAACAACAAATATGCAATTCCATACAAAACCTTACAGGTACGACAGCAAAACAGTAGCTATTTTACTCCTTCAGTAGCTACAGTGATCTACATCTGACAATGGAAACTGAGAATTGGGGTTTTATGGCTGTTTTGCTGTTTCTTTTATTTACTGTACTTTCACATCACAAAGCAAGTATTTTTGCTCTTCTGACCTAACTGTGACTGCTAGGTAAAGAAATGAAAATCAAGTCACCTAAATTATGGATCTTTGAAAGAGACCAGTATACTTACAATGTCTGCTCTGACTGGTGATTGTTTGGATTGAACCTGTAGGATGGAAGCTGCTCAATGTCTGCTTTTGTTAATCCCCGTGGTTTGGCTTCTCCCAGACGTTCTGCCAAATTCAGCAGTGCCTGCAAAACATGGAAACTAGACATTTAAAATTTCACTGATCAAACAGGTTCTGGCTCCATTAGTGTTGGGGACTACCATCACATCTCACTACCCACCCCAGCTGCTAGCAGAGAACACCGTTCTATCAAGAAATGCTTAGAACTTTAGTTCTCCCATACAATATAAGCTCCTTGGAAAGTATTTCATACCTTAACCATCTTTATAATTATGTAAGGTATTATCTCTGGGATTTCAAAACCCACTTCCCAAGGACCCAATTTCCAATTAATCCTATGACTGAATGCACAGCTCAGTAAGTAGCTTCTGAGGGATTGCCTCACTCTGCTATGAAATTAACAATGCTGGTAACCAGAAAAAAATTGTCAACTAATTTCCTTTGTAAGAATATGTGAATTTGGTCTTGTGAGAGAAATCATAAATTTAATGGGACAGTTTATGATTCCCACTCCATGCCTTGGGCTGGTTGAATTAAAATACTGAGATTTTATCCTCAATCTGGAAAGCAAATACATATCATCAAACTTTAGGCATGTTTTCGGCTGCTAATTTTTATGTTAATTTTCTGTAGGCCAACAATTGCAACTTAAATTCTTTCATGTGTATCATTTCCAATGCATCATGTATTTAACTCATACTTCTTCACGAGGGGCCTAGGAAACAACATCAGTGTGACAGAGAATCAGTGAACAGACAAGATCCTATGAAAGCTGCAAATGGTAATAATTTCTTACACTCATGAATCTAGGGCCCAAATTCTCAGAAGACATTGCTTCTTCTGAGCCACCACAGAAGTTATTGCAGAAGCGCTGACTGTTAAACTGAAGACATGCAACTGCACAGAGATCTTAACAGAAGCACAGGAAAAGAGATGCACAGGTCAGGGTTAATGATGACTAACTCAAATCAAATGGAATCCATTAACTTCAGAACCAGCAAAGAAACAACAGTTGGAAGAGCCCCATAATTATTTAGGATATTTAAGAGGGTTATGTATCTCTAGATGTGAATTACCATCCCCTCCAGAGGACAAGAAGAAAAGGCAGTAAGGCAATTTTATAAACATTACATTTAGATTAATTAATCCTCTGATATAAAAACTACTCTGAGAGTTACACTCATAAAACCAGTAACTTACCCTTTTCTTTTGAAAGTGCTTCATTTCTGTTTGGTATTTCTGGTTGGTATTTAAAATCAATTAAATTTTGAAAGGAGAAGACTAGCATGAAGAACATAGAAGTTGAACAATTTAATGATTACTAGCCTGGAAAGGTGAATTCTGGGAAAGAACAATAGACAAGAAAATAATCTAAACACTTCTAATATCTAGTATTACAAAAAAAATCTGGAAGGACCATTTTTGAATTCTGTCTTCACAGTTGCTACACTTATTTGAAAGGCAAAACCAGGATTAAAAGCAATATATAATAAAATTTTATCTATTGCTTGAGCTAACATCTCTTCTTTAAAGGTAGTTGTAGTTCACACACCAACCTCATAGTTTTCTACCTCTCCATCTTCCACATCCAACTCAAAGCTGAAAGCTGGTCCAACTGCCGGTGGCACTGGGAGCATTGATCTACCATGAGAGCAAACAAGGATAAAGTTCAGCATCTTCCTGAAGGAAAGCACAGAAACATCTGGCAGAGGTAAAGTAACCTTTCTGATGCCTCTCAAATCAACATGTTCTCAGAACTGGCAAAAATGTTATGTTTGAAGTCAAGAACAAGACATTTGAAGTGAAAGAGTCACATGAAAAAGCTTTTTCTGTGATTTTCTGTATTGGGAGTGCTGACTTTTTAACTGCATGCGCATTTCACTTGGTACTTTTAACCAAGCTCAGCTTTATAACAAAACCTAATCTAATTATCACACACTATGGAGATGTAAAGCTGACAAAAAAATTGACATTATGGTTTTAAATATGTTTTGTTTCTTTAGGTGGATAAAAGACGATCAAAGAGTAATGTAAGTTCATTCAGATCGCAAACATAAAAGTCTTTCAACTTCTGCACGCCTAAAACACACAGTGAAGATAAACAGGATTTGCTACCAGACAAACTTCCATCCTGAAGGCAAGCACAAATTCACTTTCTCATTTGATGTTGGTTAAAGCAGAATCCCTTCAGACTGAGATATCAGAGAGATGTTTTTCTGGTTGTATATTTAGTAAGCCTTTTTACCCCCCAAGGTAGTACAATAGGTCAAAACTTCATCCACAGACATGGAAATCACAAATTCAAAGTACTAATATAGTAGAACCAGGAATTACTGTGCCACATCATGTCCTCAGTGAACAGGCAAGAAGCTATGACATTACTCTCAGACCTCAAGATGGAAAGCTGAACAACTTTGCTGAATCAGATTTCTGGTGACATTTTCATGCCATGTCTGAGATTGCACAGAATCTACAGATCTGTTGTCAGTGCTTGATTATTTCTTTGTCAATGTCACCTTTGCCACCAGAAACTTAATCTTTGTTTTCCAAATATTTCATTCTTACTTTCAATACAGAACACAGAAGATTAATACATTTCATGTCACAGACCCACACTCTCTTCCAGAGAGACTATCGTAACACACTACAGATAATTCCGAAATGTTAATTCTCCCACATCTTTTCCAGAAACACCTAATCAGAGGCAGAACAGAAATGTGACAGAGTAGCACTTCAGCCACTAAAGAGTAAAACATCACAGAAGTTCCCACTCTTGTGTTTCATAATTAAGAATGAAACCAAATTAATTTATTCTGTAAGTTCTACAACTTGATCCTAGAGTGTAATTATGCCTCTGTAAGAGTATCATAGAACTGTGTTTTAAAATCCATTGAAGATTTTACCAAGAGTTCAGAAACAAGAGGCTACTGTGCCTCAAAATACCTACAAAACTACACTGGACAAAAACAGTTCACTTGTATTTTTCCTTGCTCAGTGGTGTAGGTTATTCAAAACAGGCCAAAAGTTTATACAGAAATGCAAGTTTTTCTCTGAGACAGGTGAAATATGCCTGGTCTCTGGTAGAGTCCAACCATAAAAAGTGTCAAGATGCTTGCTGACTTAATAGCCTACATGGAAGCAAATGTACTTTTCACTTACAGCACATAAGGTAATAGGCTGGGATGGTAAGGGTGTGGTGGTATTGGCTGCTGTGATCGGTATCTGCTGCGCCCTGTGAGTCTTCGAGGCATAAAAGGTGGGTAAGGCTGCAAGAAAGAAGAAAATAAGCTTCAACTGAAACTTGTGGAACTGGAACTTGTGTTCAGTTCTGGGCTCCCCAGCACAAGACAGACATGGACATACTGGAGGAAGTCCAACAAAGGGTCAGTAAGATGAGTGTGAAGCATCTCACATGTTGAAAAGGCTGAGACAGTTGAGCCTGTTCAGCCTAGAGAAGAGAAGGCTTGGGGGGATCCTACCAATGGATATAAATACCTAACGGGAGGGTGCAAAGAAGACAGAGCCAGGCTCTTTCCAGTGGTGCCCAGTGGCAGGACCACAGACAGTGTGCACAGACTCAAATACAGGAGGCTCCGTCTGAACATCAGAAAACACTTCTGTAATCTGAGGGTAACTGAGCACTGGCACACACAGGTTGCCTGTGGAGATGGTGGAGTATCCCTTCCTGGAGATACTCAAAAGCTGGCTGGACCTAGTCCTGGACACCCCGTTTTAGGTGGCCCTGCTTGACCAGATGACCTTCCTTATCCAGTCTGTGAGCCCATGATTCAACTTTTTCTATTCTTAATATCTACCCTCAATAATGAAATCCACTTTCAATAAAGCATTATTTAAAGATCCAGCCTCTGCTAAAATCCAAAAAGAATCTCAGCCTCAATTTGAAATTACTATTACCATCTATAATATACAATCATACCAATTCACGTGAGAAAGTGGTAATTCTCAACAGAAATCCTTACAAGTTCTTATGTGTTTAGTCTACAGTCAGAATAGTCTAGGAAACAGGACGTGAATTGCTGACCCTCTTGTAAATATAAAAGGTTCAGGTGCTATTATACAGGCCTGTGCATAAACAGTTGAGTAAAGAAGCCCTTAGAAAACTCTTTTAAAATGAAAGTTTTAAAAAATCTCTTAAAAAAACCTCTAACTTTTATGCTGTGGTATATATTTACATTTAGGCTTAAAGGTTTGAAGTCTTTCATGTGTACGTGGAAGGTTTCATCAGTACTAATTCTGCAGCTGGATGACACATAGAGAAATACTCAAGCCCAAAGTTTCAATGAATTCACTCCATGGACAAATCAGGGTGCTTTTTGTCACCTTTTACTAAAATGTATTTTCTACAATTGAAATTTATTTATCCCTATTAAATTCTTATTTGAGGGCCTTCAGACTTTTTGTGAAACAAAGAACACTGTAAGCCTTTACTAACACTTCTTTCTTCTTACATGTTTGAAATCTGAAAGCCAAGAGCCCAACACCCCCAATGACTAACCTAAAATCTCATAATTTTACAATAGAAACATAATAATTAGGTAGCTCCAGTCATACATAAAATTAACATACTAATAAAAGCACAACACAAAAGAACCAGGTTCCTTTTGGTTGAAGTCTCAAACTAAACATCAAAAATTAATTTTACTGCTTTGTGAATTCTGCAATCCAGAAACATAATTAGAAACTGTTGTGTTCACTGAACGAAAAAGAATCAGAAATGCGGCTATTCCATTCTAATGTTAATGCAAATAGAACTTTATAAAGATTTTGTATTACTTTATAAAAGGCCACATGGGTCACTTTGTAATATGTCTATTCTACTCCTTAGCAATAGACAACACAGAGCTGAAGCATCAGAGTGGACAAATACTACAATCTGCAAAAAATGGTACTGTGTTCCCTATCTACTTCAACAATCAAGCTTAAAAATGAATAAAGTCAGACTCCAAGCAAAACCTGTATGATTAGACTAATTTATCTAACAAGCATACTGAATAAAATACAAGCACTTTATGGAAAATTTCAAGCATCCTGGACTCCAGAGTGTCTCATAGTGCCTGAAAACTTCATTGAAAATCAGTACACCTTTAGATTAGGAGTAAGTTGATCACTTTTTGAAATGGTGGACATTTACTTGAACCTTTATAAAATCTGCAGCAAATATTTGACTAGGTTCTATGATTTCAAGGAGAATAATTAAAGACAAGATATCTGAATATTCCACAGCTCCAGGGCCTAAAATGTAATTCTTACTTAAAATTCAAGTAACAATATGCCCTAAAACCACTGACAACTTGATGCACATGTCAAACAAGAAAAATTTCAGCATGTATAGTTGGGATCCAGCTATTTCTCCCAGCAACACACAGGCAGGAGAAGGGGTATTTTGTTTACTTCTAAAAGTGACCTACATGAAATAACCACAAGAACAACAACAACAAAACCCTGACCCATTTCAAGACTAGTATAATTGCAGATTGAAGTACAAGACAAAGATCCCAGAAGTAGCACCACTGGACACACCATGGAAGCACATGATTCAATAAAATTCAACACAGACTTTATCCTGCACCACTTTAAATTTTATTTTGTGCTGCTGCAGTTAAATTGCCTGTTGATCCCCAGAAAGATGACTTAAATCAAGCTTTATAAGACGGCTATCTTTATAATATATGGTTTGGTCTAAATTATGGAAGCACTCTACAACTGCTTTAAGAGAACAACTGTTTTTAAAACATTCTGGCTTTTCCTTAGCTGTGGAAACTCAACATACGATGAATAATCAACTAAAAGTAATAACAGTTTTTTTTAAACTGTACTAACTAATTCCTGCAATAGAGGTCCTGGACTGTGACAACATGGAAAGTTTTCTAAGTAAATGCTGCTGCACTCTGCAGATAATGTTACTGGAAATAATTTGCTGGTGTCATTAAATTACCCTTAACTTGATTAACATAAGCTTAAAGAAAATACCACAGTGTGCAGCTATTTCAATAATGGAATATGATTACAAAAAATGTGACTTTTCAACAAAATGTGCTACAGAATAAAGATCAAGAATGTAAATGTAGTATGACAGAGAATGTAGCATAGAAAACAATACTTACTACCCCAAATGACACCTCCTGGTGTAATGGATCATGAGCTAAGAATTGAAGAGGAGCTGAGGGAGGCAACGTTGGTGGATGAGCTGAGGGAGGGTATGTAAAACCTCCTACAGGAAGATGTTCTCCAAGCAATTCTACGTCATTTTCTATCCTCTGAAGTGGCTACAAAAAAAACAAGAGATAGCCTTTGTTGCAATAAATAGAAATGAAATTTTTCCCCAATAAAGAACTGCAGTCCTAGTTGTGTATTTTATGCTGCAAAGATCATTTTTATAGTAACACTGTGAACAAGTCTTAGGTCATTAACACTACTCAAAAAAGCAAAACCAACACTACGCATTTGAAATAAATTCACCTTTTCCAGCTAGCCATGCTTATAGACCAGGAATTTATGTGATCTAGCAAATACAGGAGTGGCTGTAACCTCCTGTATACTGCATTTTTCAGGATAAATATTTGCTCTCCTTCTTGCCAGGCAGCTCTCACTGTATAATATGTGAGAGAAAAAAATAAATGACCACAGAAAAGAACTGAATTTGTGCCAGAAAAACTAAAAAGTGGATGGGAATCATGGTGGTCCCAGTAGATGAAACTGATAATGATATCCAGAAAGCAAGCAGATACTTTCCCAGGAGGGTCATGCAAGCAGTCCTGAGGTTTCAGAAGCATGAGGTTTCAGATTAGTTTTGTTGCTAGTCAAATCTATTACATTGTCAGGTCCAAAAATGCTCAAGAAACAACCAGGAATTCTCAATGTTTTATAAATACACCTTTCTATTACTAACACTGAATTCCACCATTTCAAGAAATTCAGCTAAGAAAGCCACCTTGTGGAATCAAAAGAATATTCTGTTTTCCTGTTATACAGAACAAACAAAATATTCTTAAACCACTATGATGCAAGCTTTTTGGCAGAGGTGAAAACTGACAAACAAGCCTAGTTAAAAACCTAAGTAAGCAACTCAAGCTAAAACCTGAGTCCATACATTTTCTAAAGCTAAGTCTTGTAAAGACTTCTACCACCTTGTTAGGATGATTGAAACTGTTCTCCCGTCACTGTAATGAAGTGATTACAATCCTATCCACACAGGAGACACGGCATAAAGGAGTCTCAGCAGTGTTCGCAACAATAAAGCTATATCTTATTTCTGTGTTAGTGAAACACCTGCATCTTCTACTCGGCAGGGCAAACTGCCGAATGGACAAGTACTCTGATAACCACACAGAAAGAGTGGTAGGCTAGAACTGTAAACTTGATTTCCCCCTAAATCCAAAACACATTTTCCCATGTTTGCACAGTCCGTTTCACTAAGCCAAATCTGCTTAAGTGACAATATCAGTAATTTTCATATGTATAAAGAAAATGTCCTAGGAAAAGGACTGGTCATTTAAAAATTAACCAAGAAGTAACACAAAGCAAACATATAATGCAAGCAAAACTCTGCTATTCTTCTCTGCCAAGCTTTTCTCTGAGATGCCTACCATGCTTACACAACCTCCTCTGGATTCTATTTTGCTTCCTGGCAAAGAAATACCCAATGGTGAAGGAAATACCCATCTGAGGGATGGTAAAAGCCTATGGAGAAACAGCACAGACAATGACAAAATCTGAAGGGAAACACTGGATTTCAGAAGTATTTTTTCATCTTCATATCCAGTGGTTGCAATTTGAAAGAATACCCTTGTTTCCTCAATCAGGTATCAGTACTATGTGCCCACCCAGCCCAACAGTTCTACTGGGAGTGAGGTAAGAAGCATTACTTACCGATCGTGACTGCTGTGCTTGGAAAGGAACAAATTGTCCTGGAGGAGGTAAGTGAGAAGGGTGGTGTGCAGAGATATGAGGAGGATGCAAAAGGAATGGGTCACTAGAAATGAGGGGTGGAAATGCTGCATATGGTACAGGTAGGTGCTGGACTGAGCACGCCTGAAGCATCTGAAATAAAATGAAAACAACACATTTTTGTAGCACAAACATTCCCTACAGAATGTTCCATATTCTATGTATTTATTACAGAAAGATGTAACTGTAACCAATCAGTTCTTAAGCCTTGTTGAAAAAGCCTCCAAAATACACATAAATAGTAACAACTCATTCAAATACCCAAGGAATAGTGATTACTACAGAACAAGCTCTAGGAAGCAGAATCTGCTAGGTGCTCATGAGGCCATCAGGAGTCTAGATTTTCAATACTCCAGGATCAGAAAGACTTGTAAGTGATGAGCAGATACAGTTATCCAAGTTAATTTTATTTTTACCACATATTATCATCAAAACAACATGCCAAAGCAATGGTCTTGCAACCACTTTAAGCTTTAGATGCAGGTGAGCGACTCAGCTGTCAGACTGTGCCTAAAGACCTCTGCTGTCTCATATACTATGAATAATTCATACAGCCTGCTCTGTTTTGCACTTTCGGGTGAGTCCTATCCTCTAAAAGCAGCTACCCTAGTGACAAGAAATAGCTCTTTTTCTCTCCTTTAAATTCATAACACAAATGCAACTTTGGGCACTAATGTCTGATCAATAAAATGATGAAGGTACTGCATAAGAACATGAATATGTTTTGTGGCATTCCACCTTTTTATATGGAGGAGCAAGGAACTTGCATTATCTTTTTTATTGTAATTTGATCCATTATGAGAATGTCAGGCATTTCTTTTACACTTTTAACAATTAAAAGAGCATTTAATTAAGATATTCATTATCAAACCTTGAAAAGAAAGATTACCCAGTTTTCATTCTTTTTTTTTTTTCTTATTAGTAATGTCACACAGCGTACATTTACATATTGACTGTAATAGCATAAAATGGTAAAAGGAATTAATTTAAAATTAGATTTCAGTAGTGGAGGTGAAACTATCATCATCTCAATCTGCTGTGATCAAGACCAAACTTCCAAATGCACCAAAACACTAGTAGAATAATTTGATCCAACTACTATTTTGAATTTAAGTGCTGACTATTCCCTCAGTTACTACATAATTTTTCTAAAAAACGAATACCATAAACAATGGTATTCTGGTTATAATATATTTTTCCATATTTTTCCAAATAATATATTTAACCATAGAAAATGATTTCTATGGTTATAATATTTTTATTGTATTTTACTAAATTGAAACCTGTCCTCTGAAATAGCCGAAAATAATTTTGCAGGTAGAACATCTCACAGGCTTCTTAAAAAGATGAGATTCTTTGGCAAACATTGAAATAGGATTTTATACTGTAAAGATTACCATAGCTCCTATATATATGTTTGGAAATGTTTGATTTATGCTATGCCCATGTTACTTTTTAAAGTTAGAACAAATGAGACCCCACTAACTTCCAAGCAGAAATAAATGAAAATTAGCTGTTTATTCATTCAAGCTTTCTTTAAAGTTCTTCGGTTTGGACATATCATAGAATGACCGGATTGGAAGGTACCTTAAGATCCTTTTGTTCCAAACCCAATGGGCAGGGACACCTTTCACTAGACCTGAGCTGCTCAGAGCTTTGTCCAACTCGGCCTCAAACACTTTCAGGGATGTGGCATCCATAAGCTTTGTAGCCAACCTGTTTCAGTGCCTCACCACCCTCAAAGTAAATAGTTTTTTTCCTAATATCTAATTTAAACCTACTCTTTTTCAGCTTAAAGCCATTTCCCATCTTGTTCTGTTACTATATGCCCTTATAAAAAGTCTCTGTCTACCATTCTTGTAGGCTCCCTTTAAGTATTGGAATTAGGGTACCCCAAAGCCTTCTCTTTTCCAGGCTGAACAAACCCAGTTCTCTCAGCCTTTCATCATAGAAGTGCTGCATCCCTCTGATCATTTTGGTGTCTCTCCTTTGGACTCAGTCCAGCAGTTCCATATTCTTCCTGTGCTGGGACCCCAGAGCTGGATGCAGGGTTCCAGGTGGGGCCTCAACAGAGCAGAGCAGAGGGGCAGAATCCCCTCCCTCCCCTGCTGCCCGCGCTGCTTTGGATGCAGCCCAGGACACGTTTGGCTTTCTGGGCTGGGAGTGCCCATGGCTGGGTCATGTCCAGCACCGCCAAGTCCTTCTCACAGGGCTGCTCTCCATCTGTGCAGCCCCAGGCATGACCCAGGTGCAGCACTTTGTGTTTGGTATTGTTAGACCACATGAGATTTCATGTGGGTCCATGACTCAAGCTTGTTCATGTCCCTCTGGATGCCATCTTGTCCTTCAAAGAACTTTTTTAACTGATGAAGGTATTTAATAAATGGCATCTGTTTCCTTCATAGTTACACATGCAGTGAGAGAGACAAATATTGTGAAAATAACAAAAGGAAACCGGGAAGTTCACAGGTGAAGCTGGTGAGCAAGGTGACATATTGGACAGCACGGACTACCTGGAGATGTATTTTTATAGGCTGGAGAAATTGGCTGACAGGAACTATGTAAAGTTCAAAGGCAAATGTGAAGCCTGGGGCTGGATAAGAGTAACTCCGTTGATCAGGACACTCTGAGACTAACCGGCTGCAATCAGATTTTCAGGAAAAAAAAGTGGGGTGGTGGTGGACATGTACACAATATCCGTAGTGTACTCAGTCAAAAAGGCCCGTGGTATGCCAGGCTGCATGGCTAAGAAAGCAACTGGTGAAACCAGTAAAGTGATTCTGCACCTCCATTCAGAAACTGTGACATTAATCTCAGGTCTTGGGCTCAGTTTTGGGTGTCCCAGTGCCAAATAGAGACAAAAAGAGACAACACAATGACCAGGTCTGGGTGAAAAGTCACAATGACCAGTGACTTGAAGAAAACTGTATAAAAGAAGTGGTAGAACTAGACTTGTTCTTCTTTAAAAAGAGAAAACTAAGCAAAAAACTTACCCCTGTGTCTAACTACTTCCTGAGAGTGGACAGGAGGAATCCAAGTCCTCCTCAAGAAGCAAAGTGAAAGAACAGAAGGACCAATAGGACCAAGATACAACAAAAAAAACATAAGCAGAAATATGGAGGAAATTCTTCATCACAAGGACAGTAAAACACTGGAACAGAAGGTCAGAGGCACTGTGAAATTTCCATACTTGGAAGTTGGTACTGCAGCAGGAGACCATGAGACAACCTCCAGAATCCCCTGTTAACTTAAAACTATTCCTCAACTTTACGCTTTAACAGAAGAAAACAAAGTCTGCCTGCTGATGCTACAGAAACTTAACTGTTTCTATTCACTTGCACTGGATCTATTCTCTCAACACACTTGATTAACTGTTGTACATTCAAAACAAAAACCACAGCTTTACTCCTATATGTATTAAAAAGCCAACTGCATTGCTGAATTACAAAACATGTTATGAATTGCAAAGAAAAGATACCTATTCAAAGCATAGGGTAAGATTATTAGTATTCATTGCATGGATTTCTGTAAGCCCCAATACAGTTTCATATTTTTCTCTGTTGTTTCTTAGGACGTGTTGCTTTTTTCCTTGCTGAATTTACTATGTAAGTATTGTTCCAGTCTCTGGGTACTTATTCTGAGATTGCTTTGTTTCACTAACACCATCACTAAACAAAAGAAACAGGCTGCCTCTCATGCTGCCTCAGGGATACATACCAGCTTATATAACAGATTTTCACCAATTTGACAGGTAAGGGTTCTCACAAATGCTCCAGACTAGCCATGCCACAGACCTTATTGCCTCTCATGGGCATAAATGGTACCTGGCATGATAAACAAAAAATACCCTTACTCTTCAATGAGCAGCCTGAAGAAATAGATGGGTAATAGCAAGGGGTATGTTTCAGTGCCACAAAGGTTTATTCATGTCACAGAATGCACCTCAGGAAAAGCACAGTTACACACTGCTGGCAGACACCAACATTATACCAACATCAAAAGTGCTCACTAGATGCTGTATCCAGTATTGTGTATGACATTGTAGATTTATACTAGAAAAATAGATTAAAGCTGGTGTAATTAGAGAGACCCACTTACTGGGGGAGGCACACTGCAAACTGGAAGGTGCTGGCCACTGAAAACCACTGAGCACCCTGGAACCTGCTGCGTGCTGCAGGCTGGAATGTGCTGGCCTGTACAAAGTGGTATCCCATGCGGAGCCACAGTTGTCACTGTGTACGAAACAGGAACTGTGCCCTGATGGATCTGCAGCGAAATGGAAAGAAAACGTATTTAATAACTTATTACAAAATCTTAATACTGTTGTGTTGTACAGCACAGGCAACAAGCTTTTACCTACAGACCAGAAAAATATATTCATAAAGAAAATGTAAAAGGAGGCACATGGTTGTAATTTCTGTTCATTAAAATGTTTTTATCAATGGAATGTTATTTATTGATTAGAATTTCTGGGCCAGAGGGATCTCCCAGTTTAACATGTTAAAACTCCAGTGGCATCTTAGTCACTCAGATGCCTGTCAGACTACTAAGCCTGCCTACCCTCCCTTCTTTCCCTCAAGTTAATTCTTATGAAATAAGAAGGTAGTAACTCCCACATAAAAGCTAATCTACAAGCAGCTCAAGAATTTTTTCAGTTCTGAAGCAAATGATTCAACATTAACTCAAGAGACTTGTAACTTGTATCTGTAAACAACAAAACAAATTTCCAGATCTTCCTTTTTCCAAAGATACCATTCTCTTGATTCTCTTTCAGACCAGCATTTAAGCTAAATTTCTAATTTAGGTAACAGAACAGCTAACTAGAAAGCTAAAAAGGAAAAGTTAACATGACTAAGAGGCAGCAGACCCTAACTATCCAGATTCGTATTAGGAAACCATGTAACTCAATTTTCTAACTAGTGGCAATCCCTAAAATTTAATCATCAAACCAAGATTCAAAGGTATTCTGGACCTAGAAATCACATGGGATGTTGGTTTGCTTTTTTAAAATTTTGTTGTTTGCTTCATTTTGTTAGACTTTTTAACATTGAGCAATCTTTTAATACTTCCATGCTCCAAAAAAACTGAAAAAGCTCAAGAGTCAGGCAGCACAGATTAATTGAAAGTAATTATTTCAAAATTCTCTCTTCCTTCATGATCGGCCAAAAGAGAACCTTCTTATTTAAAATGGAACGAGAACATTTGAAATACAACAGGAAGGTGAGAATGAGTAAAGAGAGCCAAACTACCAAACTGGCACTAGCACAGCCAGATAAAGAGACCAAAATAGAACACAGATCACTGAACAGAGGGTAAAATCTCAACCTATGTATCAATAATGACAGAAACCAGTCTCTGGAAAGACACCGAACTTGAACCAGTCCTGGCTCTGCTACAAAAGCTGGGCATAAGTGCCATGCAGTAATAAAAATGACTTCTCAAAATGTTCATGCCCCTGACTTGGAAAGCAGCACCATGGAAGACCTCAGTCAGTCTGGAAATACTGACATCTGATCACAGGCAGTGGGATTGAAAATTCTTCAGCCAGACTTGTCATGAGCCTACAACATAACGCAAGAGCATTATCTGATCTCTGGCAGAATAACTGTTAAAAATTTAAGTTTGTGAGATTGCTAGAAGGGCATTGGCTTCCATCCTTTCACTTGGTCCCAAATGCAAATACTTCCATGCTGAGAACTGCTCTGCACATAGAGTATGACACACCAGTGCTACGCAACTGCACTGAATGCAAACCAGCTTTTAAGCATAGATGTTACAGCTGGATTCTGTGCACATGCAGCTTCTGATGTAGCCAGGTCTATTCATGGCTATGTAGCAACTAGTGTACTTGTGCTGTGGCCTGTTATTTCAGTAGACAACAACAAAAGTTACCTCAACAGGATCACAGAATCATTTAGGCTGGAAAAGACCCCTAAATTCATCAAGTCCAACCACTAAACCAGCACTGCCACCTCTAAATCACGCCTGTGACTGCCACACCTATGTGTCTTTTAAATACCTCCAGGCATGGTGATTCCACCCTTCCCCCAGCAGGCAGTTCCAACACTTAACAATTCTTTCTAATCTACTTTTTCCTAATATCCGGCCTAAATTACCCTTGTGCAATATGGTGCAACTCCTTCTTGTCTTGTCACTTGTTACTTGGAAAACCAATGCCAGCCAGCTTACTACCTCCTTTCAGGCAGTTTTAGAGATTGGCATGGTCCTCTCAGAGCCTCCTTTGCTCCAGGCTAAACACACCCAGTTCCCTCAGCTGTTCCTCATATGATTTGTGCTCCAGCCCCCTCACCAGCTCCACTGCCCTTCCAAGGACATGCTCCATCCACGTGATGTCCTTCTCGTAGTGAAAGGCCCAAAGCCTCTTTCACAGGTCCTCTGTTACAGAATTCTATATGAAGTGCTGTCAGAGAGGAATTAATTATTTTTGGACCAACTATGTATACTTTTTTTCATATAACTTGAGGAGGTGTTGGATATATAGTTATGTAACAAATAAATAATATAGTTCTGTAACAAATTTATCATGAGTTCTGCTGCTATGTAGGCAACCAAATATAGGCATTGTAAATTCCACCTCTAAATAATACATTTTAAGTATTTAATGATTCCTAAGCTAAGGTGAGGTATTTTATGTGAAACAGAATATATAATTAATACGTATTATATCACATCTTTATCACAAGAAATTAATTGCAAAAGCAAAATAATTGCATTTTGAATGTTTGACACAGAGACATAGAGAAATATGTCAGCTCATGCACTGACAAATTGTTAAATATAAATTGTTAAGTATCAATCTTCTTTATTAAAAGTGTTAACTTTTGGGGGTTTTTTTCACTACTGCAATACTTCATACACATAATATTCAATAAAAACACCACTCTGTAAGAAGTCAAATAGAATTTAGTGCTGTGTGATTTTGATCGTCAACTATGAGATGAAGTAAACTATTTGGCGAGGAGAGGGATCTTGAAGGTGGTGGGAAAAACCCTGCAAACCAAAACCCACTTGAACAGCCTTCTCTTTGCGCTCTAAAAATTTTACCTGATCATGAATGTCAACCATCACTGCATTCTGCTGCGGTGGGTGAGCAGCCGGGTGCAACATACGAGGAGATACATTCGGTGGGCGGAAGGCTCGAGGCTCTTCTATGGCTTGCTGCTGTCCATAGGAGAGATGGTGATAGTTTTCATCCTGGCTAATAGAATTATGTCTAGACAAACGATCTCTCCTTGTTCTCTGACGTCGAACAGGAGGACTGGAAATGCATTAAAAAAGTAAGAGGTTATATAAGGGACAAAAATCTTCTTAATAACTAAAACTTCAAGAGAATCAAATTTCAAGCAATTTTTTAAACTGGAAAATTTTACCAGAACAAGTTTATTAGCTTGGAATAAAACTTTTTACTGACAGAACTGCTAGAACTCTTATAAATTACTCTTTTTCAGTATGGAAACGCTTAACAGAGCATAGCTTAATACTGTTAGGGAAACCAAGATAAGAACTCCTATGTAAATATTACCTTGTTTAAAAAATGACACTTAGATTGCCACAGAAGTACTCAAAAGTCAAGAGAGCAATCTTCATGACATTCCCATGTCTTTATTCTATCTAGGTAAAAATCCTTCATTAAATGATCACAGATTTCCCCAGGGTCTTTGTTTCAACCACGCCACAGAATGATTACTTGCTTAGTGACAGCAAGACAAAGCAGTAGAGTTCTTTGAAGAAACAAAATAATTTTTCAGCTCTCACATACTCACTACATAACTCAATGCATTCTAAAATTCTCTCCAGAAGATCCCAGGAAATTATGATTGTGGTATTGTTTCTTTTTCAGACTGGAGAACTTCTGTAGCTATATTTAGACCAGAGTATACACCTCTTTTGAGCAACTGATCTACAGGTGTGGGACTTGATTATGTATGCTTATGTATGTATGTTCTGAGCAGAGCTTCAACTACCTTGAGCCAAAACTTCTAGAAATCAAGAGACCATTGGCTCAGGTTCAGCACTCAGAAAATGATGCACACAGATGTGATAAACTTACTATGAGAAGCCTTGAACAAGTCACTTCTCATTTACTTGGAAGGAGAAAGCACTGAAAGCACAAAACAACCGTGCAGTGCTTTCAGCACATTCCTTCCAGTCTCCAAAAGACATACAAGTTACAGGTCCCAGAAGCAACAGCAAATTAAAGCTACATGGGGTGAAATGGTTTCCCATGTATGAAACAAGCTAAAGGACCCAAACTGCAGAGAAGAGACAAAAAGGATCTGTGACCATTATTAGAACATGTCCTCTCCAACACTGCATGGAACACAACTTCAGCTATTACCAAATAAAAATTAAATAAACCTGCAACCTCTTGACAAATCCCAGATACTTCTCAGTTTGAATCCAACTTTCCCCACTGCATGAAACAGATACTTGGGGGAAGTGAGACCACATTACTAGCTACCCAGATGCTACTGTGGGCAGATGATACAATGTCTCAAGCCACCGTTTTTCTACCCTACTTCACTGAGATTTTATAACTTTATTGCCTCTCTTTAAACTGAAAAAAATGGTAATTCTCAACAGGTCAGACAGAAGGCATAAGGCCCAGCCGTAACACAACCAAAAAGAAAAACCCCAAACAAGCTTAAAGATGTATAGCCACCATTATTTTTATAAACTACCATGTCAGAACATACAATCTGTGTTTTCTTCTAACCACTGAGAATCTAAATTTAAATTCTTACTAAAGTATTTTGTCTTAAATCCAGTTTTCTTTCTTGAAGTTTTTGCTGCACTCTCTATTGCTTTACTACTAATATGATACAAATGCTACATTATCCCTAGGTAAAACCAGCATATATAATTTCTAATCATACATCTAGTAACGCAGGAGATGTTCTACTGTTTGGAGACCTGTCCCAGATTGTTTTAAATTTGCTATTTCCTGCTATGAAACAGAAGTGGTCTGAACATTTTAGCATAAAAATGCCTGTGTGAGGATTTTGCTTTGGAAAAGCTCAAAAAATAGAGGAAAGATACAAAAGACAGCACCGGTGCTTCAGAAGAACAGAAATTCTCTTAACTGCCACCAGCACTTACACAAAGTGGCTTCTTAGACAAGGTAGTTCTCATAAAACTAGTCTTTGCCTCTGTCTTGGTTAAAAGGCCTGGTTTTACTTTTCTATGAACCCAGAATTACGAAAAAAGCCAACAAAGGCTAGCAAAACTTCTGTAGTGTCTTTTTAAACGAATGACAAAGTATCATTCTCTGGTAAAAAGCAAAGCTAGATTTTTTTCCTGTATATGAAAATATACTATCCCTTCAGTCAGCAAAATTCAGAGCATCTCGATACATTGCTTTATCAGCTTCTGAATTATTGGAAATTACTTCAGAATAATTGTCAAGACTATTATTAAACTTCAGTAATGAACTTGTGCTTAAAGTCTTTAAAAACAGCCACAAAAAATCCTCTGTTACTACATGCACAATATAAGTATGCTAAATGCCAGGTTAGAACAAAGAGACAAGATGAAGGTGGTGAAAAAATTGCAGGAATTCCTACTCTGAGGTAAAAACAGAGATCAAAAGGTATCCATAACTGCAGAGTTAGCATGTGGAGATCTTAGTATTTCTAACAAGAGTGATTTCTTTGCAGTAAGACATTCTGGCATCCCTTTAGTTCAGTACTACATTCAAGACAAGGAGGAAAGGAAGCACAGATGAAAGGTAAGGCACAGCAATGGTATAAATCCTCCCATTTCACAATGACTGATAAAGATAAACTGGAATAGTTTATCTGTTTCACACAGGCATATATCATGCTTTTACATTCATAATTTATCTGTACTATATGTAAATATTGAGACAAAAATAATCTTTCTGCAAATTCACATCAGAAGGCTATCTTTATTAATGCAATATTTATCTGCTTACAGTGAATCAGAATTAAAAAAACTTAACAAATTAGGCACAGTACAAAATCATTGATACCAAGAGGTAAAATCAGAATACTAAGGCAGGTAATGAAAAAAAATCAAGGTTATAAAAAACCCACAACAGACTGTCCTGACCAACAGCAATCAACTAGTAAGATGAAAGAGTTAATGCTGATGACACTGGGGCAGTGATGTCCACACTAGATACTTCAAAGGTTTTGTCTGCACTTGCCCTAGCCTGTTTCCTTGAGCTCAATGAGTATTTGAAGCTGGAGTGCACATTTTATCTTATCTTAACCTGAAAACCTGGACTCTGAAACCATTCTGCAATGAGAAGAGAAAACAAAGCAGAGAACACAGAGTTTTCTTCAAAAGCATAGGCATAACCTCACCTAAAGCATTAATAACAGATGTACTCATAATGATATTAAGGAATCAAACTTTTGATCCATGAGAATGGCTATTAGTTCTGGTTTGACTCCAGAGCACTCTTAAGACTCAGAAAGACTCCTGCAAAACAAGAAACATGTATGTATGGTTCTCCCTAAAAATCCCGGTTATAGAAGACGACACTAGGGGCAATGCTATTCCGGAACTGACCTGGAGCTAGCTCAAATGCAACACTGCACAAGTTAAAAAATGCTCTGACTCAAGTGCAGGGAAACAAAATACTGACACATTCAAATGTCTCTGTTAGAGCAAAAACTCATGTTATTACCCAGGAGGAGGTGAGCTGGCCCCAGAAAGAGTAATATTTGTATTACATAAAGCTACAGCCACCCTAACAGCTCTTGTCAGACTGAAGATGGCTTTGCCAACAAGGTGTCTGCCTGTCTGCAAATGGCTTACTTGCAAAAGCCACAGGCTACCACCTTGGTAGCACTTGACTGCATCTGAATGTCAAGACACTTGTCCCATGCACATTCACCCCTTACACATTTCCATTCTTATCCTCCATGCCACAGTATATCCAAACTGTCTAGAATCTGCTATCTAGCATTTAGCTTGTTAAGCAGTCTGCTTAACTCTGCAGATGTTAATGACCACAGCAAAGTAATTTGTGTAAGCTGACTGGACACCAAAAAAAAAAAAAAAAAAAAAAAAAAAAAAAGATTGAATGCATGTATTCTAGGTATCTCAGTTCAAACCATTCGAGGTCAAGATCATTTTGTGGGCCAACTACCCCTAACAGAGCATCCCTGTACCGACCTATATGAAAGGTCTGATCTTTTGTCTTCTCAACAACCCTTTTAAGTTCACTATTTAACCTCTTTCCTAAGTCTGACAAGCTGCATTGAGAGCTGCATATTTTACATGCCACTGACTGAAAGCTTTCAGATTCATGAAGCTGAAGCAAATACACAAAATTCGCATGCTCTAAACTCTTTTGCTTCAAAACTACTGGCTGATCACTGTTGACAAATTTGATTTGTGTAATCTGAGGAAAATTAGCTGAATATATCTTAAGCCTAAAATTCATATTAATGAAAAAGGTTAGATATTTTTTGTTTAGTACAAAGCAAGCTAGAACATTTCTTAGAAGCAAACAGACAGAGTGTGTTTTAACTTGCATAAGATGACTCAGTATTTTTGGGGCAGAATTTGTGGCAATGAAAGCTTCTATTCTGGATAATTTGTTTAACTAAAATAGCAAAAAAATCCATGGGTTTATGTTTTGCTAGTGTATCATCTATCCAGTCCCCAGCTCCAGTCTCTCTCTTCCATGACCACTGGAACTTATTCCACAATTTCTGCTTTGAGAAGTTAATGAGCCACAAGGTAAAATCAACAGTAATGTAATTACTATTATATGTAAATCATCCATCTCAGTTTGACACTATGCTAACCTCCTCATTTCCCCAGCTGGTATCTCTCATCTTTATTTTGATTGGTTTTAAGTATAAAAATATATGTCACTGTAATGAAAATGATGGTATTATGTTAAGTCATTCTTAATACTTCTCAAAGTACCCTGATGAGAAAGATCTTTCCTTACACTCTTCTACATGCTTTTTGCCTCAGTGCAGAGTAATAGAGACTTAGGTTCATAATAAAACATGTTTGGAGCACTCTCTTCCTGAAGCTGACTTTTCACATAAATTACAAGATGATGCGCAAGCCTGAATTACTTCCAGTAACTTTTTAGTCACAGCTGCATTATCTTACAGCTCAAAGGAAATGTTAACATGTTTACTCTGTGTAATCTAATCAGTGCTGCCCAAAACACACCTTCCCTGAGCTAAAATCGGAAAGAATAAGAACTTCTTCCCAAGCTGCACAGCTTGCTTACCTCCTCCTGTTTCGTGCCGGCGTGTTGCATCGTTCCCCTGAGAAGTGGTGCTGGCTGGATCGAGCCAAAGAAGGCTGCCTGTTTGATGTCATCTCCCATGGTCGCATTGGCGGTGATGGCGCTGGTGATGCTGCTGCGTAGTCAAAGACTGAGTGAGAAAGGCGCTGTCGCTTGGGACTAGGACTGTCTTCACTCTACATCAGCGCAAACAAAACCAAACAAAAACAAAACCCACCTCCAGATGAGTGAATTACAATACATACTTCAGTATTGCTTTGCACCTAGCATTAGGAATGACTTATTGAAGACTGAAGACTTTGACACCATGAATTTTAGCACCTGCAAGTATTGATCATTATACTGTGTTTATAAACACAGATTTTTAATGGTTTCCTAACCCCTGGAAGAATTACTACTTAAGTTGTATTTTAGCAGCACTGAATATAAAAATTCCAACATCCATGTAAAATTAAGACTCTATCAGAAAAGAGTAATATGAAGAAAATGAGGCATCACCTATTTTACATCCTCCTACCTTAGCACTTACAGGCTACAGAAGCATGGGAAGATGTACAAACACAGTCTTCACAGCAATGGAGTATGTACTAGTCAGTAAGCAGCTGCCACACAGAGCTTGCTCTCTGCATTGCACCCCCTTCCTATCAGGTTTGTACTTAGCTGATCAGACATTTGCTCTGTACTGCAGCCTATTTTAATTGTGCTAAATCAGCACAGAGCTGCTTTATCCTTCTTGTTATTCATGTAATGATAACTGTTCATACACATAACCTGAAAAAAAAAATCATCAGTCTCTGGTAAAGTCTGTCTACTTCATTAAAAATCCACAAGGCCTATATAGTACCTGAAATTTCCAGTGCTAGTAACATGAAGGTCGTTCACCTCCAAGAAATGTTTTCCCAGTTGGTTATGAACACAACTACTTTTCACTGTGTGTCCATGCTATCCAACAATTTAATAGAGCTGTCATTCTCAGAAGTCCCCACTAATGCCTATGAAGCAAGCAGCAAATGCAATAAACATCCCTCCCCCTTCCACCCCACTATTCTGCCAAAATTAAAACACACCATACTGTTAACAGGCGTGACAACTGAAAACAGAGAAAAGTAAACATCATACTTCAGAGATCACCAACTGAACAAATGAAAACTAAGAACACATGAACTACCACTGGAACCATCCTTGAGTTTAAGCATGATGGGAACTTCTCTGACAGAATTCCTAGTGCAAGCAAACTTGTAGTATTTAATTGCCCAGCAGCTTGTCCAGTCACTCCACCACTTCCGTTTCAGTCCACCACAGCACTATTTCAACTACATTTCTAGTTAATTGCAGATAGCTGAAACAGAGAATACAACTTATCTGCAATGGCTCTGTGCTCCAGAACTGCCACTGCCCCCTAGATTCTTAGAGGTCTCAATTCACACTTAACTGCAGACTGGACTATGGACCTCTCCTGGCTCTCAGCTTTACAGGGGCATTTTATTTTCTGAACTCCATTAGGTTGCCTCCTGATAGGTTCCCATCCATGTATAGTTTGTACTCCAGCATTCTTTCCAGGGCAAGGATGCTCCTTTAAGAACCAGAAGTGCTGTCCAGGTGTTGAAGAGAAAAGGGGTGTTTTTCCTCTCTGACTTGTGGCCAGTTTTTACAAAATTTTAGAGCTTTTCAGTCTCTTGCTTTCACATACTTTAACACAGATTGTAGTTTTCCCCTACTGTATCTTGTTAGCTTCTTTAGGGAACCAGCCTAATAATGCACGAATCTGTTTGTTGCTCAATCTCTTCTGAACTCCTTAACTTGCACTTTAAGTTTTTACAGAAAAATAGGTCAAAAGGCAGGTATGCATCTGGTGGTTCATGATAGTAGATGTCAAGATAAAGGGTGACTTTTCCAGAAGGCTGCTTTCCCTGAGAAGCTCAGCACTAAAAATCCTGGAAGAGACAGCCAGTAAGTGCCTTGAGAGCACAGCTTCTGGGAAAACATGTATTTTATTAGATTTCAGACAACAAAGAACAAGCCAAGAACAAGCCTTAGAGGAACTATGCTACAAGAGCCAGAGAAGGATGATTTGTGGCCCAATTTTTTACACCACTAAGACTAAGCCTATTCAAAGAGAAAGACACATAATAAAAATGCTGGTAAATTAGGTATGCTGGGATTTTGTGAGTGCAAAAAAAAATAGAGGAAGAAAAAAGAGGATTTAATGAAGCTAGCAGAAAAAAAAAGCCTTGAAAGAATGCAATAACCACTCCTGCCCTAATGCAATCTATATAAGCCTTTCGCTGGGGATCTTCCACGGCTATTGCCCTAATTTAAAAATGACACCCTTCCCAAGCATTTACACTAACATATGCTGCCCCATAGAAAGAAGCCTACTTAGGAAAAAGAGTTATTCTAGTACTATTATTATTATTATTTTCCTTTTGCATCAGGAGTGTATCTTTTCAAAGACTGTGGAGATGGAAATTGCTAAGCAGTTTGCCTTCATCATCACTCCAGATTACTAACTCTTACACATATTTCAAATTCTGTAAGTGCTAACTGTCCTCTGCAGTTAATAACAGTAGTTTTACTCAGAATTGTTTCCCATTAGAAAGAAAATAAAGGTAAAATAATTTTTGAAACTACATGTACAGAGATTTGAAATGTAATTGTGTCTCTTTCTGTACTGAAAAAGAAGTAACCTAAAGCTAAGTTCAACTTATTTGCAAGGAGATGTTATAAAAAAACCCAATACAAACCTAATTAATCGAAAACTTGGTATTTTGTCTTAGTTTTTATTAAGAAACCAATTCTCATGTAGTAATTTTATCAAGATAATACAAGCATACAGGAAAGTACAAGGAGCTAATAAGGGACCCGCATCCTGTATAATTTTGTTTTCATGTTATTTTCAATCAGCATGTGGAATATACATACGTTGACAACGTTTTTTCAGTCTACATAATTTCAGTTATTAAGTTCAGTAGTTTATTTGTGGAACATGATATTTTCCACAATGACAGGAGCTCTCCAAATCTCAAATGACTCTTATTGTTTCTCGTTAGTACTCAAAATATTTTCTGGGACTAAAGCTACTTTTCCCAGCCATAAGCTATGTATTTTTCTCATGTCCAACAAAAAACAAGAACAAACTGGATAGTAGTCATCAAAAACAATCTACCTAGTTTTTAACTGACAAGAAAAATTCACTTCCCTTCTTTAAAAAAACACTGAACCAAAAGAGCAAGATGAACAGGAACATCATATTTAAAGGAAGTAGTCCCAGGACAAAGTCATCAGATTGTTACTAGTAAATGCAGAAGCATATGTCAGGCCACTAAAACATACAATCTCGTCCATAAAAGTTGCTATTCCACTGACATCCCCAAAAGTTATCATTTCACTGACATACCTATTATAGTTTTGTCTCATTCTTATCTGTGTACCCCATAAACTCTCATAAGTGTAATGGTAATGAAGGTGAACCAAGAGAAGCTTGTTTGCAAAACACCCTTTAGAAGTGTTTGTTCTATATCTGTATATGTTTCTTAAAGTAATGTTTTATCTGAAAGCTTTTCCATTTTATTTGGGAAAAGCTAGGTATTTTCACCAAGACAACACCCTTTGAGGTGTGTCTTTTTCTGGAAAAATTATAAATACTGCAGCCACACACTGACTAACCATCACAGAAGATAAATATTACCAAAGCAATTCCTGCAAATATCTGATAATCACCTTCCCCTCCAACTCCCTATATGTTTCCACATAATGGTCCTGTGAAACACAAGAAACTATTCCATATCCTCCATCTCAAATTCAGAGAATATTTTAGAAGTAAACTAATACTTCAGGGGTATTCTCATGCATAGCTCATAGAAAGCTTTACAACACAAGGATCATCTGATGGGTATACCCTATAAAACCCTACCAGGTTGACCAGAAATCATCAGCTGCATGTTTTCTCTTCATGAGTGTATACTGAAAAGGAGACTATTTTCCCCCACAATACAAGTAAACACCAACATTTATAGCATTTTCAAATTCAGCTACAGGCTTCTCATGGGTTAGTAAGCTGAGTACTCTGCATATCCTATCTGCTCCAACAATTTTAACAAATGTAATTTGAATTACATTTCAACATTTCTTTTCTGTTAGTCCGATCTACCTACAATAACAGTGAATTCTTGGGCTGAACAGATAGTTACATCCAAATGCAGTGGCTTATTCATAATCCAAGACCAACCTAAGCGTAAGTACTTTTTTTTAGTCTAGGTCGAGTAAGCTCTGGAAGAGCTGTGCCCCACAACCCTAAAACGAAGACAAGGGAAATCACTTCTGTGATGAAATGAAGCCATTGCAGGCCAGATGGCTTTGTAAGCATTACTGTCTTATTCCACCTCTCCCACAGAAAGCAGCAGTGGCAGAAGTTTAACTTAGGTGTAGTATTACAAGGTAGAGTTTACAAGCTCATACAACTCCCCTTCAGCTGGCACTACAGTCAGTAGGAAACCAACAAAATAATTCAGACAGCTACTACAGCTCCTGCCACCAAGAGCCTCACTCACTTCCACTACTGGCACTGGAAATCTGGTTGGTGCCAACAACCTAGGTTGCTGGCCTAGTTTCTACTCTAGCTGGTCTCACCTTGCCCCTGCAGCAGTCACACACGTGGTATAAAAAGTGAAATTACATAGAGAGGCAGTTAAGATCTAATAAAAAAAGGACAGACTGCAGGGCTCAGGCACAGGGCTCAGCCAGACAAGTGTAAAGACTGGCCACAGTTTACCTGTATCAGTTCTTTTTCTGTCTGGCCCTGTTTTGTCCCTTTCCTAACACCCTTCCCCTTACAAATCACCTTCTCAGATGGCATAGTCTCAGTGACCTGCCCCAGCATCCTGGAACCTCACATTTGCATCCTTATCAATCACAGCATCCTTTTTTGCGTGCACTTTTCTGATAGCTCATCAGTTACTTTGACACATCAGGCTTTGTTTCTTGTCTTCATGAAGTTTGCTTGGCAGGTTTGTGTCTCTCTCTGTATCTTGTTTATGGCTTCCTCCTTTCCCTTATAATGCCATTTGATGAGGTCTAAAATCAAATAACCTCACTGAAATAAACATTCCTATATTCCACATGCTGTCTTCCATTAGTGACTGATCAGGTTTGGTCCTTTTATCTGTATCCCTTATTTTTTGGTTAAACAGATTTGTGCCTTAAAATGTTTCTGTTTATTACTCCTTTTCTTTTTACCCCCTTATGACACTCAAAAGTTCCTTCACCAGACACAACTTACATGAGCTGATGGTCTCTGCTTCCACTTACAGATCACAAAATACTTTCACAAACAATACAGAACACAACTGTAACCACTCTGTCAATCCAGAAAGAGTGAAATGAAGATTACTTCTGAAAACAGTAAAAACTAAGAAGAATATGGAAATAAACAACAGCCCTTCACCCTTGCCCTAAACAAGAATATTTAATGAAAATACAAAAGGTTGGTGTAGGGGATGAGAAGAATTTGTTATGGTAAACCAGGAAGGTTTGTCTCTTCCATCCAGGTATGTGCAGTCCATTGTATCTTCTTCCACAATAACAAAGGACAGTTCACACACCCCCATCTGTATGTACTTTAGCACCAGCGCCCATGACAGAGGCCAGCTGCAGATCTTGGAATCCAGGCAGCAGCATCTGCACTACATCAGCCAGTTCCCTAATGAGCAAAACAGGACACTGCATATATATTGTATGTTAACAATGATATGTTTTATCATCTTTCCCTGTTGTGCTTTCCTTTGAGCTTCATTGCTGATCAGGACCCCATCTGATCAGCACTGGTGTCCAGGGTTCCTACAGTGATAACTCTCTGCTCTCATGAAAGCCAAAGCTTTCACATGCTCATTGTCCTGCCTTATTCCTGCGGTGGCCACATCTACATTTTGTGAAACAGTGGGAAAAAAAACCTCAAAACCAAAAAACAACACACCAAGATGAAAAAAGTGGCATCATATTAACTTGTAAGCGGAGAGATGAAAAGCTTTTGGGGACCATGAATTTTGACATTTCTTTTAAATATATTATTAAAATTCTAGCTTTAAATAAAACCAGAAAGGATGTATGATAAGGAAAACTATGGAGCAGTAAATCAAAAGCCCTGTGCCACAAGTGGCAAGAAGTAATAGATTTTATGAACAAGTGGACTACTTCCAGGCCTAATGGTGTGCTTTTTTCAAGACAAAATAAACAAGGATTATCCAGTTGGACTCAAAGCTGCATGACAAAGGACCTGTCCATGTATAAAGATCTGCCAGCAGAATCATACTGTAATGACACATATCTTTCACTGGCAAAAGCACTTTAGAGGAACTTCAGCTGACACCAGAAGAATCTTTTGCTAGTGTAATTGGATTGTCCCAAAGAATTTTGCTGGCTTAGCTGCACTGGCCAACACAGTGATATTTTTCATCCTGCCAACTGTGTGCCAGTCCAACTAGAGCACATAACACCGCTTGTTCAACTTCTGCAGGCTAAGCAGGATTCAGAATCTTTGCTTCAACTCACCACCATTCACATAATTGTTATACCTCTTCTCATGAATAAGAGAACATGTGGAATAGATACAGCAACTTCTCTAGTTAAAAACTGCAAATTGTTAACAGCTGTTGATGAGCATTATCTTGGTATAACACAGTCTTAAAGTCAAGGTAAATGGGTACATGGTGAGAAAGTAAAAATCCTAGTACTGATGTCCATATCTGGCACCCTCCAGGCACTAGATATAAATTTGAGAATGTAAATAATGCTTCCTTAAAAAAAAATCAAATTTTACCATGAAACCTCATTATCAGTAATATTCAGAGCTTTTTTTTTTTTTCCTAGCCAAGTTTTGATTTCAGAGTTGTGAGCAGGACACAACTTGGAAATGTGGCTATCTGGGCACATACTAGATAACTTCCTGATGAAGGAACAGTAAAGGAAATCTGAATTTGGTATAATAAAAAATTGGCAAAGAAATGCAGACTTTCCCAAATCTGCAAACTGTTTCAATAAAGGCAGATTATTGAAAGTAAGCCCCAAATGAGCCAATTCTTTTACAAGTCCTAGGAGATAGCATCTGGAGTACTGTGTGCAGTTCTCGGCTCCCCACCATAAGAGAAACACTGACATACTGGAGAGTCCAATATAGGGTCACAGAGATGATGAAGCACCTCCTGTGTAAAAAAAGACTGAGACAGCCTTGGACTGACTGATCAGCCTAGGAAAAGAGAAGGCTTAGGGCTGTCTCATCAGTGAGACACTGCAGGCTCCATCTGAACATGCGTAACACCTCTTTACTCTGGAGAGCGACTGAGCACTGGCACAAGTTTCACTGAGGCTGTGGAGCCTCTCTCCTTGGATTATCCCAAAAGCCATGGTCCTTGGCAATTAGCTAGTCCTGTTATAGTAGGAAAGCTAGACCAGATGACCTCAGAATTCCCTTCCAACTTCAGCCACTGTGATTCTGCAGTTGATTATCACATAATGCTAAACACAAAGCCTTTTGAAGCCTTTTTCCTGTGAAAGAAGCAAGTGGAACTCAAGTAGGATTTCCGGGTACTTCAAGATGTACCCTTGAGACACAAAGTATCCCTGTGAGTATTTACAGTTCTCCACTGAACAACAGATACATCCGAGTACTCAAAAAAAAATCATTTCTGTCTGCACTTCAAGAACTTTTTTCTTGATTTTTTCTTAATTCTTACATTGCCAAGAATTACAAAAATGACTCTGTAACTAGTACTTGGGATTTAAAATTTCACAGAGAACAAAAAACAGTAAGCGTGATGCTAACAGCTTCTTATAGCCACAGGGGGGGAAAAAAAAAGGGCAGTAAAAATCCCCACCCTCATGGTGACATCTCTCCTGATTTATGAAGAAAGTATTTCAATTCAGACAGACAGAACAGTACTTAGCAAGGCACATAATTCTGAAAAGAAGCCTATAATATTTTCTTTAGCTTGCTTTTGAAATACGATCATGGGGCAGGAAGAAAACTAGCCACTACAACTTAAAATGGAAACCAGTGTTCAATAGCCATGTCAGGTTGCTGGTACAAAATTCTCTGTAGCAGCTTTATATATATATCTATCAGGTTTCTTAGTAATTTATGTGAATTAAAGAGTCGTGCTGATAGTGGAACAGCAGAACTTTCCACAACTTTTAGTAAAAGGAACATAATTTGTAAAACAAGAACAACATTATCAGACATGGCAAAAAGAAGATACAAGTTCATCTCATTTTTCTGTCTTTCAATTCTGATGGTACATCTCAATTACATGGTATATATCAATTATAGCTGTAACTATAGCTAATAACTGTACCAAGAACATGCCCCAATAATCTTTCTGGCCATCCATAATTCAGTCCTGGCTAACAGGATTAATTTATTATTTACTGACAGTGGGCACAAAAGCCAATTTGTCCTTCAGCAATCAGAACTGACAATGAATCAATCCTCCATGCAAAGTTTATCTGTAAAGACTCAAGGCATGCAATAGCAAATCGCACAGCAATAGTACATACAGAATTGTTTCAAAAAAACCAGGTGACTGCAAAAAAATGCCAAATTAAGACAATTCTTGCAAAAGTCCTAGGAGATAGCATCTGCTGTGCAGTTTTGGGCTACTATCACAAAAGAAATACTGACATAATGGACAATCCAATAAAGACTTACTTTACTTATGGTCAAAACACCATTAATAAGCTGAGTATTTAATTTGTTGCTCATTCTACATCAGATTAACATTTTTGTGTTTTTCCAGTGTTTTCTCCATACCAGTTTCTTCTCTGAAATGCATTTCCCACTTAACGGCATGTTTAGGATACATAAAAAACAAGATTAAGAGAAAGCTATGTCTGAACTGCTGAAGTTTCACACAGTAATTACTTGAAACAGTCCTAAGAATTTGATTATTAGATACCATTTTCTCATTTTGAACACTGGAATATCACTTCGCTGTACATGAATTTAAAATGCACAAAAAATTAGAAAAATGTAAAAATATTAGCATCATATTTAGCACTGCAGGACTAAATAGCATTAAAAAAAGAAGGTAATTGTTTTAATAAGACTACGTTTCTTATTTTCAAGCTCTACTGCTCATACAAAATGGACAGTAAAATCCATGTATCGCAACTGTAGCACCTCCTTTTCTAATTGGGTCGCAGGTTTAAGAACCAAGGCAGCACACAGCCATCTCAAAGTTCTTCAGATTGAATTTTATTAGTATTTGCTACTGCTTGCAGTACTTGCTGCATCCAAAAAACCTTTGAAATATGAATAGGTCTTGCAATAATTTTTTGCAGGAATTAATCAAAGCACTTTAAATCCTCCAAACTCACAAGGATGTTAGCAAGTATTTATTTTTGTATCACATCATCGTATTTTTTCTGAAAGGGAATCTTTCTGAAAGGGAATCAATCCAAAACCATCAACCAAATGTCAATATGGCAAGAAACCTCAGCTATACCTACTTCTCTATTAAAAAAAAAAAAATCCAGTTTTTGGAAAAAAGTATTAATTTCACCTTAAAAATCTCAATTTATGGTCTCAGTTTCCAACTCAACTTTGTCAGTGATATGTGTGATAGAAAATGGAAAAAAAATGAGCTATTTCTGCAGATGTTCCCTGCAATTACTATATACTATGACAGCAAACATTTCAAGCCCTCTTAAAACTGAAAATTGAAAGAGTTTTGCAACAATCAGTACTGGTATCCAAAAAAATCTTCCAAAATGCCTACCAGATCTGAGTTAAAGTGTCCACATATTGCCATCTGCACAATATAGAAAGTGTCATTTCAGGTGATGGTGTTAAAAGCTTTATCTGGACCTTCACATAGTCCCCTCTTTCATATGCAAACAAAACATTTTTTTTTAATAAAAATCACAGAATTATAGATATAGAAAGAGAACTCATTTTCCTATATACAAAGCTGAAACACATTAAACTTTGCACGTGTACCATTAGAATGTATTCATTATTGTAAAGAAATTTCTTTACAATAAGTAAAGTGTCCTAAAATGTGCTGAAATTGACATACTTAAAATGATGCCAGGGCAAGAGTGAAGAGGTAAAATCAAGACAAGATGTTCAGGTATAGGCACATCTGGAAAAGATATTTTTTTCCATTTTAGAAATAATTCTGCTCTTCTTGCTTTGAAGGGCTCTGAAGAGAATCTGGCTCAAAACTGCCTCACAGCAAGGTCTACTCTACACATAGCTTGCATATTCAGTGTGTATTCACTAATGATTTTGCCATTTAGGCATGTGAAACTAACAGTAGAGGACCTCAGTGAAGACAGAGTAATAAGGACATTCATTACAAGTAAAAAAAACAAAATCACATTCTTTCCACTTAAAGATTTTTCCCCTCTATTAAACTACACATATATAGATGCACACAGGTATGCAAACACAAATATGAAACAACATATGTAAGTGGATGAGCTATCACTTGAGCACTGAAAATTGAAATATTTTCTTTGTGTGAATGGATGTTATATTGACAGTATTTGTTGACAAAGCATCAAAAGAACATCCAAACATATTTTATACCAATAAAAATATGACTCATACTGCTATAACTGATGTCCCAATAGGCACAAGGACAAGGCAGCATTTGAAATCTGTTCCTAGTGAGAGGACTACTGGTATAGTAACTGGATCTCTATTGCAGTAACACATACTCATACCTGGGTGCCTTCACAGTTGTTGCTTGTCATCACAATACTGAACAGCATTACTAGAAGATGAAGTATCTGGTCAGCACACCATACTGCTAAAAATTTCAGTGTGTAATGCAGTTTTACGTGTTCTCAGTTCATACCACAATTTTCTCTCTACATTGCTTCAGGCTCGCTGTACTGCTAAAAATTTGAAGCCCCAATGAATATCCTTCATCCATTTTAGAAACTACACAACAAATCCACAAAAACCTACCTACCTACTCACCTGGTCAGTACAACCAAATCATCATGTTAACAACAGAATGTTCTTCAATATACTCACACTGGTACTAGTGAAAAAAAACAAAAAACCAAAAAAACAACAAACCCAGAACTATCCTTAACAACAGTCTAGGACTCTGAGTCATGGCTGCTCATGACTTAGAGAGATGCCCTCTTTCCTTGGTAAAGAACTGGCTGAATGGCCTGGCCTAGAGAATTCTGGTCAATGGAGTTATATCTGGCTGGTGTCTGCAAGAAAGCAGTGCTCCACAGGACTCAATATGGGGGCCAGGCCTGAGTAACATCTTTATTAACAAACTAAGGCAATCAAGGCAAAGGCAATCAAGGGACTCCTCAGTTAGTCTGACACCAAGTTGGGCAGAAGCTGACCTCCTGGAGAGTAAGAAGGCTCTGCAGATGTATCTGGACAGGATGTACCAATGTGCTGAGGTTGAAGGCCAAATGGCAGGTCCAGCCACTGGATCACAACAACCCCATGGAGTGCTGAGCCTGGGGCAGTGTCTGGAAAGTGCCCAGCAAAAAGGACCTGGGGCTGCTGGCTGACAGCCAGTGAACATGAGCCTGGTGTGAAGGCCACACCTTGAGTCCTGTGTCCAGTTCTGGGCCCCTCATGAGAAGGACACTAAGGCGCTGGAACATGGTGGGTCTGGAGCATGAATCTTATGAGAAGCAGCTACCTGAAGGAGCTGCAACTGTCAAACCTGGAGGAAAAGAGACTCAGGAGACCTTGGCCCTCTTGACAGCTACCCGAAAAAAAGCCTGCAGCAAGCTGGGATCTGATCTGTTTTCCAAGTAATAGGACACAAAGAATTGACCTCAGTTTGCACCACAGATGGTTTAAATCAGGTATTGGGAAATTTTTCTTCACCGAAATGATCACCAAGCATTGGAACAGGCCTCCAAGGGAAGCAGTTGAGTCACCTTCTCTGGAGGTAATAAAGAAGATGTATAGACACAGGTTAGTCATTCAGTGCCAGACTTGACAGTACAAGGTCAACAGCTGGACTTGATGATCTTATGGGCCTTTTTCAACCTAAATGATTCTATTATCCTTTTCAAAGCTCATCCTATTTACCCTATGTGCTACATACTAGAGATTACTGGATTTAAATATACACATCATTTAGTTTTTATTAACAGCTTGTATAAATTAGCAAGAGTTGCTTTAAAAAGCTTACGGAAAAAAATGTTCTTCTCTAGAGCTGGGATTTGAGAACACCTTTTACCCTTAGCAGCTTGCAAAACTTCGTTTTTTACATGTGTCACACTCAATATAGACACTGTAAACACACTACCTACTGCAGCAGTGGTTGGTTCCTCTACCTCTACAAAACACACATTAGGAGGCTGTAATCAAACAGGTGTAATGGGTAAAGAACTCACTCCTCAATGTAAGTGATAAATTATATGAAAAAACCAAGAAAGATTGGCATTTTCTGCTCAATTAACCAAAATAAGGAATAAATGAGAAAACACTGCAGGTTCTCAGCTTCAAAAAACAGCTTCTACTTGTGCAGATCTTTTCATTTATTTATTCAGAAAATAAGATTAGTCTCACACAAAGTCAAAGGAAGGTCAATAAAAAACAAACTACATGATACACATTAAATGATATGCAAAGGAACATGAGCCTAGCTCCCCCAAACACACTCAAAGAAGCAGTTTGCTGACTCACTTCTTAAACCTTATCTCACACCTTTCATAAGCAGGAAAAAAAAAAGGCATTAAGAACTTAAATCATGTAAGAAATTCGGTGATATGTGCCCTTTTTTAAAACATTCTCAAGCCCTGCCTAATGTTGAACAAAACAACAGACACACATAAATATTCACCTGTAGAAAGCAGAGCCAAAGAATACAAACATTATACTAGGTCTCTGTATTTGAACTTGAGAAAAAGTGCTCTGGCTGCTCTCTGATAGAATAAGGAAATTAAATAAAGAGAAAAAAAGTATCACATATGATCTCTAATCTACCCTCAGTAGAGCTTCACATACAAAATGACTAAATCCCTATTGGTCTTAACAGGTCCTTTGTGCCCACATCTAAATGTTTTTCCCAAAGCCATACTCATCCACTTGGAACTTACACATCTTCTTGAGTTCCTTCCAGAACACAATTTGAAATTAATTTTCTAGAATTTTCTTGTCTTTTATGTCTCCCATCTCTTCATTTCCCATCTTGCCTTATATTCAGTTCTGCTGTTTTCCCAAGACACAAACACAGAAGACAGATCAAAACTGTCCTCCCCCAGTACTTGCTAACAAAATAGTCTTACATCTTTTTGCAAGAGAAAAATTTCCAAGAATCAAATTTCGAAAATGCAGCTCATCAAAAATACTCCTCACATCACAAATGTTATTTAAAGAATAGTCCCAACACAGGTTTTCGAAAGAACCTGACTAAGGAAAAGTCCTAGATTTTTATCTAGAAAGTAATCTCTTAAAACTTTCAAGAAGACTGCCAGACAAAGCATCTGCTCAGCAGCACCAAAAACTGTGCCATGAATGTTCTCATCCCTTCTCACACAATTTACTATTACTGCAGTGTGAGAAAAAAAAATTAGAAATTGGCCACTTCTGTCAGAAATTAACAAAGCTGGCAAAGACAGACCATAAGGCTAAGATAAGAGGTTCTGAAAAGAGAATGGAGTTGACTTAATGCAACTTCTGAGTTTTTCTAAGACAGAGGTGTTCACAGATTTTGCAAAAGGAACAAAACTCAAGACTGATAAGATGAAAGAGCTACTTTCAGAAAGTAAGCAAAGCACAGCCTATGTAGTGGTGCTCACATGAAAGACTGGGCATTTTTGTAGTATCTGAGGTAGTAGTGGCAAATACAAAACCAGCAAAAATATTGAAAATAAGCAAAAAGATTAAAAATTCTGAGACAGCAAACCTGGAATGCATTTACTGAGAACCAGGAACTGCAGATACTAAACAAACAATGTCCCTATTTTCCTAAAAGGAGAAAAGCAAAGGAATCAGTCTTTCTACCGCTACAATGCCAACAGAAGACACTATGCAAGTCAGATCTATGCTGCTTACCTACTTTTCTACCAGTGCGATCCTGTAGACAAACTGGCTGGAAGGCAAACAGCAAAATACTAAAGGGCTTCCTTTCTCTCTTTACCCTTCCCACTGCTCTTCAAGAGCTGCTGTTGTTAGCATTCACTGCTATTAAAGGCCAAATCCAGCACCAGTTTTCTATGTTCTGTCAAATACACATCAGTAGAGGGCACCAAAAGGCAAAACAAGTTTCCCTATCTTTAAAGAGCTTAATAAAGAGGAACCTATCTGCTCCCATGAGAAGGTGAAGAGTAAAAAAAAAATGAAAACCATCCTGTTAAATCACAGACCTCCTCAACTTCTGCCCACAGCAGAACTGAAATATTCTGTATTAGATTATTTAACTTGATATAAATTCTTATATAGAGAAGGAAACCGCAAGTTCTATTTCCATATGAACTGATTAAGTCAAGCCTGTATCTTCCACAAGTTTTAAGAATCATTCCTCCACAGTCAAAACACTTTCTGACTAAAAATAGGAAATAAGAAGTTCTGTATCTTTCCTCTACCCATATTTTCATATTTCCATTCCTTCTGAGGCAAGGGGAGCTGGGGCTAGTAAAGCTACACAGAAGGACTTCATGAGAACTTTGTAACTCAAAGACCTGCTCTGTATAAATTCTCATCAGATGCCCAGCAACTCAGCCCATGCTGCCTCTACAAACAGCTTGTGTGACAGCTTTGACTTATGACAAGACTACAGTTTCACAGTACAAGACTACAAATCACTAGCAGCTGGGTCTGAAGAAGTAACTTCCTCCCTAACCACACAACTTTTATATTTTAGCAAGACCTTGTAAAAAATCATTACAACCCTTAAAGGCTTTCTTAGCAAAGAGCTGAAAAAGTAATTTGACTTCACCAACAGTACACTTTAAATCATAAAAGTTATCTCTTATTATAATGTCAATAAGCCATATAAAAAAAACATATTTAGATAAGCTGACACATAAACTTGACAAATCACAACAGTAATTGATTCAATTAATATCAGCTTTTGAGACAAATCCTCATATTTCAGAAAAAGACAAGACAGTTATGTACTGTGACGTCCACACCACGGCAGGTACAAAGGACTGATCAACATGAATTCAATATTTATTATACTGAAAAACCCCACAAAGTGAACCAGAGGAGAATCAAATTAAATTTAACCTACTCTGTAAGTCCATGAGTTAAAAAAGTAACAAATAATGAAATATCTACTTTTTAAGACCCTTTTACATACAACTAGTAGTATAACTCCTAGTAACAACTCTCTGAAAACTTTATTTACCTGTTATTCTATGAATGCATACACATAATTTCTTGCCAGAGATGTGCTGATAAAGGAAGACCAAAAACATTATGAACTATACATAGCCACGAAACCTGCCACAGAACCTGTTTGCTCTTCCACATTGTACTTAATCACCTAATGACTGCACTCTCCTTTCTCTCACTGCACTTATATTAGCATCCAAATGGAGTTCTTCCCTCTCTCAGAACAGTGAGTCTCTAATAGCACAGCTGCACTACTCCCTTGAACATAAGAAAGGTAATGTAATATAATGATACAAAGTAGTAAAGGAGTTTGTGGGGTCAGCAGATAGCAGGAAGCCCGAGATGTAGATAAATACCATAAATCTGGCAAATGAAATCAAAGCAGTTGCTTCAGTGAATGACATTTAGGAACAAGCACATCATCAGCAACACCAAATCAAATTGAATGTAATTGTATTCAGTACTTGAATAAGGCAGAGTTGTGCTAATCCTATTCATCTTAACATTCTAGTTGCCCCACTCTGCATGAGAAGAGCTTATCAAAAAGTGCACATCTGCTTCAAATACTACCTTCAAAAATCTCTTTCAAAATACAAATGCTATACGTTCATAAACATTGTTAAAACTTCCAGTTCAATGAACTGCTTTGTAATAACCAAGCTATCTGCTCTAAACAGTTAAAATTTGAAATAGATTTCCTCAGTTAACACCTTAATGCATAGTTAGTTCAAAAATACACTTTTTAATGAAACCAGATGCAACTTTACAGTTCAAGCATAAAAAACCAGAAATCCCCTCTGTGTTTTTTAGGAACAGGAATTAGCTCACGTTTACTGAAAAATACTGAATGCCCTAACATGTATGTTTGCTAAATCAGTGTTTCCTGAGTTGTTATTTTGACTAATTCAAGGGGATTACAGATACCTAGAGACTTCATTTTACCATACGGATGGGAGGACGTTCAGCGCTTCTGAAACACTTGCTACCGCCCTGCACATTAATCTGCCTGTTTTGAGGACAGCACGCAGCAATTCAGTCCTGGAAAATCTGTTAATTTTTAGCTTCCAGTTGTACTTTTTCCCAAAGCAGATAAGGAACTTTAACAAGATCAGACAATTACATCCCTTCCCCAGCTCTCGCGGGTCGCCCACCTGGAAGGAGCTCGGGCTCCCCGTCAGCCCAGGCCACACGGCCTCCACCTGTAAGGAGGGCGGCCCGCCGCTGCCGGGAGATCGCCCTTTCCCCACGCCGGAAGAAAAGCCGCGGGCACCAGGCGGCGCCGCCGCCGAGACCCCGCCCCGCGCGAGCCGCCGCTCCCCGCGCCGGTACCTGCGGCCCCGCCGCCTCCGCCGCGGCTCCCGCGGGGGCCGCCCCGCCTCCACCTCGGGGCCGCCGCGGCCGCCCCGGGCCGGGCCCGACCCTTCCGCCAGCGCTTCCGGGAGCGCGGTCTCCGCCCCCGCACGGTGACGCCACTCCCCGCTGGCCAGTGACGTCACACCACGGCCAGCGCGGGGCGCCCTTTGTCTGCGTCTGGCGGCGGCCGCGCGCCCAACGCGCCTGCGCGCTGCGGTGACGGCGCGGCCGCCCCGGCCCCCTTTTAGTTTCGGTTTCACAGGATCACGGAGTTGAGTGCGTCGGGAGAGACCTCCGAGATTGCGGGGGTGTACCTGGGGTCGATCTTCATCTTGTCAACCACACCGTGGCGCCGCGTGCCACGTCCAGTCTTTCTTTCCTTAAACACCTTCCGCGACGGCGACTCCAGCGCCTCCCTGGGCAGCCCGTTCCAGTGTCTGACCACCCGCGGAAGAAATACTCCTTCCTCATGTCCAGCCCGAACCCCCCCGGTGCAGCTTGAGGCCGCGTCCTCTGGCTTTGTCGACTGAGGAAACCGACCCCCACCTGGCTCTAACTCCCTTTCCAGAGTCAGTGGAGAAACAGGATCAGTCTTCTGCTGACGGTGCCAACACGGGTACGGGGCTCAGGATGCAGCCCTGATCAGCAAAGGGAACAAAGGGAGCAAACGGAGCCTCAGACAACTGATTTTCTCGAGCTGTTTCCCTCAAATAAGATATTGCCGGCTTATTTCTTACCTTTCAAGCCTCCCTCACTCTACACCTCAGCCTAATTAAAGTTTTTACCAGCTCTGATCCAGGAAAACAAACCATCTGCTGTAGGTATAAAGAATGAACGTTCTAAAGGAGATGACTCACTAGGCATGAAAGTGGTTGAAACTTAGTAAATGACATCCTTGCAGCTGCCAGAGGTGAAATGAAAACGGCATAAAAAGCTGTTCAGTAAACACAGACAGAATGATCTGGGATTTTAGAGTATGTGGGGATTTGACACCAAGAGGAATGAATCTGACTTGTCCTATTTGGACAAGAAAAATTTCCAGTTTTGAAATTGGAGGGGGTAAAAGAAATTCCCCCAAATATTCCCCCCCCTTTTTAAAATTACTGCCTCTAACACATTCACCACAAGAGGTGCATGTAGTCCTATATAATACATCGTATCAATAAATGTGATGGGTCCTTCAGATACCTGAATTAGTAAATAATTTTTTGTTCACCTGTGTGTGAACTTCATGGGCTTTTCCTACTAGACACTACACCATCCAAAGTGGTGCAGAAAGCTGATCATTTTTAGGATTAGAACTTAAAAATACTTCTCTTCTTGTGAAGAAGTATCTTTTTAATGAGTTGATGGACCTCTGTGTGACAGACCCAATTACTTGTATCTATGACAGTGTCATTGCGACAGGCAAATGAGACTAAGTTCATAGAAGCACAGAATTGTTAGGGTTGGAAGATACCTCTGGAGATCATCCCAACCAATTCCCTTGTCAAGGCAGGGTGATCTTGAGCAGGTGATACAAAATATGTCTGGAAGATGTACTAAATATAGCTGGGAAATTTAAAGGTTATAAATAGTAAAATAAATTATGTAGCTATGTATTTCAGGCGTAAGTACCAAAAAAAAAAAAAAAAAAAAAAAAAAAAAAAAAAAAAAAGGAAATAAGCTACAAAGGAGAAAAGTGAAGCATAACTACCAGCCCCTCAGTAGTAGTGAAAAAAAAAAAATCAATTCTACTGAATTGCCCCACAATGATTTGTTGTTGTTGTTACTACTAGGTGATCAATTTAATTTTTAACTGCATAGAATGATAATTTGATGAGAGCTGTGAAAAGAGATGTCGCAAGAGTAGTTAAGGGTTGCATATTTGGACTTCTTTTCAAGATGAGTGAACATTCTTTAATGGAAGCATACCACTAGTGAAACAGCCACCCCAAGGAACGAAAATAGTATTTTTAAAGCTAAATAAACTTGGTATGATTGAAAGGCTCTGCAGGATGATACACTTGCATTTACCTCTAAAACTAGTAGGAATCCACTGCTTGCGCATTAAATTAATATACCAAGGAATAACAGTTCCTTCTTACAAAAACCCTTCTCTAAATGCTGTGCTGAATACAGAAATTTATTCCATTCTTTTGTTTAATGTTTATACTTTAAAGCGAAAATCAAAGAAATTACAAACATGCAAAAACGGTGCCCTGACTCACACACTGAGGTTTAAAAGTTCCCATCACCAAAGCAACAATTATTTTTAAATAAATCTCAGTTCAAATCGCTTTGCTACAACAAATAAAATGGGAAATTATTTCATACCTATGCTATATTAGATTTCTCTAACAAGAAAGCACTGCTTTTGGTGCTACAAAATTGGACAAGTTCTTAGTACTACAAATAATTCTCTCAATAATGACACATCTCTCTTAATGCAATGAGTCTATACATGAAAAATCTTGGACTTTGGTTTCCTGCTGAAGTCACTGAACATGAATTCAAGATTCTCATGTGCCAAGTCAACAAAATCAAGTAATTGGAGTGGAAGCCTGGGAATTGTTTTCATTAAGATTGCAACATTCCTTTAGCATGTGTGGTGTGAACTTTTCTCATGCTGTTATCCAGAAAATGACAACTGGGCTTGTGGAGAAACTACTGTAGAAATATATGTAGATTGCCAGTCAAATACTAACCTTTACATTTCTTCTAAAATGCAAAAAACTGATTATGCGCAATCAGTAAAAAAGTAGTAAATTATTTTGCTGAAATAAGTCTATTGACTAATCAAAGATATGTCAAATTATTTTAGATGCATGCTTTTCATAAAGTTTCTAGAACGAATACAAAAAGATCCAACAATTAATAAACCTGTAGATAAATCAATTAAATCCTGCATTTAATATCACTGAAATTATATTCATAGCAAAATGAACAGGTGGTATCTCAGTAATTGCAAAATAAATCAGAACTTGATTTTCAAAGTAATTCAGAGTGGAAACTGTGACCAAAACCAACACAAGAATGTAGGCATATGTGAATACAAGCAAGGAGTCATATGGGATTTCCCATGTACTCTAGTGCAGGTTATTTTTAGGAAGCATTACTTATGATTTTTAAAAATATATATCCATATACACAAACCCTTTGGAGGAAAAAAAAAAAAAAACCCCAAACCAAACCAAACAAAACAAAAATAAACAAAAACAAAAACAAACAAACAAAAACCACACACACACACACACACACAAAAAAAAGAAAACAAAAACAAAACAACAACAAAAAAACAATTAGTGGGCATCCAGAAGATGGTGGCCAAAAGCTCAGTTCCAACGGACATCAGTGACAAGTTGTGTACCATAGACATCTGTATCAGGACCAGTGTTACTCAATACCTTCATTAGTGACATGGAAGAAGGAATTGAGTGCACCCTCACCAAAACTGCAGATGACACCAAGCTGAGTGATGTGGTTGACACTCCTGAAGGAAAGGATACCATCCAGAGGGGTCTGTGCAAGAGGACTGTTCACTGTTTTTCCAAGCAAGTGGTTATTTTAATCAAGGAATGAACTAGAATATCCTATAACATCCAAGTCAGACAGCTTCACATATTCTTACAGAAAAATCAAAACCCTTACCAAATAAACCTGACACCCGAGGAAAAAACATGCGTTGTAAACAGACCCAAAGCTACATTCTTTCTGCTTTTTATACTAGTTCAACACTTCAGTAGAATTTACAGTTGGAAGTTCTTTCTCAATTGGTGCAGAATCAATCCCAACAAGAAAGTTGTTTTCTTCCACCATCTCTAACTATGCAAAAGATAACATTTGGCCCAATTCCTCTATTATGGAGGCAGATGGTGTACCAAACAACCACTCTTCTCAAATTTATACCAGGTAAGCTACCCCTTCCTACTCCACTGCCCCCAAACCAGTGAAGCAACTAACAAATGGATTTTCCAACAAGATTTAAACCAGTTTTAATTGCCTTGATATGAAATAAAACTAAGGGAAGAAAATCAGCATAACACAAGAAATGGTCTTCCATGTAATGACTTACAAAAGGAAAATGGTTAGGCTGGTGCACTAGGATGGCTCTTAAATGAAATTTCCCCCACCCATTCCTCACCCAAGAATCTTCCACTGCAGACTGACTACACAAGGCCCAAAAAACAAAGCAGTGAATACTGTCGAACACAGCTAACCAGATAATCAAGTGGAAACTTAAAATAATGGTGGCCATGTTCTGGATAGCACATTTGATCCCTATCTGTATGATGAACCAATAACTAAATCTAGGGTGGTACCTAAAAATAAAATTAAACTAAAAAATAACCTCAACAAAAAACCCTACCCCTAAAAAAAAAAAAACAAGGACAAGAAAACTAATATACACACACACAAAAAAAACCCCAAACAAAATAACAAACAAACAACACCCCCAAAACCTATAAACCCCACAAAACAAAACAAAGAAGAGAACAAAAACATCCCTACAAAACTGGAGGAAGGAGAGTGAGAAACGAAAAAAAAAAGATAGTAAAGCAGTAAAGGAAACTCTTTATGAAAACAACTCTAGCTCTAGGATAAGTTGGAACACCTATAAAATTAACTTACTCCAGAATTTCAAAGCATGATTAGTGCACTTATTAAGGCAGTGCCATGCAGATTGCATTTCACCTCCCAAGAAAAATTATTTAGAATTTGACCAATATCTGCCCCTTTCCAGACATGTCTAGCCAAAAATTAGTTTACTATGACATGTCATATCTGCATACAATGCAAGACACATTACATGATGAACTGAAGTTAATCAATTTGCAGTATTTTCAGACAGAGAAGTTTAAGGTAAAACCATCAACAGCCAGTCTCACAAGCAGTTCAGTGTCAAAGCTACTCCATTCTGTATGCCACAATTACAGTAGTGATCCAAGTATCACTGACCATTTAATAACCAGTACTCTAGTAACCCCAAGCAAACTAATCTGCAAATGTGCCAAAAGGTTAGGGAAATGCAAGCACATGACTAGACAGGTTGTTATTTTGAGGTTGCACCACTGAACAAAACGTTCCAATCTATAAAAGCTTCAATTCCCAATTCCAAAACAGGAAAATACAGCTACTGTGAAGAAAGGGAAAGGAAAAAAAAAAAGTGTCAAGCTTTGAGCACTTAGCTGGGCTCTAAAGTCAGAAGAAGCAAGACACCCCTTATCTAGAAATTGGCAAAACCATTGCTGTTATTCATTAAACTGAGGGTGTCAATATGGCAAATCACGAATGCTTAGAACAGCAAAGGAATCCAAGCAAAATTAAAAGTACAATACTAAAGACAAATTTCTCATTAACTGTCTTAAAGATTGTCTGGAGAAAAATATGATCTTATTATGCAAGAGACAGTTCAAAGAGTAACTCTGAAAACTGACTGCTACATCTGCAAAACAATACATCTTTGTGTTGTAAAAGCTATGTATAAAAACCCTGCAATGCATATGCATCTTGTGAATGAAACATTCACATAAATCTCACCTTGTCACTGTCATCAGTACAAATGTGATCTTGATGGATTGAGTGGCATTGAAACGATGTACCAATACTACCTGGAAAACAAGGAGGGAAGGGAGAAAAAATAATTCTGTGAACACTAAAAATAAATTTAGCAAACTTTCTTTTCTCCAAGATTTAGTTGCCAAACAGCTAGGTTTGATAACAAAATAAGCATCAGAGACACATTTTACAAGTGTGCCAATGTCTTCACATGTATTGTTTTTTTAAAGATTTTTTAAACAGAATAAAATTATAGCTAGTGCATCAATCTAAAACAAGTGCAGTAAAGTACATATGCACATATAAAAATAAGGAGAAGCTACACAATTCAAGTTTATATACTGTACTACAGAACATTTTCAGCACCTTGGGTAACCGCAAACCAGCAGTCTCATTCCAGCAAAACATTAAGAATAAAAGAGGAAAATTCCAAGGTCCAAGTTTTAATTGTATCCAGTTTTCTTGTAATGGAATTTCTGCCTGCTTAATGTTTCTATACAAGTTTCTTTATACCTAAGAACAAAAGGGACAAAACACCTCTACAAAGGCTTACCCCAGCCCTGAGACTTCTGTCCAAGGAATATATGAAAATATTTTACAAAGCTTCTTTCTGACTTATCACTTCAGAAAAAGTATTTTGGTATAGGAGTCATTGTACTGGCTTGAACAGCAGTAGAGTATGATCATACTGTATATTTTTTGTAGGAAGGGAAGGCAAAGAAGAAATCACTATATAGTTGAAATTTCAAGGTGAAAAGAGAAAAAAGAACCAGTTTTAAACAGTTCAAAATATGCACTGCTCTCCTCCTACTTGATTTAGACTCATGCAAACCACAAGTGTGCCACTACAAACACTCCACAAGTTTTCTTGAAACTGGAATCCGTTCAAGCTTAAAAGCAAGCTACAAAGCCCGGGAGACACAGCATTGAAGGTAAGGTTTGATATCTTTCTGCCCATTACCCCAGAGGCAGAACTGATGTAAAATACCACCTCTTAAATTTGTCTAAAATAAGAAAATAGGCAACAAGGAATAGTTAAGTTCAGCCAAATTACAACAAATACTTTTAAATTTGTTTCAGGCATCTACGCATGTAGATAGTGAAAGGAATTTCCAGAGCTGAAATTCCTAAGACTTACTCCCTAACAAATTGAAACTCATAAATGTAGACCTTACATTACAGGCTACATTAGATGCTTTACAGATAAGCGTTTCACGAACCATGATTGCATGCACCATCACAATGTTAAGCTGACTTTTTTCTAGCTATAACAGATGCCAGCAGTAGCAACATGGCTCAAATATAGAAGAGCTTCCAGATAGTAAGCGCAACATAAGACACCTGGGCAGCTCATCAGTTTTCATGATGCTATACTTTCAATTGTAACAATATCCATATTATCTGCATATTTCAGTCAAACTCAACTGTTCCACACACAACTAAGTGCAGTTAGCAGAGAATATGGCAATGTTTTCCTTTAAATTCTTTTCTTTTTTTCTTAACAGGATTATTCATGGCCTTTATGACATAATTGTTTCATTTGCAGTCAACTAGTACCCTCCAGTACAATAGCAAGATATAAGACAAAATCCCTAACTGTGAGAAGTGAAGGCATTACACACATCTTGGCCGCTTTGCACCAGTGAGCTGGCTGACCTCACCAACAGCCTCACCAAAACCTGCCTTCGGAAAAGGGTCTACATCCAAGACAGCACTGATAATGCAGTACCTTGAATGGGGCCAGCAGAAGTAACAGATCTGAAGACACTGACACAGCAGACTACCAGCTAAAGGCTCTGCTTCATGACAGTGCAATCTAGAGTTACATGGTCAGGAAATCCTGTCAGACTTTCGTGATCTTAAAAACATTTTATATATATATATGCATATAAAATATAAAAGCAGTTTTTAATAGCTGAGTTATTATGTTTTTAAAGCATTTTCTTTCTGACACATTGCACTGAGACAAGTCTGAAGGTAGGTTAATCACCTTGCACCCACCTGCAATCTCAAAAGATGACCTCAGCAGTTCTCTAGTCCATGTCAAGGACTTTTCAGTTGTTGTTTAACCGTTAAAGATGCCAGAGGACTGACAGGAACAAAAGCCAATTTGCATTGCATTGACTGCAGGGAGTAGATACAAACTCAGTTAAACTACCTTCATATCCTCAGATTTACAGGGAGTTTCAGACCAACTCAAGAACTAGCTGCTCTCCAAGATCAGCATATCCTAGGGCTACTACAATCAAAGCTTTAATTCTGACTGAAGAATTAACTCTGCAAAGATGACTGAGAGTGGGGAAAGTGCCATCAAGGCTCCTACATAAGGGGCAGAACGTGGCACACAAGCCACTGCCCTCAGCACCTTCCCAAATACACTTCCTTGCTACTGTGTTCAGGTGATGCAACTAATGCGCATCGTTTTCTCAAGCCTAATCCCAGTTTGAACTTCTTCTCTCCCACAATCCAAAGTAATTTCCATACTGTGCAAGTAACAGGGCACTTTGTAACTGACAACACTTAGTTTGTTTTCTCAGACTCATAGCTTCTAATACCTAGGTGACGAAAGAGCAGCCTCAATTTATGCTGAGATACCACCAAAACACAGCAGACATACATAAAACATCAGATCAGGCATCCTTCCACCCTTACCGGTATCAGACAGGGTAGAGAGTAATGCCCTTCAACTAATGTATAAATAAATATGTATATATTATTGTATATTATAAATATATGTATATATTTATAACCTCTTTAAACACCGTTAAAATTCTTTTGCACACTCTTCTTCAAACAAAGTGAGATACCCAGCATAGTATTATGACTTGCCCTCCAGGAAAAACATCTGTTCTTTTGAAACAGGCAAGAAAGAAAGAATGCTGCACTCCCCAGCTTTCGCAGGAAAGGGATTGTTTTTCTTCTAAACCCAGACATTAAACTGAATAGCAAAATGAAATCTTCAGAATTTCATGTGTTCTGTCAAACTTCTACATTGCAATAAAAAGAGAATCAGTATCAGGTTTGAAAGGCCTGCTTCATGCTTGCCAGTTTTAAGTCCAAACACACACAATGCTAGTCCAAGCGAAAAAGATGTGTGAATTCAAACCGTTTAATTCAGTAACTTCAGAGCTACTGGAAGTATCTCACTGCTTAAATGAATGATGCTGACTAATATATTCACTGACTCTCCAGCACCAGTTTCATTAGGAAATCATTTGTGTATGACACCTGTACTATTAATTTATCTGGAGTTAAGCTGTTGAGTCTTACTGACTTGCATGAATCAGACAAGTTCTGGGCTAAGTGCTGATTTGCAGACTAGAGTTTGTAAAGTAGGAAATGCATGGAAACTAAGTCTGAATCGGATCAAGTTTAGACTCTTAATTAACTCTTTCCTTTCCAAATTTGTGAGTTGAATGGAGTACATATACGTTTCTGGTGAGATACAGCCATGGATGGCTAGTCTACTTGAAAAGATACAAGGATGGGAGATTGAGTTATCTGTGATCTAGGAGCCTCAAGGTCCAACAAAATAATGCAAACCATTACTGTAGATTATTATCCTGTGCTAGTCAACAATGTTCCTCTATCTGTGTCACATTATTTAGATTTTAGATGCTCCATCTAATTCATGAGCCTTTCAAACTAAAATGAAGAAGCTACTTAACAGGTAAACATAATACGTTGCTGTTAAAACAAAGTTAGAGGAGAGTTCAATAAAAGATACAGCTACTCAGGTTGGTCAAGTAAGAGCTGGGCTGCAAACTTTTAAACTTTTTTCCCTATGCCTGCAAATCTGACCACAAAGAAGACACATGATACATTGCATGGTAGCTGTATACAACGCATACTAGGATTGCCATTCTTCCCCTCCTTCCACTCCTTTTCTTCCCACTTCTTCCACTCCTTTTTTTATAAACTCCAACAAATTGATATTTTCGTGGATTTGCATCCACTTTCACTTGGGCTGTTTAAAGAATTTATTACACCCTAGGAAGAGCTAATATTTTCAGTTGCGTGGTATAGGACACAACATTGATAATTTAAAGCAACTCCTCAGCATGGAATATACCTATCTAAGGCACTATGATAAAACTCTGGGACACATTTTAGCCAGGAAGCAGTCTAAAGTCACTAGAAAAGAAAAAAAGGTAAAATGCCTCCTGAACTTCTCTTCTTCCTTTTCTCCTGCTTCCTCTACTTGTCAAGAAATCCACGCTCTCATCAAACTACAAACAGAGGTTTGCTGGTGTTTCCTGAGTTCTGGTGTCCCCATCTGCACTCTGGCCCAGTCAATCTTACTGGTAAACCTGCCAGCCCCTTTTCCCCATGACAATGCTCAGCCAAGGAATGCTATCCTCAATTCCACACATCCAGTGACAACGTAGATACCTAGTACGCATCAGGAAGCATGGCAACACTGCAAGAAAAGCTCCCTCAGGTTTTACTTTTCTACAGCTATCAGAGAAACACACAGCATGCTTACTAACCAGCAAGAAATGGGATGAAATGGCACAACTGAGAGTTCAAAATGAAATCTGGGCCTACATTAATTGCACCTAAGTTAAGTGTATCTTCCAGTCAAACTTCTGACTGAATGACACCTCTCAGACATTTTCAGAGAAAAGGAGAGGAACCTAAAGGGAAGACTTTGTATTTTAACACCTTTAAGTCTGACATATTTTAACACTACTAGAGTTTTAAAAAACAACAGGGAAACTTACTTTAGGACAGCAAAAAGCCTGAATCTGAGGCAGGCCTCAGCTTCATAAACAAAACTCATCGATAAATCAGAATTGAAGAAAGACATTTTAACCTGAAGTTTCTTCTGTGTCTCTGCAAGACTGCATAAACACTTTTATTTCAAGGAACATCTAATTTAAATTTACAGGAACAAACTGGGTAGCTTACTTCAGGAAATGTCCACAAAATGGCCTTCACAGCAGCCATCTGAATATAACCCCACCTACATACTGTTTACCTTAGTGTTAAAAATTTTATATTATTTGAAAGTAGATATCAGCAGCTTGAATTGTTAGGATGCAAGCTGAACTCTACCTGAACTATAAGGCCATATTGTGTAAGTCAGAGAGGTATTATAGTGAAAACTGAACATTAATAATAATTAGTAGAGACAAAGCTAGCAACTTAGAATATTATTTTAAAATAAATAGCTAGACAGCTCATAAATTGTGGTTTATGAACTCTAACAACTATATTTCAACATGGGCTATAAAACTAACAGAAACTCCCACTGCAACCAATCCAAGACAGTGTGAAGATGACCACATGGCTACCACTCGGTAACAAAATGATGAAGAGCAAGAAAACCCCAGACTCTACCATTGTTATTTTTTCAGACTGTCACACAAGAGATGGTCAATAAACCTACCTAATGGAGAACATAGTGACAAAAATTTCTTTAACGCTGTGCTTGCAAACCCACTTACAATAATGGCTCCCTCACCTCATACGAGGAACTACTGTATCCTAGCTGTTCCTACTCTTCTTCGTTCTCCACTAACTTTAGCAGCTACATGTTTTTTATGAAGAATGAGAAGTACACTTCAGATGGACTGGTAACCCACAGAGTCAATCACACAGTTTCATCCCTTCCACAGCAGTCTGAGACAAGGAAAAGGGACACTGCTTTGGGAGCCACTCAACTTCACCCTGCAAGTTTTTAAGATTTGCAAGAAGATTTGCAAGTTTTTAAGCTAAGCACCTACCTAAAAAAAAAAAAAAAAAAAAAAAAAAAGTTAGTCACTTTTACACTATAAAGTGTCCTAAGGATTCAGCACATCAGCAACATGCTTCCCCACATACCCTACAATTTTGCAGCTCAAGTCAGGTATCAAGTACAACATCAGATGATTTTTTTTTCCTCAACTAACAACACAGAATGATGGAATAACCAAAGACTCAATAACCATGAAGTATTCTAAAATGCATGTTTTCGTATCTTTACAGTACCCATACAAAAGCAAGGAATGTTTTCCATAGGCTTATTGACAGCTATTTGCTTTGCTCTGGGAATCGTTTTTTCCTGCTTATTCAAGGACCTGTTCAGCAGGAAATCATCCAGTGAAAAAATTTTCAGCATCAATAAACATTCAGGAAATCAGCTTAATGCAGAAATACTACTACACCCATAAACACAGTACCAGTATTTTACTGATGCTCTTAACACTCAAAATGTCAAGATACCAATTCTGTCTGAAGAGACTACACAGCCAAGCATAAGCAAAATGTTAGCAGGGTGTTAAGTCTGGTTCCTAGTGGTAAGTCACAGAGAAAAAAGAACTCTACAAATAAGTACGGAAAAAGCACTATTTGTATCAAACAAGCTCTTTAGACCACTTCCTCTCTGTTACCTTTGTATCTTCCTATTTCTCATGCAAGTGTCAAACTTGGAAGACTGCCAATAAATCAGGACCAGGAAATCACTTACAAATTTTGCAACCAAAAAACCTGCATCAGATGACAACTCAAGTCCCCTGGGAAAATTCACTGCTCATTCAATAGGGTACAAGCTAATTTCAAAGAATCATAGAACCATTTGGATTTTAAGGAATGTTTAAATAACATCTAGTCTATCTATCATTAGACCAGATTGCTCAAAACACTGCTCAATGTCACCTTTAATACTTTCTGTGATGGAACTTTGACAGCTCCTGCACAACATCCACAAGGGCAACCAGCTCCAGTGTTTCTCTACCCTCATTGATAAAACTTATTTCCTTCTATCTTCCTTATATTCCTAAATCTACCCTCTTTCCATTTAAAACCACAAAGACCCTGGTGCTGGACGCAGTACTATAGGGGTATCAACAGAGTGCAGTAGAAGGAGCAGAATCACCTCTCCTGACCTGTTGGCCATGCTTCTCTCGAGACAGCTGAAGACATGGTTTTGAGTTGTAAATACACACTTCTGGCTCATGTGAATGTTCATCCATCAGTATACCAAAAGTCTTTCTTTACACGGCTGCATTCAATCAATTCATCCACAGGCCTCCATGGAAATAGGGACTGCACTGACCCAGGGGCAGGGCCTTGCACTTGGCCCTGTTAAACCCCATGAGGTTCACATGGGTTCACTCAATGTCATCTAGTGATGGATGGCATCCCTTTCACCATGCATATCAACTGCACCACTCAGCATGGTGTCATCCACAAACTTGCTGAGGTTCTGCTCAGTTATTTTATGCCATTGATTAAGGTATCAAATGTATTTGTCCCAGCAGAGACCCCTAAAAGACATCAGTGGATATCTTTTGCATACTGACCTATTGGACATGGCCTGCCAGCCAATGTCTTATCCATCAAACAATACATTCATCAGATCCTTCCCCCTCCAATTCAGCAACAAGAACACTGTGTGGGACCATGTCAAAGGCTTTGCAGAAGTCCAGGGAGATACCTGCAGCTCTTCCCTTGACCACTGATGCAGTCAGGACTCCATCACAGAAAGTTGTGAGATTAGTCAGGCATGATTTACCCTTGGTGAAGCCCTGTTGGCTATCTCTAGGCACCTCCATGTCTTCCTCATGATTTGACATGGCTACCAGTAGGATCTGTTCTGTGATCTTGCTGGGCACAGAGGTGAGGCTGACTGCTCAGGGCATTTCTTTTCACCCTTTAAAAAAGGCTTTGTCCAAAAGAAAGCCAAAAGTGCCTGTGGGATTTTTGATTTTAGATACATGAATTCGAACAATCTCAACTGCTCTAAGGACATACAGAAATAACACCTAATATGTAAGCCAACCTTTTTGTGGGAAGAGAACAATTTTCCAAAAACTGACTTAGTCCCACAACCAGTACATGTTTCTTAAGGGATGATCTACCTGTATGTACACTCTGCAGATAGTTCCATGCTGCTGCAGACAAGAAGTGCAGATGCAGAAGAGATAACTCCCATGGACATAGCAGTCAGGTACTTGAACCAGATGAAGAACATGATCACCAGTTCCTCTCCCTCTAAGCAGTCATCTCTTTAGATCTTCTCTCATGACAAAATCATTTTAAGATGATTTTCTGAAGAGCTGACATAAACTTTACTTGCATCTTGAAACAATGAGCTCTGCAGCTAAAGCACAAAAACATACTTCCTCTTAACTGCTGTACTACAGGACTCTTACAAGACCCACCTAATGAAGAATAGTTGAGGCACAAAGCTTGATGCTTTAAGACACAGAGACTAAAGCAATGTTTTATTCTCCACTTTATTCTCCCCTGTGTACAATAAGATTCACAGCTCCTACACTGGTTATCTCTTGATACATAACAAAAGGAATTCATAGTTTATTAACAAGATAAAAGGAAACAGATCCCTTTCTGCATTAAAATTCTGCAAGAGAAGGACACCATTGCTAAGAAACTCCAAAGAGCATCTCCAGTTTGTGGTGTCTGGACCCTGTGGCTGCTTTGCTTAGCAGTTAATCAGAGTTTCCTAACTGTTCCTCCCTGAAGGCTGTTTCATCGGTATTGCCTCTGTGCAAGCGTAGTCTAGTCAAGGATGCTTGCACCCTTCAAATGCACATTTAATGTCATTCCAGAGAGAATGATAACATTCATTTACAGACAAAGAGTGAGGTGAAACTCACCACAGAAAATAGTACCTAAGGGCCAATATGTAGCAGTGCCTTTTCACAAGGAGCCTCTCCTCCAGGAAGTTCAGTATCTACTTAGAAAGAAGGAAACTTTTTGCCTATTCTTGTTATCTTTCAAAAGGAGGCTAACAGCAGTACCACAAGCCCAAAAGGCATCCAGACAGTTACTATAAAGCATACACAAACAGCTAGAAAAGGAGAGAAAACAGGTATTTCAATAATTCAGGGCTGACTTTTGCTGAAAGTAAAACCATTTAGAACAAAGACTAAAACTGGCAAGTCACAAGGCATTTTAAAAAAGATAAAATCTTTTAATCTTGTCCTGGAATTCAGTTTTCATCAACCACTGTGTGGGAGCTGAAGCAAGAGATGCAAATACCAAGCACAACTACATTAAAGGCCTAGTCTGAGCATAAAAGAGCACACAGATATCCTCTACACTGTTCTACTTCCATCTTTATAGGAATTTGAATTACTGGTTTTGAATAATCAGTTGTCTCGAATTTCTGAGCCTCCTGAATAGAAGTTGCTTTTGAAAAGCTACCTGAAATTTCAAGCCATTTGTTCTTCTCTATTTGTAACTACATTATTAAACTCATTTTCTTGAAATTAATCTTCTCTTCAGAATCTCATTTAGTATCTAAAAAATCAAAGACTGCTCACACAGACTTTCTGGATGCAATGAATAAAGGGCTTTCTATGGCTTACATTTATTGTTAGCAATATAAACCAGCCATCACTACTACAAAAAAAACCCCAAACAGGCAAGAAGCACAGTTTTGACTCTAAACCTTAGCTTGTTGCCCCTGTCTGTTTCTTTATGGTATCATTCATCAAATCTAGCATTAATTTGCACAAAGACTGTGGTAATTGTTTCGTTGGGGTTTTTGGCTTTAATGGGGCTTTTCTAATAAAAGCCTTGCAGCTCCCATCCAACCTACTAGCCTGGAGAAGAGAATGTTTGAGTGGTAAAAATATTGTTGGTGTCGATTTTTGTAGTCTTTGACGCAGATAGGAAAGACCAATGAAGTCCAATGTCAGTGAAATCCAAGAAACTAAGTTTTAAATTCACCTCAATTATTTATTCTTTTGTCTTTTATTTTCACTGCATTTTCTATCTAACCATAAAGCAAAGGGTAATTAAGAGGCATTTCCTTGCAACTGACCTTGCAAACATCTGTTTGAAATGGAATAAATTCTAAAAGCATGGTTAAATGTACATGATCAAGCCACCTCTAGGAAATTGTTTCAAACGAGAGAGAGCCCAAGCTCTCTCTAAAGACAGCTTATTTGATAAAATGTGAAAACCTGAACACCATCAAAACTGGCCTAAGAGAGAACCCAAAGAAGTGAGATCTAAGTAGTGCTCTATTATTGTATATGAGTTTTCCACATCTCTCACCTCCCTGAAGCCCATGAAGTGCTTACAACTGCAACTAACATTCATAATCAGTAAGAAGTGGCTTGCCCCAACAAAATGAAAAAGTTAATTTACATTCTACAGGCCATGAAATAACTTTCTCTCTTCCTGTCATTCTTGGGTTTTTTCCAATTAGTAAGCATTTATTCCAGTCTTGTTTCAAAGAAAACCCATGTTAACAATCAATATTTTATGTCTTTTTCTCATACATGCAGAGTATAAAGCCATCAGCCAGAGACACCACAACTACTTCATCAAAAAAATCATACAAAATGTTTAATAATATTTCTGTCCCCTGAACAAACCAAGCTATGATGATAGCATAGAAGCTACTTTGGATGAAAGGAACAAAAGGTCAACAGAATACCTCTTTTAAGCCAGTGTTGCTTGTACTAAATTGTAGTAGAGATTTTGATTCCACAATATCACAGTTTTCCTCCCTTTTTGGCTATATCCTGTCTCAAGCTGACAAAGCTTGAGAAACATTCTGAAGAACCTCAGCTTGGTTTATCACAAGCAGCAGTATCATTATCATCAATAAGATAAAGTTTTGAGAAAATAAGAGAATTTGACATCTACATATCATCAAATACTGAATGTTTCTCTGAAAAAGCAGGTTCTAAGTTTTTGGAGTAACATCCAGTAAGTAAATTACATTAAGCTTTACAGAATAACAATTCCGTGCTAATTCTGTCATGGGGAATTCTTTACAACTTATTTTTTTGTACTCTGGTTCTTAAAACCAAGATGCATTACCATATACTTTGTCTGGTCTTGGTATTCCTTTCCCAAGATGCCTAGACATCTCCACAGCTCCCAGTCCCTGTCATCACCTATATTCCACTTGCCCTTGTCTACACTCTATGCTCATTTTCAAAACCTTTTTGTTCTATACTGCGATAGGCAGGATAGTTGATATCCTGAGGAAGGATCATCCCCAGTTTTAGTTCTGGTGCAAATATGAGAAACAATTATTATGGGCATAACCCACAGGTAAAACTACAAGTTATTCAGCTAGCAATCAGGTACGCAGAAAGCACAAGGTTTTTTGCTTTCAGTTTCCAGCCTTTCAGAAATCTCATATCTTTTTTAACCATTTGGAGTTTTAAAGGTTCTTTCATTTAAGAGGACATCCATAAGGAGAGTAAATCAGAACACTGGCTACAGGAGACCAAGCCTGTGCCAAGTTTCAAATCTGAGGAGCATATTAGTTAACTAGAAATTTTTTAATGAAGAAGTATTCTGAAAAACTTACATTTAAAACCTTTGCTCCTGTCAGTACAAGTCTTGGCAGTAAATCTCCGCTTGTCTTTTAAACCTTCTTTTGAAAGGTCACAGTAAGGTCTTCCCAGAGATTTCGCTCCTCCAGACTGAACAACCCCAACCCTCAGGCTCTCCTCAAAAGAAAGGTGCTTCAGCCCTCTGACCATTTTTTGTGGCTCTTCTCTGGACCTGTTTCAACAGTTCCACGCCTTTTGTGTACTTAGGTCCCCAGAACTCAGTGCTGCATTCCCACTGGGATCTCAGAAGAGCAGAGAAGAGGGGCAAAATCACTCCCAAGATGCAGTTAACTTTCTGAGCCAAAATGCATTTCTCTCTGTCCTGGACTCTGGAGATTGCAGAATATATCTTCTAAAGTCCTCCCAAATTTAACACAGAAAAAATCCTTTAGCTTCTCCAGCAATACCAGCAGACACAAAACCTCTTCTGAAAACAACCATATGCCCTAGGTTAGAGGCAAAAATCTTCTATGGTTAAATATGCTTCTTTTTCAGTAAGAACACCCACACTGTCCTACTGAGTACCGCAAATAGGGCAACTTTTCAATATGGTTGGATCAGCCATTAGTTTTGCACAATGCTGTCTTTCCTCTTTTAAAACCAGAAATTGGTCTATCCATATTCCACAGTCTACCAGGTCTCAGCAAGATCATTAAATGTTAACAGAAGCACTCTTCTGGTACATATTCAACACAGAGATTAGAAACTTGTCAGCCATAGAATGAGTTAAATTTGTAAATGAGAACAAATGTTTACATTTATTTTACCTTTAGACATTCATAACTCTAGTAAAGAAACTCTGGAAGCTCTGATACTTCAGAACAAATGGATAATCTTGTCACAGTACTTGTCAATAGTAATTCTGTCTGGAGAGAGCACAGAAGACAGCACTTCATTTCTTCTTCTTTTTGCACAGCCTTTCAGCTCACAACAAATAGTTCTGGGACCCTGGACCTGCAGGTTGCATGTGGATGGTGGTGAAAAGTGAAGAGTGACAGATTCATCCTGCATAAATTTGTAATAAATAAACTATTCTCAATCCTCTACTTTTCATAACTAATTTAAACTCCATTCAGTTTTTCACTTCTGATAATCTTTGCATTTTCCAAAACTCATCTAAGGTTCTCAACAGAAAAGAAACTTTTTTTCTTGGAAAGAGTGCATTAACAAAATTAGCTCTGACTAACATGCTAATCTGAAGTCACTGCCATAATATCCATCAGAAAGGTAATTTACCCTTCTGTCAAGTATCTATTCAAGCAACACAAGCTGGATTGCACCTATCTGTATATGTTAAATATTTGGAATCAAATGCCCTAACATGACCAACATCAAAACTAACAGGACAGGTAACACCAAGGGTCAAGTTTAGCTGCCTCTAGCTGTATAAAATATGCAGCATACAGGCAGTTTCTCATTAATTCACAGCATACAGAATACAGAGACAGAAAGATTCTTCCATCTGGAGGTCCACTGAGACTCAAACAGCCACATAGCCCCATTTTTTGGATGGTACATTCTACTTGTCAGTATTTTAAAAGATAAGATTACTGAGTTCTCAGAAGAGCATTCTTATTCCAAACCCTTTCTTAATAATGGACAGAAAATGCAGAACAATGAAGTGCCATAGTAATACACTGTCCAAGAAAAATCACGATGGACCATTATAAAAATTGTATGCACAACTTTTATTACAATCCTTGATGCAAGGAAAAGTCTTTGAACATCAGAAACCAGCAAGTAAAAATACATTAGTTTAAATTAAGATTCTGTACTTAAACTTAATGTAAGCTACTTTCAAATGTACTTGAAATTGAAACCAAGTCGTCTAGAACAAAAACCAGAAAAGCAATAGAATACTTCAGAGGGTGAACATTAGTTCTGATCTTTTAGGATCAGTCAAGCCTCTGAAGGAAGTTCTTGGCCAATGAAATGAAGTCAGAGATGTTTAGGGTATTCTTGCAAAAGCTGATGCCTTTTGTTCTTCTTCCTATTGAAAAGAGTTTAATAGCTTGCTTGTTCAAGGTTAGGAAATTTATTACAAACTGTAGGAGAAAATTGCTTAAGTTTTACATACTGGAAAAAGAAGGCGAAGTGCAAGTGAATACTAAATCACTAGTTCTACAAACACTACATGTTAAGAAAAAAATTCTTAAATTTGCATCTCCCTCAAATAATTTTCTTTCTATTTTCCTGATTTCTCAATGCTGCTTTATTTTCAGCATACTGACGAAATACATCTACCTTTCAAGACTGTTTTAACAGCTTGTTGTCTAAACTTATTTTATGTTTCTATTAAATAGAAACCGATCATTAATTAAGAAATAAAAATTAATCTTATCAAGGAAAATGAAGTAAACCATACAATTTTTCAAAAGCCTAAAACACAGAATGTAAGAACAGTAAATTGTGCAGCTATATAAATTCCTTAAATGTGCCTCTAAGTTACCTCCTTTCCTCACAAAACTTAGCAAACAAGACTTCAAACGTTATGTTCAACAGGAAATACCCTTACTGACTAGCAAGATTCAAGTTTTCTCTAGATGAACCCTCCAAAGTTAAACTGAAAACCATAAATCAAAGGAGTATCCTAACTGGCAATTCAAATTAATTAAAACCAACCAAACTCAGTTTCCCTGTGAAGGCATTTTTGTGGTGGCCTGTGGGTTTTGCTTCAGGCTTTTCCCCCTCCATGTTAAAGCTGAACAGAAAGCATACACAACCTTTATGAATTAAAAGAAGCAAGATGTAAGGCACACTGGCACATATGCTAAGTAAAACCAACAACAAAGTAAGGGACATCATATCTTGACCTAGCAGCATTTGTTTTCAAGGTATGAAGTTACAAAACCTAAGTAGAATGTTTCTCTGAAATGTAAAGCAATTACCACAATATAAATTATTTTTAAATAACTACAGGATGATTATTAAAAATGGTCCTGTAAAAATGTTTGAAGTGTTAACTGTATCAAATGTTTAACCCATAGATGCCTGACATTTGAGATGCCTTCCAATTACCACCTCCTCTCATACAGCTTGTCTGTCCAACAGTACATACATTCATGGTGAGGCATGACACATGTGGTGCTACTTTGCTACTTCGTAACTCCTACAGCCATCAGCAGAAGCAGCCTGGGTTCTAGACAATGACGAGAGAGATCTGTGACCAAGAATGTGCACAGAAAGTCCAGGATCTTGCAGCTAGCTTCCCTTATCAGTCTCCAACAGACCTGCTTAGTGACCCCCGACACAACAGTGGAAATACTCCTCTCCATGCATCCATAGTGTTCTCAGACACTGTTTAACTCCATGCTCAGAAGTTACCAACTGACCAAGAGGGGCATCACCTGAAAAGCTGGCTTAACACTACCAATTGTAAATGGGATTGCCTCATCTGGAGTGACTTTGAACAAAGCTGGCACAGTGCAACTCTCTGTTATGAACAGAAGTACATCTCCTTGCCCCCCCTACTATAAACAGAGGGGTAGCATGAAAAGAATAACTTAAACTACTGCTCATTTTTTAAGCATCAAAAGCATGATGGATATAAAATGTATTTTTCTCTCTATCCTAAGGACTGCATCTACTTTAAGTCTATAACCTAGAGAAATTGACTAACAAAAGTTTCCCAGTGCAGAACTGTCCTTTGATGTAATTAAAAACAATCTTTTTACTTCACTATACTTAGGAAAAATAAAGGAACAGAAAATGAAGAAGCCACAAATGCCTCATTCACAAAAACATGCAATGCACAGTTTGCTTGTGATTCCTTCTCAGTGCTGTTTCACCAGGCATTACAAGGTAACTAAAACCCAGTAAAACTGTAAGTATGGTTTGTACTGAACAGCCTTATCAGATGTTAGGCTGAGAGCAAAGTGCCTTCTGCTACCAAACAAGTGAATTAAAATCCTAAATGAACTAGAAGGAACTCAGGTTTTTCTTTATTTCTGTGTGTGTGTAACTATACCTGCCTGTTATACAGTTTGTAAAATCTGTGAGTTGCCTCAACACAGTGCACAGTGGGACACGAATTTTAGCTTTATTACTTTACCATCAGCTTTAAAAAGCCAAGGCAACACATATAAACATGAACATAATTTTTAAAAAAATCATATACACTACTTTGTTTCAAAAGCAAACCTAGGTTAAAAATATTTTTTTATATATGAGACTGAGGCAGTTTTCCTAGCAGAATATGCTTTTGCCAATATAAACTGCCTCAGAAGTGTAAACCTTAGCTTCCTAATCACACCAGAAAACTCATTCTAGCTAAACAATACCTCCACAACTCACTACAAAACAGTATTGTTTATAGTCCTACTCCAGCTTTCTCTCCACAACCTACACTCTGATGGCCACTATTGAGTACAAAAGGTTCACCTGCACTTCTCCAGAATGGTTGAAGCTAGCAAACAAAACTAGAACTTGATGTAGAAATACCTACCATTATACAGTAAACATCTGCTGAATAGGCTTCTCTCAAAAACAGCCTCTTGCAAAGTAATTCACAGAGACTTCCTTTTAATCACCTGCTCGAATCACTGGGTCACTGCACAATGTCTGCAGCAAGAAGAACTGAAAAGAATGAAGAACAATCAGAAATGCGCAACCACTCACTTGGCAGGAGATGCAGCCCAGGAAGGCTAAGCTATGCTACCAGTCTCACTGGATATCAGCTGAGAGCATTGACAGGCAAACTGAAGTTGCCAAAGCCACAATTCTGTTTTTCCAGCTACAACAAACTGTGGGTGCATGGTCTGTTTCTGTGTTTGTGTGTTTAAAGGGAACCATTAAAATTTATTCAAATGGGTATTAAAAAAACTCCACTAATCCATTCTCGACACAAGCTTTACTCTTAGTTAACAGTAAACATTCAAGTACAATTTTAACACTGTGTACATATAATGGAAACAAATAAGATCACATTATCAATTACCCAGCGATTTGTATACAAACGGAATATAGCTGCAGGAACTATATAAACACCAGCCAAATCCACAAAACCTCTACTACTCAGGGTCTTTCAAATCAAAATGAAGTTATGTTTTTAAATTAAAAAAGAACAAAGAAACGAAACGGTAGCATTTACTTGGGCTCTGGCCAGGAATGCCAAATTCTATTGCCTGCCATGTGTTTTCACTGCAGTGATAAATTCTACTACAGAAGAGGTTATAGTATGAGCAACAATCTCTAATAGTAGGAACCCTACTAGTAAACCCTAATAGTAGGAACAGCTTTTAACACATTTCATGAAACTATTAATTATATTATAAGATTTGAAGGTGGTCACCAAATTATCTTCTGTTTATTCCCTTCCTTTTCTTCAACAATCTTAAAAAAAAAAACCCAAAACAAAAAGCAAAACTATCAAACAACCCAAAAACCCACAAACCAACACACAAGATTTTGACATGGGAAGTATCAGTGTTTGCAACAGGCAGAAGATAGTGTGAATGGATATTATGCTTTCCACTTACTTCCTTGCACAACAGCATCAGCCAAGGCAATACATCAATTTTTACCAGCTAAGTTACTTTCAAACTCACATCAACTCCAACTAGAAAGGGAGACTCACAGATAAGTGAAGAATTGGAGAGTAGCACTAGAAAGAATAAAGAACCCTGACTGACAAGAACAAGAGGCACTTAAGCAGCAACACTACAGGCTGAAGGGGCCCCTGTCTGAAGTGTACATGCAATACATGCAGTCTGAAAACACACAGGAGGAGGAATAACTCTGCATCCAGTCACCACACAACGTGACTGGAATAACTGAGATCCTGCAGGAATGACAGAGCTGTGATGGACAAACAGATGCTCTTCAGAAAATGCAGACAGGGAAGATGAGGGGTACCTTCATGCAAAAGTTTGGATACATGCAGCTCTTTTAGGAGACAACAGGTGGCTGAGGGTTTGTGGATCCACATCAGAAAAGATGTCAGGAAATGTGGCATCATGACAAAAGATTTTTCTACAGACCTCCCACAAAGACAGAGCTTCCTAAACAATTTGAGGATTGCTTTTGATCACAAACTTGGTTCTTGTGAATGATTTTAATCTCTTTGGCATCTCCTTGAAAAAGACAACAGAGAAGGTGAGGACACACACTAAAAATAACAGAAATAGAAATGATAGAAACGGATAGGATAGAATTCCTATAAATAGTATCTTCTTAATACCGGTACTGGACAGGGTAACCTGAGCTGGTGTACAGCTAAGTACATCTGCAATTTGCTAGCTGGGAAGTATCAATGAAGGATGCAAAAATCGCTGGCAGCCTCAGTGTAAATGACCAGGGAATTCTAAACTCTGTAGGCAGAGGAAGGTGAGCAGTATTGTAAGCAAATTTAGGAATCAGTAGGTATGATCCAACTGAAAGCTGCAATGATGCGTAAAGGATCACAAGAAAGCAAGTAGGTCAAAGAACATTCTCCAGGCACAGGAGCAGTCCAGTCCAATACTCAGGAAATCAAATACACATATCAGAAGAGCAGCCCAGCCAAAGAACCCATGATGGAACTCCATTGCTAAAATGCAGTATAGAGGAGGTAAAAGCGAGATTAGGCTACAAAGGAAAAATTTAGATACATTGCCTGGGCATGCATGAATGGCACTAGGAAAGGCAAAGCTCATCTGCAAGTAAGACCTGCAAGCATTCAGAAGGATAACATGAAGAGTTTCTACTGCTCTATGAACAGTAAAAGGCTGACCTCTGAAAACACAGAATAGTTATTGAATGGAGTAGGTGATTTAGTATACCCAGGAACAGATAAGAGAGAGGTACACAAATGTCTTCTTTGACTTTGTTTTTTACCTGCAAAGTATTCCTTATAGACAGGGTTCAAGGAGGTTCAAAGAAAAGACCAGTGGATGATTTAGTCAGAAATTGTGTAACAGAACTTGGTCCATATAAATCCATGGGATGAGACCTGCTGAACCAATGGTACTGAGAGGTGGGCAATGCCATGACAGGGCCCTCTCTCTCACACATCTAAACTCATGTAAAAAGCATGGAGACTGGGGAGGCCCCTAATGACTGGGAAAAAGCAAATGTTACACCAGTCTGGGGGAGTGGGCCAAAAGGTCTTTTGGGAGCTGCAGAATGGTCAGGTGCACCTTGATCCCTGAGGAAATCATGAAACTAGTGAGTTCTCTGAGCATTTTTCTGAACATACAACTGGAAAGTGACTGTGAACAGTCAGCATTTGCTCCTGCAGTCCTCACTCTATCACTAGTCAACAGGCTGAAGTTAATATGGAGTCTCGTGCATATCAGTACTTGTAGCTGAAAGCAATTAAATAACCAACATGTGGGGGGATGAGAGAGGAGGATGAACAAGAGTCAAAAGCACATGCCTCTAACTGGAAACCTCCACTTAAGAGCTGGCTATGGAAGTATTAATTCAGATCCTAAAGCTTACATTTACTTTTAACACCTTTTTTAAGCAAACAGATAAAACAACAATGAAATAAATGAGACAAATTTCCAGAAAAACTGGTTTTGGAGAAACAAGTTTATCACAATTTTTACAGTAAGAACAACAGAAAAACCTCCATTGGAAGATCACAAAAATCTCAGGTTTTTAGGAAGGAAACTGATCTTTTAATTGCCAAACTGTCATTATTGCAAGCCAATCCTTGCCACTGAAATTCACCAATATACAACCCCCAATACACCTTCAATAGAAAGAATGGGCTTTCTTTTTCAAAAAGATGAATGTTTGCAGGTGTTACTGAAAATTACTATCTGGCACCTGTAGGTAGCTCTGAAGAGCTCAGCTGGAACTGAGATCCCCTCAGCACTAGCACCCTCCCAAGTTTCAAAGCGTGACATGACAGCACTCCTTGTGTTCTGACACCCACCACCTCTCAAACAGAAGAAGCTTGCATTCTACAAATGCCAGCTGCTCCCTCATTACAGTATTATTGTCCAAAAATATTCACTAAAAGCTTCTGAGCAATTTGCAGCTTCGCATGGATCCTCTCTCATTCTATGTCTACATTGTTCTGCTTGTGTATCATACTGGCTTAAAATTACTTACTGAAAACCCAGGCTCATGTAACAGAATCTGTGGTACAATATCCTTACTAAAATCTCTTCCCTCCTTTGAGTCTTGACTATGAGAAAGGAAAAACTAAGAATGAATGAAAACAACTATCTCTTCTCAAAACTATTTTGAGCACATGGTTGCTTATTTTTCCTTTGTCTGTTGGGGGTTTTTTGTCCCTGCTGTTCAAAGGCTGAATGCAAATGTGAGAGGGAAAGAAATGAAAAAGACCAGAAAAAGTGCAGAGGCTATGCAGTAAAGTTTGGTGTTTTGTCTCTCTCACACAGACTTCATTTGGACAATGAAGCACACAAAAATGATTTTTCAAGTAACCGTGACATGTAAAGACATCTCCTGGTATACTCAAGAGCTAGCAAAAAAACTCTGTAACCATACATAGGGCATGAGAAGACTGCTGCAGTAACCCAGGGTAGCTAACCTCCTCTGATCAAATATGCAGAGTCAGGAGCAGGTCTTACTTTGTTGTTACAGTAGGCTGGGACAGTTTGCTTCCCAGCATCCCCACAGAAAGTACACAGAGCCTCAAGCATGTTTTATTTCATCACAGTGACCCACTATAGTTCACCCACCCCATCTGCACATACCCTTGCACCACTTCACATGATGGAGGCCAGCTGCAGATCTCAGAATCCAGATGAATGCACATGCACGTCTTGTATCAAGCTTCTCAAGATATGAAACCTACTTAACAATTTTGTTTGCTGTTGTCAATCAGTAGCTATAGCTAGACAGTTATAATTAAGCAATTGCACTGTGAACATTATATGCTTGGCTAGTGTTTATATTTTAAGGAAAAGGGAAGACAATCCCAAGATGAATGGGCTGTCTGGATGAGAGCCACCAGGAGCAAGGTCAGGACTGAACAGTAACTGGGGGAGAGATAATTCCAGCAGTGGACCACCAACTCAGTGACCACCTACTCCAAACAGACCCTGAGTCAGACAGAGGTAAGAACTGCACCTGCCGAGTAATTAGCATGGCAAATAGGGGGTTGAGTACTAATTAATGAAAGTCATGTAATCTCTAAGCAATGAATGCTGATGCTTTGTTCAGGTGTACACATGGTGTAAAGTTTTGATGACTGGGGAGCTGCCATTCTGCTCCCTCCTTCACACAGACCAGAATTAGAGGTAGAAATACCTCACCTGGCTGTGTAGGTTGGCGCTGCACACTGGGAAAGGAGCCCCTACTTGGCACAAGTTTTTTGTAACCCATGTCGGATATACAGGGTTCCTTGCCCAGATTGACTGGCAACTACAAGCAAAGGGGCTCAGCTGGACAAATTCCAGTGCACAACAACTTTCTGATTGGGGACTTCAGAAAACCAGCCCCTAAGTCAGAACACCCAGCACAACATTTTAGAGGTATTTAATCAGTAAAGGGTGGTGACTGGGAACTGATAAAGAAGCAGGAGGAGTTTGGGTTGGGGCTCTGCACAAGCTGCAGGAGCAAATATTTTCTCTCTGCATTTTGGTGACATGCATCTTGAAATTTTGGTATTTTGTACATACATTTTCACACTTGTTGATAGTGTGAAAACTTGTTTTAATATGTGTGCATTTGGACAGTTTATGGAACATTAGGAATTTCAGTACTGAAATTGGTTCCTCCGCTTCTACAGAAAAAAAAAATTGCTCTAATTTGCTCTGCCTCAGATGCATCCTAAAGAATAGGAGAAAATTTCTGGGTGAGCCCATGCCTTAAGAAAAATAGATAAGATACTGTAATCAATGGTGGCTTTAACATGAAGTAGATGATGGTGAAAAATGGCAAGAAAATGGGTCTCTGAAATATAATATGATTTCATAGCTGATGTTATTTTGTAGAAGGCAAACCAAATGAGATTAGGTATATTATGTCATTTTGATTTTTGCTTTAAGAAATAATAGGGATGTAAGAAAACCACATCCACACCTGCTTTTCAGGAGAAAAATTTCAAAACTAAGTATCTTCATCAGAGTGATAAACTTTCTTAGTTCTTATGCCACTTGACCTTTTAAACTAAGTGTAAATAATCCTTTCATCATTATAAAGGAAGGAGGTCCAAGATGAACGCCCTCATGTTATCACATACAGCAGCAAAGATAGAAACTAGAAGTACAGTATACTCAGCACAGATGTATTAATCAAAGATGTATTAATCGAATTGATGTATGAATCATTTATTAATGTATTAATAAACTGAATGTCCAGGCACAAAACTAAACCTTGGGGTATTGCTGCTTCAATAAACTAGGTACAATGAACCATTCTTACCCTCCTCAGAAAAACTGAATGAAACACAGCTAACATTCAAACCTTAAAATAACAACACTCCCACACACCCCACGTGTCAAACCAAAGAGAAAAGGAATGACAGAATTATATACCAGTAAAAATAGCAAGGTCTTTCCCAGCAACATACAGAACTTCTATTAGGCCTTGACTACTACAGTGTATAAATCACTTTTTTCAGTGATTAACTGTATGTCAGGAAATCTCTCTCACACACACAGACAAATATTGTTGCATGTAGGACATGCTGACCCTAAATATGATTCCTAATTCTAATGTCTGATGTACAACTACAAAATTACAAACTGAATAGAACATTTTACTGGGCTTCATAAAGACATGAAAGCTAACAATTAACTCAACTTTTAGCTAGTAAAAACTACTCTACAAGGAAGCTAATCTATATGTCCAAATGCTTCTAAATTATTTGGAGAGGCAGAGAATTGCTTACAAAAATTAGCAAATATGGTGACTGAAATCAATATCTACAACATTCAGGGACAACACTGTGGATGGTGCTTGGCTGTTTTCATATGAGGTATTTGTTTTAGCCAGGAATTTCACAATCTGAACGCCACCAGCATTCAGAATTGTTTTTAAAGGTTTTCACTTCTTCCAAGTTTCCCTTCGCCAAAGACAATCCGAAGACATCTTCAGTGTATAGCTTACCAGTATTCTACTCAGCAGGAACAGCAAGACTGAAAACTACACACACACACAGACTACAGCCCACCTCCCAAGTAAGGGAGGAATCATGAGGACATAGCTAAAAAAGCAGGACAGAAACATAACTGAATGCTGTACACAGACAAACAAAAGGCAGTCAAACAGATTATGTCCAGACGTAGAAACCCACTGAAAAAGCTCCACCGGCACCTTGCAGTAGTTTTGTCTCCCATTGCTAGTCTAAAAGACCATGTGGCAAGTGACAGGAGTCTGAAGAAACATCTGTAACAATAATTTTGTTACCAGGTTTTATTTCTAAGATTCTCTCTGGAGGACTTAGTTCTGGAAATTTCTTCCCATGTTAATAGATGAAACAGATAAAACAAACTTAGTGGATGCAGTGCCATTACTAAATCACACCCTAATTCCTTCTAGAACAAAACAGTCACACTTTTTACTGAAAGACTGAGAGAACTGGAACTGTTCAGCTGGGAAAAGAGAAGGCTAAGGGGTGACCTGTTTGCAGTCTTCCAGCACCTGAAAGGAGTTTTCCAGACAGATGGAAAGAAACTATTTACAAAGGCATGTAATGACAGAACACGGGGTGACATCTTGAAATTGAAAGGCAGTAGGTTTAGATAAGATATTAGGAAGAAATTCTTTACTGTGAGGGTAATGAAGCAGAGTTTTGCTCAGAAAAGTTGTGGATGCCCCATCCCTGTTCAAGGTCAAGCTGGATGGAGCCCTGAGCAACCTGATCTGGTTGTCTCTGCTCCCAGTAGGGCTGGAACTACATGATCTTTGAGATCCCTTCCAACCCAAGCCATTCTACAACTCTCTCCTGCTACACTGGGAATAACCTAATTCAAACTCTCTTTTTGCATCCCAACAGCCTTCAAGTAAGTATATACATAGCCTCAATTTAGAATTTTATGCCACATTTATTTAGTCTCCTTGGGTGAAAAACAACCTCCTGCAATAGCCATTGAAGGGTCTATGGGTTCACAGCCCTCACAGTGCTCCCTGCCATGTACCCAAGCAGCAGCCTCTCTGCTGGCAGGTATCTGTTGGTAGGCTGATAACATCAGTAAATGGGCCTGCAGTGACACCCACACTTGACACACAACTTAGGCAGCACCCAAGCACACTGTAGTTCTTTATAATTCCTTTTTCAAACCCAGAAAATGTCAATGAGATCTGTACACTAGGGGCAGGGTCCCTTTTTTCTGAGTTAAGCACAAAGCTACACATTTCATTAGCTCTGCAGAAAACAGCAAGGAAGTTTGACTCCTTGTCTTTTCAACAGTTGAATGCATTTTAGTTATTAAGACTCACTGATCATACCTCAAGGCAGAACATTCAAGCAATTTTTAAAAAGTAGGCAAATTTGCTATGGAATTAGAGAAAAATTAGTGAAAAACACTGTTGGGTTTTATTTGGGTATCTACACCAGCTGCTGAGTGGGCTTGTAACTGTACATACAGACAGAAAAACATAATTCTCCTTGCTAAAACGATACATGAAAGAAACACACAAAGAGATCACCAGAAAAAATCTGAGGAAGTAGGTGAAAGTATTAAAAAAAAGACTCCATACATCAATTGTCATCACATATTTAAAGTTAACGAACTAGGAAAAACACTCCAAACTCCCCCAACTGCTTTCTAAACTTGCCCATTTTAAACGTTACACATAACAGTTCATGATTACAGTTCACAGAAGTACTGCAAATAAATACAACTTGTAAAGGTCATAGAAGCAACATCTGCATTCTGTCTATATGCCACAACCAAATATACACATGCTTAGAAACAAATTGGAAAGTTTCCAATAACTTTCCAATAAAATAATAATAAAATAATGAAGTCTTAACAGTAGTACCATTTGGGCAAAAAAAGCTACCCTTTCACGCTCTTTTCATGAAGAAGTGACATATGTATTCAGGAAGGGACGTTACGTGGTTAACTTCAGGGCTTTTTTTTGTGTTTTATTCTGGAGTATTTTTGGTATTTTGCTTTGGAGGGCATTGTTTCTTTTTTTTAAGGGGCTTTTTTTTGGTGTAGGGTTTTGTTGGGTTTTTTGTTTGGGTTTATTTCATAACGCTGACTGAACTTATCTGGACTACTTGACTCTTAAGTAGGTTTTTTTCCACATGAGTTTTTGCTGTCACAGAGAGGCCGTCTCCACATAAAAATTCACAATAGCATCTATCCAAAAATAAGTTTCAGGATCTGGATATATTAAAAAAAAATCCAAGTGGACACTGTCCTTGCCAGCCTGTTCTAAATGACCCTGTTTCAGCAGAAAGGTTGGACTAAATTATCTCAAAACATGCCTTCCAATATCAAATACTTTTCTGATCTGTGTACAATGTCAGAGCTTACTTTTGGTTAACTAAGGAAGCCATCTACTCCAGATAAAGCTACACTATCCCAAGCGAACTTCGTATTTTAGAGCTTGCCACATCCCTTTAAGGACAACACTGTATGAAATGCCATTATTAAAAATAATAACAAATTTTTCAAAAAGAGCATAAAAAGCTATTATTGAAAATAGTTTATGGTATTCAACATACTATCTGATTCAATTCACGATCACTCATTCTCCTGCTGTATATCCAAGAACAGGGTCTGTATCTGTATTTTAGGCAACTTCTTTATAGATGTAGGCAGACTATTACAACATATCCCTGCTCTACAGTTGTTTTTTCTCCATGCCAAACAGTCCCTCAGCCTCTCCTGGGAGCGCTAGCACCCCGGATTCTGTGGTGCTGTCGACTGAGCTCAGTCCAGCTCTGCACAATTTTTTTCTCATACTGGGGCATCAAAAGTGGATGCAGTATTCCAGATGCAATTTAACAAGTGAGCAGTAAAGAGGAATCACTTGGCCTGATTTCCTTGTTATGCTCCTGTTAATACAGCCCAGGATGCTGATGGCTTTCATCAGTTGCAGGACACACTCTTTGTCCATGCATGGCCACTGTCACCCAGGCTCTCTAAGAGCTTTTCAGTAGGACAATATCCCAGCCACTCAGCTCCTGTCTGAAGGAAACAGCAAGTCCTGCTGCCTATGTCTCTGTTCAACTACAAAACATGCTTGTTGGTCCACTCTTCTAGCCTGTCTAGACTGTTCTGGATGGCAGCCCTTACTACAAGTGTATAAACTGCAAACCCAGACTGGTGTCTTTTATAGATTTTAATGATGTGCATGATCAACAGCTGAACAAGGAGATGTGAAGATATTAAACAGATTTCAGGACACCACTTCCATTACTATCTGGAGGCCAATAGTATTATCTACTAACTACTACCTTCCCAGCTCAAACACGTTACCAGTTTTTCACCCACAGAATCACAGACCAAAGAGTCATAGAATATGCTCATATGGGAGGAATCAAATCAGGATCACTGAGTCTAACTTTCTGGCCCTGCACAGGACATCCCCAAGAGCTACTACACGTGCCCAAGAGCATAGTTCAAATACTTCTTGAATTCTCAGGCTTGGTGCTGTGACCACTTCCCTGGGCACCAGTGCCCAACCTCCCTCTGCCTGAAGAAATTTCTCCTAATATCCAACCTAAACCTCTGCTGACACAACCTCAGGCTGTTCCCTTGGGTTCTGTCACAAGTCATCCCAAGGGGATTATCAGTGTCTGCCCCTCCTCTTCCCCTCATGAGGAAGTTGTAACTGCAATGAGCTCTCCCCTCAGTCTTCTTTACTTCAGTCTGAACAGACCAAGCAAACTCAGCCATTCTTCATACAGCTTCCTTCAAGGACCTTCACCACTTTTGTTACTCTCATCTAGTAGTTTTTCATCCATCTAGACTTTACCATCCCAACTTGGATGCAAGGATGCCATGGAAGACCACAGCAAAAGCCTTGCTAAGAATCAAGGCTACATGACAGCCTCTGCTCTCCCATCATTCAGAGATCTTGTCATTTCATCACAGAAGACAATGAAGTTGGTGAAACCTCCTACCTAATGTACCCAGAATTGGCCTCCAAGAAACCTTATCCTGCTTAGAACAATGTAGTCTACTTCCTTCGAAATGGTGACTACTCTGCTGTTCTGTTTCTTTTCTTAACTAATTAAAGATCCATATCACAGAGAGAAAATGTACTCATTCTCTAGCCAAGGTGAAAGAAAGGCTGTAAATGTTTTATGATACTTACCTGATCATATTAGTAAACTTATAATATAAAAATAATACTAAAAAATGTTGCTAAGGATACTCTCCAACACTGCCTTATAACTTCTAAGTCAATTCCTCTGCCAATTTCACATAATCCATATTTGTTGGTATTGCAGGGTTTGTATGTTCTCTTATTGTGTCCTTTAATATGATCTTGCTCTACTTTAATTTTACCATCTGCATTTAGAAAAGTGAATGCTTGCTTTTGGCCAGCAGACATTGCAAGTGAAGAAATTCACAGCACTGGACAGCAGACTTCAGTTATTTAATCCTCCTGCACTGCACACATCTAGAATGTAGTCTTAAATAACGCAAGGTGCTTCATGGAGCACTTTGGGAATACTTAAAACTGTCTAATGAAGTACCTGAGTTTATCAACAGGTCTATAGTCCCAGGTAAGTTGCTTATTTAATTGCTCTGTAATGAGTGAGAACTCCCTGTACAAGCCAAGACTGGCACAATAAACATGCACTTGACTTCTTCTAGTTTTTCATTTGCATGATCTCCAAACAAAAATTGACAGTTTTGATTTACACAGCTACTGTCAAGTATACTTAACTTTTAAACAATTTTTAAAAAGACATGTGATTGAGCTCAGTTTCTTCAAACTTCCATGGACTTTTCTTTAAAATGTGTTTTTTCCTCATAGGGCAAACTGATATTAAAAACTAAGACTTCTAATCAATAAGAACAATATACAAACTTACACCATTCCAGTACTCAAAATTACATATAAACTCATGGGATAGTTACCAGTTTCAGGAAACTTCACTTAGCTAAGATCTGAATGACAACTGAAGTTTTTTCTTGTTTTCTGCGAAGTAGAAAACAGTAATCTGAAGAGGGGAAGGGCAGAGGGGGAGGAAAGGGGGAGAGAAAGAAGAGAGACACAGTGAGAGAAGGACAACAAAAAATCCAAAGGCTTTAAGAGCTGCAAAACAGTGCACCTGACATAGAAAGAAAGCCCCACATGTTATATGAAGGACAATGAAAGTCAGTTACTGAAGTCAGCTGTTTGGGCTGATGGAAAGCAGAAAGGCATTAAAAACAAGAAAACATGAAGCATAATTGGAGGGTTGAAAGTAGCTCAAGCTAGAAAAACTCAATATTATTTAAATTGGAATCCACCAATTAGTCAAAAAATCATTTGGATTATTTGTTTCAACAATGTTTCAGTGAGTTCTGTTTTACCTCTGGAGAAACACCAAGAATTTTTGTGTTTGTGTGTTAATGCTAAACTGGCAACCCCTAGGCTGTTAAGAGAGTCTCTTTTAGTTTGACAAAAAATTAGAGCATTAGAAAAGGTTTTTCTCTGACGAAGACTAGTATCAGAAGCACTTCTACAGTAATGCAACCCATATTGTTTTTTTTCACGTTCACCAACTCTTCATGTTTCAGATATTAGACTAACATTTTCTAATAAAATGAACTGAAAGAAGTGGAGTTTATGTAGGTAAAGACCAAAAAAATGCTGTAAAAATAACTGATCTAACTTCAAATCCTTTTAAATATAAAAGGACTTATACAGCACTAAAAGCTGCTATTACATGTCAATAGTCAGTCACTGCACAATAACTGCAGTGTACAAACCTACCGGGCTGCTGGCAATTCCGCAGCTTGGTAAATGTATCAGTGAATCTACCATGCAAAGGAGGACACTGGCCATTAGAAACAAACTGCCACTGGCAAATCAAAGAATGATGTATGTGACATTCCTGTGGTCAGGAAAAATGCAGAGAGCAGTCAAAAGTGAGCTCAGTCAAGTCTTTGTCACTGCACTCAGCTGGAGCTTCAGTTTATCCAAAAGCCAACTAATATTCCAGTAGCATCTTGTAAAAGAGCTCAAAGAAAATACCAGAACAACAGAATTATAAACCATTTCGGTCTGCTCAATTTCTGCTGTAGGATGTGAGCTGTTTGATACAAACTTTCAAAAAGCTGTTAAAAAACAAACATTTGGTTTCTAAAAAGAATATAATGCTTTAGATTACTTCTAACCTAAATCCTACCCTCACCAACATTTGATTTACATAGGTTAGACAGTATCAGAAAGTTGAAGCAAAGAAGCAAAAGTCCAACAACCACACACAAAAAAAAAAAAAAAATCCCATTTTCTCCTCATGTTTTCTGAGCAACTTTCAAAGTCAGAGTAGCTGCAATGCCTAGTCACCAAATACAGGACATCCAGCTGATATATTTTTTACAACAATCCACAAAACAGTCAGGTGAGAAGCAACCACTGGATTTCCACAGGACACAAAAAGTGTTCCCCTTATTCAATAAAACCATCTTTACCAGCCCAGGATGAATTTGTTATGATCTTCATGGCTGGAAACTGTGTAGCTATTACAAGGTGTGATGTACGTCATTTTTCTGAAGAGCTTCACCTTTGTCTAGCTGTTCTTTTGCCAGTATCCTCTGAAAAAATGTCCAGAGTTCATTCCTGTCTGAAAGCCCTGGTGAACAGACTGCTCATACCACCTCCAGATGGCAAACTGCTTCACAGACTGCCAGCCTGCCCCCCCCTTCCCAAATCATTTTTGCTGCTAAAACCTAGAATTCATTTACATGGTACTTAACAAAAGCTATGTGGAGAAGTGACAGTTGGTAAAGGTCGCCCAACAGATCTTTTTCTCTTGTACATTACTCTGGAAAGACATGAGCTTTTTTTCTGGCAGCTCTTCTCTCATATTGAAGGGGGAAAGTTCTTGCAAGGTAAAGTACTACCTCAGCGCTTAGCTAAAGAATACATGAGCAGATTTTCAATTATCATCAATTTTTACCGCTGACACATCTGAATGCGTACTTTGGGTGGACCATCTCATCTATTTGGCACTCCAGAGGCAGAATATGGATTTTCACTTCCTAGTTTCATCAGATATACCTCATTTTTAAAAAAACTCCTTTTTTTTTCTTTTTTTCCTAAAATCTGCTTTTGTCCACATATAAAACTAAAAAGCTTTAAGACCTTATCCTCTCAATGGGAAAACAAGCATATGAGCTTGCCTTCAAAACGACTGCCACAAGAGAAACAAGATGTTTTCTGCAATAAAGCCAGCTGGTTTGGCTTGTTTGGGTTTGGGGTTTTTTTGTTGTTGTTTTGGGGGGGGGGGGAGTGGGGTGGGGGGTGGTAGGCAGGGGTGGTTTGCTTGCCCATTTTGCTTGGGGTTTTTTTCAGACAGCTCAATCTTGGAGTGTTGCTGTCGTCCCAGAGAAGTAGCTCTCACTCTCACTGTAGGAAACCTTGTATCACCTATTTTCTCCTCATAAAGTGGGAATTTTTCCAGTGGGTAACAATTTAGACTACACCTGCTTACTGACAAAGCTTTTAAGGGCTTATGTTTCTCAGCAACATGAAAAGTTATGAACAGGATGACAAATTGTTATGAGGGAGGCTAAGAATTAATTCATGCTTGTAATAATATTTTATATAAAGTGCTGAAAGTTAAATATAGTAAATATATTAAGCACACACACCCCCCCCACACCCCACACCCCCCCCCCCCCCCCCCGCCTTTGTAAAATTCAGATTGCAAAACCTAAACTCAGGGAGAGACTTCATTTGCACTTGAAAGCACAGGGCAAAGCTCAAACTCAGGGAGAGACCTCATTTGCACTTGAAGGCACAGGGCGAAGTAACATCTTTTTGGAGCGAGACAAGGAGCTGTCATCACTCCCTGACCAGACACTGATGCCACCTGGACAACATCACCGGACCGGGAGGGAAAAACAAAAGGGCTTCCAGTAAGCCCAGGAAGAACTATTCAATGCAAGCCGATAAAGAATAGATAACACCATACCGGACGGCACAAAAACTGTATAAAAATCCAGGCTCCAGCGGCAATTTCTCGTGAACAAGGGGAGGACTGTTTGCCAGATAGACCGCTGGTCCCACCTTGTTCACCGGTGCCAACTCCCGGGCTCGGCATCTTTGGTGGTGGACTTTTTATTTCTTTGTAACCAAATTAACTTTAATAAATTTCTTCATATAAAACAATTCGGCTATTTCGCTTATAACAAAATTCAAACCAAAGCTATTCAGTCAAATACTCCTCACTTTTCCTCATAAAATTAATCTGATATGTTACAGTATCAGAAATACAGAAAACAGTATTCCTGGTCTCTGAAAAGCAGTCAATTCTTACTTAATTTCAAAATCAGAGCAACAGTTGACATTCTGAAAAAAAAAAAAAAAAACCAAGTTAAAATTTGCCAAATATATTACTAAAGTGCAAGTGCTTTAGCACAAATACATACTTGCTTCAGGTGTCCCTCTCCTCCAAAGAGCACAGTATGGGAAGATGCCTTCTCCAAAACATAAGCTGGGATACTCTACCTAAACTGACTTTCATCTATACTCTACAACTGAAACTTACCAAATATTTGATCTTTACCTTTCAAAATTAGTATAAATCAATTTCTGGTAAAATGTTTTTATTTGAAATGCCTCAAAAGTCATTTCACGTATTAGAAAAAAAAGCACTTTCGGGAAGAAAGATAACATTTTTTGGAGGTAGGAACGTCCCATTTCATGCTTCAGAGAAAAATGTTGACAGCTTTTTTAATGTGGAAGAAATAATCTGCCATCATAGCTGATTACTATGGAAACAAGTCTGCTGTGAAAAAGACAAAGAATCACAGAACAGCTGAGGTTGGAAATGGAAGGGACCGCTGGAGGACGCCATCCTGTGTAATCTCCTTGCTCAAGCTGGACTACTCAGAACAGGTTGCTCAGCACAGTGTCCAGATGAGTATCACACACGTGGGAGCCTCCAAAATCTCCCTGAGCAACTTGTGCCAATCCCTCTCTCTGTTTCCTGATGTTCAGAAGGAAGCTCCTATGTTTCCGTTTGTGCTCACTGCCTCTAATCTTCAATCCCACACACAGAGTTGTCGTAACAAAAGCGAGTACAACTACTACTTTTTCCTTTATATTTCTTAGCTGTCTTAGCCACTTCTCCAGATAGCATGCAACCCACAAATGAGGATGCAAGAACATAACATATTGTCCACTTGATTTAGGGTGAGAATATATTGAGGCCAAAGAAAATGAAATTATAAAATCATACTGCTGTCTGCCTATTTGGAGAACATGGAAGAAAATCCATCAATTCTCTTTTTCTTTTTTTTTCAATCTGCATTTGCAACTTTCTCAGCTGCAACATCAAAATATAAAAAGGCTTTTTTTATCCTCAGTAGACTGTGATATACCAGAGGAAAAGAAATGTACAGTAAAAGAACGGTTAGCTCCCCAATTACACGCGTTCAAACAATCAAAACTATGAATTTAGAAAACACGCTCAATTTAAAAGCTAACTTAACTCAGAAAAGTTCAATGCAAAACTAGAAATGACTGTGCCCTAACTCTGTTTTTCCTCCTAAAAAAGGCATAATTTGGGAGAAACTTGCTGAGTAAAAGTTCTAAATCCACAATTTTAACAACACACAATCAATTAATTCTGATATATATGTGGCAAGAAACAGGAAGGGCTACAAGTCTTGAGTAACAATTTTTCGTTAGAACCTGGAAATCTTTTAAAAGCCTTCCATGAAATGCTCCCTTTTTTCAGCTTGCTGCTTTCTGTGAAGTTTAAGAGCAGCACAGTTACCAAGTACAGGACCCTATACAACCGACTATGAAACAAATTGAATGTAATGCCAAAGCTGTAATCATCGTAAACACAGAATTTACATATTTATCCAAATGCTCTTCCAGCAGAGTGATAAAGCCTATGGCTCAATTTATTCATATTAAGGAAATTCATTACAGCAGTGTTCACTATCTGCACTCCCATCTGAAAAAGCTGTAATACAAAACAGTGATCAAAACTAAGGACTAATGACTGGAAATAAGCAAATCAAATTTTTTTTAATAAAAATGCTTCTCTTCGAAAAAAACCCAAACCCATATATATTGGTAGACTCATGCATCAAAGATTCTGTTTCTTGTGAACTTTGAAGTCTAATTAACTTCAGAGAGAAAACCTGAAGATACCATGTGTTGAGAGCAGACAAAAGATTAAGTTACAGCAGTCCTCAAAGAAGGGAGTTGAGTGTGCTTTTTACTGCACATACTGATTGCTAGTTCAGACTGTCAAAACTTTGTTGCGGGGTCACATGTAAGTGACAGAGACCTGGCCTTCACTGTTCATTACTAGGCAAAATGAGGGAAGAATTCAAAGATATTCTTAAGTACAACGTGAATTTTGCTTACAATTAGGACAGTCTTTAATACCCTCCAAATGATGATATTTGATATAAAAATGAAGAAGCACAGAGAACCCTGTTGCAGGGTTTTTGGAGAGCGAGGACATGATTTATATCTGGATTGAGGGTTGAGCTATCACAGACTGGGCCTGGGGCCTGTGGCGCCTCAGACCTGTGCTGTGGTGGAGCTGGAAATTCTGCTAAGGTGTCACATGGAATGGTGGGTTTCTAGGTGTTGATAGATGCAGTTTTGTAGTGTGAGCATTTTAGCCACCTTAACATTAAGCTAAACAATGTTTGTTTGCATTCTTTTTATGATCTGTCATTGTAAACCATCCTAAAAGATATATAGCCCGCATTTGAGAGAGAATAAGTGGAGAACGCCATGCTGACCACATTGGTTCAACGTGTCGTTTTGCTCTCTGTCTGGCCTCCTATTATTTGGAGCCTCTGTCAACAGAACCGAACAGCATCCTCTTTCTAGAATTAGTATGCTTTCTGAGTCACTCCCTACATGAAAAAACTGTACACTTAATGAAGCTAATTATCAAGGTACTGGGATGAGCGCTTGTTTTTGTAACATGTTATTTGCTTAGCATTCAGTGTAGCATACCTGTGCTAAACAAAGTCTGCTACTTGAAGATCTGAGGGTAACAGCTTACCATATTCACTAGGATGCTACAAAGGGGATGCCAGAGCAAGGCTTAAAGTGTTAATAGAGAGTAAGCTGGTAGCAGCAACACACTTATAGCATATTTCAGTTTCACATTAATTTATTTCTCTCCTTCACCAACTTTCAGTGACTGAGGTGTGAAGATTACAAGAGAGCTGAATGTGTCAACGAGGCAGATGCAGAGCAGCAAGAATCAAAGGCATACACACCAGGTTATGCTCAAACCCAGCAGACAGCACAGTGGCATGGACCAAGAACAATCAGGACATGAAGAGATCATAAAAAGGCCAGTACGTTTTAACTTAGAGGAGAGGCAACTAAAGGACACTACCCTTAAGCCTAAAAACATGAAGTCATAGGTTTACACAAGAGTATGAAAGTCAGCAATCAGACAGGGAAGAATATCTCTGAAGACTACAGGAAAGATATACTGAAAGAGAAAGCAAAAGGTCAACGGGCATAATGTAAGTTAAGGAGGGCAATTTTGCAAAGCATCTAAAAGAAATTACCCAGAAGGAGCTTTCACACAGGAGGAACTGAAAAAAGCACTAAGTGTATCTCACATGAAATAAAGATCATAGAAGTATATGATTCAATAATATTACATAACAAGTATCATAATAACGTTTGGAATAACCACACATCAGAATATTTAACCTGCAATTTCCTAACTTACAGAAGATTTTTCAAAACTTAATACTTTATAGGGACAAGAAGCTGGACATATTGCTCACAGGAGAAAAACATGGAAAAACAGCAGGAGAAAAACTTCGGGTAACTGCCTGAATACTAAGGAGCTGAACTGTGATCATTAAACAGTCTTTTCTAATCCAGAATGGAGAAACAGGAAGTTATCCTGTGTTTTCATGGCCATAGCAGAAATTAAACCACAGGACACAAGTTTTTTGAGTACTCTTGGAAGCTCATCCTTTAAGCATATATGGTCCAGTATCATGATTTTACTGTTCATTTTTCTTTCTCTCTTAACCCCATATGTGCAACAATTCTTTGCTATGATTATATCTGCTATACCATTGTACAGAAATACCAGAACATTCATTTCTCTCACTGCACCAGTTTTAAAAATGTATTTCACTGATCCTCCTTTGTATGTGAGGCATATTGCCAAATAATACAAGGCTGACAACATGAAGTTAAACATCTAGCCAATAATCTAGACCAAGTAGTATGCTAATGATAATATGCATTACAAAGACTTCTTTTTAATTGGAAGTGTTAATGCTATCCAGCGAGAACACTTCAGCTCCCTCATCCATCAGAAGACTCAAATATTCACCTGTTTCTTAAGTTGGACAGCAAGCAGATGTTATGTATAGAAAGCTTAGCACTCCAGTCAAAGCTTATTTGGAAATCATGAAGGAGGTGGCTGCCACATTAAGTATAGCAACTCCTCAAGGTGAATCCTTTTGCCTTTTCTCTTCCCACCAGCTAAACTGCAGATGCAAGATATGAATACTGCCACCAGCACTTCCACTACTGCAAAAGCTCGTATGAGCTTAGTCCATCCTTCTATGACACTACCTCAGTGAGAAATGAATGAATTTATAAGCACATTGTCAGAACATAGTTCACTTTGCCTCTGAAAAATTTCTAAGTGCAGGGAGACTGTCCTACGTATACTAGTACCAGTTAGTAGTTTAATAACTACTAGCAGTACTACTAGTAACTAACAGTAGTAGTAATATTACTAGTAGTCAGTTACATTCAGGAAATTTTTCCTCAATTGCATTGCTCAAATCTTACTTAAGAAATTTAAAGTTATTTACAGTTATTTACCCTGCAGTGTAATTACCACCTGCTTTTTGTTCTCTAACTAGAGCACAAACAAAGCAGACATGAGACATACTTTTTGGTATTGCTAATTTCAAGGAAGCAACAAGTTGATTTAGCTAGTGGACAGAACCCAGACTTCTCAAGCAGGTGCAAAAACATAATCTCAACTTGGAGTACAGCTAACAGCTGGAAACACTCCTCAAAGAAAACCACTAGGTCTGTGGGGGTTTGCAAGTTCTTCCAAACCCCATCCCACTCTACTGCAATTACAGCTTTGTACACTCTGGCTCAACAGCAAGATTTTCTATTAAGATATCTCTTTGGAACGCCATGGAAAAAAGGCAACCCCAGCAGTGGAATGTGGAGTGAACACATTCCCAGAAAGCAGGGAAAGGAGAGATCAGTAGATTTGCTAAGTCATCTTGAAGAAGCAGCGATGGGTTACTATAAAAGCTTCCTAATTATTCATAGCAATTAAAAATCAAGGCTGTTGACCCAGTTACTTATCATTTTAAAGAGGAAAAATCATTTAAGTAATTTCTTAAGTTAAAGCAGGGTGAGGGCCAAAAAATACCTTCAAGGAGATGAAAGGAGAATCAAGAAGACAAAATCATGATTGAAATCAGAGGGAGTTACTCTGTGCAGCCTTTGTTCCCATTGCCAGGGCACAGCCTCCACATTTCCAGAATATCCTCAGGACATGCTCTATTCAGAAGCAAGCAGAGCAGCACGCTGCCAGTAAAGTAAATGTGACACAGCCAGTTCCACAGACAGGCAAATACGCTTGATTAAGTGTGGGCAGAACTGTTCAACTAAGGAGAGTTTATCCTCATCTAACACAGTTCTGCAATTAATGGAAAAGGTCTCCAAAGTTACAAAGCAATCAGTTTCAAAGCAATCCTCATTTTCTAGTCTATTAAAGTCAGCAACAGGCACAACCTGGGGTCAAATGGAAGAAAAATATACAACAGAATTATGTCAGTATTTAATAGCAAGTCAGGAGCAAATAAACTGATGAAATTCAGAGCCAGTAACTACAAAAGAGTCCACGCAAGGAGAAAGATCATCGCAGCTACCAAAAACTTCCTTTTGCCTTCTCCCCTTAAATGGAAACATTCTATTTGTTCATCAGTTAATTTTATCAGAAGTTCTGCATTGAGAATAATCAGAAAAAGACTACAGAATGACATTGAAAAGTACCTCAGGATTTTCCAGTGCCTTGATAACTGCATTCTTAAGAACCTGTAATTAATCAGAGAACACTGATTAAACACATGGGTGTGAGGAAAAGCAGGAAGACAGCATACAGACCTGGACTCTTCAGCTTTTAAATTGCTTGAGTGAGCATAATACTGACAAAAACAATGTTGATGAAGAACACTCATTGTGCCTCAAAACAAGTCCAGCCCACTGAACACAATATGCCTGATAGAACTTCCCCCTCTGGAAGTCCCTGAGCTGGACCTCCAGAAGCTCAGTAATATGATGGCACAGGTACAATCAGCATGTATTTGTGAGATACCAGCTTAGGACTAGCCAGCATCTGACAAAACAAGAACAATTTGCCCCAAAAGCCATTGTTCACCTTCTACAAACATTCCTCCAGACTTCTAAGTCCAGCTGTAGAGAAGTTGCAGGCTTTAGAAAACTCTTCAGCACTTTTGCGTGGTATCAGTAAAGCTGCAAGACAGAACAGTACCAGTACCATCAACAGGACTAACAGCGGTCCTTTTCAGGAGAAGAAACTCATTAATAGCCATTGTGTGGTTACTGGGGACAAGCAGTTTTTCACAACCCTGTCAGATTTAGCTGTCAGACTGGTAAGTGCCTGAACAGGCCAAAAGAACATTCTTGACCCCAGGTCAGATAAATTCTACATGGCACTTTTCTCCTCACTCTGTAAGTAGTCTGCTTGATTACAGTTTTTCTTTTTTGCACTATCTATTTGCAGCACTTTGCGAAATACAGCCTCTCCAAGCACAACAGCAATGTAAGTAAAAGGATTGTGCACCATGAAGAAAAAAGCATGGCATGTTGTTTCCTTGTTCAGAAGACTAATATCAAGCCTATGATTTTCCTGGAACATGACCAAGCATCAGCTGTCAATTTCTAGCAGTAGGCAAGCTCTGAGAGAAGGCTGAATTTCTTCAGACTGCTCAACATTCAGCACATGACAGACCCTTCTGGGTTCAGGTGCCTGGAAACTGAAATCAGAGAGAAGAATAGCAGATAACATTAGGGCTACAGAAAGAACTCTGGAAGAAATTATGGTTTTGTTTCTCTTCTTCCTCAAGATGCCAGAGGCAATGGATGGTAAGACAACTTGGAACACAAGGAGATATTATTAGGAATGAGGATCTGAATATCAAGGAAATAAATGACAGTACATGGGGCCAAGACTAAACAGTGGGGAAAATGGAACTGGAGAGAACTTCTGCCAGACCTGTCTAATACTAGAAGATTTCCACTTCTTACAATCATGGGATGTTATTACATCTTCAAAATATCCTTTCAAGAGTGCCCAACACAAAACAGCAATGAAAGTAAGTGCTCTTAATACAATCTCTCAGAAAGACTGAAAGCCTTGCTTAATGCTCCTAATAGACCTAGGTCCAGATCTTCTTTCAAGTGCCACTTCGAGAGAGAAGAGCACAATTCAGATTATATAATTCAAGTATCAGCAGTTCGCCTTAATAAACTTTTCAATTTAATCTTATTTCTCCTAGAATCAAATTACTAAGCCATGCTCTGGATTTCTAGAGACAGATCCTCACTTGTCTAACTGCCTATGTATCTACATTGTTTTCGTAACAGAAGCAACAACTTATGATGAGAAACTTGCTAAGTTTTTACAGGAAATTGTTTCTCTCCAAAAATGTCAACCATACTAAAAAGCTTATGAGAATGAATAAGTTGAAAATAACTGTGATACTAAAATGTTTTTAATGAACAGTTCATCTGGCAGACAAACGCTTAGTTCTGTATGACAGGGTTAATACATACCTGTGAAATGATAACGTGCTTCTGGGTGATAAGGGCAACTCAGGTTTTCTACTTTTCACTTGATATGAAAGAAAAGCTGTCTAATATTCATTATATGCTTCATACAGGGTTTACATCATATTTGCTTGTGCATATCAAGTGGCAGGCAAAAAGCACTCACCCTGTACTAGTACTGTACAGGAAGAAAGCACTGGGGCCACATGAGCAGACCACATAGCAGAGTAAGGTAAAACTTACGTTCAGCAGCTGAGGTAAGCATTTTTCAGCCTGCAAGCTTGTGCTTTGCAGTACTATTTGGGGTCAGACAGGAAGGATCAATACCTTAAAGTGAGAAGTCTCTAGCTTCAGTCCCGATTTGTCAGGTATTACTCAAAACTGCAGTTACAGAATACGTAAGCTGTTCTCTTTGATTCACAAACAATCTGAATCACGTAAGTGAAGGCAAAGTTCAAAGAAGTATCTGCACATTGAGGCCATTGTGTGAATTTTTTCATTCCTTTTACACTACTGTAGAACTGTATTAAATGGAAAAAATACTTTTCTTCCTGAAAAAATAAGTTTACTCTCTTTTTCTCTTCCTCCCAAGTTCCCAGGTATATGTGCCTCCATCACTGACGCAATCTCTATCACTATTTCCACATGGAAAAATTTTTAAAGAGCCAAAAATATAAAAAAAATTATGCCATCATTATTCAGTTATTTTACAAAGCACTTATTTGTGTTTACTGTGTATATCCAGTAGCCCCCTAAAGACTGTCAAGATGGATTGCAATAGGTACAATAGACGAAGAAAGGAGGAAACAAATACACCTGGAAGTTACCACACAGGCAGAAGAAAAAGCGTTTGCAATCTCTCACTTTCTTTTCTTGATCCCATGTTAGAGCACCACTACCTGTAAGGGAAACACTTCCAGATTTCCTACATACTTAGGAACGCATCTGTAAGAACACCCACTGAACCTAGAAAAGTGGTATACCTGATTTAGCACCTACTGCTAGCGTTAAATTGCAACGGTACATTCATCCATTTTAGGAGTACATGGTCAGAAGCCAGGTGATAATGTGCAGCTACTTCTGCTATTCCCAGCTGCAGCTTAAGCATACATGAAGTTACCACCCTAGAAACACAGTTTTTGGGATATTCCTTATATTGTTTCTACATAGCCAATAAAAGGGTAGACACCTAATTCGGAGCTTTGTGACACTGAATTAGAGAGAACACATATGCACAAGCCAAATGCCTTATGAACTCTGGAAAGACCAAAGCTGTCTGTATCTCCCTTAAGCAACCAATGCCACCCTAACATTCAAAAAACTACCACAAACCAAAACAGCTCTTGCAACATGTCTTGATTTCACCTTATTCCTCTATTTTGTCCCAAAGGTCCACAGTATCGCACTCAATAAAAAGCAACACCGAAACCCTTCTAACAATGGATTCAGATAGTCTCTTCTTTAAAGAGACTGTGCACCATCACAGTGAAAGCTTCACAGAGGGACAATCTACCTAAGAGTCCACGAAAAGGCTCCACACCCCACTCATCCCAGCGAAAATCTGAACCCTTCTAACACAAATCAGAAAATTTTCTTCAAACAATGCAGATGTATTTGATCACTTTGGAAAGGCTAAAAATGGGCACATTTTCACCAAAATACAAGATGAGTACAAAAAGTACAAAATACAAGACGAGTCACCTACAGCAAAATCAACTAATACTTACAAATACCAGTTTTTGCTTGGTATGCAAACCAAGTGCTACTTGAAAATGAGCACTTCCTTACAAGCACAAGGACAGAAGTCATCTCGCTCTTCTCCTTACTCATAAACCCATGCACTCTTCCAGAAATATGGTTTCACTGCTGAGGAAAGTTTATTACTCTGTATTCCTGTCAACAACCTTGCTGACTTCTGTCCTTATATGAAAATACATTATCAAAACTCCCTCTGTCCTTGTGATGGATATGACTACTTTGTGAAGTTTAGAGTAAACATCATAGCCACTGACATTTTACCAGAAGATGGGTATTACATAGACATAATCCACCTCAAAGATTGTTGCAAAAACATACTCAAAAATCTATGTACTAGATTCACAAAGACAACAGAAGAAGTGAAGAAATTTCAGTCAAACGGCAAAGCAGCAGGTAGTCATAAGTAGATTTTAATGAAAATCACAGATTAGCCTGAACACTACTGTTTCCAATCCATTTATATAGCTGGATTATTTCTGCATCTTTGTTAGTTCTGCAGTTGCTTTCTCTCTGATGTAGGGGGGGGGGGGAGGGAGGAGGTAACACAAAAACAACAACCACAAAAAATGACTACAAAACCCCCACAATTTCACAATTTTCTGAAAGCCTCCAAGGTGAAGCTGAAAATCTGAAATCTCCAAAAACTAAGCAAAAGACATGATACACAAATCTCTATGCATGTCAAAAAGTTGTGGTTCAGCATTTCTACTGAAATTTCATTATTTTTTTTAATAATTCCAGACCTCTCCCCAATGGCAAACTTACAAGTACAAATAGCATCTTTATTTCTGACAAGCGAGTAATCCAGTAGGATTCACAGCCTTTATCTAGATTCTTCTGTACATTTATACTTCTTTTTTCAATATAATGGCTGCAATGCAGTCCATTTTCAATTTTAGATGCAAGTTATAGAATGTGAAACCCAGAAAAAACTGCTTTTAGGGTCAACTACATTATTCTTTTGAGCTCTAGAACTTTCTAGGCAGCAAACTGTTTAAGACATAAGCAATCACAACCAAAAAATACAACATGCTGAACTCATGCTCTACTTCCTTGCATTAGCTTTTTCACCCCAGTTTGTCATACAACTCATCTTGCTCCAGGACACCCTACGGAAAGAAGTTATGTTTCCTTCTTCAAGCGACTGTCTTGGAGATGTGACAAAATCATGACATCAAAATCTTGGTGTAGCCAAAGATCAGGTAACATATACAGACAGGCAATGTTTGTCTGCACTGGTTACTTATGTGGACAATTAGAGATGCTTTTCAGACCATCTTGTGCTGTAAGGTTTTGGTGGCTGGCGACAGGGATAACCTCTGTCAGATGATGTCAGAAGCTTCCTCTCTGTACAAGAGCCAGTGCAGCCAGCTCCAAAACAGAACCATCACTGGCCAAGGCCAGGCCCATCAGTGACAGTGGATCTGTCACGCATGTGACACACCATGTCACAGAGCAGTGGACAGCATCTCTTAGAGAACATATTTAAGAAGGGGAAAAACTGTTGCAACAACAGCAGCAAAGCAGACCTCAAGGTCAGAGAAAAAGATGGGAGAGATGATGCTCCAGGCACCAGAGCAGAAATTCTTCTGCAGCCTGTGCTGAAGACTATGATGAGGCTGGCTATCCCCCGGCAGCTCACTGAGGTCCAAGCTGCAGCATGGATCACCTGCAGCCCACAGAGGACTCCACACATGAGCAGGTGCCTGATGGAGGTTGTAGCCATGCTGGAAGACATACTAGGAAAGTTCATGAAGAACTGCAACGCATGGGAAGGAGTCATACTGGAAAAGTTGGGAAGGAGTTCATGCTGCAGCAGCGAAAGAACATGAGGAGGAAGGAGCAGCAGAGACAAGTGTGATAAACTGACCACAGTCCACATCCCCCATTTTCCTAAGCTGCTCAGACAAAAGAGGAAGAGAAGTCTGGAGCTGAAGTTGAACATGGGAAGAAGGGAGGGGTGGGGGAAAGATGTTTTAAGGTTTGTTTTTATTTCTCATTATCCTTCCCTGACTTTTCATTGGCAATTAATTAAATTAACTTCTCCAAACCAAGTTTGGTTTTTCTGTGATCGTACTAGCTGAACCTTCTGTCATACATTTTCTTCACCATCCAGATGAGGAAGATGAGTGATTAGGGTAGCTTTAGTGAGCACCTTGTATTCAGGCAAAGTTATCTCATCACAACATAACCTCCTTTCTCCACTGAATTTTATTTTAGTTTCCATACTGTCTCATTTCATAACTTCTGCACAAATGAACTATACTCTGGAATTTGCTTCATGTCTCTTAATTCAGTATCTACAGAAGCAATAGTGGACTTAGTATTTCCTTCTCCGCAGTTGCTAATTCTCAGCTTGTGATATCCTCTTTGACTTAGTATGGCAAAGTATCTCATTGCTGGGTGATCTCGCCTGGTGAGTTATCACTCATGCTCACTCTGTTCCATCAGGAATTCCCACAACCCCATCACACTCTTACCTTTCTCAAGTAAACAAGACCCAGCTCTCCCAAACACTCCTACTACCAAAGCTCCTTGTGCTCCAACTGATACTCATGGTAACATCTGAAAGCAAAAGCAGCAACACAGATGCACGTCAGCCAGTACCTGTGACACACCCACATAGCTCAGCAGTTTTCAGTTCTTTGTCTAGCAGCTTCACAGCCAAAACACCCCTTTGATACGAAAACTTTGAGAAAAAGTTACTGCAGTTATATCCAGGCTATATGGTCATTTTAAGAGACTAACTTATTTTGATGGTGACTGTTATCACCAGTATTTTTATACAACTGAACAAACTACCACTGTTGCTCTTAACAAAGGCATACCTCTCTCCACTCCAGAACACAGGACTCCCACATTTACACAAAAAGTATATACACAGATTTAAAGACACATACAGTCCAGTTTTCTTTTAAGCATATTTCAGCTGAAGACAAGATCTCAGTAAGTAGTGTCTAGAACTGAAAGAGAAGTTTCAAAGTAGCTGTGTCATCCAGTCCCAACAGGAAATCATTAGCTATACCATTGCATACTGTAGACAAGTTTCTAACACAAAACAAAACAAAAACAACAACAACAAAAACACGCAAAAAAGTCAGGACTTAAGAGATTGAATTTAACATGAGTCATCACTAATTTTGAACTCTTCAAGCATTCTTTAAGATCACCAGTATGTTAATAAGAGTAATAGTCAGTGGAAAAATAGAGAATACTCAACAGAAATGTATATGTAAAGGATACTTCGAATTAATAACAACCTTGTGACTTGAGAGATATATACTTTTTTTGTTTCAACACACCACTTTTTTCAATTTCAATAGCTTCTGTGTTATCTTTAAAGCAAAACAAAGATTTCAAATAGCCTCTCTATAATAATAAAGATCAGCCACTGGACTTCTGGAAGAATGCCTCTTTCCCTTCTCTTTACAAATACAGATTTCAGACTACAACAGCACATGACTTGTTACACATAGGTATAAAGACTGAAATCAGCACAGACCAGTAGATCAGACATTAATTCTGTCTTCCTGATACTTGATTTGCAAAGCTGAAGCATGATTGTGGTAGATGGTGAGAATTACGTCTACACTTCTGAAGGCAATAGAGCGAATCTGCTCTTTAAAACCTGCCTCCATCTGCTCTGTTTCACAATGCTTTCTGGAAAGTAGCATATGCAGTGCTTAGGTGAGTAAATTTAGAACTTAAGCTCTCACTGCCCAAGTTTTCCCAAAACAAAATATGTTATAGCCAGAGCAAAACTCCACAAGTCCAGACTTAACCAAAGATCAGACTGCTACATTTCTTCTCAATATATAAAACAACCGAAGTCCACTTCCCTTCATTTCGTAAGTAATACATTTGTAACAACAGCAGCTTGCTTCATAGGCAAAAGTCTTCCTTGGCAACACCATAAAAAGAAAGTTCTGAGCCCGGTTTTGAAGTTAATACAAAACTCTCACAAGGAATCCAAGCAGTTGAACCAAGACAGCATTTTGTTTACCAGTGCTGAGAATCATTTTCACATCCCAGAAAGGTGTCTCCCAGGACATGATTTTTCACCCTCAGCCTGCTAGTTGTATTTTCCATTAGGACTCTAGGCAGCCCTGGAGAACACACAACCACATGTCCTGGCTTCCCCTTTCTTAAGACTTTGTGATAGCTCTCCCCTTTTGATGTCACTGCTCCAATGACAGTGACATGGTCACAAGAATGCTGAGCACAATAATCTGCAAGAGGTGCGATTCAGGCCACCAAAGTTTTTTTTACTGCATTTTGAAGTTTGTTCCTCCAGCAACAGCCTTGAAAAGGACAAGCTTAACTGGCCTGGGAGGTAGCAAAAGCAACGAAAATGCCTGCACAGCCGTAAGAACAAGCCACAATTCTTCAATGATTCTTCAAATGAGCTGAAAGGAGCACAAAATTCTTAAACACAAGGAGCAGCATGAGTTAGGCAAAGCAAGGTAAAGGCTTAAAACACAAATGTTCTATAGGAAATCACATCTTAAATTCATCACATGGACTGACTGCAAGGAAAAGGCAGCTGACATCCACTCTTCAAAAAGGCACCACAGGGGCCCCAACATGGCTGAAAAATTCTTTTCAGTACCACACATAGCTGTTAGGAACTTGAAATTTCAAGCATCTATAAGCTGGTGGGCTATATAAGAGAACACACAAGTGTATTTGTAAGCCACAATTCTCCAGATGCACTGTATCTACAATCCAAGAACAATGGGGTTATCAGACCAAATGGTTGTATGGATGAGTTATCCTGTTTCTCAGAATAGGACAAATGCTCCCAGAATGAGTATCTCAAAGCCACTATTATGTCTGAGAAGACCACCCTTGCCCCTTTGGATATACTGATTGAGTTAGCATAGCATAACTTTCCAGCACAGGCAATCCCTAAGCAGTAACTCCAAAGATACCGCATAATAAATATCAAAGCATGTCAGTATAGAGGTATTCAACAACAGTCATACCGACTGTACTAAGCAGTATTAAAGTATTCTCACCTACTGCTCTCTACAGAGATCATAAGATTTTTCATGGTTATGCTAGACCTTCAGAGGAAGGTCTAGCATTATCATGAAAAAAGAGATGCAATAAACCTTAGAGAACATTTCTTCTTCAAATTGTGCAAATTTAAGATCTTTAGAAAATCAAAATTAAAATCACTCCAGGTGGAAACCATTCAGGTATCTCTTTCCTGGACAATGAACCCTATTTTGAAAACCCATTGAGACATAAAAGACCATAACTAGACATGGTGCCTTGAAAACAAAGTCTTACAGTGTTGTACAGTGGTAGAATTTCTAATCGAAACTATTAGACTACTTCTTTACCTGTCTTGCTTGAGACCAAAAAAACCCAAGGGGCTAAACCAGCAAAAAATGGCACAGAAGAACTAAGTTACTAGAAACAGTTACATCTCTATGACATCAGTCTAAAACAGAAAATGCAGCATCCAAAAATACCTGCTAGGAAACAAAATCTTGACCTAATGCAGCAATGTTACAGAAACGCTACAGAATAATAAATGAAACAAATGGCACTACTCATTATTTTAAAATGCTTTAAAACCATTTTTGCCCCAACCTAGATAAATATTCAGTAACTCCAGAACACTCTGGCATCCTCGTTTGGCTTCACTAACCACCCTGCCACACAATCTCCACGCAGCCCACAAACAAGAGATACAGATGATGCTTCAGTTAATTCACAGTAAACAAGTCCATAACAATATGGGCAATTCACTTGCTTTGAAAATTCTCTTTTGTGGCACACATGTTTTAAGAGTAATCCTTAAAAGAAATCAGTTGTTACATGAACATCAGAAATAATGAAAATCTGTGTTCAGGGAATTTTGTTATGTATTTTTATGTTTTCTCCTGCAATAACACAGTTTGCCTCCAAATCCTTACAATTCCCACTTCCTGCAATTCCTTCAGTTTCCTAGCCCTCAATATCCTCCCGAATTTCCAGTGTTCTTGTCAGAGATACTATACACACTGCAGCTGTTGTCCAACTGCCCAGCAACTACCTGTGTCCATGGATCAGTAAGTCAGACAAAACAGCACCAGATCCCTTCAAGCTGTTTGCTTGAGAGAGCAGACTAATTTATCTGATACTTGCCAGTAATTTACTAGAAGTCTTTTTGAAACACTAAAAAGCCTCCCTCAAATTTGAAGCTATTACAGAGAAACAAGACTAAGTGAACAAGTATGACAGCTTTACTTAAGAATGCCAATTTCACTTTTACATGGTGTCCTGGGTTGTAGTATAGGATGTATTATATCACCATCTTCATGAACTGATGAATCCAATTGTTGGAACAGTGCTCTTCCCAGGCCCCCTCCCTCTGGGGTGCTTTCAGTTAATGGCCCATCAATGCCTTGTGCATGACTCATAGATAACTCCCTCCGGGAGTTATCTCTCTTTAATGGGCCATCAAGGACCTCCTGTATGACTCATCACCCCACTGTGAGATGTTCCACCCACAGGGAGGAGCCACGCATTCTCACCTGGATATAAGCTGGGATTTGGGACAATACAGGCAGCCCTTACCCCCTGGATTCCCAGAGGACCAGAGCTACCAGATCTTTTCTATGAGATCACTGCCTCAGGAAGATCACCTCGCCTGGACTGCTTCCATCACCCTGGTCAGGTTGTATTCTGACTCTGTCAGTGGTCTTTTTGTATTATTGCATTTATTTTATTTTACCTTTTCTCTCTTTTCTTCTCATTAAATTGTATTTCTGACTTGGAGCCTCTCACTCATTTTACTTTCAAACCCCTACACATGGGAAGGTGGCCTGAGGAGGTCATACACCATAGTTTTTCATTCTTTTCCTACTTCTGCTGTGTTCATATTTTATATTATTAACTGAATTCTTGTTTGTACCATTCTCACTTAAAAATACTATAGAAAATGTGTACACTTCTGGAGTTATATTAGAAACGCGAGTTTGGTAAAGACTAAAAAAAGGGATACAAATAATTTTATCTTTCTTACATATGCTCCAAGCTTGGAAAAAAAATCCCTCTCACTGCTGAACACATCTCTCAATTAATTTATCTGGCACTTTCTGAGAGTGTACCAAGTATGACAGGAAAGACAGGACCCAACATCCCCTACACTTCTAGGACTGAAAGCAAAATTGAAGTGCACACTTTATCTGTCAGATGAAAACAGACTGTGTGTACATAAACCAGCAAGTAAGTTAGGAAGAAGGACAAAGAGGCAGAAGTGTAGCCCTGCTTTAACCACGAAGAGCTATTGATGCTTTACCCAGAAGCATTTATACATTAAATACCTATCACAAAAGGTACTTTTAGGTGTGTGGGAGGAAGCATGTGAAAAAATCAAGATTGAAAAAAAAGCAGTCTCACAGGACTGTGGTGGCACTTGTATGCCAAAGCAAACTGAGTTCTCACCGTCACTTCTGATCTGGTGCAACTAAGCCAGTCCCAAATTGCTATTCCTTCTCTATTTGCAGTACCTGAAACAGGCATCCCCAGGCTAAAGGTAACATGCTCACTATACAGTAATAAAAAGTTTTTCACGCTGCAAGAGCCTGCTGACTATCTGATAATTCAATCCCCCTGCTCAGACCAGGCCAATTCAGAGCAGTGCCTTGTCTAGCAAAGTTCTGAATCTCTCTAGAGTTGCGAGGTTCATAATGTCCACAGTTCTCCACTTCAGAGTGAAGAAAGAGTCTTCCTAAAAATATCTGCCACATATTTAGGTGTTTCACCCTGAGCCCTACTCCCAGTGACAAGCCTTACCAGCATGCAAAAGTCTAGTGCTATCTTTTATTCCTCTGCCATAAGAGGAGGATACTGGCCACTGGGCTCTCTCAGCTGGGATCTCCCCTGCGCCATCTCTTCAACCATGCTGTGCAATTCTGGTGTCCTCTACCTCTCCTCACAGGTCCCATGCTCCAGCCCCCACATAAGCTTGCTGCCCTTGAGCAAGTGAGCTCCACTAGGTCAGGAGCTGCTGCTCACCCATCCAACCCTCACATGGCACAAAACTCTTCTGCTCCAGTGCAAGCCTCAGCCTTTGCTGAATGCCATAAGGTCCCCAATTCTCCAGGCTGTCAAGGTCCCTCACAACAGCACATACATACTGCACCCCAGCATACTGACTGGTCTTCACTATATAATCAGCGAGATAGCTGAGGAACACCATTCCACCAAAGAGATATGCTGTTCCATAACTGTTTTTTCTTAAGTGACAATCCTAGCCACTACTGAATAATTTTTACCATGTTTATCACTTTCACAGCTCTTCCCTAATTCTTCATGTTCAAAATGCCTCATCAAACAAAAAGCTACCAAAATACAACAAATCTTTTAAGTTGTTTTTCCTCAGTGTCCAAATTCTTCATTAGTAATATTTTTTGATATTTCATTGCATGAAAGCAGAATGAATACCTTATGGGCACAAGAGAGTGACAGTGTTTGAAAAATTAAATTAAGTTTTAACTGAGAAAAGAATATTTTTCTATCATGTATTTCTTAAGTTTGAAGACACTTGTCACTGGTGGCTAAAAGCTTTCACTTCCAAGCCTCCAAAAATCAAAATGCATTTCTGAAACAGCTCTGAAGTCTAACCTGTACCCAGCCTCCAAAACAAGCTGCAAAAGCAAATTTCAGATCATACCATAAAAACTTGCTCAGAAACACACACAAACCACAACGATTACAGACTCACAGGGTTTCTGTGCCAAAAGGCTCAATATCCTACTACTAAATCTGCATGATAATTCTTTCCAAAAACTACTGCTTGGCTTTGGGCCATTTCAACTTATAAACAGGAAAAAAGTGATGCTATAGAAAAAATACATACAGAAAGCCTGCACAGACTAAAAAAAGCAGATAAGCATATTTTTTATGAAAATTCGAAAGATCACTTTAAAATTTAGGTAGGGAGACAAAAAATCCACCACAATCCCGATCCCACAAACATTTGCATAGCCTCCTAACGAAAGCAGAAGTATCCATGTGACTAAAAGTCAAAACTTCACAGAGCAAGAACCCAAGCAGAGAGTAAACACAGATCTCTAATATTTTCACTCTGCAACCTGAACATACTTTAGATGCCAAGCAGCAAAAGATAAAGAGGAGATAACTTTCAGCTGTGCTGAAAAACAGGCAGCAAACGTTTTGAAACTGTATGTCACTGTTCCGTGGTGCAGGTTCAATGATAAGCACAAGAGCTGTTCCAAGTATTCTCCAACGATCCAACTGTTCTATATACACAGCTAATATTTCTAGCCATACTTCATGGTTTTATAGCCATTCCTCAGGCTCTTACACAACTAGAAATCATGCAAACAAATACAGTGCATGGCGTTCAGCAATGTTTAGACTATTTAAGGGTAGTCTTCCTAACAGGGAATTTTCCAGGCATGTAGATTATGAAGTATTTTAATAAGATTCACAAAATTCATACTTCACTCCTCCACAGCCTGGCAGAAAATTTATAACATCACTACCTTCCTTGTACCCTCCTTCCAGAAAAACGTGCACAATCACAAATAACATTTTTTTGGAAGTAGAGACTGGTAGTATTACAGGAAGAAATGCAACTCTACTATTCATAAAGGATATCAGAAACAAACATAAACATCCTCAAACCATTAAAGCAATACTCTTTACTGATACTGGCTGCACACCTTCATGCTACACTTGTGTACCTTGCACAGAACACAAATTCAGTTAAAGATTTAAGCAAGTTTTTCAGGGGGTTATTTTTATGGAATTTTTCTTGTTGTTGTTGGGGGGGGGGTGTTGGGTTGAGTTGGATTTTGTAATTGAAATTACATTTCCTGAAATATTTTAATTTCCCTTTTGGGATTGTCCTAGAAGTTGGTGACCAAGCCCAAATGCTTAGAGATGTGAGCTTTGAAATGCTACAGTGAAGCTGGTTATTATGACAGCCCACGTTCACGAAAACCACACCAGCTGCCAGACAATGCAGCAAGCAACACAGATTATTTGTCTGGATGCGGAACCCCAGTCATTACAAAAGACATTAGAGACACATCCTGACACACTTTCCCACCAAGAAACTGATAAAAAATTTAACTTTTTCATACATCATAGTGGCAAAGCGCTTGAGTAAGAGGGATGCAGAGACTCAACCTAAAAACAGTGCCAGGGATAATGGGAACAGCAACTCAGGAGCTTAGAGCTGGAATGCCAGGCTCTCCATTGAGAATATCGAAGGAAGAGTGTCTTAAGAATGAACATTTGGAGCATATGTGTGCATTTCAGAAGCTCAGAAAACACTGTATATCGTGCTTGCTTAAAATAGTTGTGAAAATACCTACGACTTACTATGTAAAAAAACTTCCTGCATCTTTCCTTAAGTGCAGTATGCATTCTTTGCCCTACATTACACATCAAGCAACTTCCTGAAGGCAGCTTTATTTTAAGTCATCAAAGCACAAGAACAGGAGTGTTTTTCCTATCAAGAATGGAGGATCTCTTCTTTATGCAAGGAATTCTAACAACCAAGCATTTACTGTACTTCACATACACAAACAAGAAAAAAAAGGTTTAGAACAAGCATAGAAGAAATGCAACCAGAAGGCGTTAAGGAAAGAAAAGGGACTAAAAAAGGTATAACATAAGAAAACAGACAAAACCCAGTAAAGCAAACATGAGGAAAAGCAGCACTATCTTATTAAAATATTCATGTAAAGGGAGCTCTTGGTGTGCCACGATTTAACCCTGACTAAGTACCAGCAGCAGCTCTCCAATGCTCTTCCCCATTTGCAAGTGGGATGTGACTGAGAATCAGTCATGTAATGAGATAAAAACAGTTTAGGAATTGAAATAAAATAAAATACTAAAACAACATTAGTATGTTGTATGAGTATGTTGTAGGGGTGACCCGGAATAAAACCCAAGAGAAACAAGTGATGCGCAATATCATCAGTCACCACACACTGACTGATGTCCAGAGAGCCTGACAGGAAAAAAATTAACTCTATTCCAGCCAAAACCAATGCACTGAAAAATTTGTACATTCGCTCTTATTCTTGTACCCTACCTTCCTGTTAACCCATCCACATCTTGCATCACATTAACAGTTGCAACTCTTACATTTAGATGGCACATCTCCATTTGAACTTCTAATATGAAGCAGATGCCATACGAGATCATTTAAAATACCTAAGGTGCAAGAACTAACAAAAAAGTTGCAAAGCTATTGGTTGAAAGAAATTTAAAGCTTATCTTTCTCAGAGTGAAAAAAAAAAAAAAACCAATTTGTTGAAAATATTCTGTCTGCATGTGGATTTCATTTTACCGAGATAATGTGTGGGTGAAAAAAGGACTGTATAAGCAGCAAAACAAAACATAAAAAGGCAAAGAAAAAAGAAATATCAAACCCCACCGTTATTTTTTAATTGAACACAGCTTTTCCAAGAATTTACAATGCTCTCAATCATGCTTATTAATAATCTTTAAAGCATTCTCTCATTTTAACCTTTCTATGACAAGGTAAATATATTTCTCAGGCTCAGTATTTTGATGACTTAGACCAAAAGAATAATTCAGATTTTTTCATAAACAGATGTTGCAAAGCAGAGCATGCATTTCCAAATTAAAGACATATCTCTGGTCTTCTTGCTATTATGAAACTGAAATTTGTAATTTAGAGAATAGTATGAATTTTTAATTTCCATGCTTTTGCATATTTTACACCTAAAATACGCCAGATTAGGCAAGGATCAAGTTGTTCATACTCTATGAACTACAATCAAAAGAACTGTACATTAATTTTGTATTACATATTTTCTTTAAAATAGATTTGTTTCAGTCTCACAGTATCCTTAAACGCTTATGTTGGAGGCAGGGAGTGGCAGTATATTAACACTTGCTGGTATCCACTTGAGTTGCCTTGATCCTGGCACCTAAAACACACACCTCCAAAGAAACATTTCAGGCCATAAAATCCTAATTTCCAGTTCCTGTAAATACTACAAGGTAAAAGTGAAATAGAAATATAAAAGTCATAGTCACAGAGCACGGCTTAAAACGAATGCAGCTTATCTGAAAATAATTATTAAGGAGGTACATCTGCATTTATTTCCCAAATAAATCAAATAAACATGCACCTCATATCTTTTATAACAAACTTCTTGAAACGTTTGTTATACGCCTGCCAACATTAAAACTGTAATTACTATAAACTATTCAAAGTGAAATTAATTTACATAAAAAACAAAGCCTTCTAGCTTCCTTTAAAATTCAAAAGTAGCAAAACATACCAGCATTATAATAAATAATTCTGATATGCTAAAGGTAATTGCAATTTCATGTCCAAAACAGATTATGTTCAAACCTGCAAAGTAACAGATTTACAAGGCCGTGGAAATTCTAGTACCACCAAGCCATTTCTTATCACACTTCGGCCAAATTAAAATGGAGATGTCTCAAAGACAGTTTCTGGTTTTGGTGGGGTTTTTTTGTTGTTGTTGGCTTTATTTTTTCTTTAATCTATCAAAATCAATTTTAACTCTTGAAAAGTCTCCACATACCGAACATGCTTCACTTGTTCCTACAATGAAGCTATCTTTTCATCTCACTTTATTTTATATGGTTATAAAGCTGTGAAGGCATCACCATGTCATGAATAAAAAAGCTAGCATCTATCACTGGGCATGCCAGAATTAGATATGACTCTCACTGAGAAGCCACATTAACTGCTCTCCAGTTTGAGAACAAAACCACAAATACCACACAGAGGTGGTGTAACTACGAACAATTGCTAAAACCACAAAAGCTCATATGTGCCAATATGAACACACAGTTCTACTACAACTGCTCAGCATATAGAGAATTAAGCAGAATCACTAACGATTCAGCTCTCTACTGCACTTAACTGACACCTCACATGATCTTCATGAGAAGCCCAACTACCCACACGCTACAATCAACTGGACTTGAAAACTGGCACTAATCCTTTCAGCAGAAGTTTCAGCTTCTTCAAAATGGAAGACTTCGCAAATGCACAGTTATCTGCCAAAATAAGCACCTTCCATTTTCCCTCTTAACATAGGACTTAATGCACTCATATGCACCTTAAAAAACTACTCAACTAAGTAAACACTTAGCAACAGGAGAAAAAGCAGTATTAAGCAGATTTGGCAAAGTTCATTAGATGACATCCAAAGAGCTGATACGAGTAACAAAGATGTTTAAGACAAAAGGTGTTTTCACCAGTTATGCACATACAGCACAACTTCCAAAAGCCATCTTTCCTTTCCATATGTTGCAAAACCTGAGAATGTCAATACAGACCTAGAAAACCAAAACAAAGCACAAATAAATTTTTGTCTGTATTGACACCACCCTAAGAATTTCCACTACAGACATGCTTTTCCTAGCTGACAGCCTTTCCTTAAGTTGAGCCTTTCCTTCTTTTTCACCAAGAAGATCAGGTACCCCAGCTGAAGCAAAATACTTTATGGACAGTGACATGCCTTTTAAGATCAAGATCAATTTTCTAAATGAAGTGAAGAATCAGCAGCATTTCTAGTCCAATATCCTTTGACATTTGACAGCCTTTAATGGAGACTTTCCATTCTGTTGACACATATCGGAAAAAAACACAAAAGAAAAAACACCAAAAGAGACCAAACTATCACTGAACATTTTTCTGCTGGAACAAAAGACAGCAAACATTCTCTTAACCTTGCATGTAAAGTACAGCAATTTCACTGCCCCTCAATGTTTGAAGATTAGATCACAATACAAGCTTTTATCAGAAGTTAATATATTAGGATCAAGAGTACAACTAAGAGGATACTCAGCAAAGCAATCCCAGTTTGGCCACGATACCTGAGTTTGGATCATCATTTTTCCCTCTGGTGACAAATATTTGACTGAAAAAGACTCTTCATTAAGAGTATCTTCCTTTGGAGAAAAGAAAGCAAAGAAAAAAACTCCTCATGCCGAACTACTAATCTCCCGGATTTGTCTGCAAATTATGACACTATCAAAATTATGAGATAAATCATGTATCATACTATCTGAAAATGTTTTACGTATTTTTTAGACAATGACTAGCAACAAGCATCCACCTCTATTGTGACTTAAGTATACTGTAAACCTTATCCTTTCAATCTGGGTGTCTGCAAGGCTCTTTTGAGCAAAATTGTTCTGACAATTGCAACTACCATTAAACAAAGAACTTTTAAAAGCTTATAAACACAGGATCTCTGCAAGTGAATACCAAAACTTCAGACGAAAGCCTAAAAAAGCCACTTTCTAGAGAATAAAAAGTCCAGTATTCCCTAATCCAGCACTAGGGTCTTTGCACACTAGGCCTGTGATGAATTTATTATATGGTAACGGATATAGCTCTTTTCTCCACCATGACTTTCCAAATCTTGGAAAATACAAAAGCTTTTATCTCCCAACAGTAGCATACTAGGTCAATTTGTCTACAGGATTGCTAAGAGCTTAAGAAGATTAGAAGAGGTTTTGAGATCAGGCTTTAAGATAAAAGTTATCATCTACACCAGGAATGTCCACGCAATTTTAAAACAAAAAGTTGGAATAGAGCTCTGTCAGATAAAACCTCAATTTCCAAATAACATATACCAGAAAAATATTTTTCTCCTATGTATTTTATTTGGAGGGCCTGAGAGAGACTAATCTGCCCCATGTATGGTGCAGTCTCAGGACATAGCAAAAGCTGCTTTTGAACTATGTAATACAATGCAAAGGTAAAAATTCAAGTTCTCCCTCAACTTTCCACATTGTAATCCTTACTGTTGTCAATCACGAATTTCAAGAGGAGCTTGTCTATAAAACCTACTTCATTTCAGAGCAAGATTTCTATCAGTATAAACACCCACACCAGACTGCGGTAAATCACCCAAGTAAGTGCCCAAGACATAAGCGCCGCTAAAAATACATGCTAAGAAAAGACTTAATTAGACACCTCACTTCTTCACCCTCCAGGCCCAAAGAACGATGTCTTGTTTTCTGACCTTCTCCCATACCACTTCCTAATTAGTAACTTCACATATGCATAAACAACTTCATTCTGGCTGCCATGCACAAAGAACAGCTTACGAAAACATCTAAGGCCCTGATCCCAAAACCACACAGGCACGCGTTTAAATATAAGCATGTGGGAAACCCCAGCACAGCCTTGGAAGCGGCTCTTGTGTTTGACTATAAACAAGCACATCAACCCATCTGTTGGGACCACAGTCCTGAAAACATCGAAGCTCCAGGATGAACGAACCACATGTCCAAAACCAGCTCCTCAGAGGGACCCTGCTGTGGAGTGGTTTCTAAAAGGAAATCCAAAAACACGTCTGTGGAACTGACGATGAGACCCCGAAGACACTCAACGCGGGTCTCACAAGGCAAAAGCTTGACTCGCAATCAGCATTTTCTAGCGCCACTCAAGAACTTGATATGACCGGTGGCTGTGCCCCGCGAATTCCCGCAGTTACTAGCAGTCCGCCGCGAGGGGCGGAGCCTGGCTCCGGGCACGGATACGGACACGGACTCATCCCCCCCCTCTCTCTCACACACACACACACAAAAAATCCTTCCAGGAGCGGGGAGCAGCCGGCAGGCTGCAGAAGGCCGGTGGCCGCTGCGCAAGGGAGGCAGGGCGGCAGAGCCGGCGAGGCCCCGGCGCTGCCCAGGGCACATCGAAGTGCGATGAGACGCAAGTGGGAGGACGAGCGCACACGGTGCCCCGCACAGCGCAACCCCTGCGGCTGCACCGCCGGGCAGGGGCGCGGGGCTGGGGAGCGCCGGCGGCAGCAGCGCGGGCGCGACCAGCACTGCGGGCCGCCCGAGCTTCGCACCGCCGCATCCCGACCGACCGTCGGGGAAAGCCATCGCCGCGCCGGGCACCGGCTCAAAGGCGACCCCGCGCACTTCGCTACCGGCCGGGCGACACATGGCCTGCCGCCAGCCGCCGCCGCGATTCGCCTCGCCGCGCTCAGAACAGCGGGAGTTTGCCCTCCCTCCTGTCCCGTCCCGCTTGTGGCCCCCGCCCGGGGACGGACCCCGGGCACTGCGGAGGGCAACTCCGCGGCCCTACGGGCCGGCTGCGCTGCCAGCCGGGGGTCGGACGCCCGGACTCGCTCCCAGTTCCCCCGGGGCCCCTCTCCCGCTCACCTGGTGGCGGGGCCCTGGCACCCGGAGCGCCGCGGGGTGCGCCGTGCCCGGCGGGGCTGCCCCGGCCCTGGCTCCGTGCTCCCGCCTCCGGCAAGCTCGGCCCGTGGAGGGGCGGCGGCGGGCAGAGGGCGGCGGGCGGCGGTAAGCGACCGGAACCGCCGCTCATGGCGAGTCCCGGGAAGCCGGAGCAGGAGCGGACACGGGCGCGGGTCTGGGGGAGTGCCGGGAGAAGGGAAGCAGCCGAGGGGGAGGTGGAGGCGGCGACGGCGGCCCCACCAGCGGGGGAGGAGGCAACGGAGGAGGCGGGGGGCGGCGGAGGGGAGGAGAAGGCAGGCAGGAAGGGGGCGGCGGAAGAAGCCACCCATCTGCCGCGCCGGCCCGCCTCGCCGGCCTGACGGAGGTGCCGCTCGCCGCCGCTCTCCTCGCCGCCCGTAGCGACGCCGCGGTCCCGCTGGCGAGCAGGGGCATGGAACCAGGCATCGGGCTGCGCTCCAGGGACTGCCGAGCGGGCGGCCACCGGCATCGCCGCCGCCGCCCCAGGAGCAGCCCCACCGCGGGGACGGCGGAGCGGTCAGCGCCAGCGGGGACGCGTGGGTGGCATGGGCGGCGTGGGGAGCCTCCGGCCGGGGCGCAGCCCACCGCCGGGGCGGGCGAGCCGGTGCCCAGCCGTGCCGGCCGCTCGAGAGGCCGCAGCTGCTTACTGCTGCCGCCGAGGAGAAGGAGGAAGTCTCCCCGCCTGCTTCCTCTCTTCCTGCCTCCCTCCTTCCCTCCCTGCCTCTAGCTCCAGCGGCCCGCCGGCAGTCCGGCGCCTCCCCACGGCCTCTCGCCGCTCGCAGCAGCGCTGCCGCAGGGCGTGACGACCCGCGGGGCGCGCACAGGCGCGGCCGCCCCGCACTGCGGCGGTGCCCCCTCGGCACAGCGGGCGCGGGGTCCGTGCCGGGACCCGCGGCGGGCCGCAGTCCTCCCCGAGCAGCTCCTGCCCGGAACCATCCTCGCCCTGTCCCGCATTCCGTCTCCGCCCGCGGGCCCTTCGCCCTCAGTGTCCGGCTCCGCGCCCCCCGAGTCGGCACGGCGCTCTGGGGCGGGGGCGATGGTCCGGGGGCAGGGGGCAAAGGTCGCGACCGACGGGCGAGCAGCTGGCCCCAACAGGCACGTGTAGGGAGCGGGGACCGCCCCATCCTGGCGTCAGCGGGGGGCGGTGGGTACCCACCACTCACAGGGGCACGCCGCGCCTGGCGGTCTATGCAAAAGAGTCAAGGATGTCGGTGAAGGGATAGGTTAAGAACAAGGGTGTCCTTAAACTGTCACGTTGACGCCGGTTTCGTTGTCAGATGAACAACATTTTAGCAAATCCGTTGGCGTGAGAAGACCCAGGAAGGCAGTTAAGAGTTTCTCTGGAAATGAGGAAAATGCCTCTGTGCGTGCATCCACGCGTCTCTGCGATGCAGAGAAACAGCTGCGTGTGCAGAGCGAGCCCAGCGGGTTTGGTTCTCAGGAAGAGTGGAATAGTGGGAAAAATTACACATGCATTAACAAAGAAAATTCACAGCGAAATTTACTATCTAGAGGGGTGCACTTGCTGTCCTCGGTGGAACAACAGTAATTCTCAGAGATCTAAATGTGCTGACAGAGAAATTGTTTAATTTTGCACATCACAGCAGTGCCTTCTCCTCTGCAATGCTGTAAGTGGGAAATGTTTCCACAAATGCAGCGTTTGCCAGCATTGCCCCACTGTGCTAGTCTTTTCTCTCATTCCATGTCATTTGGTTGAGGTTTTCAACCTCAAACCTTTTTGGTTTTATCCAACATGGGAGCAGGTGACAATGACTCCCCAGAGGATTAACAACTCTGGGGTTTGTAGCAGACTATTGATGTGATTCTCATGTCCCGACAGCTTTTTAAGGTCATTCAAAGCTTTTCTTGATTTGTTTGCTTAAGCTTCATGGAGTGTTTCAGGTCTCCAGCCCAGAAATCTGAAACAACTTAACAGCTTCTGTCTCCTAATTCCGTGAAACTTGAGGGTCCGAAGTACTTTCCTGTCACATCTTCCACTTCACCTTTCTGAGATGTCTGCACTTCTTTCAGATAGCTGCTCTCTGGCATTCACTTGCAGCCTGCACGAAGCTCTTGGCAGTTCACAGGTGGCAGAGAGTGATGAACAGAGCAACTATTGCTTTTGTGATGATTCATTTTCACTCGTTTCCTAGGGGGAAGTTGCTTTAAAGCTACTCTTCTGTTGAAGATATACTTAAAAGTGCATTGTGGCACAGACTTCCTTTTTTGCCTTCAAAAATGGCAAATTTGAATAATTATACACTACAGGAAAAGGTGTGAAAATAGCACCAGTAGTCCCTCAGCTAAGACAATATTTCTGATCTTTTTATATATGGATTATCTTCCAGAAATAAACAAAGAAAATATATTTCTGCAGTATGAAGTTAATTCAACTGTTAGTCTAACACACACTCCAGAAGGTTGTCGAGAAGTTCAGGAAGGCTGTTTCTGTGCAATTTGGAGCAGGAGTCTCGCAGATGTAACCTGACAGCTGTGGTGCACTGCACTTTTTTTTTTTTTTTTCCTGGAGCTTTGTTGTTCCATTTTCCTGTTAGTTCTAAATTTAAATAAAGATTTTTTAGGATAACATCATTGCGAAATCTAGATCCAGATTTTTTTTTTCCTGGAGTCATTTTACTCAAGTATGATAAGAGATACTGCCTTTAGCCTAATACCCTATTAGGGTAAGTGCCATATTTGGAAAACAGGCAAGCTTTTAGCACTGTACAAAAAGCCTTCAGATCTGCTTAAAGGTGTTCAGGTACTTAAAGACAAGGTTTTGTCTAAGGTTTAAAACAACTGTTAACTCATTTTTCTAAACAAAAGCATACTGATGGCTATCCATTACACTCCTTTGTAGTTTATAGCAAACAGATACAGGGAAAAGTTATAAGAAGTTTTATTTTCCTTGTTCGTTGTGATTTTTTTCTTTTAAAGTTTACAAACTTGCAATGCTCCCTAAAAACAGTACAAAATTGGAGTCTAGGTTTCCATACCTCTCCCAGTAGTCTGGAAGAATCAGTTGCATGTATGATTTTCAGGGTTCTTTCTGTGATACAATGTTGAAAACTGTGGGATTAGATATATTATTTCACGGAAAATTGAGGAAGTTAAACATCCACTCTGCCCAGAACATCTCTTAAAAGCTGATAGCCTTTGAAGTGATGTTTAAGACTTCACATAAACCAGACTTTGCAATGGGATGATTTCTACTGTGAATGCTTCATTATCTCTGTTTTGTTTCTGTTCGTGCTACTGAAGTCCCTGATGATTAGAAAAATAAAATTACTGCAAGTAAGGCTGGCAAGATTGAAAAAACTGGAAAAAATTGTGGACCTTCAAAACTGGTATGATATCTGACCCATGGAATGCCTCAAAGACACTGGGGAGTATTTATCTAAGGAGGTGAGACAATCTGTAACCCAGGTGAAGTGCCCATGCAGCAATGCCAACAGCATGGGTAACAGCAACAGCTGGAAACCACTGTGCAGCTGGAACACTGTGGTCTAATCACTGTGTGGAGGGACAAAATGTGTGGCTGGAGCACTGCATCATTGGCTATAAATGTTCAGAGGGGACAGGCAAGGAAGGAGGAGCAGGTGGCAGTGGGGGATGATGTTACCCTCTGTGTGAAACGTGGATGAACTGCAAAGAGCTGCTATGGAAAACCATCAGTGGACAGGTAAAATGGATAAAACCTATAGGTAAAAACTGGAGTCAAGCCAACAAGGGAAACCTCATGGTTGATGTTTACTACAGGCCACCAGATCTAAGGGAGGATGTTAATGAAGCGTTTTTACTTCAGCTACAGGAATATTCAAATTCCAGGCTCCGATCCTGATGCAGGGCTTCAACCACACTGACATCTGCTAGGAAGCAGCACAGCAAGATGTAAGGAGGCCAGGAGACTCTTGGAGTGCATTGAGGTCTTAATCCAGGGGATAGACAGTCCAACCAGAGGAGAAACCTTACCACAATAATAAGAATAATAAGAAGAACATCTGCAGGTGTGTTGGCAGAAAAGAGGACCAAAGAAAATGTAAACCCCCAATAAATAAGACAGGATAACTGGTCTAATACAGAAAAGGCTGAGGCACTCAATTTTTCTTTGCCTCAGTTTTCAGTGGTAAACTTTCTTCCCACGTTTCTCAACTCCCTTGTACCTAATCTAAATTAATCCTTCTTTGGTTTAGAGTAACTCTTCTCCAGTAAGTTTTGATTTGTATAGGAAAAATACGCGGGTCAAAGGAGTATAAGAAATACAATGTGAAAGGGACAGTGCAGGCAAAAAGATAGGTGCTTTCATCATGCATTATTGTGGCTCTTAAAGGATGTTTCTTATCCTTTCAGTAGCTGCTCTTGATTAAGTCTGATAGTCAGGCTCTTTGTAGATGACAAGATGTTTTGTCCTATGGTGGCACAGGTTTTCTACAAGAAACACAGGTAAAACAGCTTAAGTAATTCTAAATTTCTTATACTCTAGTCTTCAGATATATTGAAATGCCCATCAAAAAGGGATGTTGTGAAGCTCTTCCATGTTACAGTGGAGAACATGACATTGTTTGTAGTAGATAATACAGCTTTATCCCACACTGTAAAACACCATGCATGCATCCCTCTGTTTCTGAACAAGGAGTAGCAGAAATATGGACCAGCTTTTTCAAATCACTCTTAGACATGGTAGCTAATATTTAAACCCCAAGCTACGTGATTGTCATAGCTACCAACTAACGGTAGAAGATTGTAGCCAGACTGGAACACCAAACTGAAGAAAAGTAGACCTGCTACTGCAGATGCAAAAGCTAACCTTTGGGCAGTTAGACTCCTGGACTGTGTTATTTCCTCAGATTCTAGCTAGTGTGTATTCAAGGGACAATCATAGGTGGTCTCATGGGGAAAGCAGGAGAAGGTGCACCAAATCCTTTGACTCACAGTTTGCCTCATGGTAATACATCCCTGGCTGTCAATCTGTTGCAAACAGCTGCTCCTTTATCCCACAGTAATCTAGTTGACATTTCACATTGCAAGTTACCTTCTAATGCTATCCATCCTGTGGATTGATGAAAGAATTAGATAATTGAATTGATATGATTTTGAATTGATATTGATAGAAGAACTGATATATCAATATTATCATCATTGATAAAAGAGGAGTGGGGAATTGTTATCAAGTCTCATTCTCCCTGTGTAGCTGCCAGTAAAAAAATCTCATAGCACATGGTGACTGCCAGTAGGTTACAGAGCCTTGAACAGTGTCCCTGAACCACTCACTGCACCTGTTCTCAGGAAAAGTGATATAGTTAATATTCTTAATGAATAAGATGCCTATACTGAACAACATCAGTAGTATACTTAAAATATCTTGGTGTGGTATTCAGGAAATCAGGAGAGGATTCAATACCTATCACTCAACAAACACAGAGTCACTTTGCTGGACTTTCAAGGGAAAGGAATAAGGGAAATTGTGAGAATGAAACTAGTCATTACTGAGGCTTGGATACAATCCAAGACTTAAGTCTTCTTTCTCCTCTACTAAGAACTGATAAATGAATAAATAAAAGCTGTCATGTCATTCAACCTGTGTACTACAGAAAGTAATGATTTAGAAAGTATACCAAGTATTCCCTGGAATTTTATTAATACAGTGATGATGAGGTGTTATAACTGGAGACAATGTTGGCAACATCTGAAAAGACAGGAATCTTCATATATCAGACAATGCTAGCCCTTTGTCCTGAGTTGACTATGATGCCTCTGTATCACCAATCGTCTGTTCTGTGCGTGCTGTAGGTTGTGTTCTGTACCTTTAAGAGTGGTTCTGAGGGTGAGCAGGGAAGATGACGAGCGCAGTTTGTTTTTGAAAAGTATTCACTCCTCCACATTCCTTTTTTTCTTCCTCGGGACTGTGTGTTCGTCGGATACTCGGGAGAGGTAATTTTTTCTTTTTAGTTAGTTTAGCTAGCTGAGGCAAAGAAGCTTCCTGGACTGTTTTTCTCTCTTTTTCTTGGGACTGTTTAAGTCTGCTCTGGACTGAAAACTCAGAGAAGTCTCTGGGATCCGGCATCCGTGGCCCGCCGGGGCCTGGACCTCGGCATCTTCCAGCACCAGAAAGACTGAAACTAACTTCTGGCGAGAACCTCCTCAGTTTGCCATCCCTCTTCGGAGCAGGGAGAGGTTTTGTTGTTTAATTTTTTTCCATTCCTCATGCCGGTGGGCATTTTGTTTGTTAAATAAATAGTTTTTTCCACTTTTCTCTGAGGAATTTTTTTTTCCTGGACCTGCTGGGGGTGGGGCCGTTTGCGTTTGCTCCCCAGAGGAACCCCATTCAGAGGTTTCCTCCCTAATTTGACCTAAACCAGGACACCCTTGCACTGAGAAATCAGGTAGTCTGTATTGTAAACCCACAAAAATTGGTAAACTGCAATAACTTGGACAGTGAGGTCCAAATATCAAAAATCTCACATCAACACTGACAGGATTCTGGACTTCTTGGCCTGTACCCTTAGGACCAATATGAAACACAGCATAATCTCAAATTGGAGAACTGGAAACCTGAAAAACCAGACAGAAAAAGTCTATTATGTAACAAAAACAAGTGCCTATTGCATGATACCTGCTGGAATTTTTTGGATCACACCAGAAATTGAACAAACTACTGGAAATGATTGTTGTGGGATTCATACCATCTGCATCTGGCATATTGCATCTTATATCCTATGATCATTGTATTATTGTGTTCTATTTGCCTTTTTATTCTTATGCTGGTATATTTTGTGTATTGCTTTTCTCTCCATGTCAAAAATGTATCACATTTAACACATCAATTGTTAAATGATTAGCTGCCAGTGAGAATACTGTCTCCTTCCAGATGTTGCATTGTAGTGTATAAGAAATATATGTGTCATCAAAAGAAGACCTTCAAGGACTACTCTGAAAGCTAGGTGAAATGAATAAAATGTAAGAGATTCCCATTTTCTTACACAGTCTGTCATTTGTTAAAAAAAGTTGTAGTGTTTCAAATGTTATGCCAGTTGTAGCCTGTCTGTTAAGAAAATTATGCTGTTTGTACCGAAGTTTGTACCCTCAAAAATCTTATTCCAAGTTGTATACCCCCTCTAAAACCCCGGGTTCCCTTCCCCTTTTGTCGGGCTAGGCTGTCGCCATTCGCGCTGGCTCCTCGAACTGCTGGCCCCGCCTAATAGGAAAATCCAAGGACTTCCATGGTGCACTGCTCCAAAACCAAAGTGCAGTTGCCGGCAAACGGACCCAAAAGCCGCGACCCAGCACAAAATCCAGATAAAAGGGAGACACTACAACACCAAGAAGACCCTCAGCTACCTAAGGACTGAATTCTGCTTCTGCCGCCTCGCCATGACCACAAAGAGACTGGGAAGAAGTGATGCCCCTAGACCACAAGAACCCAGTGGAGTTCCTGGGGATTCCCGCGAGGCTGGAACTCCCGATTCTGTGACGAGAGCAGCAGATTCGTCTGACACCTCCTCAGCGGTGGCCGGAACGAGAACGGCGACAGGAGTGAGAACAACGACAGGAGCGGCGATGGCGCAGGTGACCCCTCGAGTTCCCCCTTGAAAGAGCTGACTAATAAAGGCTTTTCAAAGGAGCAAGTCTCCTGGCCCATTTATAACACTAGGTTTATATTTGCTTATTCACTGATAGACCTTCAGAGCCTGTTTTAAAAAGTAATCAGTATTCAGTCTTGAACTGAGGCCAAATTTCTTTTTTTTTCCACAAAATGCCTTTAAATATCATTGTACCTTCCCTAAAGAATTAAAAGGTACAGTAAAGGAAGGAGGAACAAACAGCTATTTGATACAGAACAGAAGTGTTATCAATCATAGTGACTGGAGTTTAGTTACAAGAGTGAGAAAAGGACAGGCCAGAGTAATACACCTTGAGCTAGAGCACTGACAGAACATTAACACTGGTGGTTTTGTTTAGGTAACAGAATTTATTGTCTGCCTTGTTTATTCCACATGCTTTGTGAGTACTTTTCCATCAAATGCACACTGAAGTAATTTCTCCTATCCCAGGCTGAAGTTTCCTGGAGAAATTTAAAAAATAGGTTTGAGTGACAGAAACCATCATTAGTGACTATGTGAGTCTGAGGCACCAAGAGAATTTACCAAACATCTAATTCAGAATTGACAGGCTCTGGCTCTCAGTACCTCTGGAGGCTGCATTTCAGTCTTAGCATATTTAGCAAGTAGCAGAGAAATTACATTCATCCACCAAAACCAGAAAACACACCTACAGAGGCACTGATTACACTGTGATATTTATCTTCTCACTTGACAGAGCTAAATATTTCATTGATGCGCATTCTTTTTTTCCCCTTTGCTTTGACATGCTGCATCACTTTGGTGAAAAGAAAGGATTCTGCCAACAGAGCAGGCGAACATCTGCCTCTGTTGATGGAGAACCTTCTTTTCTCCAGTTACACCCCAACCAGTGAATTAGGATTTCCATGTGAATGTCCATGCATACAGAGAAGCAAATCTAGGATGAGGTGTCAAAGATTGACTAGTCTAGCTACTAGACTTTGAAGGCTTTGTTATTTACTAACTGCTGGAACTTGTATGGAGTTCTTAAAGCCAATTCATTTTAGTAGATTAATTTAGGTTCAGACTAAGGCTCCTGTTGGTGTTTGGTAGATGTCTGTAGTGGGGGGAGAGGTGTTGGGGTTTGTGCATAAGCACATGTGACTATCGACATGTACAGTCTGGATAATCATTTTCCATTCAAAATGAGTGTATGAAAAAACAAACCTCGTTATGTTTGCAGAAGCAAAAACTGGACAATTCTTTGAGAATCTATTTTTCAAGGAATACAGAGGAAGGAACTAAAAAAAGACTTTGTGGTAAAGTATTGACTGACATGACCAAAGAAGCTGATAATTGATCCTTGTTGTGTTTAGGCAGGTAGGACTTTATGTTACATAATACACAGATAATGACTGTTTTATTGTACTCCTTGGGGTGAATTAAACACCTTTTATTTAAATATGAAGAGGTCTAATGGAAAGTGCCTTGGACACAGTTCTCCTGTCACTGATGTTTCTCCAAAGAGTCTACAAAGATGCAGCACAAGCTGAAACTGTATGTACACTTTCACTTGTACCCGCCAGATGATTGTTGGCATGGAGCACCTCCGCCCACCATTGGGTTAATTCCTCAGCACCAGCTCTGTCTACCAAAGTGGCCCTTGACCACTTCAATTATGTGATCCTGCAAGATAACAGTGGTGCATTTCTTTCCTCATCAGCAAGGGAATCTTCACTCCCTTGTATGGTGGTTGCTCTATTTTTGGCATTCCTGCTTCCAGTCAGTTTTATCAGTTCAGCAATTAAGTTTTCTTGTGATCTACACCAGGTAATTCCTCTGTCACAAATTGCCATTGCTCATCCATCTCCATTTGAATTTCTCCTTCATGATAAAAAGCCCTTTTGGTTTGATCAGGGGAAATCCTCCACATGGCCACAGACTGGCTGTTTAAGACTAAGGTTATGTAAGTGCTGTACAGATGCAACCATGAGGTATGTACATAGTTCTGTGGAGTGGTAGAATATATTGTCTGCTATGGCTTTCAGATGGATGAGACAGAAAGACCTCTCAGGTGCATTCAGTCAACATGTGGAGACAGCTCAGCAGTGAACTGTACAATAGGTTAAGTGTGCCGTGTCTTACCCAACTTCTTAATGGTTCTGTGGACAGCCCTGTTTCTTCTGTAAAATCATCTCCAGAGCAAGGTGCTGTGTATAGCTTGATTAAAGGAGGCAGAACAAGACTCTAAAAGGAGAGCTCTCACTGGATGACATGCTTGAGATATAAAGAATATTTTAATTTCTCTTTGACTGAGATGCCTTTCCTTCCTGATCAGTTATATCTAACAATAACTCACAATAGTAGATTTTCTGGATGAGTTTGGCCAAACAAATGCCTTTTTTGCCTGAGGCAGCTGGAATTACTGTCAGCATGTTACTGGTCTGCTCTTCCATGAGCCCTTTCAAAGCCACTCTGCTAACCAGATGAAAGGGACACACTGGAGGAGCACAACTCCTTGATTAGTATGTCAAACTAAATGTCATTTGTGACTTTCTCAGCATGGCTTATGAGTAACATAATATGATAGTGGCTGGTGCTGAAACAGATTGAACAGCTCACGCCCCTCCGTTTGTTAGAAGATGTTTGTTTGCTGGTGTTTGATTTGCAGCAGCCTGGAGTGACTGATAGTGCAGGGCAAGGTACTGCTGTAACAGATAGTAGATAACAGATAGGTCATGAATCTGCATGCAGCAGAATTGGGAGCATGCAAGTTTCTGAGAGGGTTTTGTGACAGAGCACACAATGTACCCAGATAGTGCGGAACAAATACTACCATGCAAGAGCTTTCACTTGCATATCAATAAGAATACAAATCTTCAAAACTCTCCAAAGGTGAATTTCCTGTTCCGATGGTCAATAAAATATCAAAAGAGAGCCCAGAATCACTGCATCAGGAACATTTTTCACAAAGATGAAAGAACCTTGCTCAAATCAGAGACATTGAGAGGTGGCTGTGTAGATTCATATGGGGAGGAGAGCTCAGTTGGTGTTCCACATTTGCCATGCCAAGAAAGGCATCAGACTCACTCAGTGTTTGCTATAGTGTCTGCCTCTCACATCATCGTGTCCAGGAGACAGAAAAGTTGTGGTCCTGAGTTAACTATGTTGGGAAAGTGTGGGTGCTTGAATCAATTAAAATTCCTACAGAAAAGTGCTCATCTCATAAACATCTGCCTGGCCAAGTCATCATAATGCCTTAGTGCAAATTACCTCACTTCAGGCTTCAAGTGGGTCTGACAGCAGCTGTCTACAGCAAAAAGGGCCATGGGGATATGTAGAGCAATAGACAGGACAGAGAGACATCATCCCAGTGTGCAGTGGGAGGAGGTGGAAGAAGAGATGAGGTCACCCACAGGTATGATTCTGACAATTTGATTTGTGGCTTAAAGCCAAAAGATTCCTGAAGATAGGCCTGTCTTTGAAATCAGTCCTTACTGAACTGGAACCAGAGAACCTCCGTCATTTGTACTGGGCACTTCATAGAGAGCGCCATGGGATCCATGAGGTGCACAAACCCTCGTGAGGATTTTCTACTGAACTAAGGCATGGGCTTGGTAAGAAGGCAGAGCAAGGGCTTGTGAATGCCTGAGCCACAATCTTGCCAGGCTCAGGATCACCACTATGATTCCTGTGTTTGAAACTTGGGTGAAAATTAGCATCAGCTTAAATGGAACCAGCAGCACCAGCATTTCATTCCCTGTGTCTGACATACAGCTGAAAGACCCTGACTCTGAGTCTAGGGAAGAACAAGGTCCTAAAACTCCCTCTGACCATAGATATGTGCAAAGATTCTAGCTGGAAGGTCAGGATGATGATGCCCAAGATGGCATAAGAATTCTGTTGCCCAGCTATGAGGTAGAGCTAAGGCCCCCACATCCAACATACCATATACTTGATAACATTTTCCATTCTACAAGCCTCACTGTACCTCACTGCCTGTAGAGAAGATGCAAATGTCAGGAGCTTGATACTGGAACAAGATCCAGAATCAATTCAGACAGTGCTACAGGAAGAGAAATTTTAGGAAATCCTCTTCAGTTGGATTGAATAAGCCACACTCTGGAACTGCTGCTTTATTGGCCATGTTTTCTGCAGGTCAAGAAACTATGATACTTCATATTATGTCCCAGTTGTTTCCAGTCTGTACCCTCACTCTCCACCCCAGTTCTTCCTTCCTACAATTCAGGAAGATATATAACATGAAGGACAATGAAGCCCTGAGGTATTGTGGTACAACATTATTGCACAAAACAAATCTCTCTCCTATTTGACCTCAGCAAGTCAACTAGATTCCACTACTGTGTATTTTTCATCTCTGCTCTTATTTCTGATATCTCATTTCTGATACTATTATGAAGACCTTGTTCTCAGTGAGAGACTTTAGGACCTGTGCAGCTTTACCAAATGGAGCTCTCTGAAGCAACTTACAAATGTACAGGGACTTCCTCTGGATTGCAGGAAGTGCTGGAGAATTATTTGATTTGCATCAGAAAAACTGAAAAAGTGGCAGGAGATGTCAAAGGTAGATGGCACAAATAATGAACTACCACATTTTTAACAGGGGATGTTCAGTTTTTGAACTAGCTTTCAAAAGATCTAGTGGTTTCTTTTGAAGACTCCAAAATCATATGAGATTATTTTCCTGAGAAAATTGTAAGACAAGCACTAGTCTAAAGGTCCAATATTGATGCCACTTGAAGCCAAAGATGAAGGCGTAACAGAGGTCTACAGTGACCACCTCTGGTTTGTAAATCTGCAATGAGTTCACCAACTAATGGTGGTTAATTGATTGTGCTGACAAGGAATAGCTGGTGGACAGTCGTAGGTGTTTGTTCCTCTATATTTGCTTCTCTGATTAAACCTGCAGATCTTTCTAGGCACTTCCTCAGGCACTCACAGGAAGTCCTTTTCTTGAATGAACTGCACAGCAATCCTAGCAATAATGGGGTATAGTCCTGTTGTGTGTATACATGGGTATGGAAATATATACATGCATTTACATATATATGTGTACACAAAGACACCCAGAGGCATAAAAGGATGAAACAAAGAATATGTAGAAACTTCATAATCTCTGCAAGCTCCTCTGTAAATAAGATATCAATCCTTTTTTTGTTTAAAAAAAATCAAAAAATGCTTTAGTCAATATGTAGTCATGACCACTGCTAACTGGAACATAAATCCTGCTCTGCTTATTGCTTTGCTTCTTATCACTAAAAATGGCCCAAACAGATGACTGCTGCTCTCTGCAAAATGCAAATTCCAAATCTACACTGCTGGCTATTTAGCTTAATGCTAGGAACTCTAATGTTTTTATGCTTTCAGCACATAGAACAACATCAACCATGTGAGTGACTACTGTTACAGTCTTCATTTTGAACGTGTGGGCTGATTAATGCAGTGAAAGCTGCTTTCTCCCCCTCCTTCTCCTGTCCTCTGTTCAGGCCAAGGAAGATCAAATTCTGATTTACTGATGGGAAACTGGAAGTCATTGGACAACCCTCCTCACATGACAAGTCTATTAGTGTTCCAAACATCAAAAGCAGGACTGCATTTTAGTTCATTAAACATGAGATGAGTAAAAAAATCCAGATAGCTGGAAAAGATTTATGAAGGAAATTTTTATTTATGTTTTGTACGTTGGTGATGATTATAGGTGAAAGAAGCATGACGGAGCCCTATTTTCCTGGAGCCTGCTAAGGGGAAGTGGTGAATAAATACTTTGGTTTTCTTTGTTTGCTTTATAAATTAAATTGTTTTTTATCACAACACCTGATTTTTCTGCCTTTAAGCCTTCTGATTGTCCTCCCCATTCCACTGGATGAGAGTGGTTATGGGGGGTTTAGCTGCCTGCTGGGGTTAATCCATCAGAATCTGCCAGCAATAAGCTTCTGCCATGGTTTCTGAAATGGAGAGCTTTCAGACAAAGCAGAAGAGCCATAAGGCATGGATACATGCACTTTTTTTTTTCTTTTTCCCTCTTTCTTTTAACTTTTAATGCAGCCCTGTAATTTCTGAACAGAAACTGTGGCTGTTGTCTGCAGACACTTGTGGAACTATGGTGACATTCTGGCAAGCCACTGGTTCCAGATTATTCAAGCAACTTCAAAGGTGTTTTCCTGGGTAAAAACACAGGTCCAGACTACAAGGTAGAATCTTCTCCCACTTCTCCTGGTGAACAATGGCACAAACTCTCACATCTTCTTAATCAGCATTATTAGTTCAATTCCTTCACATGTACAGGGGACCCTGAAACTAGCCTTTGTGGCACAATGATCTGTTGAGCCTTGAAGCTCAGTGTGTTAAAGAAATAATTCCACAAATAGCATCATATACCTGGTGGGACTACTTACTCAGGATTGACCAAGAGGGAGCCTTATAGGCTTGCCTACCTTTATCAAAAGTAAAAGATTTAGCTGGAAACACTTAAATGCCTGCATGACTCAGGCATCAAAGTCCTGTTCAGAGATGTTAAGGTCCAGATCTTTAATGGCTGTCATGTGCCAAGCTTAGATTTGAGCACTGATTGTGCCAAGCAGGAGTTCCTCACACTGGTAGATGAATGAACGGCATTAAAATTATCCCCTTCAGGACTCTCATAAAACTTTGTGAAACTGGCATTTTCAAAGTAAAAAAAAAGTAACTTTCTACTACTTATTTTCATAGTTATCTATTAGTTATCAGTATTTTAAAAATCTATATAGAACATCCATTCAGCAAAATGCAGTTGGATGTTTACCATCTCCAGAAATCATGCTTTAGGACCTGTAACAAATGAAAGTAATAATGGTAATTATTAAATACTTAATGCCTTTAAACAGATTGAAAATTCAAGGCATGATTAAACTATTAGTGACGAAATCCTGCACAAAATGAGCAGTGCTAAAATTTGAGAATTGGTCTTCGCTAGTCTCAGCATTATCATGGAATTGTAGAGAGGCATGGGTTGAAAGGGTCTTTAAAGATCATCTAGTTTTAGCCCTGTTCACTGTGGGCAGCAATGCCACCCACTAGATTAGGGTGTTCAGGGCCACATTCCAACCTGACCGCGGATGGGCCATCCACAACTTTTCTGGGCAAGGTGTTCTAGTACCACACTACCCTCTGAATAAAGAACTTCCTACCATCTAATCTAAATTTCCCCACACACCTGCTGTTTTTTCTTTTAAATTATTTTTAAAGTTTGAAACCATTTCCCCTTGTCCTATTACTATCCACCCATGTAAGTTGCCATTAGAAGTGTGGTCTGCCCAGTACTGACCTTTCCTTTGGCCCTGTACAGAAGTACATTGCAGCCCTGCTTGTCACTATGAGATGAGTTTTTTTTCTCACAGACCATCAACTTTCTTCATCTTATATGATGGACCTGCTCTGGGTATGAATAGTGGTTACCCCACCCCTGCTACCCTTTTTTAAAAAAAAAGCTTATAACATGTTTGTCAGTTCTTACCATTGTTACACAAGACCTCAATTCTCATGTTAAAAACATGAACTACACAATGCAAAACAGTGTCTTAATCAGCAATTGTCTTAATCAGCAGAAATACTTTTACACTTTCAATGAACAAAAAATATCTTTGAGGCAAAAAAACATAGTGACATATGTAGCTGCTCAGCTGGCACTGGAAACGGTGCAAAACATTTTGCATTTCTTCTCCATCACCTACACACTCCTTACTGAATGTTGATTACGCTGGTACAATTTTCCTTGGTACTAGGTACTGCCTTTTCCCTGTTTCTTTGTGTTCTGGATTCTGATTTTTTTTAATACCTGGTGTTATTACAGAACAACATTGTGTAGGCTTTCATCATATAAAAAGCTCTTGTGGGAGCTGTACTTTTCCTTACATGGGAGTCCAGAGATCAATTCATGAAACAATACTAAATGTGATGCTGAATCAGAAATATTACTGAGCATGAACATACCTACCATATAGAAGTATGTAAAATTATTATATGCTTTCCTCCAGACATTACCTAAACCCATTAAACCTTTATGGCTACATTTTCTTCAGCAATAGAGTAGAAATGCCTTAGACTTAGATTACACCTTTGTTGTGGTTTGACATTCATCAAATTTCGTTTAACAGCTGGGAGATAGAATTCTTGGGAGAAAAAGGCAAAACAGGCATAACTTAAAAGTAAGAACAGATAGATTTTATTAATACACACTAAAGAAAAAGGAAAGAAAAAAAATGAGAATTGCTGAGACATTCAAACACCTCCCCCCCCATCCTTCTTAATTGTTCATTTTTTCATACACTACAGAGAGAAAACTATGATTTTCAGTTAGTTGTCACTATTTAAACACGATTTTACATCACCTTGGGAGATGAGCCTCTCTAGGGTTATGGGCAACACGCCACAAGAAAAAAAGATCTAGTGGCTTTCAGAGATCTGCAATCGCCCGGAATTTTACAGATTCTGTGCAGTCTCACCCATGTAACAGCTTTTCACGCTGTTCATGGGCTTCCAGGTGTTTGGGGTATCATTTTAAGAATGCCTTTCTAGTACAAAACAGGGATGCTTTTTCATTTGTAAATTCACTTCTCTCTCAAAGGAAATAGAAACTTCCTTATTCTTTCCCAGGAGCCCGGGATATATTCTAATCAAAACTCTTAATTAAAACCCATGTATATCAGTACACACAACCCTTTGGCTAGAACTTGCATTCCTCCAAGCAACATTAGGGTATTATAAAAACAGTCCATTTCTCCCATAATTCACATTTAGAAAAGTCCGGTTAAAAATATCCACTTTCTCTAGCTCATTTTTAAAATAGTCTTTCCCAGTTCTTTTACTGGCTTTTTCTCAATGCTCTCTCTCTCTACATTTTAAATGTCTTCCACGGAGGAGGGAAAAGGGTTAAAGTCTTTGCTTAGAGTTTTTCTTCTTCAGCAGACTCAAGGCCACAAATGATGGTCAGGAGAGAGGAAGGGAAAGCGCAGGCTCAGGAACATTGATAGACGAAATCTTCTCCACCCCTGGTCAGACTTCAAGTGATGTAAACTCAGATCAGCTTCCTGGGGCTCCGGAGAAAAGTTCTTAAGAGTCTCTCCTCCTTCGGACCAGCGGCTCTGGCCACCAAGGCCCAGAGCACGGCCACCGTGGTCCTGGCGCAGGGCCAGAGTGCTGGTCTGCAGTCCTCCTCCTCCTCTCCCATCGGAGGGGCCGGGAGGGGACAGAGGGGACACGGCCAGCCTCACCCACTGTCCCACAGGCAGGACACCCCCCGAGGCCCAGCAGCCTGGCCCCGGGGGGACCAGCCCGACCAGACCCACGAGGTGATGTTACCTTCTCGATGACGGAAAAAGGAAAGGGCAGAGTCACCTGAAAGATTGTGATTTACGACTGTGTTTCCAGAGACGTAGAAACACTCCCATTCGTCAGCCAACCTGTCAGTCACAATCTATTCTAAACAACCACATCTTTGAAGGAGGCTTTTGAAGCCACCCTGTTATGTGGATGCTGCAGTAATAGAAATGAAGATCCTCCATGCATGGCAGTTCACAACCCCTTGCAGTTTATGATAAACACAACCAATCAGCAAACCAAAGACTGGAATAAACCACAAACCTTTCTACAAGCTGTGCTTGGTAAGCTGAAAATTTGCTTCAAGCAAAAAATAGTTGTGAGCCGCCAGTGTTAGACTAGAGATAAGTTCTTAGAAGATATGTTTCCAAAACTGGTCTGTGAGTTGGATGTAGTACCACAGAATGCAACAGTAAGTGGCAAAGACATGAGAAGAGCTTACTGGTGGAGCAGTATTTTGCCTGAGCCCGACACTGACTATGAGGTAGATTCTTTACTCTAGTAATAGCTACAGTATTTCTACTAATTGCATTCAGGGGAGAAATGGGATATCTGGTTCAAATTTTAAACAGTTGGTAATTTCATTAGTATATTGAAGTATTTCTCTATCAATAGCTACATGGCAGTATTTTCATAAAATGTCTCAGCATAAGAGAAAACAGCAACAAATTCTTGCACAAACTAGGCATACAGCAACATTCCTAGATCATTGAAAATGTAGATTCAGCACAATATGATGCATCCTGAGATTCTTAAAGCAAAAGAAATGAAAATGTATAGCTACTGATATGAACTAATTGCCACTGTTCTCGTGTTCCCACTGCCAATATTCTGTTTAATATGAGATGTGAACACAGCAGTCAGCCAGACATGACTGAAACTGGCTTTTTCTCCTTGAGTACAAGTCATTAAGAGACCCACCTGTTATATCACAGTAGCTAAAGAAGAAACTGAAATGTGTAGTGAAACATATAGTACACATAGGAAGCTTTACCTGTTTGAGCTTGAAGAAACTCTTATACTAGATCTACATGTGTGAAGAGCAACATAGAAATGTTCCCCAGAATTCAGAGTTTGGCCAAAACAGTTCCTCATTTTTGCATGAATTGACATGATTATGTAATTGCAGCAAAACACAGCGCTGTTAGTCAACTTGCCTAACAGCAGTTACACCAAGAGTTAGTGTTTTCTCCTGCTCTGAATAAATCTGGTTGGTCTGCTCACCACTTTCAAAGGAAGTGGCTTTATAGCCTGAGTGAGAGCTATCAGTACTTTTGTCCAAAAAACAAAAGAAGAAGGTACCCTGGCAGTTATTCATGAATCTTGTTCTGCATTTACACTTGCATAGAAATGAGTGTGGTATTAGAGACTGTAAATTACAGGTAGCAGATGAGACTAACTGGGACTAATTAGAAACATCTGTTTGCATACAGATACTACTTTCTGGCAATGAGCAACTAAAGAAGTAATAAGTTGAGTGAGGTTTGGTAGCTGCCTGCTTGTGGTACTGGATCTGCTTTTATGCTCAGGTGCTCATGTTTCAACTTTGAATAAATGCTTAGATTCTCTCTAGTTATAAAGAAAAAAAGAAAAAAAAAAAAAAGCCAGATAGAAAATGGCACAATATCCATGATTTTCCATATGGATACTTAGGACAGACCTACAAGCTGCACAGTCTTTTAGAGAAAACAGGAAATAGTATGAGCCACTTAGAAATGATAAATACATGTTGTTTAAACCACCCATAGTCTGGCACAGAACCTGCAGTACAGTTTCTTTTCTAATGTGAGTACCACTGAAAATGATAAGCCAAGTCAATTTCGCAATACTGCTCTTTTTTAATGCAGCCATGCAAAGTGTGAGAACCTCCAATAACATAACAGTACTCCAACCTTCCTCAGATGAGTCTCACTTTGCATAGAACCTCTCCATACACATTTCTCCTATAAAAAAGAATATTAAATTTTTGTTTCTCCTTCTAGAGCATTGGCTGTTAAATGCTACATGCATTCCAGGCGGGGTTTCTTTTTCTCTATCTAAATTACAATTAATTTTTTTCCTAGTACTTTTGCAAAAACCGTTTGTTACAGTTAACATGATCAGTCAAAAACTGCTGCTGTAGATAACTCAGAGCAGTAAGAAGTTAGAACTTTTGTATTTCAAATTCTGAATGAAAATACCACTGCTTTCATGCATCAAATTTCTCACTTTCACATTTGAAAAGTCCTCACAAAGGTAACATCCTAGTCTCAGATGAGTGGTGAAAATTTCCTATTTCAGCTTTCCCCTCTATCTTTTCCCTAGAAAAGGAAAATTTGAACTTCACCTTTTTTTCCCCTCTTAATTATAATCTGCTAGTTCAGTCTTGCTAGTTCAGTCTATTTGAAAAGAATAATCAGTCTTACAATTGCTAAGGTCTATTTGTGAGAACGTGACTGCTGATTGCTGATCTAGTCAAAAGGATATTTACCAGTTACTGCCATGGAAATCAGCATAGATCTGAAAGGACCACCTAAGGAGTATGGCTGTTATTTGATTTTGAAAATTGTTTAATTTTTTCCATCATTCCAGATGGTGGGAGAAACTGTGATTGCTTCAGGGCTGCCAAAAACTTAAAGTGGAAAAAATGTGAGCAATTCCTTGGTGTCAGCCTTTGTCCTGCAGATCCTAGCTCCATTATGACTTGGGGTGGAAATGTCTGGTAGTTGTCTCTTTGATCAGGCAAGCTGGAAATTCTGCTCCTGAGTATGAAATTAATTTAGAAACTTCTTCCATAAAAGTCTACCTTCATCTGTCCTGCTAGCCTGGTTCTAACTGAGGTTCATGCAAACCCTTTCATGAGTATGAGGAAGGTTTCCAATATGAGTCTTTTTAGCCAGTAAGTTTCTTATTTTACATTACAGGTCTGTTAGGAAGAGCAAGTTAAGGAGAGCTAGTTTGCAAGCAGAAAATTAACATTTCCCCTTCTGTCTTTTGAGATGAGAAAATAATTATGATTACTCAGCCAGAGCTGGCAGAAAGGGCACAATGCCTGAGGAAGTGAAAAGTGTTGAGGTCACAAGCAGTCAGACTGAGAGAAAGAATCTTGGAGCTTTTCCAAGCATTTTTTAAACAGCTGTTTCTCCAAGACCAGACATTCAGCTGGCACAGCCTATGGACCCAGGATCTGGTGCCTGCCTGAGTTAAGTACAATTCCTGAGTGGGGCCACCTGATATTCTAAAGACACAGTTTTCCTCTCAGATTTATACTGCCGTCCTGAGGACCTTCAGTCTTCACACATCTGTGAGAGGTGAGACCTATGAGAAAAGGTTTTAAAGGCAAAGGTTTTTTTAGAAAGCTCTCTTTTAGAATGGGATGAGAAACCTGCACCATGAAAGGGAGTGTGAAATGAGCTGTACCCTGTTGTGCTCACATGGCTGCATAGAAAAGGGACAGACTTTGGCTACACACCGATCAGCATCACTTTCTTTTTCAGTGCTGAAAATGCTGAAAATACTGAATTGTGCCATGCTCACAGGGGCATAACAAACACTTCACTCATAATGTTGAAAGAAATGTAGTCATTTTACCCAAGGAAGTTTCAAAGCTTACATCAGAGAAATCCTGTCAGGCTGCTTCTGTTTGTTTTCCCTTACAGACTGGTGGTGTGAATTCTGTAGCTACTCTGACAGAAGATTTGCAAAATAACAGTGAAGACACAAGGATAAGCACATCTCTGTGACAGAAGATATATTCACTGCTTGACCTTTAGTGATGTCAGATGCCATCATTGCTTCATGGCTGATCACAGTAGTTGGACAGACTACAGGCAGTAAAAGCGGTCAGAGTATTTCAGAAGTATTTCAGGCTGCTATTAACAATACAACCTAGAACAAATCATGTGTGAAAATCTCTTGTATGTGTCATTTCCAGTTAATAATTCCTGGAAAATAAACCTGTTATTTCAAGTGCTTGAATTATGACAAGGAAGTAGTGTCTCACCTCCACTTTAAGTATTTATTTTTATGTATTCCATATATAGGAATTGCCATGTATTGGAGTGTCAGACAAGTGATTTGTAGTTAAGAGATGCCTTTGCTGATAAGCTTTGAGGTAAAGAAGCCAGACTAGCACTGGTTCCTGGCTTAGGAGGCCTCATTCCTTCTGGCACCTCATCAAACTGCCCTCTGAAATATTCAGCTATGCTTCTCTCAAAAGCCAGACTGGCAGCCTCTCTCTGTCAGTCCTGGGGACAGGCACTGATGGAACCTCCCTGCCCCAGTGACCTTCCCAAATGTCTGCTCTAAACTTATTGATAGCCAGTCTGTAGTCATTTGTTCTTAGGCCAACATTGGGTTTTAGCTCAAAAATTTCATCACCCAACACAGCATTTTGTAATCTGATATTTTTGCAGAAAGGGATCAAGTGCCTTCAAGTTTTCTATTAACTGGGAGAAACAACCATGCTCTTTTTGTCTTCTTTCAGATCTGTGAATCTGCCTGTAGCACTTAGGCAATACAGGAGGTAATAGGAAATGTTTGAGACCAGGTTTGCTTCAGCCTCTAAGTTGAAGTTTCTGAGCCTTCATGCTGTGTCTTTCAATTTTGTAACTGCCTTTTCCTCTATTGAATTTTCCTGTCTAATCTCACATTTCAGTACCCAGGATACTCTGGAGTCTGTGAATGGCATGAAGAAACAGTTATATCTCCATTTTGAACAATCTGGTTTTTTTCAATGATGTCACAAATGTGTCATTTAGATAATTTAAAGAATCATCATCGAGGGTATTGGCAACCTGTTCAATATAAATTTGTGAAAGTGTGACTTAACAAAGTTTGGTGGCAAGGTTCACTCTATGATCTAGTATATAGATGAAGCAAACATAGAAAAATTGCATTATGAAGCATACTTAAAATAATTGGGTTAGAATCAGTTTAGAACGATTCACACATGATCTGAGGATGCAAAATTATAAGGATGCAAAAGGGTAAGGGAGACCCTCCTGTTGAGCCTTGAAGTTCAATGAGGACCCCCTTGCTTTCTAAACTCCTAGTGGAGCCTAGGTGCAGCTGAACACAATCTTAGTCCCAGCCCCTTGGTCAATGGTTTATATCTAAAGGTTTGGCAGTGCACTATCATTGACAAATTTAACATTTGGGAAGAGAAGCAACAGGATCTAGTACAATTACAACAGTGACTTGATAATAGATTCCAGATGGCAGACTCATACTATATTTGATAGAATGTATTTGAATGAATTCAGACGCACACAAACACAGATGTGTGCATGGATATATACAGAAAAGGTAGCTGTTAAGATTGACACCAAATGTGTTTGCATCTCTGTGGGTGAAGGATTGAGTCTCAAGGAGCTGGGTACCAGCACAGGCCCAGTTTTCAGTTTTCAGTTACTGTTCTGAGTTCCCAAACCTGTGAAATGGTGACCTCCGAGAGACCCTGCACAAGACACTGGTGCAGCCTCTGCAGCCCAGGGGAGCACAAAAGGCTTCACTTGGGACTGTTGTTCAAAGGGCTGCTAGTTGCTTTGCTTGAGTCATCACTCAGTTTCCATCCTGGCCTCAATCCAAACCAGTAATTTTCCTCAAAATTTCAGTAACAATAATATTATTCCATTTGCGCGATGTTTCAGGCAAGTTAAGTTCCAAGGCTTTCAGGGTTATCTCTTGTCCCCTTCCTTGGTTAAGCAACAGAATTTCCTGCTATGGACCAGGATAAGATCTTTTTGATAAGTCTAAGGGGAGATTCATCACCTGAGAGCAATTTATCAAGGACAAAGCATAACAAGAATTTCTGAGATCTCAGAGCAGTCCAGGAGACAGCAAGAATGCTCCACCATATGTGCTAGAAGTCTCCTTTAAAATGGTGAATTTAAATGAGCTACAGATAAGCTGGTCTGAAAGTAGACTGAAAAACTAAATCACATCTCTATATGTATTTCATACTAGTAATCTGGTATATTAGCTAATAACCTTATTCATATGAATAATCTCTGGTTTTATCCTTTGTATCATGTGGACATGGAATAAACAGAATGAAAATAAGGAAAAAACAAACAAAATAACTTATCACTGTAGTATAAATTCCCTGGTATTACAGATCTCTCATTTCTCACAAAGTCTTGTTTTGGAAAACAGTGTCTTCTCTCTTAAGTGATTGCAATAAAAACAATAACTCAGAGATACACTGACAACCCAAATAATGGTCATTACAGTATCCCATTTTCTTCTCCTGAGAATGGGGGAGGAATGAAGAATCTCCATTGTTTTGAGTGCGAGGTGCTAGGTTCTGAGTTAAACACTGTGATGTGAGTTCTGTAAAACCAAGAGCTCTTTTTCATGAGTGAGAATGCCTGGAAGCTGATTCCCTGGCCCTGCAAATATATCCACTAAGTTGTCCCCAAAGTTTTGTAATCCAGGAAATGCTACAGAGCATGTCTCTGCTGGAAAGTTTGCCCACTGAGCTGGTCATTCAGGATGCTATAACAAAGGGGCCAAGAGGTGATAAGAAAATTTTGCCACAAAGGAGGTGTACCAGGTAGGAAAGCTGCTCTTTTGATACTGTCCTGGAGTGGAGCTTCACTTGAAATTTTCTGTAACATAGCTCCTACTTAAGTCTTATGGTTGCATTGTCCAGTCAGGTGCATGTCTGCAGCAAAGGCAAAGGTTGATAGGGAGCGCCACCACACCACAGGCAGTGCCTCAGCCTACCCAGCTGGCTCTTGTGCTTCTCCATGGCACAGTGACAGTAAAGAGCTCACACAAGTGTTACTGACTCCAGTGCTTTTGTTAAGGTTGTGCCAGTTTTTGGTTTGTTTTTTTTTTTTTTTTTTTTTTCTTTCCTAGGAAAGTTGGAACAAAAAATACCATTAAATTAGTGGAAACTTGAGAATAAGAATGCAGGAGCTGAACTAAGAGTTTTTACATAGAATTTGCTTTGGAGAAGCTCACTCTCTTTCAATTGTTTCCTAGTTTCTAATATTATTTAAGGATGAACAAATTTTACCAATAGTTACTTGGGCTTTGTCAGATATTCACAAGGTTTTGTTGCAATACTAACTTTTGCCTTCTGTATTTTCTTGTTCCATAGACAGGTTTTCCACTATGTTGTCCAGTCCTATTGTATTAGACCATTAAAGCAAGAATTATTTTTTTTTCTTAGTTTTATAAAGCACAACAACATTCTGGAGTTTGACCAGGCATCCTGGTCAAAGAAGTGATAACAAGAAATAAATGATAACAGCCGCTAGAAATTTAGATTTAAAACTGAAGTGGTAAATATCAATGATGTCTAGTTAATTATGTTCACGTTTCTAATTCTATCCTACAGTTCAGATCCTATTCTACAGCTATGCACTTAGGTAAACTCAAGACATATTCAGGAATATGGAATGGGTCACTGTAGTGATCCTGAACAGAAGATTATTGTTCAGAGTTAATGATCCACAAAACAACTTTCCTGGGCAGATCCTGGACACTGCTATGCTGCACTGTGCAGAATCGATGCCTTGGCCTTCAGTCCTAGATTGGTTTGACTTTTGCACTTTGATGTTTTCTGTCCAGAACTCTGTGTCTGATTTTGGAATCCTGTAGTGAAGGTACAGCCCAATTAATAAGCTTCTTCTGCTAAGCTGAATAAAAAAATCACGTCCACTCAAACTTTTCCATATCTTAGTTACTGCATACTGACTCTCTCCTTCATCCTTTTCCTCCTCAGAATGATGAAAGACAGAGTCCATGGCCAGGTCTACAGTGCTAAGGTCTGAGTGCTCAAGTGATTTTAAAAGAAAAAATTTAATTAGGCATGGGAAACATAATTTGAGTTCTATTGAAAGCAAAATTCCAATCATAAACACTGAGTAGTTTAAGACTTCAGTCATGTGATATGGTTAGTGAGTAGAAAATCCTGTTGTCACTGCTTTTCCTTTCCTCTCTGAAGCTGTCCTGGTTTCATGCTGGCCATTATGCTTCTGGTCTGGCTGAGAGTTTTGAACTTAGAAGACAGCAAAGATTGTTGTGTTCCCAATGTTTAAATTATCTTAGGTCAAGAAAAGGTCTGAAGAAAAAAAAACGTAATCTTTAAGTGGATGTGCAAAACAAGTTATACAAATGGAAATTAACCTGAGAGTATAAATTCATCTCTGGGCAATCCACCTGATAAAATATCTCTCACTGGGTTCTAAATGTCACTGAAGTCTTTGTTTTAATTAAATATAAATTATTCTGATTTTCATGTAACTTGGTAATTATTTATTGCTATTGGTCACGTAAGTTATAACTTTTGGTTTCACGACTGTTCACTTTGCAATCTCTTGCTCTCAAGATCAGTCAGCCTCCAACATACAGCATGTCATACAGCAATGGCCCATTGCAGATACAATCCCTTTTTGGACTTTAAAGCAATTACAGGTTTTTCTTGCAAGGAACAGCTCTATTACCATTTACTTCTACAGTCAAAACTGTAATGAAGTTCACTTGAAAGCATCTTATTGCACGTTTAAAGGGAGGAGTTGCAATTTCTACTTCCAAGTGGGATGAGCGGGGCACTGTTGCATGGAACTGGCTCAGTTTATGCTGCAGCCCAGGGATCTCCACATCTGTGAGGCCGTGCCATACATACAGACCAAAAAAGGATAATTAACAGTTTGGGTTGTCCCATCCTCTGCCTCAGGCATAGGTAAACCTATCTGTGGGATGCTTTTCTTCAGATCTTAGGTGCACATGGTGGGTAATTCAGGAGTATGGGAAGTTCAGTGTGTACCTCAAGGGGATTTCATTTTGAGTGAGAATACCCAATGAATTAAACTGTATGATGTTATATATATATATATACATAGATATGCATACAATGTATATCTTTTATATATGTGTGTATATATGTATATGTGTGTGTGTGCATATACACTGTATATTTCTATATTTCTATGGCTGCTGTCCACTCTTCATCACACCGGGTGCTTCACAATATCTATCTCCACAACTCCAGATTTTCAATTGCTGCATTAATGAAGAATGGATTTTCATGGAGCTCAATGAACATAGGAGTGGTGGAATCAGAATTTTCTACACCATGCAACAATTGGACACCACACACCATCTTTCCTGCCTGATTGTTAAGACAGTCCAGGGTCACGGACTAAATGAATTCAACAGACTCTTATAGAGAGGCTCCACAGCCTCATGGAATAACAGCATTGGGTATATCAATTGAAAAAAAGGAAAGGTGATGGGGTGCTGGGGAGCATGAGACCTGGCATGACAAAAATGGTCTGGGATAAGACATGGATCCTTGCCTGGTTTTGCTGGGATGGAGTTAATTTTTGTCCTAGTAGCTGCTATACAGTGTGTTTTCAATTCAGTAGGAGAATAATGTTGGTAACACACTGATATTTCCACTTTTGCTAACTAGTTCTTGCTCTAAATCAAAGACTTTTTAGTTTCCCATACTCTGCCACATGAGCAGGTGCACAAGAAACTGGAAGGGGATACAGCTGGGACAGCTGATGCAAACAGGACAAACAGATTTTCCATCACACAGAGTGTCATGTTAAGTGTATAAACTGAGGGGAGCTGGCCAGGTGTCACCAGCCACTGCTCAGGGACATGCTGGGCACCAACGAGCAGGTGGTGTGCAATTGTATTGTGCATCACTTGTTTTTCTTCAATTGTATTCTTTTTTCTCTCTTCTATTTATTACTGTTGTTGCTTTTGTTGTTGTTGTTGCTATTATTATTGTTGTTGTCATCTTTACTTGGTTTCGAATATTGTTCTTCTCTCAATCCACAAGTTTTGCCTCTTTCTTCCAATTCTTATTCTCATCTCACCATGGGGAGGGCCGTAAGTAAACAGCTACTTGGTACGGAGTTGCCAGCTAGTGTTAACCCATTTCAACTGGTTGACACAGGTTGCACCTGCTTAACTGAGATTATCTCATCACAGAAACACACCATGCATGCTGCAGACATGGTGTTGTTTTGTCATTTAGCCTAGTGTGGGCAGACAGAGCTGGACGCTTGCAGAAAACACACTTGGAAAAAGGGTTCCTTTGGCCGTAACAAAAAATGAAACAGAGGATGCAGAGCATTCTGAAATACTGTAAGCAGGTTTAGATAAATTATATGCATATTCATCCCTCTGATGCTTTAAGCTTTAGCTTTCATGTTTTCAGATTCTGTGCTGCCTATGGGTGTATTTCTGAGCTTCATATTAAGTGCTAATGAGCTCTCTTCACAGACTAGGTAGACAAAACAAATCCTTTTCCTGTTGAAGACCAAGGACAACTTTCAGGCCCAAAAGTACAAACAACGGTTGACTGAAGGGAGAAATAAGAAGGATGGGACCTCACAACCTGAAGCTGTAATTGGACAATTAAACCACAGTATGCAAATAGACCAGAACTTATAAAATGCAAGACCTCGTGACCGGTCAGACATTTTGTCACCATTCTTAGTTCACCTTGAGTGTTACCCTGGCCAGGCTTCTGTCCTGCCCAAGGTGTGTCCTAAAAGCCTTGCAATAAATACCAACTTTATTCTCTAGCTCTGTTCAGTCCCTGTTTCAGGACAGACTTCCTAAGGCATCATCTCCAGAATTAGTAAGAAAATTTGCAGTGTAAACTCTGACTTCTAGAAATATTCAGGGGAAAAAAAACCCAAAACAACCCAACAGGAAATAAGTATATCTGGGGGGAAAAAAGACAAATAATTCAGGACTAGTAAGAATAAGTACTAGTAATCCATAAAAATGCATATTAAAGCATCCATTCAGTCATTATTAGAGTATAAACATCTATGCTTATGACATGATATACTATTTCAAATACACAATCAAAACCATCCAGAGAATTTTGAATGCTAAAAGAGGTGCTTTCAGCCAGTGTAGAGGATAAATTCCTCATCACTGGTAGCTGGGTGACGGGACATATGGCATGAGCAGTTGCAAGGAATTCCTCAGCAATTTTTTCAAAAGTAACACAAAAAAATAGTCAAACAACTTACTTTTTCTTGGATCTCATCTCCACATCCCATTTTGCAAAATGCATAATTATTGTTTAAATCCCACTCAGATACTAAGACTCAGCTTTAATCTAAAAGCCATCCTAGGAAAGACAGACAAAAAAGCTGTGCTGAAGCTGTTCTGAGCAGAAGAGTCAGTGCTGACTCTCAGTAAGAATGGGTCAGAAAAGAATCAGGAAATTTTAAATGAAAACAAATGGGGAAGTATTTCAGCACTAAATTTAACCAGAAATCTGTGTCTCTTTGGGGTTTTTAACTCAAGAAGACTAAAAAATAAGGACTGAAAAGCTGTGCTGAGTCAGTGGTGATGTTTATATTTTCACCCTTTGTTTCTCCTGCCTCATACTGCTCTAGTGATGCTGTGTGTGGTTCATAGATTGTAAGGTTCAGAGGATAGCCCTTCTTGAAAACACAAGGCTTTCAGATGCTGTTGCTAGAGGACATGTGAAAATACTATTCATGCAAATAATTAGCCTTGTGCTTCCTGAAGCCTTCTCTCACAGCTAGCCTCTGGGGGGAGCAGAGTGGCATGAATATGAAACAGCTGATAGAAGTATTGAGTCAACTATAATAACATGACTAATTTTACCTGGAAGATCATTTTTTTTCACAGCTTTTGTGCATTTCAGAGAATACTACCCTTTGGCCTCCAGTGACTTTGGGAATATTTAATTCTCAATTTCCTAATATTATTCTGGATCTCATCCAGATGAAGAAATATCTTAGTAAAGGCATGGGCACACGCATTTGCACCTATACTGCTTGCTTTACAGACAATTAGACTGGTTGCATGATATGACATAGGAAAAATGATGAAAATTACATAATCTAACTAAGAAAACTTCTGCAGAAATCCAGCATCAACATTGCTTTTCATTGGAGAGATATAGCAGACCAGACTAAGTTATTTCAAGGAATTAAAAATACCTGTGAACTTTCCCTGGCCTATCCAAAGTGTTGCAATGCATTTTGTGCCACTAAAATAACAACAATGACAGCAACAAACAAGCATGCTTGTCAGGCACTTGTTTATGTGTGGTGAAATGACTGCTATATGCCTCATTCCATGTTAGAAAATTATGGATAACTCACTGAAAAAGTCTTCCAACAATAGCACTAAACTGGGAGAAAGAACATGGAAAGAATGTGCAAACCGGAGATTCTCGATTATGACTGAGTGCAGTCATAGCTGCAGCAAACACCTGGATCTGTTCACGATCATCTGCCTAAGTAATTTCTATGTTTTCTCAAGTGTCCTGGGTTGTAGTTTAGGGTGTATTCTATCACCATCTTCAGTTAATGGCCCATCAATGCCTTTTGCATGACTCAGAGATAACTCCCTCCGGGCGTTATCTCTCTCTTTAATGGGCCATTAAGGCTCTCTTCCATGACTCATCATCCCATTGTGAGATGCTCCGCCCATGGGGAAGAGCCAAGCATTCTCACCTGGATATAAGCTGGGATTTGGGACAGTAGAAGCAGCCCTCTCCCACTGGATTCCCAGAGGACCGGAGCTACCAGACCTTTCTACAAGATTTCTGTTTCAAGAAGACCACCTCGTCTGGACTGTTTCCATCACCCTGATCAGGTTGTATTCTGACTCTGTCACTGGTTTTTCTTTTTGTATTTATTTTATTTTATTCTATTTTATTTTCCTTTTCTTCTCATTAAATTTTATTTCTGACTTAGAGCCTCTTACTTGGTTTGTTTTTAAACCACAACATCAAGATATTAGGTTTCTAATTGCAGGGTATCTGAATGCTGTGGAAGGGTAAAAAATTTTATTATTACTTGCAGAACTTTGAGGGGTGGCAGTTGTATATCACTTTTTAGTATAGTTGCCTAAAGATCCATTGCATCTGATGATACATTATTCCTCATTCTTTGCACTTCTTGAGATAAAAACCCCAAAGAGACACAGATGTCTGGTTAAATTTAGTGCTGAGATGCTTCCCCATTTGTTTTCATTAAAAGCTCCCTGATCCTTTTCTGACTCGTTCTTACTGAGAATGTGACCTAAGTGGAAATGTTGGTGAACCCACACTGATCACTAATGAGCTGGTGCTGGCCTCTGGATTTCATGGAGATTTATTTTATCTTGCATATATTTAATCATGACCCAGATCCGTGGAAAAAAATACGGTCTTGTACACAGATAACTGAAGGCAATAAAACTTTTAAATATATTTCATAAGAACTTGGATGAAGCTTTTATGCCCCTTGCATCTGGATCCTCACCGAAATTCAAGCCTTAGAAATACAAGGTCAGATTTCTAGCAAGAAAATAAAAGGGAGATTTTTTTACGTATGATAGAAGGAAAACAATCCTGAATAGGTAAACATGATACCTGGCCTTACAACAGATCTAGTTTTCACTGCTTATCTAGACCTGCCAGTGTGATCTGAAACACCCCTGTGAGATCATCAAATGTAAGATTTATACGTAATTGGGATTAATTTAATCTGACTGAAGAAAACCGAAGTTTATGAGAACTACTATCAGAGATCTGGTTCTTACTTGTATTAGTGTCTTGGTTTCCGTGTGATTGAAGCAGCCCTAATTACAAACCATACTAGTTAGATAACTCTCAGCTGCCACAGAATCCATCACCATTACCTGGGATGGTTTAGATGGGCCATGCTGGTCCAGCTCAGCCCAGAACTGGTATCTGTCCCGAACGCCTTTGACAAAAACCCATAGCTTAGCAAACAGGCAAGAAGGCCATGTGACAAGGACTTGGCACTAAAACACATGCCAAAAAGGCAGACACAGCATTGTGCTGCGCTGAGCAGAGATGCAGTTCACAAAGACTGCCCCCTCTTGATGGCAACCCGAATGCACTTTGCTGTCAGTGGTGGTTTTACTAGAAAATGATAACAAATTGGGAGTGGCATCCTCTGCACTGATGGTATGATTTCCCTCTGGAAGGGATAATTATGCATGGGCTGTTTACTCCTGGTAAAACAGTTAAGGGATATCCATGCCACTTGCAGAAAAGCCTAGATGAAGTGTAAAAGCATGCAGTAATTAAGCAGATCCACATACCCTTTCTCCCTCACAACGGGGCATGAAAGGATTATATGGCTAGAAGTCATATTTACCTTCTTTGGCTGCTTTCTCTTCAGCTGCCTCTGCAGTTCCAGCAATGCAATGGGGTTTGATGAAATTATAACAACGTAAATTTGACAATTTGTTCCCATGTCTGTTGAGACACAGAAGATTTTATGAGTTTTCCAGTCTTGCGAGGCATTTAATAGGGCAGGGGTCACTCCCAGGAGAAGGTGTTTTTAGGTCTGTAGGATAAGATAATGCAACTACCTCTACTTGTCTGATTTATGCCATGCTCAAGCTATCTGAACTGTAATGCTTTTCTCTTGCATTATTGTTAACTACATGACAGATTGCATTGCATTTGTCTGAAGTGCAGCAGCACATGCACCTCGCCTTGGCATCCATCTCTGGCTTATTGTTTTACATCTGTTCGTTGTCCTTCAGAGCTATTTCGCATTTAAATGCATGTACTCATTAGGAGTTAATCACCAAAACATGCCTGGAGTGCTATTCTATAGATGGAAATGGTTGGATCGATACCCTTCCAAAGAGATTATTTGCTATATTGCCATGAGGAAAATCTTGCAAGGAAAATCTCTTCTTTGACTATTCTACATGAATTTCCCTTTAATGCAATTCCTAGCTGTCATTTTCGAACTGTTTTTCACCTTTTCCTGTAATATCCCATCTTTGATATTTTCCTTCAAGCACCAAATCTTGTGAAGCTCTCACAATGTCTGAACTTCTCTGTTACATCATTGAAGTACCTGCTTTAAAGAAGCTATTCTTAATTAAATCTTACTTTTTCACATCTTCTGTATATATGACTGTAACAATCTATTGATATACTGTAGTTTTCTAGGTGGATTATTGAGTCTGGCTTTTTAAACTAATATTGTGTTGGATCCTTCCTAAATTCACAAAGGTCTCTGCCAAACAGGGAGATCTTGTAACAATCCTTCCTTAAACCACTTCTCCTACCTAGCACTTTCAGATCTATATTTTTTATTCAGACTACCTTCCCAATCTTAAAAACTCATGATTAGAGTTTTTTTATGAATGATTCATCTATTTTGATAGAAATTCTTAAGCTGAATGTTTTTATTATTGAAAATAACATTTTCACTGTTTTTTTCCCCCATGATGCTTACAATAATTTAAACCAGAAAAAATATTCTAGCAGAAAATGAACTGAAAGTAACAGATTTTTTATGAAAGAGGAAAGGATCTATTGCTGTGTGAAAATTTCTTCTTGAAAACAGAATGCAAAAATGAGGACAGTTTCTTTTCCATAAAGAAAGGCAACTTTTACCACTTGAGCTAAATCACAGTCTTCATTCTATGGTTTTTAAATCAATTCACAGCATTATAAATCTTCCCTAATGTAATGACACACCCTCCAGTATTTTAGTCAGTCACATGACCAAATTCCACTAAATTAATCACAGCTCAAAGCCAATCACATATAGTAATTTTTTTTCTTTCTGCATATGATTATACTGTGGGACTCAGGAGCTAATTGCCTGCATATTCAATAATTGACTCGAAAACACAAAATTTTGAAATAATTTTCCAACTTTAGGTACTGTTGAACTTGCAATAACTAAGTATTTCTGCTATCCTTGAAGTTATCTGGAATGCTACTGTAGCATTTCCAAAAGATTTTCTGTCTGAAATTGACTCACTTTATGTAGTAATAAAGATCTAATTGGAATTACAACATTGGGATCCATTCTAATTCTGCAAAGGATCCTTGAAAGATCCTGTCCCCGTTGCATTGGATAGCATTAGGTAACAAGGACCACAGGGTGAAATGCCCAAGAAAGCAGCTCCAGGACTGGAAAGTATTTCTTCCAGGCACAGGAAGTGCTGTCACTATTTCCTTCTCAGCAAAATTGGAACTATGAGGTGGACAATGGAGTCAGCACTGGCACTGGAACCTCAGGGGTTCCTCTTGGAATCCAGACCCTGAACCTTCCAGGGCTAGATTCCAGGTGAATAACAGGTTTGGAAAGCCCAGCTAGCCCTGAAGTATCCCGAAGCAGCTGGGCAGTGGCCCAGGCCAAAGAGGGATGCTTGTTTGGCTCTCAGTGTGTTCCTGTGGAAAAGTCTCTGGTGGCAAAGCCTCCAGAAGAGAATGAGAGTGGAGACTCTGAAGCCCACAGAGTCAGAGCTGAGGTCTGAGCTTCAGGGCACTGCCTAGCTGAGCCCTCTCACCTGTGCCTGCCTTTGCTCCCTTCCTCAGAGGGATCCCAGTGCTGCGGAGTATTCCCTGGCACCGAGAGCAGGCAGGTGCAGGTGCAGGTGTAGAAGAGATGTCAGGACCTGACTGAGGCAGGTAAGCCAGCTCATGGAAGGCTCACAAACAGCTGCTGGCTGTACCTCAGCAAAGGGCAACAGAGCCTGGGGAGAGAAAATCTGCCACTTTGCTCTGCAACCTGGCAGCTACTCCAAGGCACATGTCTGCTGAAAGGCTGGCCGGCTGTACACCTTGTTTCCCTGAAGCAGATAAAAAACCTAGCAGGTCTCTGCTCAGGTCAAAACCTGTAGCAGGTGTCTCTCTCAACTGCTACAGTTGCTGGCAATCATGAGGACTGACCTGCTATGGCTGGTAAGAGAGCCAGATCTTATCCCTGCTGCAGTCTTTGCATCTGTCAAAAAATGGCCTAGGGACAGAAGGCTCTCGGGCAAGCAGACCTCTGATGAAGACAACTCTGATGAAGACAACTACAAAGCAGAGGAATAAACCTTCATGGTGGGACAGGCAGGTCCTAGTGGGTTGCTGCCCTGCTCCCTGGGCTTGGGGAGGAAAGCACAGTGGAGAGTGGCCAGCAGTGCCAATCATCAACTGCGTGAAGCCAAGGAAGCAGGTTTCAATGCCTCCTCCTCTGCTATGGGCAAAAGGAAAGTTTATTGTGAGGGTATCAGCCTGGAATGGCAGAGGACAGTGCTTTCCCTAATATTCCACGGGTGAAGTGGCAGGAGATGGGATTCGTACTGCATCTGGATGACACCGGACTCCCAGACGACCATGGTGAGTGGATCTGGTTGGGACAGAGTCAACATTCCTGGTAGTAACCATTATAGAGCTGTACTTTGTACTTAACAGCTACAATGGTGTTGATAGCACATAGTGTTTTGGTCATGCTGAACAGGGCTCACACAGCATTAAGGCTGTTTATTCATACTCCATCTGACGGCCAGTAGGCTGAGGCAGGCCAGAGTTTGGGAGCACACACAGCCAGGACAGCTGACTCAAACTAATCAAAGGGGTTATTTTATACTCTATGATGTTGTACCTGGCAAAAAAACAGAAGTTAAGGATCATGGGAGGGATTTGTTATTAAGGCATTTGTCTCCCAAAGTAATCACTACACATACTGAGGCCCTGCTTCCCAGGACACCACCTGACAATGAAAAAGAGAGAATGAATATTTTTGCTTTGCTTTGCTTTGCTTCCACACACAGCCTTTGGTTTTCTTCACTGAACTGCCTTTATCTTGACCCATGAGATTTTTCATTTTAATTTCCACCCTGACCTGTTGAGTGATACACCTGTTTGTGGCCACTTTGCATCCAGCCAAGGTCAACCCACCACAATACTTTTTGGCACCCAGCATGTGGATTGAGACAAGGAGAGTTCTGAATTAAACATGCTATAGCTACAGAAGTTATTAATCAGCAGGCTTGTGTCTTTGGAATTGGCTTGCTGCACTGAATGCCTCTCCATTCTGTTGAGCTTTGGATCATGTTATTATAAATGCTGTGCACTTAACT